>NC_140593.1:229067126-229769626 GCF_964204655.1 Triturus cristatus
TTTCCAAAACACCCAAGAGAAAGGATTTGATCAGTGGATTTTTTCCGTGCATGAACTGCAAGGCATGCAAAAACAGCTCAAAAGTGAAAGACTACAGCATACCAGGGAGGAAGTCTAGACGTAGAATTAACAAACTTATGAATTGCAACTCCGATTACACGGTGTACTGTTTACAGTGCCCGTGTAATAAGAGATACGTGGGAAGTACGATTCATCCCACGAAAAAAAGAATCTTGGAGCACATGCGTGCTATCAAGAATCGGGATGCAGCATATCCTGTTGCACGCCATTTTGAGGAGAGACATGAATCGAATGCTAATTTACTTAGATTTTTCTGTCTAGACCGTATTCCCAAAAGTGAAAGAGGGGGAAATAGAACTAGAAACCTGAGGAAATTGGAGTCACGATACATTGTGGAGATGCAAACCAAAACTCCGATAGGACTAAATAATGAGGAAGAATTATGGGTCCACATAGACTAATGAATAGTGGAAAGGAGAACGAGAATGATTTCTTTTAAGAGGTGGATCCTAGCCCATTCAGGGCGTAATTTGTCATGAATTAGAATTTTGATTGTATTGTGACGAAATGAATTAGAATGGATTAATTGTTTATTTTGTCTTTTGGAATCAATGCACGACATATAAAATTTGATTTGGTGCTTTGATATTAGTATATTTTCTCAACATTGCTTTGGACATTACATCATGGCTGCCACAGCCATGAATAAGACTATGAACAATCTGTCTTTTATGTTTATAGGAACTACCAGTCCTCTTTCTATCTCGATTGTTATTAAAAAAAAATATGCTTTGTGTATATATGGAATTGGTTTGAAACAGGACTGTGACATTGAGGAAGGCGTGATGCCGAAACGCGTCTGTACGTGTTCGTGTGTGTGAATAAAAACTTGAAACACTAGTGCCAGAGTGCGCCTCGATCTGTGACCGAATTGGAGGAAAGGGTCACCCTGCTGGATGGATGGGGAGATATATATATATATATATATCCAACAGGGTGACCCTCAACTTCAACTGCGGTCACAAATCGAGGCACACTCTGGCATTAATGTTAATTCAGTTTATTTTATGCACACGAACACGGACAGACGTGTTTCGGCATAACGCCTTCCTCAATGTCAAAAGTCCGATTTTAGATTACTTCCATATATACAACACACACATTTTTTTCTCTTTCCAAGACAGTCGAGATCAAAAGAGGACTGGCAGTGCTTTGCCATTTCTGGTTTTGGCGGCCATGATGTAGTGACCAAAGCAATGTAGAAACCAATGTAAAAGTTATGTATTAAAGCAAGTGCCAAATTAAATCCAACATGTAGTGCATTGAATTCAGAGGTCAAAGTCAGCAATTGATTCATTGTACTTCGTTCCATCACAATATACATACAATCCTGCTTCTAATATCACAATTGATTCTGTTTCAGGTTGACTGCGAATCTAATGTACATTACATAACCATATTTTAATCCTAAATGGACATCGCATGTCAAGAAACAATTAAGCCCTGTTTGGGCTCGGATTCATCTTATGCGTGTGATCATTGTCATTTTCCTAGATCTATCTGAACTCATAATTGTGCCCTGGATGGGCAAATTCCATCATTTGTATAAAATCATTTCCATCCTCCTCTTAACTGTTCATTAGTTTATGTGGACCCATAATTCTTCCTCATTATTAAGTCCTAATGGGGCTTAGTTTGCATCTCCACAATATATCGTGATTCCAATTTTCTCAGGTTTCGAGTAGATTGGCATTTGATTCATGTCTCTCTTCAAAGTGCCTTGCAACAGGATATGCTGCATCTCGATTTTTGCTAGCACGCATGTGCTCCAAGATTCTCTTCTTTGTGGGATGAATCGTACTTCCCACATATCTCTTAGTAAACAGTACACCGTGTAGTCAGAGTTGCAGTTCATGAGTTTGTTGATTTTACGTCTAGACTTCCTCCCTGGTATGCTATAGTCTTTCACTTTACAGCTATTCTTGCATGCCTTGCATTTCATGCACGGAAAAAATCCACTAATCAAATCCTTCCTTTTGGGTGTTTTTGAGAAATGACTCCTCACTAGCTTCTCTTTCAAACCTGGTCCTTTCCTGTATGTAATCAATGGGGTCTGTGGGATGATGGATCCAATCACGTGATCTGATTTAAGTACCTTCCAATTTCGTATGTAAAAAACCACAAAGCTAGCGGAATCCCACTGAGACAGCACCGGATTTAAGAGTAACTCAACATAGTAATATGGTGAAAGAAATTATTTATTCACCAGGAGTGTGCACAATTGGTTAGCACCCGCCAGCACAATGCTATTCCAATTCTTGGAATCGACATATGAAAAAACACAGCACCAAATGCACCACTCAATTCTTATAATACAAATGAGTCCAAGTCCTCAAAGTAGTACGTTTTCCAAAAAGTTCTTCTTTATTATTCAATTTGAAATGTGCATTCTTTGACAACAGCAAAAACAGCCGACGCGTTTCGTCCAACTTTGGACTTCTTCAGGGCTGTAACAAATTTACATACAAGAAATGAAAATGAATCACATACATAAAGACAAAAGCACAAGCAGCATATACAATACATTTAAAAATATTAAAAAAGCACTAAAAAAAGCACTTTGGGCACAAACATATTGTTTACAACCTGTGATGGGCTCATATGAGCACCACATATTGTGGCTAAAAAGGCTTCAGAAATAAGCACAAAATAACTATAAGATACTATATACATTGAAATGGCAAGTTCGTATATTAGTAGGATATCAGGGCACTCCTCTCCATATGTCACATGTTAGGATGCCCCTTAAAATATCACATGTAAAGCGGAGGAATGGAGAACAAAGAGGGAAAGAAAAAGGAGAAAGGGGATCGTCATCCAAGGTAAGAAGTGCAGAATAAGTTAAATAACCGACGTCTAAAAAGGGGGATTTAAAAAAAAAAAAAAAAAAACACCCGTCAGGACAGAAGGAAATGAGATCAGGTGGCGAGATTTCTGTGGATCCTGTTGTATATTCAGTTATCATCCTCACATTTCCCTGGGGTTCTGAAATAGATGTTATACTCCCCCCTGTTTTCTCTAATAGGAGGTCCTTTCTTTCTACCTCCCTGATTTTCCTTTCTGCATTGCTGAGGGTTTCTTTTCTGTATCCCCTTTTGCGGAATCTGTTGTAGACATTGTTGCTCTCTCTCATAAAATCTTTCATCTAATGAGCAATTACGTCTTAGTCTCACCAATTCTCCGTATGGTACTCCATTGATAACACTTTGGGGATGAAAACTATTGGCGTGCAATACACTATTCCCTGTAGTGGGCTTCCTGTAGAGAGTGGTTTCCAATCTATTCTCTTTTACAAAAACCATGAGATCAAGATAGGGTACATTAGTTGAACTTATGCATTCCGTGAATCTCAGATTAGATCATTCTTATTCAAATCATTTACATAGATCAAGGCCTCCTCCATCGACCCTCTCCAAATAATAAAGAGGTCGTTGATATATCGAGACCATAAAATCACTCTGTCCAGCCAGATTTCATTGCTGCCTGCCCAGGCCACGTGCTTCTCCCACCAGCCAACGAAAAGGTTCGCGTAGCTGGGGGCGAAGCACGTGCCCATAGCAGTACCCTGTTTTTGATGGTAAATTTCTCCTGAGAATAGAAAAAAATTGTTATATAGACAATATGCAATGAGTTCCTTTAACATGATGTTGTGCTCATAAAATTTCAAATTTCTCTTTTTCAGAAAAAACTCCACTGCCTCCAGTCCCTTCTGATGTTCTATGCTTGTATATAAGCTCGTTATATCGAGCGTTATCAATAGCATATCAGGTTCCCATTCAATATTAGCAATAATCCTATAATATATATATATATATATATATATATATCTCAATGGAATTAACCCCAGAAATGAGAAAGTTCAAAAGCGAATTAGAAAAACAAATCGAAATCCATGAGGAGTCAGTACAAACACGTAAAAGCATCAAATTTCAACGGGATAAAGAAGATTACAACGAAGGACGCATCTTCACGTATGCACGAAAATTTGATTTATTAAAACAACATGAATATATGAGTCACGCAGGAAGCACTTCTGATAGCCTCTCCTCCATCACGTCCACAGATCAAAGCGAAGGAGAAAACATACAAAGAATAGACAAAAGCAAACTGTCTTATTTAGGGGATATGCGGCTAGTCCTGCAACAGCGTCAATGGGAACAAACAAGGGGCTTCCAGTCGCAAAATCAAAGAGGCCGTGGGAGAGGAAAAGGAAGACCACGCTCAAACAGACAAGAAGAGGAAGGAGGGGCGTCCGGTGGAGAAAAAGTAGAAGCAACGACTCGGAGTATGAGAGTGAAGAAAACATTTTAGAAGACAAACAGGAATTAACCATTATAAATCTGTCTAGTAGACCAATTACAAATTCAGAGAGCTCCTTGTGAAAACGTAGCCTGAATTTCTGCCCTAGTGTACACATGGATATGGCACAAACACGGATAGACTTATACAAATATATGAGAAAAATTAAATTGGCAAAATTGTTCAAGTAAAAAGAGAAAGGGATGCAAAGAAAACAACAACGCACAGGGAGAGAAACACCAACCTCCGATCTATCAGTACAAGATTCAGAAAGTTTCTTAACTTTAATAAATTTAGATGCAAGAACAGAGTCAGAACATTTGGAACTAGAGGCAGTATGCAATCAATTGGGAGCTGGTCTAAGTAAAAAAAAAGCCAAAATCATATTTTTATCCACAAATGCCACCAGGTAATAAAATTGACACTTTTCATGAAGCGATCATACAAGATATTTACAAACTTAAAAACAAAAATATTTGGATAATCTGAAAACAGACGAACGTGAGGCCTTGATAGCTTTAAGCCAGGATGACAAGATTGAAATTAAAATGGCCGACAAAGGCGCTAATATCATTATTTGGGACAAACAAGACTATGTAGAAGTAGCATATGAACAACTAAATGATATAGTCTATTATGAGAAGTTAAAATCCAATCCAACGCTAAAAATGAAATTAGACTTGGACAAAAAACTAAATAACTGGTTAGACAAAGGATTAATTGATTATGATGAATGTAAATATCTTACAGTGGAACATCCTGTAACAGCGACAATGTACTTTCTGCCTAAAGTACACAAGAATCGAACTAGACCACCAGGGCGACCAATTGTCTCCGCAAAAGGATCCTTATTTGAACCAATGGCTAACTATATTGACTTATTTTTTGTTAACTTTTGTTTCAAAATTAAGTTCCTATATTAAAGATACAACGGACATGCTTAGACATCTAAATGGTACCCCTTGGCACTCAACCTACAAATTGATAACGATGGACGTCGTATCGTTATATACTAACATCGATCATGAAATTGGAATTACTGCATGCAAATTTTTCTTAAAGGAGAGAAACATCCATTACACACAGCATAACAACATGTTGGAAGAAATGATGAGAATGTGTTTAACACAAAATGTGTTCCATTTTGGAGAAGACATCTTTAAACAAAGGGTACAGCGATGGGTTTTTCCTTTAGCCCAAGCTTCGCCTGTCTCACTATGGGCTGGTGGGAGCAAAAATGGGCATGGCAATCAGATAATGATATTTTTCTGAACAAAACAATTTTATGGCTACGTTTTATTGACGACCTTCTTATCATTTGGGACGGGTCCGAGCTTGAATTCAAACAGTATTTTGAAATCTTAAATAAAACACCTGCAAATTTTAAATTCACTTACGAATTAAGTGAAACAAGAGTCACGTTCCTCGACACAGAAATCGACATTGAAGATAATGAAATTCACACAACACTGCACAGAAAATTGACAGCTACAAATGCAACCTTGCATGCAAGCAGTTTCCATCAGCAGTGCCTATTTCAAAACATTCCATATGGTGAATTTTTAAGAGTTCGCAGGATATGTTCTACACAAACGGAATGGTCCAAACAGAGTGCAACAACCTTTAAAAGATTTGAATAGAGAGGATATCCAAAATCACAAATTAAAAATGGATGGAAAAGAGCTAACGAAAAAAACAGAAAGGAATTATTAAAAATAATTCCGGAAAAAGAAATCCAAGGAGGCGAAAAAGAACCAATAAGATTTATAACTACTTTCTCAAAAGAGTCAACTCAGATCAGACAAATCTTAAAAAGAAATTGGAAAATTTTGAAATTGGACACTACTGTGGGATCGATCATGGGGAATGCACCCAACATAACATACCGACGAGCAGCAAATCTAAAAGATTGGATAACACAGTCATTTTCATAAGGAAAAGAAAAAATTGTGGCTACAAAGCAAAGGATTTAAAAAGTGTCATAACTGCAAAGTATGCCAAATCGTGAGAAACACCCAAGAGATTAGATTAGCAGATGGCAAAATCTGGAAGATACAAGATTTAATTACATGCAAGAGTCAGTATGTTGTGTATATAATAGAATGCCCATGCCAACTTAAAAATGTCGGTAGCACGATATGTGAATTAAAAAACCGGATTTTAGAACATGTGAGGGCAACTATTCACAAGGACAGAACAAATGCAGTCGCAAAACACATGGAAACAAACCATGATGGTAATTGGAAGAATTTAACCTTTTATGGGATTGACATGGTTAAAAAACAAGAGCGAGGCGGTGACAGAGAGAAAAAACAGACAAAAAGAGTCAAGATATATTTTGAATTTACGCTCTTTAACACCGCATGGATTGAACCAAAGTGAGGAACTTTATACACATTTGTAACTAACATGATGACAAAAAATCACTGAAATAACAGTTTAAAGAAATCGAATGAACTGAATAGATGTGAACTTATTATTCAGAGAATGACAATCTTTCAGCCTTTCATGTATATATAGAGAACTGAAATCATAAACAAACTCATTTTGCCCTTTTGGCATTTATGTGATTTTTGCTTTGTATATACTTTTTGGGAAATTTATGGGGTAATATCCAGGTATGGAATAAAAATAATAATGTGATAATAAGAGTGAATATTCAAAAGCCACTAGAGGCATGAACCGCAAGATTTGGTGATATATACAATATGTTCTCCAATTATTCCAATATATATAATAATTGTTTAGGATTATACCTTATAAATGCAGTAGTAAAAATCTATAACATAGAATTGTAATAATTTTACACGTAAATGCAGTGATGTAAATATTAAACTACGAATCCCATAATGGCCCACAAAGAGTTTACAGTGTAAGCACCTTTTGCTTTAAATATGTAACACATTGGTGAGGGGCGTAACCGTGATCAAGATCTCAGGGGAGATCGAAACGCGTTGGTTTTTGTTTTCCAGAATGGATGTTGCGAAATAAACATTGGATATACTTTTGAACTACTTACCGGAGTGCCACCTGTTTTCTCTCCTACGGGAAAGGGTTGAATAATATATATATATATATATATTATCTACTGGCGGTCGCCAGTAGATAGTTATAGTTACAACCTAGTTTCCATAGGAAATCTCAAAATTCTATTTTGAATAACTTTGGCGCCGGTTGACGAATCCTTGCAAAATTTTCAAAACTAATGGGGCGCTGCGTTCAGCTCCTACCCTGAAAGTCTCGGGGTGATTCGTCAAGCGGGGGCCGAGAAAAAGGGGGGGTCCCAAAACGCGGTTTCCCCATGCATTTTTCCATAGGACCTTTAGTCGCAGCTACAGCCCGAACGGCTGAACAGAATTACGTGAAATTTGGCAGAGAGGTAGCCATAAGGTCAAGGAAGTGCCTTTTGCAGGTCTGGTGTAAATCTGTTCAGTATTTCCTGAGAAAATAGCATTTAAAAGCATATCAATATCTATACGCGCGCACCGTGCGCGAGCGCAATTCCGATTGGTTGTTAGATGCCGGTAAACATTCGAATCGGTCGAAACCAGGAAGTGTCGGCCGCCATTTTGTATCTCGCAGTCTGAGGGGGTGAAAAAAATAGGTGGAGAACGTGAAAAGGGGGCAGAGTGGACAGTTCCTGACCCCCTAGCCTTGGTCAGGGAGTCACAGAAGGACCCCCAAGGGCGAAAAAAACTTTTTTTTTTTTTTAAATCGCGAGGTGCGCGCACGGCGCGTGCACGGCGCGTGCACGGCGCGTGCACGGCGCACCGTGGGTGCACGGTGCGAGGTGCGCGCACGGCGCGTGCACGGCGCGTGCACGGCGCACTGTGGGTGCACGGTGCGCGAAGCGCACCGAGCGCCCACAGCGTACGCACTGTGCGCGAAGCGCACGGTGCGCACGGTGAAAAACCTGAAAAAATAAATAAATTTATAAATACATAACTTAGCATTTTAAAAAACGTACAAATTCACTGAAAAAAACATAGGTTTCACACACGTTATAGTTACGAATTGGCATTTAAACAACCTTGCAAATTCACTTAAAAAACCATAGGTTTCACACATGTTATAGTTAGCTGGACATTTCACTCGTAAAAAACCAATGAAATTCCCTCGTTATAGTTAGTGCAGGCAACTATAACTCACGCGACCGCAATCCTCTGCTGATGACGTCAGATATTACATCACTGATGACATATGTGTCTTTATGAAAAATAAATATTTGTAATATATGTATAGCTAAAGATTAATGGAAGAAGACATGGGTAAATAAGTGTCTAAATACAGTGATGTAATATCTGACGTCAGCAGAGGATTGCAGTCGCGTGAGTTATAGTTGCCTGCACTAACTGTAACGGGGGAATTTCATTGTTTTTTTACGAGTGAAATGTCCAGCTAACTATAAAATGTGTGAAACCTATGGTTTTTTAAGTGAATTTGCAAGGTTTTTTAAATGCCAATTCGTAACTATAACGTGTGTGAAACCTATGTTTTTTTCAGTGATATATATATATATATATATATATATATATTTTAACTACTGGCAGTCGCCAGTAGGTAGTTATAGCTAGGACCTATTTTCCATAGGAAATCCGCAACATTCTATTTGGAATAACGTTGGCGTCGATTGATGAATCTTCACGAAATTTTCCAAACTTTTGGCCAGCTCCGGTCCGCTCCTATCCTGAAAATGTCACGGTGATTCGTCAAGCGTGGGCCGAGAAAAAAGGGGGTCCCAAAACGCGTTTTCCCCATGCATTTTCCCATGAGACCGGTTGACGCAGCTACAGCCCGAAGTGCTGAACGGAATTACACCAAATTTGGCAAAGAGGTAGTCCTCAGTTCAGACTCGTGCCTTTTGCTTAAATGGTGTAAATCCGTTCAGTAGTTCATGAGAAAATCAAAAGTAAAATCACATATATATCTGGGCGGAGCCTAACCACACATCTCATCGTGAGATCTGATTGGCTGTCAGCACTTCATCCAAGAAGTGTTGGCAGCCATCTTGGGACCAATATACATGATAGCACCTAATTAAAAAGCATTGCAGTTAATAGAAGGTTTTAAGACTTTAGTTACATTATAAATCATTTGTGGATGGTACCATACTCATTTTAGGAAGTGTGGTGTGTTCTAAGGTGATTTTACCATGTGAAAAAGCCTTCTGCTGTGATATCATGAATCATGAGAGGAAACTATTTTCTCATGCTTTTCCCACAGAGGATTGGAAGGTGATCTATAAGCTAAACTGAGAGCATATTTTCTGTAAATTCACATTATCTTTGTCAGTCATGTGAGAATGAAGTCTGACATTCTCAGTAAAACATGTCCATCCAACAAGGGCAGAGACTGTCAGTTGATTCCTTTGTGTTCTACTGCAGCTTCCCAGAGTGTTCTAAAGAACAACTAGAGCGCTAACAGTCCTACTTATGACAAACGTATGGCACACCTGAAGCCATCTTGGTTGGAATAAAGTGGTAACTCTTAAAACATTTAATTTAAAAAGGAACAAAATGAGGGGGTTCATTTTGCCATGGAAAGTATGATTAGTGCTGCAGAAAGAGGTCACATTTTGAGTGACTTCTCAAATCCTCTTCTATTTCATTAAAAAATTCTGACATGCAGACTGAAACATGCACTTTCAATACCAGCAGCAGACTTCCCTGGTGAGCAGTAGCTTTACTACAGTGATCTAATAAGCAACTAGAGTGCTAACATTCTGAATTTATGGCAAATGTGTGACACATCTGAATGCCTTCTTGATGGAATCAAAGTAAAAAACTGAAAGTATTTCCTACTGAGGAGACTGCAGTAAATGAGGAAATTAGGAAACTTCATAACAAATAAATCTCCCAAGATGGCCACCAGAGACAAAAGAGCCCAAATGTAGCCCAAATATCACCCAGATGTAGCCCAAGTATAGCCCAATGACAGAATGTCCCAGAGTGTTCTAACGAACAACCAGAGCGCTAACAGTCTTACTTATGACAAAAGTATGGCACACCTGAAGCCATCTTGATTGGAATAAAGTGGTAACACTTAAAACATTTAATTTACAAAGGAACAAAATGAGGGGGTTCATTTTGCCATAGAAGGAATATGCTACTTACCAGTATGCATCTGTTCTTGGCATGTGGAGCTGCATATCTACACACTTTTGCACAGATCGCCATCTGATGTTGGGCCCGGATGTTTGCAGTTTGTTTTTCCTCTTGGAAAGTCTTTGGAAGTCACGAGGTCGGTGACTCCTCCTTTGGATCGTATTGCGCATGGGCTTCGGCTCCATCCTCAGATTGTTTTCCGCCAGCAGGGAAAGATGGAGCGTAGTAACAACAGTGAAGAAACCCATGTGTGTTATATCTAAATAAGATAAACTGGAACAGATTCAGGTAGCCGGGGAGGCGGGTGGGCGTGTGTAGATCTGCAGCTCTACATGCCAAGAACAGATGCATACTGGTAAGTAGCATATTCCGTTCGAGGCATATGAGCTGCAGATTACACACTTTTGCATAGACTATATAGCAGTTCCTAACCTTCGCGGCGACCACCGGTATCTGTTGCAGTGGTTTGAAATAGGCCCACACTAGCTTGTTGCTTAGTTTGCACATCTACACAATAGTGTTTGGTGAAAGTGTGTGGTGTTGACCATGTAGCTGCTTTACAGATATCATCTAGTGGGATGTTCCCTAGAAATGCCATGGAAGCCCCTATCTTTCGTGTAGAATGGGCTTTAGGGGGAACGGAAAGCGTTCGTTTTGCTTTGTGGCAGCAAATCTGGATGCATTTTACAATCCACCTAGCTATCCCTGATTTTGAGATGGGGTTGCCCTTGTGTGGTGGAGAGAAAGAGACAAACAGTTGTTTGGTCTTTCGGAAAGGTTGTGTTCTCTGGATATAGTAAAGTAAGGCTCGTTTGACATCTAGCGTGTGCAGAGCCCTTTCTGCAACGGTCTGAGGTTGCGAGAAAAATACTGGTAATCCTACAGATTGGTTTAGGTGAAAAGGGGAAATGACTTTAGGTAGGAATTTTGGGTTGGTACGGAGAACAACCATGTTCTGGTGAATTTGAAGAAAAGGTTCTTGTATGATAAGTGCTTGTATCTCACTGACCCTTCTAAGGGAAGTGATGGCTACAAGGAAAGCTGTTTTCCATGTTAGGAATTGCTGTTCGCATTTATGCAAAGGTTCGAAGGGAGGCCCCATCAGTCTTGTGAGAATGATGTTTAAGTTCCACACAGGTGAGGGTGGTACTCTGGGGGGAATTATTCTTTTAAGGCCTTCCATGAAGGCTTTAATGGCAGGTACTCTGAAGAGTGATAGATGTTGCCTGTTTTGTAAGTAAGCTGCAATTGCTGCGAGGTGTAGTCGAATGGACGTATAGGCTAGATTACACCTTTGTAGGTGGAGTAAGTAGCAAATGATGTGTTGTATAGACCCGTCCAGAGGATTGATGGTGTTGTTATGGCAATAAACAACAAATCTTTTCCACTTGGCAGCGTAGCAGGCTCTAGTGGTAGGGCGTCTAGCTTCTCTGATGACGTTCATACAGTCAGGGGGAAGATTTAGGTACCCGAATTCTAGGATTTCAGGAGCCAGATCGCAAGGTTGAGCTGAGCTGGGTCCGGGTGCCTGATCTCTCCATGGTTCTGGGTTAAGAGGCATGGTGAGAGGTGTAGCTTTTGGTGTGGTACTACAGAGAGTTCCAGCAGCGTGGTGTACCACGGTTGTGTGGCCCACGTTGGAGCTACTAGGATTAGTGTGAGGGAGTGCTGTTGTAGCTTTCGCACCACTAATGGAATGAGTGGGAGAGGCGGAAAAGCGTACGCAAATTTGCCTGACCAGTTCATCCATATCGCATTTCCTTTAGACAATGGGTGTGGGTATCTGGCGGCGAAGCTTGGGCATTTTGTGTTTTCGTCGGTGGCGAAGAGGTCTATCTGCGGATGCCCCCACATTTGAAAGAACGGATGAAGAACCTGTGGGTGAGTTCCCACTCGTGGATCTGTTGTGTCTGTCTGCTGAGCAGATCTGCCACGGTGTTTTGGACTCCTGGGACATGTTGAGCTAGGACACAGATTTTGTGGGGGAATTGCCCATCTCCATATGCTCTGTGCTAATTGAGAGAGCTGTGGAGTGTGTGCCGCCTTGTTTTTTAATATAATACATGGCCGTCATGTTGTCTGTGCGAATGAGGACTGCCTTGCCTGAAATCTGTGTTTGAAAAGATTTCAGGGCTGGAACTATTGCTAGTAACTCCAGATGGTTGATATGGAGTAACTTTTGTTGCGGCGTCCATGTGCCCTGCACTGTGAGGTGTAATAGATGAGCTCCCCAGCCGGAGAGCGATGCGTCCATTGTTAGTATTATCTGGGGAACCGGGTCCAGGAACGGTGGACCTTTGGAAAGGTTTGTGGTGTTCCACCACTGCAGAGAGCGATGGGTGCGACCGTCTACCAACACCAGATCTGTCAGTTGCCTCTGGGCCTGGTTCCATTGGTGTGCTAAGCACTCTTGGAGTGGACGCATCTGGAGTCTTGCGTGGGGCACTATAAAAATGCAAGAGGCCATCATGCCTATCAGTTGCATAAACACTCGTGCTGGAAGGGAGTGTTGAGGTATGAATTTTTGTCGCAAAGCCTGAATGCTTGCAATCCTGGCCAGATTGGGGTAGGCTATTGTTTTTGAGGTGTCTATGGTGGCACCGAGGTATTGTTTTATGTGGGATGGTATTAGCTGGGACTTTTGGTGGTTCACCGTGAAGCCTAGTTGGTGAAGTAGTTGGATTGTGGTGGCGGTGTGGTGTACACATTGGTTGTATGAAGTGGCTTTTATCAGCCAATCGTCCAAGTATGCGAAGTCGTGAATGTGCTGTCTTCTGAGGTGTGCCGCCACCACCGCTAGGCACTTGGTGAATACCCGTGGTGCTGTTGTGACTCCGAACTGGAGCACTTTGAATTGGTAGTGTTGCCCGTCCACTACAAATCTGAGGTACTTTCTGTGAGCATAGTGTACTGGAATGTGGAAGTATGCGTCTTTCAAGTCCAGTGTGGTGAGAAAGTTGTTCTGGGAGAGGAGCGGAAGTACCTGCTGAAGCGTTACCATGTGAAAATGGTCTGAGTGTATGTAGGTGTTTAGGGGCCGGAGATCTAGAATAGGTCGTAGAGTCTCATCCCTTTTTGGTATTAGAAAATATAGGGAGTAGACCCCCAAATTTTGTTGATTGACAGGAACGTGTTCTATTGCCTGTTTTTGTAGGAGGGAGATTACCTCCTGCTTTAGCAATGTGGAATGTTCTTGTGACATTGGGCGTTGCCTGGGTGGAATGTTTGGGGGGGTAGATGTTAATTCCAGGCAGTAACCTGACCAAATTATTTGGGTCACCCATTTGTCTGAGGTGATGGTCTCCCAGACATGAAGGACATTTTTGAGTCTGCCCCCGACCGGAGTGGAATGGTCTGGGGGAGTGGGGGGGGGGGAAGTCATTGGGTAGGAGGTGTGGCAGAACGGGCGTTGTTTGTTTTGCCTCTGCCCTTGTTGTTGTTACCCCTGTAGCCGCCTCTTTGGTAACCTTTCGTAAAGGTGGTCTGAGTAGGGGACTTGTACGATGTGGACGCTGTGTCTGAGGAGCAGCCTCTGGATGCACTCCGAAAGGATGAACGGCGAAAGGAGCGTCTGGGTGGGGGATACTGTAAGGCCCCCATGGATTTTGCGGTATCCGTGTCCTTTTTCATCTTTTCTAAGACCTCATCCACCTTTGGCCCGAAAAGATGTTCCTGGTCAAAGGGATGCTTAAGGATGGAGGCTTGTACTTCTGGTTTAAACCCAGATACCCTTAACCAAGCATGACGACGGAGAAGGACGCTGGTGTTAATGGCCCTGGAGGCTGTGTCTGCTGCATCTAGGGCACAACGTATAGAGGTGTTTGTGATTGTTTTACCCTCTTGAATTAACTCGTTGGCTTTACTTTTATATTTTTCAGGGAGATGGTGCATTATGCTTTCTAATTCGTCATAATGAGCCCTGTCATATCTGGCCAGCAGTGCCTGAGTGTTTGCTATACGCCATATGTTGGCGGCCTGAGATGCTGTGCGTTAGCCTGACGCAAGTAGCAATTTTGACTCCTTGTCAGGTGGTGGTGCATCACCTGACGCTTGTGAGTTTGCCCTTTTACGTGCCGTAGATACCACTAAGGAATCTAGTGGCGCTGGTCTTCTGATGTAAGAGGGATCTGAGGGAGCAGGTTTGTATTTCTTTTCGATACGTGGGTTAAGGACCCTGGCTCTAACTGGGTCTTTAAAAACTTCTGCCGCATGCTTTACCACCCCTTTGAGCATGGGCAGTATGGAGGTGGACCTATGTGTAGTATCGAATGTGTCTAGGAGGAAATCTTCCTCCACAGGGTCATTATGCATGTCCACCCCGTGATAATGTGCTGCTCTTTGCAGAAGATGGTTAAAACCTAATGAATCTTCTGGTGGAGATGGTCTAGAAGGGTAAATATCGTCTTGTGGGACGTTAGGGATATCTGGTATATTGTAATCGTCCTATGGATCAGGAGATCCTGTAGGGGTGGGGTCTTGTGGCACATCCCCTGTATCAACATATGGGTCCACCTGATCATCATCGTCTGGAGGCGGAGTAGGAGAACGATGAGGTGGGGTGGAGGGGGTGGAGGTGGGGAAGGAGGAGGAGGTGGAGGGGGAGATATTCTGAACGGAGAGGTAGCAGAGTCCTTCCTCTTTGGAGGTGGAGCAGGCTTCTCCAAATGTCTCTTCTTAGTAGAGTGTCAAATGTGCAGTTTTTGGATCCTTGGTGAGTTTTTTGCAAGGGATCCGGTGTAAATAGCTCTGATGAGGTAATTTGGTCCGTCGGCGCCAAAGGCATCAGGGCCGATGATTTTTTAGGTTTTTCCGTGCCGGATTGATGTTTAGTACCCGGCTTGGGACCCTTCGGTCTCTTGGTCGGCGCAGAGATGGGCTTCGGTTTGGAAGTGTCGGTGCCGGTGGCTTTGTGTGGTTTGGTCGGCACCGAAGATGGCGTCAGTGCCGAAGGGCTGGGTTTCGACCCAGAGGGCTTCGGTGCGGAGCTCGGTGTCGAGGTGGAGGCCGTCTTCTTTTTCGGTGCCGAAGTGTGTTTCTCGGCACCGCTGGCAGGCTGGCTCGAGCCCGAGCCACCGGAAGGCTTACTTGGCTTCTTCACCGGGCCCGAAGGTGGGGTGTGTGAAGCAGTGTCTCTGGTCTTGCCTAGGCCCGGAGGCGAAGGCGTGACCGAAGCCTTTTTGGGTCTCGGCGCGGGTGTGGGAGGGGGTAGGTTGGTACTGACGACCCTCTGTGCCGGAGTGATGTCCTCCACATCTGACTCGTCGGCCTCGGAAGCGCTGACGTGGTCCTCTTCGGTACGATGATGTTCTGGATCGTCGATGTTGTCTCCGAAGATGTCGACTGGAATGGACGTCGAGGAGTGTGCCATGTTCCTTCTGGCTCTTCGGTCCCGAATAGTCTTTTTGGATCGGAAAGACTTACAGGCCGGACAGTCTAGAGCCTCGTGTTCTGGGGAGGGGCAAAGATTGCATACCTCATGAAGATCGGTGTGGGGAAATTTAGACCCCCATCGAGGGCACTTTTTAAATGGAGTTCTTTCCATGAGCCGGGACTGGAGCCTGGGTAGGCCCGAAGGCTGCCGTCGATGGCTGGAAACGAAGGTTTGTGTCGATAAGAAGGGGCATTGATTGCAGAGATCGTCGAACTGGAAGCTGTTCGGAACCGGAGCGCGAAGATCACATCCGAGCCCGATGGCGGAAAAAAACCAATCTGAGGATGGAGCCGAAGCCCATGCGCAATACGATCCAAAGGAGGAGTCACCGACCTTGTGACTTCCAAAGACTTTCCAAGAGGAAAAACAAACTGCAAACATCCGGGCCCAACACCAGATGGCGATCTATGCAAAAGTGTGTAATCTGCAGCTAATATGGCTCGAACATTATGATTAGTGCTGCAGAAAGAAAAATTAGGGCACATTTTGACTTCTCAAATCCTCTTCTATTTCATAAAAACATTCTGACATGCAGACTGAAACATGCACTTTGAATACCAGCAGCAGACTTCCCTGGTGAGAAGTAGCTTTACTACAGTGATCTAATGAGCAACTAGAGTGCTAACATTCAGAATTTATGGCAAATGTGTGACACATCTGAATGCCTTCTTAATTGAACCAAAGTAAAAAACTGAAAGTATTTCCTACTGAGGAGACTGCAGTAAAAGAGGAAATTAGGAAACTTCATAACAAATAAATCTCCCAAGATGGCCACCAGAGACAAAAGAGCCCAAATGTAGCCCAAATATCACCCAGATGTAGCCCAAGTATAGCCCAATGACAGAATGTCCCAGAGTGTTCTAACAAACAACTAGAGCGCTAACAGTCTTACTTATGACAAAAGTATGGCACACCTGAAGCCATCTTGATTGGAATAAAGTGGTAACACTTAAAACATTTAATTTACAAAGGAACAAAATGAGGGGGTTCATTTTCCCATAGAAATTATGATTAGTTCTGCAGAAAGAAAAATTAGGGCACATTTTGACTTCTCAAATCCTCTTCTATTTCATAAAAAAATTCTGACATGCAGACTGAAACATACACTTTTAATACCAGCAGCAGACTTCCGTGGTGAGCAATAGCTTTACTATAGTGATCTAATGAGCAACTAGAGTGCTAACATTCAGAATGTATGGCAATACCTTCTTGATGGAATCAAAGTAAAAAACTGAAAGCATTTCCTACTGAGGAGACTGCAGTAAATGAGGAAATTAGGAAACTTCATAACAAATAAATCTCCCAAGATGGCCACCAGAGACAAAAGAGCCCAAATGCAGCACAAATATCACCCAGATGTAGCCCACATGTAGCCCAATGACAGAAGTGTGCAAAACACTTATTTTTTGTGTATTTGCAGTTTTATATAGTGCAGACTTGTCAGGTATTGGAGTGCTTTACATGAGCATTGGTTACATCACACAAGATCAAATTCATTTTAGTTGTAGACATGGGGAGATTAAGTGATTTGACCAGAATCACAGAATGTTGAGCTGAAGCAGAATGTTGAGCTGAAGCAGAAACTCCAACCTGGTTCCCCAGTTGCAAAGTCTGCAGCTCTGGAAGTAACACCACATCCTCTCCCCTAGGTGCAACATTTAATCAAGTGGTCAACTGGATAAAAAAACAAAGATTACAAATAATTTAAAAGTTGTCGCTATTTGACAACTCAGAAAATATGTCCTCATTTTAGTTTTTTAGAGCACTAACCATAATTTTGATGCAAATAAGACCCTCTCATTTATGTAATTTCTAAAGGAAATTCTCTAGGTGTTACAGTTTTGATTACATCAAGATGATGTCAGGCGTTCCACACTTTTGTAATAAATATAGAATGTTAGCAATCTAGTTGTTCATTGGGATACTGTTGAGAGGCAGAGGCCAGGGGCACGGACTCTGAAAATTGAAGGCAGGTAGGAGAGTGCAGAGGCAATAATTTGACCACACTGGGCAGGCTGGAAGGGCAGTGGCAGCACAAGAGACTATGGAGGGCAGTGGAAAGGGGGGCAGGGGCAACAACCTAACAATACAGGACTGGGAAGAGAGGCTGTGGCAATATAATAGACCATTGTGGGCAGAAGGAAGAGGCAGTGGTAGTAAAACCATACAGGCCAACAGACCCGTTTCAGCCAGGAAACGTCCAATGTTGTAAGCTCAAATGGGCTTTATTTGATCTGTCTCCTGTCTACAATCTCCTCTTTTTCAATAAAACTCAAAGGGGAAAATCAATACCCCAGTTTTTTTTCAAAATCTCCCTCTTACCAAGTTCAAAATGTTCGCAAGTATGGTACATTGGATCATGGTAGGCAGGATGAATTGGGGTAGGGACATGGACTCGGATAATAGAGGACAGGAGGGACATGGAGAGGTGCCCCAAACTGACCCTACAGGGCAGGTCTCAGGGTTTGCAGCAGCACAATACACCACATGCGGGACGGGAGTGCAGCACAACAATCCATAGAAAACAATAGGGAGGGGACAGGATCATGCACATGGACAACAGAGAACAGAGGGGAAAGAGGCAATGGTAGCTAGCTGACCATAATGGACAGACCGGAGAGAAAGCTGCAGCATAACAGACCATAAAGGGCAGGAGGGACGGATCAGGGGCATTACAATGGAACAGACAAGCCAGGAGGGAGGGAATAGGGGTCTGCACATGGAAACAGAGGGCTGGGGGCAAGGGGGCAGGGCAGGAGCAGCAAGATGACCATGGAGGTCAGGCAGGATGGGCACTAGAAACAAGACACACCATGGAGAGCAACAATGAGACTATGATGGCATACACACAGACCATGGAGGGAAGGTGGGAGGGGGTCAGGGGCAGCTAGCTGACCACACAGGGAAGGTGGGAGGGGCCATGGCAGCACAGAAGACCATGCATGGCAAGTGGGAGGGTTAATGGCAGCACAATGGCTATGATGGGCAAGAGGGAGGGTGCAGGGGCATGCACAAAGGACGATGGAGGATAGAAGGGAGGGTCAGGACCTGGGCACAGACAAGAGAGTTCAGGGGAAGGGGCCTCACAACAGACCGCACGGGGCAGGCAGGAGGAGCAGTTGCAGCACAACAGACCAGGGAGGGCAGAAGGGTGTGGCAGTAAAATGGACCATGGAGGACAGGAGGAAGGGGATAGGGGCATGGCATGTGTACAGGCAGGGTGGAGGTGGCAGGGACAGGTTACAGTCATCTGACAATGCTAGGCAGGTGGGAGGGGAGTTGGAGCTCAACAGACCACTCAGTAGATAGGAGTGGCACGTCCATGGAACATGGTGGGCAAAAAGGATGGAGCAGGGGCATGCACAAAGACATCAGAGGGCAGGGGGAAGGAGAATAGGGGCAGCAAGCTAAGCACAGAGGCTAAGTAGGAGGTCAATGATGGGCCATAGAATTGGGCAATGGAGGGCAGGAGGAGTGGACTGGTACATCATGCTAAATGGAGGGCAGTGGCAGCACACCAGACCATGCATGGCAGGAGGGAGGAGGCTAGTCCATGGA
Source organism: Triturus cristatus (assembly GCF_964204655.1). Classification (NCBI taxonomy): domain Eukaryota; kingdom Metazoa; phylum Chordata; class Amphibia; order Caudata; family Salamandridae; genus Triturus; species Triturus cristatus. The sequence goes on from NC_140593.1 coordinate 229,086,600, forward strand.
TTCAGACAACAGAGGATTAGGAGGAGGTGGATGGGGCAGCAAGCTAACTGTTGAGAGAAGGTGGGTATTAGGAACTTTATTGTTTTTAAAATGTGTGTCTGGGCGAACTACTTAAAATATGAACAAGTATGCAGCATAATCTCACTTTTATTCAGGAAGAAGAGGACGTTTGGGACTGTGACTCCGGGCTCACTTTGCAGAAACACCCCCTGACCCTCCACCCCCCATCGCAAAATGTAATGCCCGTGAAAAGGGTAGGTGGACGCATTGTTATATAGAACATAGTCCTGAGAGCACGATTGAAAATGAAAACTAGATATAGTATATGGTATAAACTATGCACCATAAAGTGTGATATAAGAAGAACCGGGGCGTGAAATATAATATGCAATACATTGAGCGCAATGACAGATTCATTGGAGAGCGCGAGATAGCACAGGCACTAGCGTGTGCTATGCGATATGCGATATGCGCCTTGGAGTGTAATATGCACAGGGCAGTGTTGTGTAGCCTAACTAGTCTCTAAAGTTGTAATATAAAATATGTGCTGGGGAGTGTAATGTTGCATATGCACTGTGACAAAGATATGGATCTCAGATTGTAATATGTATGGCTGTGCGTTATAACATAGGCATCGAGGAAGGCACGTTAGATGGGGCAATATAACCCGTGCGAAGGCAAGTGTGGCATGACATATTCACGGGGTGGTGTTACAGTGCACATGGCCTAGAGAGTGTCATAGCATACGCACTAGCTGGTGGAATACAACACAGAGGTGTGAGGCACTCGGCGGGCACTGGTGGGTTAAACAAAGCATTGGGTTCAGCCAGGAGCACGCCGCGACTCAAGTGAGGTTCGTCTCCTTTCCAGAGAGTAAAATACAAAGTATTACACATCCGGCGGTGGATGTGTGTTTTATTAACCGTGAGGGGTGTTTCTTGCATAGTTTGGTCGAATTTTTGTCGAATCCCCTTTGAATGGCTTGGTGTGCGTGTATATTAAATGTGCCCGTCAATAGCTACCCATGTTTGTATAAATAAACGACACAAGGGTGTCTACTTGGAGAGTACCAACCGGCGAGGGTGCCGGGATTAGGCACGGTAGGGCGTCAGACACGTCAGATCTTCACTAGCGGTGTAAATACATTCCATGTGGATTCATTCTATGCATAGTTACCTTTTAACGAATATCACGCAAATCGTCATGGTGATAGGTACATACGGTTTGTCCAGCATGTCCTAGGTGTTTCTATAAATATATATTTTTCTAAAATAATAAAAAACAAAGGCCGGCCCCGGGGGATGGGGTACCCGGGGCCATAAGTGGCCTGAGGAGGGGGGCAACGCAGCCCCCTCCTAAAGAATAAAAAAAAATAACAGGCCATGACCCGGGGGTTGGGGTCCCTGGGGCCGATTAAGGCCTTGGGAGGGCCAAATTTATTTTTCCAACAAAAAAAATGAGGGAGCAGGCCCTGGGGGATGGGGTCCCCAGGGCGAGTAAATTAGAAAAAGAAGGGGGGCCACACAGCCCTCCTTCTTAAAAAAATAAAATAAATAAAAGACCGGCATCGTGCCGGAGGCCACGCCCCCTCCTTGCAGCACTCTGCAAACGCGCCCCTTGGCCAGTTGTAAGCTGGGGAATTAATTCCCCTTCAATACTGAGGGTCCCTGAGGGCCAACTAGCCCGACAGGTATCTCCAGTATGCCCCAGGGAGCTGCGTTGCAGACAGGTGTTCTGAGGCCACGCCCCTTTTTACACCTCTATGCAACGCAGCTCTGTGGTGCTTACTGGAGGTACCTAAGGGGCTAGTTTGACCCTAGGGACCCTTAGGATTCAAGGGGACTTAATCTCTCAACTTAGAACGGCCACAGGGCGCGTTTACACAGTGGTAAAGGGAGGGGACGGGGCCTGAGATGAAATGTGCAAACACGCCCTGTGGCGCGTTTTAAGTTGGGGAAATAATTCCCTTTCAATCCTGAGGGACCCTGGGGGCCAACTAGCCCACCAGGTGCTTCCAGTAAGCGCCACTGCTCTGCGTTGCAGAGAGGTGGTGCAGGCCATGCCCCTTTTTACACCTCTCTGCAATGGCGCTTACTGGACTACCTAGTGGGCTATTTTGCCCCTAGGGATCGTCAGGATTCAAGGGGACTTAATCTCCCAACTTAAAACGGCCACAGGGCGTGTTTACACAGTGGGTAAGTGAGGGGATGGGGCCTGAGGTGACGTGTGCTAACACACCCTGTGGCGCGTTTTAAGAGGTCGTTTTAATCCCCTGCCCTATTATATACTAGGGGCTTACAGAGGAGGTCATGCTGATCATAGGGGGACCCCAACGCATTGTGTTCCCTAGTGTATGTAGGTGTTTTCACTGTATTCTGAGTGTCTTTTAACATAGCACTGGCTCTAGGACTGGTTAGTCAGACTCAGTTAACACCAGTATCCGTCTGAAAAAGTTGAGGGTACAGGATGATTTTGCAACAAGGCTTCTTTCTGCTCTTCTTTTTGTTCTTTCTGCACGTTATCCTTCTTCCTGCACTTTTCTTCGTCTTTTAGGACTTCTGTTGCTTCTTTCTGCATTTCTTTTTTTTCTTTCTGTGCGTTTTTTCTTCTTTCTTCATATGTCCTATCTCTGTAGGCATAGTTAGAAATTAGCATTTAAAAAACCTTTGAAATTCACTGAAAAAACCATAGGTTAGCTGGACTTTTCACTCGTACAAAACCATTGAAATTTCCCCGTTATAGTTAGTTCAGCAAACTAGAACTCGCGCGCCTGCAATGCACTGCTGATGATGATGTCACATATTACATCACTCATGGCATGGTCAGTGAAATCACTCATGACATCACTGATGACATCTCAAATGACATCACTGATGAAATCATCCAGTGAATGTGTGTTTTTCTGAAAATTACATATGTTTTATATATGTATATCTCAAGGTCGATGGAAGAATAAATGGGTATATAAGTGTCTAAATGGATGATTTGTTTTTGAAAAATTGATTGTATAACTGACTGATTAAGTGTATCTTAGTGAATACATGGCTTAGTGAGTAATGTTTAAATATGTAAATATCTGTATCAGTCTCTCACTTTGTGTATAAGTGGCTGCATGGGTTGGTGAGTAGCTACATGAGTGTCTATATCGGTTATTAGTTGTTTTTTTGGAGTATCAGCAGGAGTGTCTGAATGGGTCGGTGGGGGTATTACGTAGTGCATAGGTGCATGAATGAGTGACTCACTGTTTGTATGTGTTGAAGACAGCATGTGTGCAGGACTGTATGGGTGGATGAGTGTGTGCATGGGTGTGTTAGTGAGTGAATGACTGTCTCAATAGTGTCTTTATGAGTAACTACATATGTTTTAAACTAGTATATGTGACTATTGGTGTATATAAGTGAGTATATGTGAGAGTGAGATTGAAAGAGTTCCGGTATGAATAAGTATGTGTTTCTATAAGTGATTGTTTAAAAGACTAAGTATGTGTAAGTTTCTGTAGAAGTAAGTGTGGTGGTGTGTGTATAACTGTATATGCAGGTAAATGGATGTTTGATTCTTAATTAGCATGAGTGACTATGTGTGTGAGTAACTCTATGGATGAGTGGCGTTGTGTAACAGGATGTATAGGTGTATGAGTACATATGATGAGTGAGTACATGTATGAGTGACTGTATAGGACTGTTGGTGAATGAGTGGATGTGTATGTGGATCTTAGAATTAGTGAATAGGTTGTTGTAACTGATATTGGTATGTCCATTGTTTTGAACATTTTAGTTTCTATTTTTGAATGTGTGTATCAAAGGTTATATTAGGGGGAGAGGAGGTCTGCCACTCTATCACAAGGATGATGTCATCAGTGATGTCATTTGAGATGTCATGAGTGATGTCAGTGACCATGTAATGAGTGATGTAATATGTGACGTCATCAGCAGTGCATTGCGGGCGCGCGAGTTATAGTTAGTTGAACTAACTATAACGGGGGAATTTCAATGGTTTTGTACGAGTGAAAAGTCCAGCTAACTATAACACCCCTGAAACCTATGGTTTTTTCAGTGAATTTCTAAGTTTTTTTAAATGCTAATTCCTAACTAGAACGTGCCTGAAACCTATGGTTTTTTCAGTGAAGATATATATTACCTACTGGCGGTCGCCAGTAGGTAGTTATAGTTAGGACCCTGTTTCCATAGGAAAACCGCAACATTCTATTTTGAATAACTTTGGCGCCGGTCGACGAATCCTCGCCAAATGTTCAAAATAGGTGGGGCGCTGCGCTCCGCTCCTACCCTGAAAGTCTCGGGGGGATTCGTCAAGTGGGGGCTGAGATAAAAGGGGGGTCCCAAAACGCGTTTTTCCCATGCATTTTTCCATAGGACCTTTAGACACAGCCACAGCCCGAACGGCTGAACAGAGTTCCTTGAAATTTGGCAGAGAGGTAGTCTACAGGTCAAGGAAGTGCCTTTTGTAGGTTTGGTGTAAATCTGTTCAGTAGATTCTGAGAAAATAGCCTTTAAATCAATATATATATCTGAGCCAGCTTACGGTGCGCTTACGGTGCGCTTACCGTACGCGTACGGTGACGTGCGCGAGCGCGATTCTGATTGGCTGTTCGATCTAAGTAAACATTCGAATCGGTCGAAACCAGGAAGCGGCGGCCGCCATTTTCTCTCTCGCACTCTGAGGGGGGCTGCAAAAACCAAGACAAAAAACATCTACAGGGGGAGTATATTCAGTTCTTAAACACCCAGCATCCATATATGTGTCCCCAAACAACCCCCAAGGCCAAAAAAACAAATTTATTTTTTTTCGAAAAATCGCCGATTACGCTTACCGTACGCGTACGGTAAAAAATTTATATATAAAAAAAAATATCCACACTTTCCCCACCCCGTGTGCAAATGGTGCCCGTAGGACACCATTTGTGCATAGCATATATAATTAAATGGAAAGTACAAATGAATAACGTTCACAACGAAGCGCATAATATGTCCCCCATGTGTGCACGGTGCGCGAAGGGCATCGTGCGTACATGGCCCATCCCGCGTAACGTGGGCACGCGGTGCGCGCAGCGCACCCCGTGCCCACCGTGCGTGCACGGCACTAACTGCGTAAAGTGGGCGCGCGGTGCGCGAAGCGCACCGTGCGCGCACGGAACGAACTGCGTTAACTGGGCGCGCACGCCACGAATGGCGTAAAGTAACTTAGCATTTAAAAAACCGTACAAATTCACTGAAAAAAACCTAGGTTTCACACACGTTATAGTTAGGAATTAGCATTTAAAAAACCTTGCAAATTCACTGAAAAAACCATAGGTTTCACACAAGTTATAGTTAGCTGTACATTTCACTCGTAAAAAACCAATGAAATTCCCCCATTATAGTTAGTGCAGGCAACTATAACTCACGCAACCGCAATCCTCTGCTGATGACATATGTGTCTTTATGAAAAAAAAATATTTGTAATATATGTATAGCTAAAATTTAATGGAAGAAGACATGGGCAAGTAAGTGTCTAAATACAGTATTAGCATCAGCAGAGGATTGCGGTCGCGTGAGTTATAGTTGCGCTCTGTGGGCGCACGGTGCGCTTCGCGCACCGCGCGCCCACGTTACACCGTTCGCGTAATTTTCACGTTTCTACCGTGCGCGCACGGTAAGCGCACTCCGCGATTTTTCGTACAAATATTAAAAACATTTATGGCCCTTGGGGGTCCTTTGGGGACCCCCTGACAATGGCTAGGGGGTCAGGAACTGTCCACCCTGCCCCCTTTTCATGTTCTCCACCTTTATTTTTCACCTCCCTCGGACTGCGAGAGACAAAATGGCGGCCGACACTTCCTGGTTTCAACCGATTCGAATGTTTACTAAGATCTAACAACCAATCAGAATTGCGCTCGTGCACGGCAGGGTGCGCTCACCGTACGCGCACGGTGCGCGCCTATAGATATATATATGCTTTTAAATGCTATTTTCTCAGAAAATACTGAACAGATTTACACCAGACCTGCAAAAGGCACATCCCTGACCTGAGGACTACCTCTCTGCCAAATTTCAAGGTTTTCTGTTCAGCCGTTCGGGCTGCAGCGCGGACTAAAGGTCCTATGGGAAAATGCATGGGGAAAACGTGTTTTGGGACCCCCCCTTTTTCTCAGCCCCCGCTTGACGAATCCCCCCGAGACTTTCAGGGAAGGAGCGGAGCGGAGCGCCCCACCTATTTTGAAAATTTCGCGAGGATTCGTCAATCGACGCAAAAGTTATTCCAAATAGAATGTTGCGGATTTCCTATGGAAACACGGTCCTAACTATAACTATCTACTGGCGACCGCCAGTAGAATATATATATATATATATATATATATATATATATATATATATATATATATATATATATATATATATATATATATATATATATATATATATTTATTTGTTTTACATACATACACACATTTATTTTATGAAATTGTGGATTGAAAGAATCTTATCCATATGTTAAAATCAAACTGTTTCAATCAATCAGTAATTTATAAAGCGCACTACATACCCAAAAGGGTCTCAAGGTGCGGGGGGTGAGGAGGGTGGGGGAGGCGGGGGCGCTACTGATTGAACAGCCAGGTCTTGAGCATCCTCCTGAAGGTCAACAGGTCTTGGGTCTGTCGTAGGCTCAGTGGGAGGGTGTTCCATGTCTTGGCGGCGAGGTGGGAGAAGGATCTCCCGCCGGTGGTGGTTCTTCGGATGCGTGGGACGGTGGAGAGTGAGAGGTCGGCAGAGCGTAGCTGGCAGTTGGGGATGTAGAAGAAGAGCCGTCTGTTGAGGTAGGCTGGGCCGGTCTTGTGGAGCGCCTTGTGTGCGTGGATGAGGAGCTTGAAGGATATCCTCTTGCTGACGGGGAGCCAGTGCAGGTCCCTCAGGTGGGGGGGGTGATGTGGCCGTGGCATGGTACACAGAGGATCAGTCGTGCCGAGGCGTTTTGGATGCGTTGCAGTCATTTGATGAGCTTGATCAGGGCTCCCGTGTAGAGAGCGTTTCCGTAGTCGAGTCTGCTGCTGACGAGGGCTTGGGTGACTGTCTTTCTTGTATCGGTCAGGATCCATCTGTAGATCTTGCGGAGCATGCGGAGGGTGTTGAAGCAGGAGGCGGAGGAGACAGCGTTGACCTGCTTGGTCACAGAGCGTTGAGCCGAGGATGATTCCCAGGTTGCGTGCATGGTCGGTGGGTGTCGGGGATTTACATTTAATCATGAACTCTATAGATTGTAATCTCAATATGAAATAGTTTAAAAGGAAATCCATATATCAACACAAAGGGAAAGTCATTGACGAACGAGTTACTTACCTTCGGTAATGCCTTATCTGGCCTCAAATTCCTTACCTTTAAAGTTCCCTAAGCATCAGACTGGATCCGGAACATTTTTCATGAGCAGTACCCGTGCGCACCGGTAGGTGGAGTCTGTCAGCTCCGCGTAGCGTCGTCAGCCGTGCCAGAAGTGACTTCTGTGTCACCTATATAGGTGCCAACTCGGCGCATTGACGTCAGTTACTTTTCATGACTTTCCACGCCAATAGCGCAGAGTCACGAAGTGTATTGACACTGGTGTGTCCAAACTAGGGCTATGAAAGGGATCAGCCCTGGGATCTCCGGCTAGATATTGTCTCTACCAGATATGGCGTTACTGAAGGTAAGTAACTTGGTCATCTGATCTAGCATCTACCTGCAGATTCCTTACCTTTGAATAGACACCCAAGCAATATAATCCCCAGAGGTGGGTCTGCGGACAAATTTACACTAAGAAGTCCTGCATGACTGAACGGGCTAAATACCTGTCCCTGCGGACCTGTCTGTCCATGGCAGCAATGCTTGGCAAACGTGTGCAGGGATGCCCACATTGCTGCCTGACAGATGTCCAGGACTGGAACTCCACGGGGTAACTGTAAGAAGCTGACTTTGTATATACTATATGAAAGTAAGTTATAGTGTGCACAGAGTCCAGGGAGTCCCCAGAGGCTAAATTAGATAAGTACGAACAGCTCTCTTTGTGGTAGTGTGGGCGAGCAGTTAGACCTATCAGGAGGGTGTTTTTAAACATTTTTTTTATTCACTCAATCAAGAACTGATTTCACATACTCAGGGAGAATCCAGTCCAATTGGATAATTATAAAAAAAGGTATACTTATGTTTTATTTCTAGAACCAAGCAGGACTTGGTACAGGTAGGTAAAATGTACTTGCAATCATAAAACTTTACAAGGTAAAGCAATTGGGAATAGATTTGCAGTCATTACAGGTTTGTATATGTTTTAAAAGCAGTTTAAATTACAAAGAAATTACTTTTGCGTTACTTTTGGATTACATGAACTACTCGGGGTGGTATGCCTAAATACCACACCGTGGATCCTACAATACAAGGTAAGACTTTTTAAGGTTTGCAATATAGTTACTTTTCTTTCATACAAAAGTTAGCTCGACTGAACATTTTTAGGAACAAAACAACACAACTTTGGTTTCTATCGGGAATAGACGGTTATCTATTTACAGGTAGGTAAACTACCTGCAAGAATAGTTTTTGGAGGTTAGAACCAATGTTAAATGGGCACTCAACCTGCACCACCAGCGGCACTGGGGCCGCTGGGTGCACAGTACAGGGGCCCAATGTAAGCCAATGGGGCTATGGGGGGCCTTCGGTGAGGGGCTGCTTACGAGCAGGCCACTTGGCTGGGGGAGCAGAGCTCCTAGGGTTAGGCTCAGGGACCAACAATCAGTACAGGAGCAGCACCAACAGCGGCGGCCGGGTGCAGAGCGTCAAGGCGATATCAGGGACCCTGTGGATTCCAATGGAGATCTACGGTTCGGCAAAGATGCTGCAGGCTCAGGCAGGGAGGCTCCCTGAAGGTGACCACTGGCTGGAGAGGTAAGTTGGAATCTTTGGTGATGCCGGGACACTGTCGGTTGGGCCACTCAAGGCCGAGAGGCATTGGGTGCAGGGGTGTCTTTTGGTGTCGGGCTCTTCTTACGAGCGCTGGTCCCGGTTGGGGGACCCTTCAGGTTGAGGCTCAGGCATCAGCTTGAGGGAGGTCGGGGATCACCAGATCCAAGGTAAGGATCGCTGGGGAGACTTCCCTGTGGTGCTGGCCCACTCTAACTCAGGTCGAGTGTGTCTGGTGCTGAGTGGTGCAAACTTGCGAAGCTGCCTGGATCTGGATTTTGTGGGCGAGTCTTTGTTCGAGCAAATCTGGTGCTCACAGGAGACAGTCAGTAAGATGAGTGCAGGGCAGGTCCTCCCGGCTCTGGGGGGGTTGCTGGCTACACCGGGGTTTCGCTGTAGTCAGGTCGGAGTTGGAACAAGTCGTTAGGGCTGGGGCCAAAGCAGTAGGCGTCCTCTTCTTTCTAGGTCAGCACGGGTCTTCAGTCCTCCTTTCTTCCTCGAATCTGAGGCGGCAAGGTTCGGGGTCTCCCATAAAATACGACATTTTGGGGTGTAAAAGGGGTGTGCAGGTTGGGACCAATGGGTCACATCTTTGGGGTGGGTACACCCCCTATTATGCCACCCTACAGTGGGAGGGGGCATGAGCCTCTTCCTAATTAGCTGGGCCCCCTCATCTTAAAGATGGAGGGGACTGAGATGTGTGCTTCACCTCGCCCCCCCATCTGAGGGGTGGGGTTAGCAAAGGTGAGCACACCACTCCTCCTAGCTTGGTTTTCCAGCAGAGTCTCCTGCCAAAAGTGGGGGCAGAACCAATGGGGGCCAGTTGATGGGGGCAGCAAAAGGCAGGGATCCAGGTAGAGGTAGGCCTTTGAAGTTTCCCCTTCGTGGACCCAACCCATTCTGGGGGAGGAGGCATCACACCTCCACCCAGGATGGGTTTTGTTTCTGGACACAGAGAGCTGAGGCCCTCTACCCAGGGGTCCAGAAACCTATCTGGTGGTGGCAGATGGCGGGCAGCCATTCAGGAACCACACAAGGGCTTGTCGTTTTACAGGGGGCATCTCTGCGCACATTTTACATTGAATCCGACACTGGCATCATTGTGGGTTTAATGTGCTGAGAAGTTTGCTAGCAAATTTCCCAGTTTTTAGTAAAGCCATTATGGAGCTGTGGAGTTTGTAATGACCGACTCCCAGACTGTATACTCTTTATGGCTTTACGACACTTACAGTGTCTAAGAATGGACTTAGAACCTGTAGGGGTACAGGGCTCATGGCACTGTTCCCTCACCTGGGAGCTAATGCACCCTGCTAGAGGGGTGACTTACCTAGACCCCAGACAGTGGGTTGCAGGCATGGCACCCAGGGATGTGTGCCATGTCAACTCTTCACTTTCCTCTGCACCAAAACTCGCCATCTGCAAGGGCAGTGTGTGGGTGTTAAAGTGCAGAACCTCTAAGGGTGGCACAATAGGTGCTGCAGCCCTTAGAGGCCTTCACTGATCACAGTGCCATTGGTACTTACCTGTGGCCAGACAAGTGCCAACTAAGGGCACAGGTACAGCTTTGGGAAAGAACACAGGCCTTGGCAACCTGATTGGCAAGGACCCAGGGCACATCAAGTCAGTTGCATCAGATGTTAGGTAAAAAGTGGGGGTAAACATGCAAAAAGGGGCAAGTTCCTACACTAACGCAGTGGTTGCAGCCTTAGCTCTGGTGGAATGCACTCATAAGCCTTCAGGAAGCTGCTTCTTTGCCAATGCATGGCAGGTCTTGATGCGAAGAACGACCCGTCAAGAGATGGTCCATTTCTGCACCTCCCGACCTTTCTTAGCACCAACATACCCCACAAACAGTTGGTTGTCCACCCGGAACTCTTGTGTGCGGTCAAGATATAATCACAACGCTCTTTTTGGGTCCAGATGATGCGAGTCATTAGTCTTCTTTACAGGGATGTTGGGTGGGCATAGAAAGTGGGTAAGGCGAAAGATTGATCCAAATGAAATGGTGTTCCTACTTTTGGCAGGAAAGAGGCCCTAGTGCGAAGCACTAGTTTTTCAGGAAAAACTGATAGGAAGAAAGGCTTGGATGATAAAGCCTGCAGCTCATTCACCCTCCTGGCCGATTTAATGGCCACAAGAAAGGCTGCTTGATGGTGAGCAGCATCAGGGAACAATTGTGTGAAGGCTAGAAGGGAGCACACATCAAAAATGTGAGAACCATATTAAGGTCCCACTGAGGCATAACGAAAGGGTAAGGTGGGAACACGCGCACAAGACCTTTTAGAAATCTATTTACAATGGGAGAATTTAATAAGGAGGGTTGGTCAGCCAGCCGCAAGAAGGCAGACAGGGCTGAAAGATACCCTTCCAGAGTTCCCAGACCAGAGCCCTGCTGGGTAAAATAAAAAGTAAAATATCAGAAAGGGAAGCAGAAAGAGGATCAATAGACTTTTCTGTGCAATATGACACAAACTTTTTCCATGAGCAGGCGTAGATCGTCTTGGTGAGGGGATGTCTGGCTGCCAGAAAAACATTACAGATTTTGGGAGGAAGGTTGAAAGCTATCCACTGCCGCTGCTCAATCTCCAAGCAAGAAGTTGAAGAGTTGACAGGTTTGGGTGGAGGACCCTCCCCTGCAACAGGAGATTCTCCCGAAAGGGCAGCCTAATCGAAGGATCAATGCTCATGTTCAGAAGCTCAGGATACTAGACTCTCCGTGCCCAGTCCAGAGCCACAAGGATAACTTTGGTCTTGTTGATCCTGATTTTCTTGAGAACTCTGAACAGGAGTGGTAAGGGCGAAAAGGTGTACAGGAGGCCGGAGCACCACTAGAGACTAAAAGCGTCTCCGAGTGAGAGCTGCCTTGGAAACTCCAGAGTTTAAAACTGCTGACATTGCAAGTTCGACAGAGGCGAACAGATCTAAGCAAGGCTCCCCCCACTGTTTAAAGTGACCTTGTGTCACCTTCGGTAGAGACGCCATTCGTGATCCGCTTGCCATGGATGGCGGAGTTCATCCGCCCTACAGTTCAGGGAACCTGCCAGGTGTTGAACCAGCAGTGAAATGTCCTACTGTTCCAGCCATGTCCAGAGACACAAGGCCTCTTGACAAAGGGTCCACAAACCTGTTCCGCCCTGTTTGTTGCAGTACCACATAGCAGTGGTGTTGTTTGTGAACACCTGTACCAGCCTTTCCTTGATGGAGCACAGAAAGGCTTTCATGCCAGTCGAATCTCACAGAGCACCAGCATGTTGATGTGCAGTCCGGATTCTGCCAGAGACCAGAGTCCCCTGATCTCCACCTCTCCCAGATGGCCACCCATCCCATGAGTGACGCATCTGTGAGATCTGGTTGGAGAGTAGTATGCCTCTGACCCAATCGAGGGTCGTTAGCCATCACGGCAGGTCATTTACAGCTCCCTCCGAGATCTGGACCATGTTGGAGAGAGTCTCCTGATGCTCTGCCCACTGGACCTTCAGGACCTTCTGCAGAGCCAACATATGCCACCTAGATTGGGTCACTAGCAGAAGGCAGAAGGCCATGAGGCCCAGCAGCTTCAGTCAGTCTCACTGAAACCCAGGATAGTGGCTGAAACATCAGTATCAGAGCCTGAATATACTGGTCTCGCTGCTTGGGAGGAGAAGCCCGAAACTGCACTGTATCCTGAACAGCTCCGATGAAAGGAAGCATCTGAGAGGAGTCTGAGACTTCGGCATGTTAATAGTGAACCCCAGCGAATGCAGGAGGTCCGCCGTAGTCTGGAAAGTGGGAGACGACAGCCTTGGGCGAGCCCGCCTTCAGCAGTGAGTCATCGATATAGGGGAAGACTGGCACCCCTGATCTATGCAGATGAGTTGCAACCACCACCATCACCTTGGAGAACACCCGAGGGGCACTGATAAGGCCAAAGTTGAGCACGGTGAACTGAAAATGCTCATGGCCTACCGTAAAGTAACGCCAATGGGCAGGCAGGACAGGGATGTGAAAACAGGCGTCCTGCAAGTCCAACGCTATCATCCAGTCTCCTGGTTCCAGGGCAGACAAGACCTGAGCCAATGTGAGCATCTTGAATTTTTCCATTTTGAGGAAGTAGTTGAGGGCTCGGGATCTAGGATAGGATGAAGGCCCTTGTTGTTTGGGACCAGAATGTAGCGGGAATAGCAACCACAGCCCACTTCTGGTACTGGAACCCTCCCTATGGCTCCCTTGGCCAACAGAGCCATGACCTCCTTGCAGAGCAGGGACAGATGATCCTCTGTCAGCCACTCATAAGCTGGAGGCATGGAGAATGGGGTAGTCTCGAATGGGAGGGAGTAACCCCTTCGGACGATCTGGAGAACCCACCTGTCCGATGTTAGCGGCTGCAGGTGGTGAAGTTGATGGTAGATCCTGCCACCAACTGGACGCCATGATCTAGAAGGGCAAGATTAGGGAGGTTTGGAGGCTGCAGCTGCTGGGGTTGGCAGCGGCCAGACCAGCCCACTGGCTACCGGACCTACAAGGTCAGAGGAACCGCACCCTCGTCCAAGCAGATGCTGGAAAGCTTGCGCGGAGCAGTGGCTTGGAGAGGGTTGGTGTGGTTGAAAGCCCATTCCGTGGCTGCAAAAGGCAGACTGGGATGTGGAGCAGCCAAGAGGCCCAAGGACTTGGCAGTAGCCCGCGAGTCCTTAAAGCCTCCAGTGCCTTGTCTTTGAAGAGACGGGTGCCATCGTAGGGCACGTCCTGAAAAGATGGATGTTTTCAGCCACGCATGGCATCTGAGGGCCACTGCCAACTTAGCCGCTCTGCCCAGCAAATCGGTCATGTCCAAGCCACAGTGTATGGTGAACTTTGCTACGTCTCTCCCAACTGTAACAGCTTGAGATTGAATGGCCCAGCCTCCTCCCAGGCCGGTGGCAGCACTTGCGCAACCATTTTAACAGCCCAATAAGCATGAGATGTTTACTGACCGCAATGGTGGAAAAAAATATTTTCTTTCCCAAGCTGTCCAGCTTCTTGGATTCCCTGTCCATGGGAAATGGAGGCTTGGACTACCAACCTCTCTAGAGTAGGGTGTTGGGTGAGTGAATTTGGGTGCCCTGGAGCAAGGCTGTGGTGACGGGCAATCGTCCTATTCACAGGAGCCCCTATGCTGGGTTTGAATTGGGTCCCCAGAAGGACGTCGGTGAGGGCTTCTTTGTAAAGGAGTACAGGTTTTAAGGAGGAGACTACCAGTTGCAGCACCTCCGCCAAGATATTAGTATTGACCGCCACTGAGGGCAATTGAAGGTGGAGAACCTCAGCTGCCCTCCGCACCACCTTTGAATATGTTGCTCCCTCCTCCGTAGCCACGGTAGGGGGAGAAAGCATGCCAGTATCTGGAGACGTGTCCAGTACGCTGGCATGATCCAGTTCCTCACACCAGTCCATATCCTTCTCATGATGGTATTCTAAAGGGTCCAGTAACCCCTCCCATTCCTCCTCGAGGCCTAGCCCTTCAGAATAGGGCTCAGGCTCCAACCTCGGACACGGGGTCCTGTCGGCACCGGAACTAGGATCGGTCAACGCAGCTCCCAGTCTGTGTCATTGGGGCTAACAATAGGGCTGAAGCCACTGGTGGGCGCTGGAAGCATCAGAAGCATTGGCGGCAGGGCCAGTGCTGAGAAGGACACCGTGGCACGACTGGCACCGGTCAGGATCCATGGGGGCCCATAGGAGTGGGGTCCGGAACAGCAGGTGCAGAACCAGATGGGGGCCCCTCCTACCCAGCGAGTACAAAGGTTCACTGGAGGGGTTGGGCCACTCCAAAATTAGGGGCATGGCCTCATAAAACTCTTTAAATTGAGTTGGGGGTCACTTCCGCTCTCGAAAAACTGGGAAGGCGTGGAGTCAGCCCAGGCGCAGGTTCAATGGAACCAGGTCTCGAATACCAATGTTCCTTCATCACGCTGGTCGAGGTGAAATTGAAGCGTGCTTTGACTTGTAGTGTTTTTTGTGCCTCTTACCTGAATGCCTGGACGATTATGAATAAGACAAAGAGGACTTTGGACTCCTGGAACGGTCCAAAGACCTTTCTCTCGAGCGGGACCATGGGAGCAAGAGGCTGGCAGAAACCCTATATTCACTCCTGAGAGAGACTGGGACTTTGTATGTTGGGGTCAGGGGGGGGAAGCACCGATTTTAGGGCACAACCAGAGGTAATTTTAGTAGGGAGGGGTTATGTGGGGCCAAGGTCAACCCTCCACTGTCCTTGGACAAGGCTGCAGGTATTTACTGAGAAGGAGGCTGAGTGGGGAGGGGGTATATCGATATGAGGCACTAAAAAGCTCTGCCCTTTGACAAGGTGTAAGAGTGGATTTTGGGATTGGGGGAGGAGGGGGAAGTAAAGGTAGATCTCCACAGCCAATTGGCAAGGCAACAGAAGATTATTTATTACACACCAACCCTTTCACAAGGCAGGATGTAATTTTAACCCTGTGGTCCTGGTCAGGACCAGGGAAATAGACGTTCATTATCTTTCTGTGGCCTTTGGAAAACATACCTCAGGCCACCAAGTATGCCCAACACAGTACTGCGTCTTTTGTTGTGCTGCTTTATTTCCATCTTTATTCCTTTCGCTGTTCCTCAGCATCCAGAAGGGTAAGATGGGTAATTAATCCAATAATAAAAAAGGAGAACATGCCATGCAGGTCATTTTTGACTGGTGTAGCATATTTTTTGAGGGATGTGCAACTTATTCTATTTTGCCTCTTTTGGTCTGTGAGCATCCTGATGCTTTCAATCAAATGTGAGGTTAACAAATTGGCTACAATCTGAAATTCCTTCACAGTGATTGCAGAGAATCACATTCAGGGCTATTCTAGAGCATCAGTAAAATTCAGTCAGAAGGCTTTTCCCGTTTCAATTTCCTGCTTGTTTCAAGTAAAACAAATATATAACTCTACACTTCACCTAAGCAATGGGAGAGCTACTTTTTCTCTTTTTACTTTTCTCTAAAATAGCTGTACAAAAATTAACCAAAATGGGGCTGAGCCATACATTTCAAATTTGGTGCATTTGTGTTCAGTGCTTTTTGAGAACATGGGCGTGGAAACTGGATCAGATGGGAGACTTATCCCCCACTGCTTTTGGGGAGGAGGGAGACACAGGGAACAAAGAACCCCTCTGGCTTGCTCTCACCACATCTTCCATCTACATAGTATACCTTATTTAAAAGAATTAAACTGCATACATTGCCATCTGCTGCTTGGAAGCCACCTAAAAGCTGACAGGAGTGATGTTACATCACCACATGTGGCTCTCCACTTGCCCCCTAGCTGGTAATCACAACATGATAGCACCTATGTACCTTGCAACCAATAGCAGGCTCAAAGGCTAGGAAAAGTGCAAATGTGACAAGAGATGGGGGGAAAAACGAGTGCCCGGCCACTCTTTCCTGACTCAGGCTTAGTGGCAGCACAGAGATACTGCTTGGTATCTGCTCAAGACTATGATGGTCGGACTGACCTCATCCCGGGACTACAGTCAGTATTTGAGCTGTGGTGCTTCATGGTGGCACTGCACCACCACACCACCAGTCCCTGTGACAGTGAGTGGTGTCCAGTCTGCGTCCTCTACCAGTGCAGTAATATCTTTAATTTTAGCTGAATCAGCCACAGCTTGACTCGACTTTGGAGCCTGACAGGATTTGGTCTGTTGGTGCATGCTGAAGGCCAGCCTACCTGCCCTGGTTAAACGCATGTTTTTAATAACATGTCATAACATTCGCGCAGTAAGCGTCTCTGGACTATCAATGAGCATAAAACAGCACTTTTTAAAAAAAAAGTCAGGTGGGTAGTTTTCCACTTTGCCAGAGATTCAAGTCCTGACAGAGGTGGCTCTTCCTTATGGCCAGTGAAGAGAGGAGTAAGGGAGAGACTGATGGAGAGGCCAAAAGAAAGAGGATGAATTATAAAAACAAAAACGAGTGAGACTGCTATCCATTTAATGTCATAGTTAAACATTGAATAATTTAACAAATTAACACACCAGTGCACTACATACAGCTGCGACAGGCTTTTCAGAGGTGTGGATAGAAGTGGCAGCTGCTGTTTTTACCTGCGCCCATGATGAGGAGCCTGCAGCTGGAAGGCAAGGGCAGGACAAGAGCTTCCAGTTTGCCTATTTCACTTCCACAATCGTGCAATAGACTGGAGGTATGGTATTTTGTTAAATTACACTGATATGTCACAATAAATGTCGGTGGAATGCGGTTTTGTTCATGCAAGAAGGATCACGTACAACCAACAGTTCACTTTTTAAGCACCAGAATATTGTGAAGAATATCTATTTTTCGAAGTTAGTTGATCCAACATCTATTGGAAAAACAAAGCTAAGGACTGTATCTATAACACTACAGCCAGTATCCATCATCAGTAGGTGATCACTGATCAGTGCAGATTTCTCTTCTCTTGTGCAGCCAGTACCTCTCCCACCGCCACGTGCACAGGCCAGTGCCCAGTGCCGCAGAAGCATTATGTGCTGGTAAGAGTCTCCAGCAACCAACAGCCATCAAGTGGCGCAATATATGTGCAGGACAAGACAAATACCACTGCTACTACCTATACAAAGTGTATACTGGTGCTAGGTCGATATGTTTTCCAGTGCCATGCTGTGCTTGTACTGCTATGGACAGAATCAAAAACATTGCAGCGTCATGCGTTTCTCAACAGCTGAATCGCTGCCAATCACACAAAAGCACTCAGGCTTTTGAGGCCTGCTTGACCTAACTGACAATTTTGTGTAGCAAACGGACAACTTTCAGGTAGGTTTCTCAGTCAAGTGTAAAAACACATGCTGCCATCTTAACTGCTGGGTCTTCAGTCAAGTACGTCACTCACTAGAGTGCTTTTCTTGCTGTGGAAACCTAGCAATGCCAATTGAACCTGTTTTATACACATTCTAGGAAGCCTTCACACACGCTTGCATCTCTTCTCACTGTCATATCACTTTCAATGGGACTCCTTCTGCTGGACGAAGGTTTTGCCCCCTTCAACGCAAGTGTTGACTATATGTGAGAATGCACATACACGCGCAAGGCTGTGCAGCTCTCAAACTGCCAATGACCATTCTTTATGTTTCCAAATAATCATGGCTGCATGCCCCCCCCCCTTACCTCCCATAACGGACATTTGTAAATTCTCAGCAAGTAAACAGCAGAGACAAGTGAACCTATGTTGAAATAACACAGCAACTAATCATACTGTGACAATATTACTGAGCCGCAGTCTAGTATTTAATATGTTCTTAAATATATTAATAAAAATATATAGGGAAGCACTAGGAAATTGTGCCCTAGAAATATTTTATGGATTTTTCACTACTACGGATGAGTCCAGCAGCAGTTCTTTGGAACAAGAGGAGGCTTTACTATGGAGAGGAAACACTTGCAGGTGAAATATTACCAATTCAACCATGCAAGAGCACCATGGTAATTCAAAGCATCACAACACATTTGCAGACTATGAAAAAGTGCACATTGCATTTTAAAGGACGATGGTTCCAAGATATCCGACAGCGGTGCTACAGCAACAATGGCAAGAGAGCTTTACTTTTACTCTGTCAAGCCGACCTAGAGAAATTGACCGAGTGCTCACAGAACGAAGAGCATTTTTTATATTATTCAAAAAGCATCATGCCAGTTATGCTCTACAAGTCAACAGGCATAATATGAAGCAGGACAGCCAATCAATGTCCAACTGTCACAGCATGTCCAAACAGCAAAAAACCTGGTTTTATCCTAACAGAAGTTTCTAGACTATGCTCTTCTGGAAAATGAAGGCCTTGTACTTTGAGGGCATTACGATAGATAAGAGTTGCTGTCAGTTTCTCACAGCACAAGCAGTGGTTATGCCTCCTTTGAAGCACAAGGTTCCTTACCTTCGGTAACAAAATATCTGTAAGAAACATTATTTATAGATTCCTTACCTTAGAATTACCCCTAGGTGTCAGACTGGATCCGGAAAAGATTTTTCGTCATCAGTACCTCTGCGCGTCGGAAGGTGGCGTTGGCCGGTTCCGCGTTCGTTATCGCCGGGATGACGTCGTAGCAGCTACTTAGACGCCGCCCTCGAGCGCCGTCAGTTCTGTACATGACTTTCCGTGCAAGAAATGCAGAGCCATGAAAGACACTGACCATGGGTGCACAAAACTAGGGCCCCGAAAGGATGTCCTTAACCCTAGAAATCAGTTCGCGGAATGGGGAGGATGGGTGGGGCGATAAGGAATCTATAACCAACTAATGTTTCTTACATATATATCATGACCGAAGGTAAGTAACTTGTGCATCTGAAAGAAACACTTTAGTTATAGATTCCTTACCTTAGAATAGATACCCCAGCAATACCAACCCCGGTGGTGGGTATGCGAACCAAGATCACACCAGAAAGTCCTGGAGAACAGAACGGCCAAAGAAGCAGTCTCTCCAGACTTGGCTGTCCAGGCAGTAGTGTTTTGTGAACGTGTGCAGTGATGTCCACGTAGCCGCCTGACAGACGTCATTTAGAGGCACTCCTCTTCCCAAGGCAGTAGTGCCTGCCGTCGCCCTGGTGGAGTGAGCGTGTAGCCCGACTGGAGGCTCCTTTTTAGCCAGAAAGTAACAAGCCTTAATACACAACACGACTCATCGAGAAATGGTGCGTTTGTGTATGGCCCGACCCTTCTTTGCACCCACGTAGCCAACAAAACGTTGATCACCCACCCGGAACTGTTTTGTGCGATCCAGATAGAAGGAGAGCACAAGCTTTGGGTTCAGACGGTGGAGCCTCTCTTCCTACTTTGAAGGATGCGGAGGCGGAAAGAAGGTGGGCAAAGTAATGGTCTGTCTGATGTGGAAGGCAGTGACCACCTTAGGAAGAAAGGATGGACGGGTCCTGAGAACCAACTTGTCCAGATGAACAGACAAGAAAGGAGGTTTGGAGGAAAGAGCCTGGAGCTCACTCACTCGTCTAGGGGAAGTGATGGCTACCAGGAAAGCAGTTTTAAGAGTTAAGAGACGTAAAGGACAGTTATGAAGCGGCTCAAAGGGAGCGCACATTAAATAAGTTAGCACAAGATTCAAGTACCACTGAGGCATAAAGAATGGAATTGGAGGAAAAAGATGCATTAAGCCTTTCAAGAAATTGTTAACTACCGGGGACTTGAAAAGAGAAGGCAGCCGAAGGAAGGCAGACTTGGCAGAAAGGTAGCCCTAGATAGTGCCCAGAGCAGAGCCCTGCTGGGCTAAAGAGAGAAGGAACAAGAGTACTTCAGAAAGAGGGGCAGAAAGGGGATCCACAGCCTTTTCCGTGCACCATGCCACAAATTTGTTCCACCTGAAGGCGTATACAGTCTTTGTGGAGGGACGCCTGGCTGCCACGATTACGTCACAAACTTCAGGAGGCAAGTTGAAAGAAGTCAACTGCCGCAGCTCAATCTCCACGCAAGGAGGTGCAGACTGGACAGGTTCGGCTGGAGGACCGTCCTCTGCTGTTGCGACAGAAGATCCTTCCGAAGAGGCAGTTGGATCGGAGGATCGATGGCCATGTTGAGCAGCCGGGATACCAGACTCTTTGTTCCAAATCCGGAGCCCCAAGAATGACTTGGGCCCGGTCGCGCCTAATCTTCAGCACTCTGGGCAGAAATGGTATAGGCGGAAAGGCGTACAACAGACCACAACTCCACTTGCGACTAAAAGCGTCGCTGAGCGAGAGCCGCCTTGGAAATTCCAATGCGCAGAATTGCTGACATTGCGCGTTCTCTACGGTGACGACTAGATCTAACCAAGGCTCTCCCAACTGTTGAAAGAGACCTTGCACCACCTCCGAGTGAAGATGCCATTCGTGATCCATCATGCACCTGCGGCTGAGTTTGTCTGCCCTGGCATTCAGAGAACCTGCCAGGTGTTGAACCACCAAGGAAATGCCTTGATGTTCCAGCCATGTCAAGAGGCGAAGGGCCTCCTGACAGAGGTTTCACGAGCCCACCCCGCCATGTTTGTTGCAATACCACATGGCCGTGGTGTTGTCCGTGAACACCTGCACTACTCTTCCCCGGACAGAGGGAAGGAATGCCTTCAGTGCAAGACCAATTGCCCGGAGCTCCAGAAGGTTGATGTGAAGCCCGGACTCCACCAGATACCAGAGGCCTCTGATCTCCGCCTCTCCCATGTGGCCGCCCCATCCCAGAAGGGAGGCATCCGTCACCACAGTGTGGTCTGGTTGGGGAAGGGCGAGGGATCTGCCATTGACCCAATCTTGGTTCGTAAGCCACCACTGCAGTTTTCGAGCTGTGCCTTCCGAGATCTGGACGCAATCGGACAGATTACCCTGATGCTGCGCCCACTGGAACTTCAGGTCCCACTGCAGAGCCCACATATGCCACCTGGCATGATCGATCAGCAGGATGCAGGAGGCCATGTGGCCCAGCAGCCTAAGGGTCATTCTGACCGAAACCCAGGACAGAGGCTGAAAGATCGGAATCATAGCCTGAATATCATGGACTCGCTGTTCAGGAGGATAGATCCGAAACTGCGTTGTGTCTAGAACCGCTCCGATGAAGAGGAAGGAGTAGTTTCTTTTCTGTAACTCCAGTTCTGTAGTAGGGGTATCTCTGTTATAGTCATAATCTAGTGAATAGTCCCGCCCATGTGCGTGGACCCCGGAGCAATACAAAATAATCTCTAAAGGTGACAAATCATGCAGACCTGCATACACCTTTAAGAGAGAATTTAATTAAAAGACAGATAATGCAGCCTATACCCACAGGCTACACTGTCCAGTACTTCAACTAGAATTCCACCAACATCCACAAACAGCACCGCCTGTCCAGCTTTTCTCCACATAGGAAAAAACCCTGCCTCTACCAGCAAAAGCCTCTGGAATGATAGAGAGGAAGGAGTGGACAGACAAGCCCCATAGGCTGCCATTATGTGGCTTAGAACAGGATACTGTGCCTTTAAGAAAACTTTCCAGATTTCCAGAACTTTCCCCAGTATCCCAGAATGCCCAGCAGGTCCCATTTACTTGCAGTTCTTTTTGAAGGCGTAGCACGCCAGACCTGTAGCATTCTACATATGAATAAGTATCTCTCCACCGGGGAGGAGGGCGGGCGCTTATGACTATAACAGAGATACCCCTACTACAGAACTGGAGTTACAGAAAAGAAACTACTCCTTCTGTAGTAGGGGATCTCTGTGTATAGTCATAATCTAGTGAATAGAATGGCAAGCCCATCCCCACACAACAACAGCGGTGGAGAACAACAAGACAAAACCACTACTGTGCGAACAAATTTCGCAGCGAAGCCTGCCCAACCTGAGCATCTGCCCTGGCATCCGAGTCCAGACAGTAATGCGCAGCAAAGGTATGGACCGACTTCCAAGTGGCCGCCTTGCAGATGTCCACAATTGGAACATTACGCAGCAAAGCCGTCGTGGCAGCTTTGCCCCTGGTGGAATGAGCCTTAGGTTTACCCCCTAAGGTCTTATTAGCCTTTTGATAACACAATTGTATGCAGGACACAATCCACCGAGAAATGGACTGCTTAGAGGTCGCAAGACCAGTCCTGACCGATCCATAATTAACAAACAATTGGTCAGACCTACGAATATCCTTGGTCTTATCCAGATAAAATTTCAACACCCTCCGAACATCCAGGGAATGGAGAGACCTTTCCGCTGGCGAAGAGGGATTCTGAAAGAACGTAGGTAAAGTTATGGTCTGGTTGACATGAAAGTCAGAGATAACCTTAGGAAGAAATTTAGGGTGAGTACGCATCACAACCTTAGCAGCATGAAATACAGTATAAGGTTCTTGACAACATAATGCCTGAAGTTCACTCACCCTGCGGGCCGATGTAATGGCCACTAGGAACGCCGCCTTCCAGGATAGGTGCTGCAATGAAGCCTTGTGAATGGGTTCAAAAGGCTCCTTCATCAGTCTGGACAGCACCACATTCAAGTCCCAGGAAGGCGAGGGAAGTCTGACGGGAGGAAACACTTTCTTCAAGCCTTCCAAAAAATCCTTGACCACAGGAATCTGAAAGAAGGAAGTCTGTGAAGGGCATTTCCTGTAAGCAGTCAAAGCAGCCAGATGAACCTTAATGGAATGGAAATTAAGGCCAGACTGCGCCAGATGTAAAAGGTACGGAAGGATGACATCTTCCTTACATGTCATCGGATCAAAGTTCTTGGACTTACACCAGATACAGAACCTCTTCGACTTGTAAGCATAGGATGCCCTAGTGGAAGGTCGTTTAGACTCCTTCAGTATCTCCATACAATCGTCTGGTAGATTCAGATGGCCATCTTGCACTATTTCAGGAGCCATGCCGCCAAACTCAAAGACGAGAGGTTGGGGTGCACCATCCGCCCCCCGAACTTCGTGAGAAGGTCCGGCCTGCACGGCAACCGCATGTGAGGAAGGAGAGATCGGTGAAGTAGGTCCGTGAACCACCACTGCCTGGGCCACTCCGGGGCGATCAGGATCATCCGCGCCCTGGACTGGGACAGCTTGATGAGCACTGCCGGAATCAGGGGAATGGGTGGAAAAGCGTACAGAAAGCTGTTCGACCAATCGATCCATATCGCATTCCCCAGCGTCCCCCGCTGGTAGTACCTGGATGCGAAGTCTCGGCATTTGCTGTTTTCGGCGGTGGCGAACAGATCTACGTCTGGAGTCCCCCACCTTGCGAAGACTTCTCCTAGTACTTCGTCGTTTATGACCCATTCGTGGTTTTCCTGAATCAGCCTGCTCAAGGCGTCCGCCTGAGCATTCTGCACCCCTGGCAAATGCGTGGCCGTAATAGTCAGTCCTCGGGCCAGCAGCCAGTGCCAGATCGCCTGCGCCTCCTGCGACAGAGTGCGTGATCTCGACGCCCCGTGCTTGTTGAGGTAATACATCGTGGTTGTATTGTCCGTCTGTATCAGCAGCGAGTTGGTCTGGAAGGACGGAAGGAAGGCCTTCAGTGCCAGGAAGACAGATCTGAGTTCCAGGAAATTGATGTGGTACGTCGATTCCAAAGGAGACCACTTTTCTTGAATCTGCAAGTCCCCGGAATGCGCTCCCCAGCCCTAGAGAGACGCATCCGTCACGACACTCGTCGTGGGAATGTCCTTGTGGAAGGGAACCCCCTTGAGGAGGTTTTCCGCCGAACACCACCACTTCAGAGACTGAAGAGCATGCAGCGACAGTCTTATCTTGTCGTCCCAAGAGCCTGTCCTCTGATCCCACTGATCCTCCAAGCACTCCTGCAGTGGTCTCATGTGTAGCCGTGCGTGAGGCATGAGAAAGATACAGGAGGCCATCGATCCCAGTAGAGAAGACACCTTCCTCACTGTCGTCGATGGAGAAGTCCTGAGCCTTCCGAAGGAGTGATAACCGTCTCTCCTCCGAAGGAGACACGCTTGCTGACCGCGTATCGATGGAGGCTCCCAGGTACTGTATGCACTGGACCGGCGTCGGGACCGATTTGGACATGTTGACGTGTAACCCCAGCCTGTGCAAGAGAGCGCACGTCCATCGGAAGTGATCTTGCGCTTCCGAGAAGGATGAAGCCTTGATCAGCCAATCGTCCAGATACGGGTAGACAAACACCTTGTTCCTTCGCAGATGTGCCGCCACCACCGCCATGCACTTCGAGAAGGTCCTGGGCGCAGACTTTAGCCCGAATGGCAGTACTGTGTATTGATAGTGATTGGCGCCGACTTGGAATCGCAGGAACTTCCTGTGCTTCCGTGCTATGGGCACATGGAAGTACGCATCCTGTAGATCTATGGCACAGAGCCAGTCTCCCCGTTCCAGCTGAGGGTAAATCTGGTGCAACGATAGCATGCGAAACTTCTCTCTGCGAATCCATTTGTTTTCCTGTCGCAAATCCAGAATGGGCCTGAACTCGTTCTTGTCCTTCTTGCGAACGAGGAAGAACCGAGAGTACAGACCTCTTCCCCTTTGAGACAGAGGTACCTCTTCTATCGCCTTTTTTCTCTCAACAAGATGTCTGCCTCCGCCTGGAGCTCTCTCAGCTGGAACTGAGAGCTGACCGGCGGAATCGCTGGCGGAGGGCTGATAAACTGAAGACTGTATCCATTGCAAACAATATTCAGCACCCACTTGCTGAGTAATTTTTCTCCACTCTGCCGGAAAAACTTGAATGCTTCGCCCCACTGGAGTGGGTAACGGTTGAGGGGGAAGTAGCCGCTCAGGGCCGAGACCCGGCCGGGCCCTTGGTAGTGGTACTCGCCTGCTGGCCTCCTCTACACCTCTGGCGTTTCTGGAAGGGCTTCCGGAACTGCTGCTGTTGGTGCTGCTGCTGTCCCGAACCCTGCCCACGCCCTCTGCCCGAAGACCCGAACCACCTCTGGAACGGGCGCTTCTTCTTCTCGGCCTTCTCCAACCCGACGGCCATCAGGGTTTCCGCCTCCGCCTTCATGCGGGCCATCTCATCATCCGCATGTTTTCCGAACAGGGTTTCCCCCGAGAAGGGCAGGTTGGCCACTCTGTGCTGCGCCTCTGGTTTGAGGGACGTCAGGCGCAGCCACGAATGCCGCCTCTGGTGGACGCCATGACAGTAGGCGTGGGCGGCCAACAAGGAGACATCCGCCGCCGCGCCGATCACCTGATTAGAAACCAGCATGCCTTCGCGCACTGTTTCCAAGAAGTCCTCCTTCCTGTCCCGGGGCAGCAGGTCCGCATACTGCTGCAGGGACTCCCACAGGGCCCGGTCGTAACGGCCCAACAAAGCCCCTGCACTCGCCGCCTTCATGGTGGTGGCGGCGGTCCCACACACCTTCCTGCCCGCAGAATCCAGCCAGCGGCTTTCTTTGTCAGGCGGGACCGTCGATGAAGGGGCGGTCGCATATTGTTTCCTCGCCGCCGTCACGATGACCAAATCCGGCTTCGGGTCCACCCTCAAAAAGGTAGGGTCCGACTCCGGGGCCCTATACTTTTTCATGAGCCTGGAGGGGGCGGCCTTCGTCACCGCGGGAGTGAGGAACAGCTCCAACGCGGGTTCCACCAGTCCTGGTACAAGGGGCAGTAGAGGGCGAGACAGATGTTTCTTATGAAGCGTCTCGAATATCACGGACGTCGTGGGTGTTGGAACCGTCACCGTGATACCCAACTTTGCTGCCCCTCTCAACAGCACCTCTTGGAAAGAGACCAAATCGTCCACCGGAGACACCCTAGTCCCCGGCAAGTCCGACAGCGTCGGGGAAAAGTCTCTGGTCGAGGATCGCGTGTGCGACCTGGACCTGTGCCTCCTACGGCGTCGTCCTGAGTCCGACGATGACCGTCCATGGCTCCGTGATCTTCTTCTCCTGAGAGAGCGGGAGCGAGACCTCTTCGGCTTCGGTCTGCCCGCCGGTCTAGCCGGTCCCGGCGACCGCGGGCGTTGCGGCTTCGGAGTCCCCTGCGGCGGCTTCGGGTACCTCGGAAGGGAAACCGACTGCGGGGGGACCGCCGGCAGCCCCAATGGAGTGCATAGTAACGACCGAGGTGGGGCGGCGGAGGCAGTGGCTGCGGATGTGGAGGCGGTGGTGGAGGCGGTGGTGGCGGTGGTGTTGGCGGTGGTGGTGGAGGCGGAGTCGGAGGTGGTGGGGGAGGAGGCGGTGACGTAGGCATCCGAGGAGGCGTATACACCACAGAGTACACCGATCCCGATGACTCTCTCTTCCTCGACGTCGATCTTCGCCTCGACGGCGACCTTCGCCTCGACGGCGACCTGGGCCTCGACGGCGATCATCTCTTCGACGGTGACGTCGACCGTCTCCTCTTCACCGACGGCGAACGGCTATCTCCCCTCGACGGCGAGCGCCGACGCCGGGTCCGATCTCGACGCCGACTGCTGGACGGCGACGGCGTCGTCGCCGAAGATGCCGATGTAGTCGACGGCGGCCTGTTCAGGTCCCTCGACGTCGCTTCTCCCCAGAGCCCTGGGGAGACGGCGAACAGATGGTAGTCATCCTCCTCGACGCCGCCGTCGACGCCCTCGACGTCGACGGGGAGTGGGGACGCTTACTGGTCTTCCTGCCCCTGGGGAGCCCCCCAGAGGCCTCAGTATGGGCAAAATCAGCCCCTCCAGACCCACCTGGTGCCTTCAGCCTTCTCTCCTCCAGGACTTGAAGCCTGATCTTCATTCTGTCCCTCAGGGTCCTGGCTGAGAACGAGTGGCAGATATCACAGTCTTCAGGCACGTGGGACTGGGGAAGGCAACCTATACACACTTCGTGTGGATCTGTTTTAGCCTTCTTTCTACCACATTCCGGGCACTTGTCGAACAAGCCAGGCATGTTGACAGTACCAGCCACTAAGCACTTGAAAAAGTAACAAAAATTGACAAAAACTACAATAAACCCTTGAAAAGGGGAGAGCTCAATGCTCCAGGGTCCTGCTAGCAGGAGCCGGAAAAAAGAACTGCAAGTAAATGGGACCTGCTGGGCATTCTGGGATACTGGGGAAAGTTCTGGAAATCTGGAAAGTTTTCTTAAAGGCACAGTATCCTGTTCTAAGCCACATAATGGCAGCCTATGGGGCTTGTCTGTCCACTCCTTCCTCTCTATCATTCCAGAGGCTTTTGCTGGTAGAGGCAGGGTTTTTTCCTATGTGGAGAAAAGCTGGACAGGCGGTGCTGTTTGTGGATGTTGGTGGAATTCTAGTTGAAGTACTGGACAGTGTAGCCTGTGGGTATAGGCTGCATTATCTGTCTTTTAATTAAATTCTCTCTTAAAGGTGTATGCAGGTCTGCATGATTTGTCACCTTTAGAGATTATTTTTTATTGCTCCGGGGTCCACGCACATGGGCGGGACTATTCACTAGATTATGACTATACACAGAGATCCCCTACTACAGAACTTCTGAGGGAGAATCAGGTGCGAATTCGGCACATTGATGCAGAACCCCAGCATATGCAGGAGGTCGGCCGTAGTCTGGAGGTGGGAGACGACTGCCTGGGACGAGCCTGCCTTCAACAGCCGATTGTCGAGATAGGCGAAGACTGAAACCCCTGATCTGCGCAGATGAGCTGCAACAACCAGCATCACTTTCATGAACACCCGAGGGGCGCAGGTAAGGCCAAAGGGGAGCATTGTGAACCGAAAGTGCTCGTGGCCTACCGTGAACCGCAGGCAACGCCGGTGGGCTGTCAGGATGGGGATATGAAAATAAGCGTCCTGCAAGTCCAACGCTACCATCCAGTCTTGCAGGTCGAGGGCAGACCAGACCTGAGCAAGCGTCAACATTTTGAACTTCTCCTTCTGGAGGAAGCGATTGATGTCCCTGAAGTCCAAGGCCCTTGTCCTTCTTGGAAACCAGAAAGTAATGGGAGTAACAACCACGACCTACTTCTGGGGCAGGAACGAGCTCAATGGCTCCCTTGGCCAAGAGCCGTAACTTCCTGCTGGAGAAGGGCCAGATGATCCGCCGACATGTGGTGGTATCACGGTGGCATGGCCATAGGGGTAGTCTCTAAGGGGAGGGAGTAGCCCCTTCGGACTATATGCAAAACCCACCTGTCCGAAATGATGGTGCGCCAGTGGACAGTGATGGCGAATCCTGACGCCCACTGGCGTTTGATGGACTTGAAAGGTCGGATTGGGAGGGTTTGGAAGCTGCTGTAGAGGGGGGGTTGGTGGAGAGGTCCGCCCACTGGCCCCCAGAACCTCGCTGGTTGTTTCCACGTCCCCGGCTGCGCGAAGGTTGGTTAACTGGCTGCGGCCTGTTGCCCTGGGTGGGACGTAGCAGGGCACCTCTTCCGTAGCCACGAAAGGGGCGAAAAGCAGACTGCGCCGGATGGGAGGAGAGGCCCAAGTAGTTGGCCGTAGCCCGTGAGTGCTTGAAGCGCTCTAGGGCGTTGTCTGCTTTGTCGCCAAAAAGGGGACGGCCATCAAAAAGCTTGTCCATCAAGGTGTTCTGGACATACCCTGAAAAGCCAGGGTACCTCATCCAGACATAGAGGCGAAGCGCTACTGATGTTGAAATGGTCCTGTCCAGAGAGTCGGCGGTGTCCAGCCCACAACGGATCGTAAACTTAGCTGCATCTCTCCCGGTGGCGACAGCCTAGGAGAGCACTGCCTGGGCCTACTCCGGACACTGAGGCAGCACTTCCACCACCGTATCCAACACAGAGTGCGAATAATGACCCAAGAGACATGCCGTGTTTAAAGACCGCAGTCCCAACCCGGCGTCTGGCACAGTAGTGGTGCAGTCGGAAGCGACGCCGGTGGAGGTGTAATGAGGTCAACCGGCGCCGATCTGGATCCAGGCCTGGATCCAAGGGGGGCTGCTGGGGCCGGAGCCACAGGCAGCGAAGACCTAGGCCCCCCCAACCGAGTCCGCGGGGCCCGAAGGCGTGCCGGCGGGGTCTGTCCACCCAAAGATGGCATGCATCGCCTCGTAGAACGTACAAAGCTGGGCAGGGGTTGCTAAGGGTCCCGGAAAGAGAGGGATGCTCAGAGTCGACCATTCTGACTCCGCACGTGGAGGAGAGCGAGTGGCACCACCCTTCTTATGCTTCGACTTACCCGACCCAGAGTGCGAAAACTTCAATGACTTCAAGCAAGAATGATGGTGGCTCCGTGACCGGTCCCTCGACCTCGCCCTCAACAGGGACCCATTCAAGCAGCTTTCGGGACCGCTCCTGAAAAGCCTTCGGCATCAACAACTGACAGTCAGAGCACGACTTGGGGTTGTGGTCGCGCTCCAGGCAAAAGAGGCACAAGTGGTGCGGATCCGTCTCCGACATCAATCGGGTACAGGAACCGCAGACCTTAAAACCGGGCATCCCTCGTGCACCTGTTCGGAGTCAACAAACAAGACGTCGACAAAAGTCAAGAAAAAACTTAGTCAAAAAATGACGGAGGTACTGCCCTTTCCGGATCTGCACTGGCTGGCATGGAAAAAGAAAGAACTGAAGTCAGCGCGCGAGGTTGGCATCTAAGTAGCTGCCGTGACGTCATCCCATCGACTGTGGAGCCGACCGATGCCACCTTCCAACGCGCAGAGGTACTGCTGACGAAAAATCTTTCCGGATCCAGTCTGACGCCTGGGGGTAATTCGAAGGTAAAGAATCTATAACTAACGTGTTTCTTTCAGAAACACAGGATTAAACAGAGTCGAGCAGAATATCTCAGTCGAAAAAGCCAAAATTAAGTTCTGCAGGTTTTATCTCATGCAAGTGCATGTCTAATCTGTAAATATATTGGGGACAATCGTTTTGCAGTAACTGTTGATGGCACAAATGATACACCTGGTCAAGAACAAGAAAGCTTCCGATTTCTATTTCTATACATTGACAAAGATATGTCTTTCCTTGAAGATGTTATTGAACTATATCAGCTTCCTAATGAACAAGTTACTTACCTTCGGTAATGATTTATCTGTAAGAAACATAGGTTGGTTATAGATTCCTTAGCTTAGAATTACCCCAGGCGTCAGACTGGATCTGGATTTTATTTCATCAGCAGTACGCCTGCGCGTCGGAAGGTGGCGTCGGTCAACTCCGTATTCGTCGTCGTCAGGGTGATATCGTGATAGCTACTTAGACGCCGCCCTTGCGCGCAGACGTCAGTTCTTTCTTTTTCTGCGCCAGCAAGCGCAGATCCGGAGACAGCGGTACCCCTAGTCAATTTTTTACTGAACTTTTTTCTCGACTTTTGTCAACATCGTTGTAGTTAGAGTCCTTCAACTCCTGGTGCACGAGGAATGCCTGGCTTTAAGGCTTACGGTTCCTGCACCCGACCTATGTCGGTGACAGATCAGCACCACGTGAGCTTCTACTGCCTGGAGCGCGACTACGACCCCAAGTCATGCTCCGCCTGCTGGACCATGGCCCCGAAGTCTTTGCGGGAGCAGTCCCGAAAGCTGATTTGACAGTTGCTATCTTTATAAAGGGTGTTTTATGTCACCATGGTCTTTTTCTGCCAAAGCTTAAAGAAGAAACCCAAGATGGTGCAGCAAACATGTCATGGAAGGACCATGGTGCTCAAGCAATAACAAATCATGAATATTAACTTGCACTTTGTGTCCACTTCGGGGTGCTTTGCACAAATCAAGTCATGCAGGGCAATGGAAAAAGCACTTCTTTAGGTTCAAGAACATGGGAATTTGCCTGGGCAATGTAGGACATGCCATGCATAATTCTCAGACATCATTCAACATACTACGGAAGGCCCAGCAAAGTGCTGAAAATTAAAACACTTCAAAGCACTAGCTGGTCCAACTAAAAGCTGTTCAAAAAGTGTTCGGAGAAACATGAACCTATTCTGCAAACCTTGAAGGAACTGTCTGCTTCCAAGAGCAGGAATAATGCATCTTTTCCTGCATATGGCTTGTTAGCACACGTTCACAAAGGAATAACTGTCCTTGGTGCTACAGACATCTCTCCAAGTAAGGATGCAGCTTCTTGATTGTTTCAAACTTGTTATGCAGGGATGCCAACAAATGATATCAGTGCTGCTACAGCTGTTGGGAACGCAGCAACCTGTGGCGCATTCAAGCTTTGCCCTGAGAAATCTTTTGAGAGACTGCTTACCCCCAAAAACGACATGGCTGCCAAGCATCATCTTAATGCCACTTAAGTGCTTAAACTGTGGTGAATCCCCGTGGTGAACCCCCTGATTTCCTCTGCCTCAATAGACCCTCAATAGACCCTTAAGGAGGTGCGGAGGACTTGCAGTCATTTATTATGATAGTTTAGAGCCCACTTTTACCACAGCCTCCAACTCAGCCTGTGAAGCGCTATCACTTAGTGTAAGGATTTACCCCAGGACACATTTAAAGCTATTCTCATCTACCGACCCCCCCGGTCCCAGAGGTGCATTTCTCTATTCAATCAACATTCTCCTGGAGGAGGGGTTGTGGGCCACCTCTTTCACAATAATGGGGGATTTCAACTTCATTTAGAGGATCCATTGGAACCGGATAATCT
Organism: Triturus cristatus; assembly: GCF_964204655.1. NCBI lineage: Eukaryota > Metazoa > Chordata > Amphibia > Caudata > Salamandridae > Triturus > Triturus cristatus. Next base: position 229,118,436 of record NC_140593.1, read on the forward strand.
GAAGTTGTAGGAAATTATGAACGGAGGGGACCTTGAGCAGCGGATAGATGGCCCCACACATGTAGCAGGACAGACTTTAGATGGATTTTTTTTTTTAATTATTCCAGCTTTTCCCTCCTGAGGTACTATCACTCCCCTGGACAGATCATGCCGCCATCATTTGTACTTTATCAAAGACCCCTCATTTCCAACATAAACTAAATCCTAAGGATAAGATAGCTACACTGGCTTGGAAAAATGTGGATAGCCTTGAACTAGGGAAGCTTCTGGAAGCAACAGCTCCGATTCTCCCAGCCAAAGTGGAGGAGGCCACGTCCGCATACTCGGGTTGGATTGAGGCCGCATGCAACAAACTAGCACTGGTTCAATTGCAAACCTCTGAGCGAGCTCGTCCCTCTGCCCACTGGTTTTTGGATAACCTATAAAAACACAAAACGGACTGCAAAAGGCTGGAACAGGTATGAAGAAATGGGTATAACACTAATAACAGGGAGGCGTACAAAGCAAGCCTCGCAAACTACAAAAATCTACTCATTGAAACCAAAACATCATACTTTGCGGAGCAAATTAATGAGGTCAAATACTCCTCAAGAGAACGGTTTAAAACCATCCCCAAGCTGATGAACCCTGATAGACCCCAAACACACAGCAGTCCTGTACTCTGTGAATTACTAGCTTCCTTCTTTAGGAACAAGGTGGAATTTATCTTCTCCTCCTTAACCCACCAGCAAAGAGAAGGGCGGAGGTCTTAGTTAGGCCATTGCCCAGTGCTATAAAATGTGCACCTCTACTAGAGGGTTTTACACCATTTGAGACACAAGATTTAATCAATCTCTTAATGGCATCCCGATCCGGATCTCCCCTGGACCCCTGTCCAGTGTCTGTGATCAAAGGCGTCCCTGAGGCTATTGCCTCCATCCTTACTCCTCTGTTTAATATCATCTTCAACTCTGGCCAGATTCCCAAATCCTGGAAATCAGCCTCAATACTTCCGCTGATAAAAAAAAAGCCAAATTTGGATCCTCTGGATCCGAACAATTATAGACCTATCTCACGCCTCCCACTGCCGGCCAAAATGATAGAGAGGGCTATGAAATCACAACTTAGCCCGTTCATTCAGATCAACAACGTGCTAGATCCTACGCAATTCGGCTTTCGTGCTGAACACAGCACAGAGCTAGCCCTGATCAAAGCTACGGACCAGGTTTGAGGCGCGGTGGACCAGGGCGGCGCAGCAATCCTGATTATGCTGGATCTGTCGACAGCCTTCGATACGGTCCATCACGAAGTTCTGATGGACCGGTTATCGGCTGCAGGGGTTCAGGGCAATGCCTGGAATCTTTTGAAATCTTTCCTGGCAGACAGAATTCAGACGGTGGACTTGGGTAGGAATAGGTCAAAGACGTTTTCCCTCCCTTGCGGGGTCACGCAGGGGTCTTCCCTTAGTCCCACGATCTTTAATATCTATGTGGGCCTGCTGGTAGCCCTGATAAGATCGTTTGGGCTCCAGTTGACATCCTACGCGGACAACACACAAATTGTGCTGTCCCTACAGCGAGGCAAAGAAGTGGAAACTGGCCTAAGATGCCGCGACTGCATTAAAGCTATTGACAGCTGGATGTCCTCAAATTGCCTGAAATTAAATGCAGGTAAAACGGAGGTCATTATATTTCGGCAATAATCCTAATCTCTGGACGCCTGTCTGTGAACATTCACAAGAAACATCTGAACAGGCTCCAGCTGGTGCAAAATCAGCAGCCAGGTTAACTGGCATACCTTGGTTTGTCTCAGGAAGGAAGGAACTTCGGCATCTCCACTGGCTCCAGTAAAACAGCATGCACAATTCAAAGCGCTTTGCACGGTTTTGAAATCTTTGACGGGCAGTGGCCCTGAATATCTCAGAAAACGCCTTCAACGACATGTCCCCTGAAGAACACTGCGATCCGCGTAGGCAAAGCAAGTGACCATCTCCCCCCCCCCCCTCCCCCGAGTGAAAAAAGCCGATTGGGGTGGCAGAAGTTTCATTGCTTGTGCTGCTAAAGCTTGGAACAACTTACCAGCCCATCTCAGGAATGCTACCGAGCTCCTCTCCTTTAGGAGGGGGCTGGAAACATGGATGTTTTCTGTAAAGCCATCTTCGTTTCTGGTAACCAGTTAGACATGGCTCAGCGCCAGGACACCTTTGGGTAGAAGTGCGCTTTAAAAGCTTATTAACATAACATAACAGTGATAATGGGTTAGGGGAAAACGTCTTCTTTTACTGTTAAAGACTACTGTCGCCCAAGCAACTTCTACATGCTATTGCTCCTCGACTAAAGGAGTACTTTGACCAGAAAGCCATCCAAACATGAACACCTCGGACAGATGCTCTTAACGGACAATGGCTCTGAAACTACTGCTTATTCATGCTCACGGTTCTCAGCCTGATTAACCACGTTATCAAGTGTGTACAAGTCCTCATCCGGCATAAATACTCTGAAAAATGCTTCTGACAGTGAGAGCTTTCTATAAACATCTAGAGAAGTTGGTACAGATTCTGTTAGTCATTCCAGTGATTCAGTGAGGCTCACAGAAGCTTCAGTAAGCCTCTGGCCAAAAAAACCTTGTCATGGCCAACTAAGTCTCAGCAAAGGCTGAATCACGTGCACAACATACATAAACAGGTGATGGATTTAATTGATATCCAAATAGAAAAAGACTGTCTCCTGCACCCAGCAGCACATAAAACTGATTTGCTTTTCACACCAATACTGATGAAATTATTATTATTATTTTTTTTAAAGACAGTAGAAGCAGGGTCAGTGTCCCCGGGCAGGGCACAAAGGAGCATCTGTTAACACTCCAACCAGAATTAAATGACAATAAAAACAAACTAAAATTTATTTTGAAAATCGGTTCTCAAAATGAGCATTTTCTGGAGGTGGAGGACCTAGTGGGCACATCCCAAAGGCACCCACACAGTGCGGGTGCCAAAGGCACCCACACAGTAGGGCAGTGCGACTGGTGCGGACGCACTGAGCGCTGACCTGTGGAGAGGGGCGCTGTGTTTAGCAATATCTTATGATGGGAGAGATGAGGGGCACTTTTGCAGCCGATAGGGAGAGAATCTGAGGAGGCGGTCATGGGACGTGGGGGCGCCAAAAGTGATTGTCGCACAGGGTGCCACCAGCGCTAATGCCAGCCCTGCACCTGACATCTCAAATTACATCACCATCACTGATCATGCTATTGACAGCATTACTGATGAGATCACATGACCTCACTATTGCTGTCATTGAAAATACTAGTTATTGCACAACAGGGTTCCATGACAGCATCAATACACACGAGAAATATTTTGCTTAAAGACAGTATTCAAACTACGTTGCTACGTATACACAAAGGGGCCTATATTGATGGTGAACTTTGTTTTGTTTCTTATCCACAGTCATTGTTCAAAATAAATGCCAAGCTGCGATAGTACCTTTCTAAAACATATTTCTCGGATTCTAATATTCTGAACATTCAGTCTCCATTGCGCGAGTCTATTCAACATAATGTCCAGTTCTCGTGATAGGCCTTAAAAATGCAAGACACCTACTCCTGTTGATTTTCACTAAGTTTGAAGCAGAGCTCGTATTTTGGGAGGGTTGATGACAAAGCACAGCACGGTAGGTAGTGTTACAGAATGCCAGGAGTCATACCGTGTGAAATTCACTCAGGCGGATTTTCCAACTGGTGGAAAAGACGAGTGAAAAAATCACCAAGAAATCTGCATTTGAGGTGTTCCCTTCGCACCACTGCAAGGCACCTGCTCCTCTCTCTCACTGGGGTAGTTAAATACATCCCTTTTGCTGCAAACTACCTGCAAAATGTTAGTGATCAAAAATACACAAGTTTGTGGGTCTTCTCTAATTAAGAGAGATCATTTCTCCTCCTCACCGCAATTCCTGCTTTTATATGGGGAGAGGATGTGGTCCGTCGGCTGCGCTGCCGCCTATGGTGCAGGAAACCAGGGTTCGAGCCTCGAGGTCGCGTCCACATCCTGTGATTCTGGGCAAATAACTTAATCTCCCCGTGCCTGAATGTGTAATGTACGGTGCTATGTAAAGCGCTCCAATACTTTCGGGTCGAGTTCGCGCTATATGAATATGCAAAAAAAAAATAAAAAAAATACCCCTATATTCATATTTATGATGGTGGAAGTCCTATCAGAATTTCCACCGTATTATGCATAATTTGCCATCACAACATTCCACAAATTTTACTTCCCTTACTCGAAATGGGTAATTCACTGTTCTGCTTTCATTGGCACAAATTTCAAATCAGATGTGCAAAACAGTTTGTAAACTGGACCACAAAATGCCTAACTGGGTGAATGACAGTATCTGATACTTTAGGATTCTGGAGCACATCTGGACAAGAGCTGGTGTTGGACCTTCTCGGCATTTAAGTTCGACACACGTGTTATCTAGCTCCAAAATGTACATTTGAACTGTATGCGAACGCTGTCCAGTCCCTTCCATCGTCGGACAGACATCCCATCGATCTAGAGCAGTGGCGGCTGCAACTATACAAAATAGGGTTGGGCGCTACGGTGTCAAACTCACCATATACTCCTGACCCGGGTGCGCACCACTCTCCCCGATCAGCGTCCACGAGCAGAAAAGGAAAGGACTTCCTTCATACTCAGTGGACACCAACACAACCAATCCTGGAGCTGCTCTCATGCTGAGTGCAGCTCCAGGATTGGTGAGAGCAGGCGATCCCAGTGCTCATTTTGAGGCTGGGGACCTGTCCCAGCAATCTCCCGGCTGTTTCACAATCAGGGGATTGCTGGGTTTACAGTATGCATGTCGGGCTGGCCGTAGCAATAGAGCTAGCCAACCCGACAAGCGCACCTCAGGGGCAGCTGTAATCCTTCAATTGCAGGCTTCAGCCCCGCCTCCTGCCCTCGCACTGCAGTGTTTAAGTAAAATGGCATTGACACCCATTTACTCATTCATGTGTGCCTGCTGCACTCACAGCAGGCAGGGCAACGCTCCTCTGCTCAAACAGAGGTGCCGACCCTGGTCTAGAGACTGCTGTACTAAGAAGTAGGCGTACACATACTTTTTAGACATAACATAAGTGATCAATGATAGGCTGCACTGCAACACAAGCTTATACTAACTTCTTTCTGAGTTTTGTTGCTGCACAAAAAAGCAGTCTGATGGCACAATCACTCAAGTGAATTGCAGCCTGATGATGCTCGTGCTTGCTAGATTATGTGCATTTGTATTGTGCTTAGTGTTGTGTTTTTACATACATTTGTACAGTTATAGAAACTTAACATGGGTAAAGTCGCAGCAAAGTACGACACAGTGTATCCCAGTTCTACCTCCCCCGTTCGTTCCAGTTTCTGTCATTACTGGCGCATAACAGCCCCTAACACATAGGGCTAATAATGAGTGTGTGCACATCACATCCCAGTACAAAACACAGACTACCTTGCATGAATGCCGATATCGCCTCACCACTCGTCGCACAGCAACATCACCAATTGTTGGGACTGTGCAGGGGGCCATACGACACGATGCTCTCCAATTTCATGTTCAGGTGTAAAATTAATGTAATACATCTTTTTTGCATTCATGTCACCGATACTGATGTGAGGTACTTAATCAAAGAAAATGCCAATAAAAATGATTGTTAAAATAAAAAAAATGGGTAAACTTGTGGTACCACGTTATTACAACTTAACGCACAGAACCAGCTCCTCCTCATGGTTCTGCAATGCTATCAGTTATCTGTTTATATATTGATCCCTCCCTCACTCCCCCATGCACATAATCATTTTTAGGAATCGTAGTATCACTAACAGTCATAAGAGTAACATTGCTTGAAATTATTGACAATATCGGTTTACCGGGGTTTAGTTTCATGGACATATGGACAAAAATGTCTGTCAGGAGTGCCCAGCCCCACAAACAAATGGGCCTTTAATCGTATTAGTGGGGCTTTAGCGCAAGATCCAGACTTGGTGATTGTTCTTTAATAATCCACTTTGGCACGTTTTGTATCGCAGAAATCTTACGTTACCCCTCTTCACTCTGCCTAAAGTGTTCAGGGCAGCCTTCGTTTAACTTACAAGTTAATCATCCGCAACAAGCCCAGGTCAATTAGGTAGGCTTAGAGGGATTGGCCCGGTGTCTTTAAAGAGCCCAAGAAACAATGATATTATGTCTCACACCTTTCGATGTGAGTTCGACTCTTCTCCCACGAGGTAGTGCAGCAACCACGCGCCATGAAACTCTGGAGAGGGCCTGGCCTCAGGAAGCATGCCTCCCAGGGCCAGGTGGCTCTCTCATCCAACACCTTCGGTGACCTAACCAAAAACAGCACTCTTTACCCTGCCCTGCATTGGCAACAACCACAGACATCCTTCACAGAATGCCCCCTTTAAATATGCATTAGTTTAGAGCTGGGCGCATCAGCAGGAAAGGCTGCCTGCTCAAAGCGAGCTGCAGGCAGTGAAGCAGCAGGTTCTTTAGCATGCTAATGCCTGTTTCTTCCAGCCCAGCCATCACATACGGCTCTAAACAAACTATTTCTACGACAAGGGGAGCGTAATTACACTCACAAAGGCACCTCTGTCCTGGGCTGGGCGCGAGGAGCCAGCAGGTCTGGGAGACGCAGGCTTAACCTCGTCTCCTGCCGTCAATGCACATTGTCTCGTGCAGGGGGAAGAATGCCAGACTGGGAGACCTGCAGGAATTCAAGACAGAGGTGCACCTTGTCTGGCGGGGTTATTTAATGCTTCTGGCACCTGCGCCAGCACCAGCCCCCTTCTTTTTTTTTTGCTACCTTACAGGTTTAGAATTTATTTGGCATCCGTAATTGTTATTTTGATCCTATGGCTGTTTACAATAGGCAACATGTCATCTCTTGATCCGTTCGCGTTCTTTATGGCATTTCTTTTTAACTAGCCATTTAATCCCTGCGTTTCCTTATTAGTGATTATGCCACGGAGCCAGGAAGCACAACGCGGAGAGAAGGCTGCGCATGCGCGCTCGTGGAAGAGACAGACGTGGGGGGCACAGCAAACACACGCTTAAGCCCTCCTGCCCATAAATAATGTCGTCCTCCTTTCAAATCAGGCCCGACCTGCTAAACACCTTGGAAAATACACGGTCAAAGGTCATTTCTAATAGCAGAACAACTCAGACCATACATTGTAAATCACATTCTATTGACAAAAGAAACGGTAGAATACCCTCCTAGATGTCACTTCACCTGATGAAATATCACAGAAACCACCACTCCACAAGTAGCGGATACAATTATATAATTTCCAGTATACAGAATATATGCAGATGCACAGAGTGTAATATGCCATTACTCGCAGAGTAGCTACTGTGTCCTGGGTCCTATATTGCAAGGAAGGAAATGGCCCCCTGGATGTTTGAATTCGAAAACACAGCACTAAAACTACACCCTCTTCTGTGACCACTGTTGTGCGTGGGAGGGGGCAAATCCTTGAGAGGGGCATGTCGCCCTTCTGCTCGCTCTCACACCAGTGGTTCTAAAAAGCTAATTTAACTGCACGGGGGCATTTTTTCTGCCATTTCTTTTGCCATGTTGTTCTTTCATGTGCACTAGCTATAAAATAACAAGCATTAAACATGCAACAGGTCTCGTCTTTTTCAAAGTTAAAGCATTTTTTTTTACCAAATGGTGTTTCTTTTTAGAAGTGTTATTATTGTGTTAGCATTTTTCAATGTACATCATATGCATATTTATGCATGCATTTAGAGGTTTCGTTATTTAGATATGCAGATGTATTGTATGTGTATATATGTGCATATATATGTTGGTTTATATATGTATATAGGTATATAATAGCATAGTGTGCATACATATACAGATATATACATGTATAAAAGCATATATTAGTGATATTGGGATGGATATATGTATATATAGTGATATCATTAAAATTGCTTCAACTTTCAAAAATGTGAGACTTGTTGCATTTGTAATGTTTGTTATTTAGTGTATACATATATGTATATAGGTGCATATATATGTGGAAAGATATTTGCATATATATTGACATATGTATATATCTATATACATATATATATATTCACAGAAAAAACCATAGGTTTCAGGCACGTTATAGTTAGGAATTAGCATTTAAAAAACCTCAAATTCACTGAAAAAACCATAGGTTTCAGGGGTGTTATAGTTAGCTGGACTTTTCACTTGTACAAAACCATTGAAATTCCCCCGTTATAGTTAGTTCAGCTAACTATAACTCGCGCGCCCGCAATGCACTGCTGATGACGTCACATATTACATCACTCATGACATGGTCAGTGACATCACTCGTGACATCACTGATGACATCTCAAATGACATCACTGATGACATCACTGATGACATCATCCAGTGAATGTCTTTTTCTGAAAATTAAATATGTTTTATATATGTATATCTCAAGGTCGATGGAAGAATAAATGGGTATATAAGTGTCTAAATGGATGATTTGTTTTTGAAAAATCGATTGTGTAACTGACTGATCAAGTGTATCATAGTGAATACATGGCTTAGTGAGTAATGTTTAAATATGTAAATATCTGTATCAGTCTCTCACTGTGTATAAGTGGCTGCATGGGTTGGTGAGTAGCTACATGCGTGTCTATATAGGTTATTAGTTAGTTTTTTGAGTATCAGTCTGAGTGTCTGCATGGTTCGGTGGGTGGTATTACGTAGTGCATAGGTGCATGAATGAGTGACTCACTGTTTGTATGTGTTGAAGACAGCATGTGTGCAGGACTGTATGGGTGGATGAGTGTGTGTATGGGTGGATGAGTGTGTGTATGGGTGTGTTAGTGAGTGAATGACTGTCTCAATAGTGTCTTTATGAGTAACTACATATGTTTTAAACTAGTATATGTGACTATTGGTGTATATAAGTGAGTATATGTGAGAGTGAGAGATTGAAAGAGTTCCTGTATGAATAAGTATGTGTTTCTATAAGTGATTGTTTAAAAGACTAAGTATGTGTAAGTTTCCATAGAAGTAAGTGTGGTGGTGTGTGTATAACTGTATATGCAAGTAAATGTATGTTTGATTCTTTATTAGCATGAGTGACTATGTGTGTGAGTAACTCTATGGATGAGTGGCATTGTGTAACAGGATGTATAGGTGTACGAGTACATATGATGAGTGAGTACATGTATGAGTGACTGTATAGGACTGTTGGTGAATGAGTGGATGTGTATGTGGATCTTAGAATTACTGAAGAGGTTGTTGTAACTGGTATTGGTATGTCCATTGTTTTGAAAATTTTAGTCTCTATTTTTGAATGTGTGTATCAAAGGTTATATTAGGGTGAGAGGAGGTCTGCCACTATCACAAGGATGATGTCATCAGTGATGTCATTTGAGATGTCATCAGTGATGTCATGAGTGATGTCACTGACCATGTCATGAGTGATGCAATATGTGACGTCATCAGCAGTGCATTGCGGGCGCGCGAGTTATAGTTAGCTGAACTAACTATAACGGGGGAATTTCAATGGTTTTGTACAAGTGAAAAGTCCAGCTAACTATAACACTCCTGAAACCTATGGTTTTTTCAGTGAATTTCTGAGGTTTTTTAAATGCTAATTCCTAACTATAACGTGCCTGAAGAACAAGTTACTTACCTTCGGTAACGCTTTTTCTGGTGGATACAGTATCTGCCTGTGGATTCCTCACCGTGTGAATATCCCCTGCGCCAGCATTCCACGGAACTTTTCTTCCCCAGCATTCCACGTCGACGTGGGCGACGTCATAATACACCGGCTCCGCTCGCGACTCCAATCGACGTCACCGGAGCCATAAGAAGCCCACGTCGGCGTGATGACGTCAGTTCCAACCATTTTTTCCCCGTGCCTTCGAGGCGAACAGGTGGACTAACGACAGACTCAAAGTATACACAGTATACAATACACCAACACATATGCATAGCATACAAAGGAAAAGAATGCTAAATAAACAAGCATTTCCTACAATTGCACAACAAAACATAAAAGCATATCAACAAGACCTATTTCATGGTATACAAAGGTGGACAACGGGGAGGCGGGTGGGTCAGTGAGGAATCCACAGGCAGATACTGTATCCACCAGAAAAAGCGTTACCGAAGGTAAGTAACTTGTTCTTCTGATGGATACATCTGCCAGTGGATTCCTCACCTTGTGAATAGATTCCCACAGCAGTCCCCACTCCCGGAGGAGGGTGTCCACCTTCCTATACCAGAAAGTCCTGTAACACAGAGCGCGCGAAGTGGCCCTCCCTCCTCATCTCAGAGTCCAAGCAATAATGCTTTGCGAAAGTATGGAGGGAGGCCCAAGTCGCGGCTTTACAAATATCTGCCACAGGAACACCCCGGGCCAAAGCAGATGTAGAGGCTTTAGCTCTAGTTGAATGCGCTCTAATACCATCAGGAGGAGTCTTACCAGCCAGGGCGTAGCAGATCTTGATGGTCAGAATTATCCATCTTGACAGCGTGCGCTTGTGCACCGCCTCCCCCTTAGAACGACCAATGTAGCCAATAAAGAGCTGGTCATCAAGGCGAAAGTCCTTGGTTCTATCCAGATAAAAACTAACAGTCCTCTTCGGGTCCAAACGATGGAGTCTTTCCTCCTCTTTGGAAGGGTGAGGAGGAGGGTAGAAAACAGGGAGAGTAATGGACTGGCCCAAATGAAACGGAGTGACTACCTTTGGCAGGAAAGCAGCCCTGGTCCTGAGAACCATCCTTTCAGCATACAAAGTAAGGAAAGGAGGTTTGGAACAAAGAGCTTGAAGCTCACTTACCCTCCTTGCCGAGGTTATGGCCACAAGAAAAAACACCTTAAATGATAACAGCCTCAAAGGACAAGTATGAAGAGGCTCAAAAGGGGACCCCATTAGAAAGGTTAAAACAAGATTAAGGTCCCACTGAGGCATTACAAATGGAGTGGGAGGAAACATGTTTGTAAGGCCCTTGATGAACCTCAGAACAACCGGGGACTTGAAAAGTGAAGGTTGATCTGGAAGGCACAGAAAAGCCGATAAGGCCGAAAGATAGCCCTTGACCGTGGCCACAGCACAGCCCTGCTGAGCCAAGGAAAGAGCAAACTGGAGAACATCAGAAAGATGGGCTTTTAAAGGGTCAACGGACCTCTCTCCACACCATTTTACAAATTTAGACCACCTGTAGGAGTAAACGGACTTGGTGGAGTGTCGCCTGGCCGATAAAATAACGTCCACCACATCAGGTGGGAGAGAGAAGGAACTCAGGTTGCCCCGTTCAATCTCCAGGCATGAAGGTGTAAGCTCTGGAGGTGGGGGTGTAGAACCTGCCCCTCCGACTGTGAGAGGAGGTCTGCCCTCAGAGGGAGACGGAGCGGAGGGCACGAGGAGAGGTGGAGAAGATCCGTATACCACACCCTTCTTGGCCAATCCGGGGCGACCAATATGACTTGGGCCCGGTCTTTGGCGAATCTTCCCCAGAACCCGAGGAATCAAGGGTATGGGAGGAAACGCGTAAAGGAGTCGTGAGCCCCAACTCAACTGAAACGCGTCCCCCAACGCCCCCTGCATCGGATACTGGAGACTGCAGAATGACGGGCAGTGCGTGTTCTCGAAAGTAGCAAACAGATCCACCCGAGGAGTTCCCCACGTCCGAAAGACGTAACGAACTACCTCCGGATGGAGCCTCCACTCGTGGTCGGCGGAGAACTGCCAACTGAGACTGTCCGCACGCACGTTCAGCACCCCGGCCAGATGATTTGCCATCAGACAAATCTGATGGTCCTGAACCCAGGACCATAGACGTAAGGCCTCTCTGCATAGACAAAGAGACCCCACTCCTCCCTGCTTGTTGACATACCACATCGCGGTAGTGTTGTCCGTCAGAACTTGAACAGACGGACCGCGAAGGGAAGGGAGGAAGGCCTTGAGTGCCAAACGAATCGCCCGCAATTCCAGAAGGTTGATGTGAAGCAACCTTTCCTCTGGAGACCACAGACCCTTGATCTCCAGGTCCCCCAGATGCGCACCCCACCCTAAGGTGGATGCATCCGTTATCACTGTGGCCACTGATGGAGATAGATGGAAGGGCTTTCCCTGCGACAGATTGCCCTCTACACTCCACCAAGACAGATCCGCTGCAGCTTCTCTGGAGATCTTGACTGACTCCCTGAGATCTCCATTGTGCTGATACCACTGCTTGCGGAGGCACCACTGGAGCGCCCTCATGTGCCAGCGTGCATGGTTGACCAACAGAATGCAGGAAGCGAACAGACCGAGCAGACGAAGGACCTTCAGAACTGGAACAACCGCTCCACTGTGGAATAAAGGGACCATCTCCTGAATGTCGAGAATCCTTTGAGGAGGAGGGAATGCTCGACACACAGTAGTGTCCAGTACTGCCGCTATAAACAGGTTGCGTTGAGAGGGCACCAGGTGAGATTTGGGCACATTGATTGAAAAACCCAAGTCGAACAACAGCTGAGTTGTCACCTGCAGATGACGCTGCACCATCTCTGGGGACTCTGCCTTCAGAAGCCAGTCGTCCAGGTAGGGAAAAACCGGAATCCCCGACCTCCTGAGATGAGCAGCCACCACTGCCATCACCTTTGTGAAGACTCGAGGTGCGGTAGTAAGACCAAACGGGAGGACCGCAAACTGGTAATGTTGCGACCCAACCGTAAAACGGAGATACTTCCTGTGCGACTTCAGGATTGGGACATGGAAGTACGCGTCCTGCAAGTCGAGCGACACCATCCAGTCTCCTTGCTGCAACGCTTGAAGAACCTGCGCAAGGGTCAGCATCTTGAATTTCTCCTGCTTCAGGTAAAAATTCAAGATTCTGAGGTCCAGGATTGGACGCAATCTGCCGTCCTTTTTGGGAATCAGGAAATAACGGGAGTAGTATCCCTGACCCCTTTCCTGCTCTGGAACCACCTCTATCGCACCCTTTTGAAGCAAGGCTAGAACTTCTTTCTGCAGGAGAAGCAGATGGTCTTCCGAGCAATAACCTTGGCAAGGAGGGTAAGGGGGAGGAAACTCCCGAAAGGGAAGGGCGTACCCAGTCTCCACGAGGTTCAAAACCCAAAGGTCTGTTGTAACCGATTTCCAACCCCGTAGAAAGTAGGACACCCGACCCCCCACAGGCCTTACATGATCCAGGATGGGGGATCTAGGGCTGCTTCCCTGAAGCCTCATTGGGAGCAGAGGAGGAGGAAGAAGAGGGGTTGCGTCCAGAACCTCTCCGACCCCTTTGCCTCCCTCTATAGGACTTATAGAGGGGATTCTGCTGCTGCTGCTGGGGCTGCCGGTAAGAGCAAAAAGACGATCGCCCAAAGCCCCTAAATTTTTGAAAGGTCGAACCCTTTGCCGGTACTTGCAGGCCCAAGGATTTTGCAGTCAATCGGCTGTCCTTAAAACGCTGAAGGGCAGAGTCCGCTTTCTCCCCAAACAGCTTCTGACCATCAAATGGAAGATCGACCAGCGTAGCTTGAACATCCGCTGAGAAACCAGAGTTACGGAGCCAAGCCTGCCTTCTCACAGCAACAGAAGACCCCATGATCCTTGCCACGGAGTCCGCAGTATCCAACCCTGACTGGATAACTTGCCTGGCAGCCGCCTGAGTGTCCGCTACAACCTCCATGAAGGATGACTTATCCCCTTCAGGCAACTTAGGAGCCAAGGACTTAATGGAATCCATTAGAGCGTGCACGTAACGCCCCAGCAGGCATGTAGCATTAGTCGATTTTAACGCCATGCTTCCTGTCGAAAAGGTCTTTTTGGCTGCCTGATCAGCCTTTTTAGACTCCCTGTCAGCTGGAGACTGAGGAAAGGCACCGGAAGCATGCTTGGAGCATGAAGCCTGCACAACCAAACTGTCCGGGGACGGATGAGTGGATAAAAAGTCAGGATCCCCTGGTGCAACCTTGTACCTTCTTGCCACCTGTCTACACACTGCAGGAGAAGAAAGGGGCTTCTTCCATACCTCTAATATCGGCTCCAATATGGCCTCATTGAAAGGCAACAAGGGCTCCGATGTCGAAGTCGGAGAATGTAACACTTCTGTGAGCAGGTTGGATTTGTACTCTACAGAAGGCAGCTGTAAATCCAGAAGCTCCGCTGCTTTCTTTATCACTACGTAATAGGGAGCCAACTCATGAGGTGGAGAAGAGCTGGCAGATGTATGTTCCCACTCTGGGGTCGTATCCAGCCCACTGGCTTCCTCAATGCCCTCGAATTCGTCCGAAGAAGAATCAACCTCACCTTCTTCCACCTCTCGATATCTTCTTTCCTCCAACACCCTCTGGGCTTCCCTCCTCGACCGGATTCGGGGAACCGACGTCGTACGCGGCGTCGGAGGAACCAGAGGAACCGGCGTCGACGGCGCCAGACACGGCGCAGATGGAGTCAGCCTCGGCGTCGATGGAGTCGGCTTTGGCGTCGATGGAGTCGGCTTCGGCGTCGATGGAGTCGGCTTCGGCGTCGATGGAGCCAGTCTCGGCGTCGAAGAAGGCTCCGAAGCCTGCCGAACCTTCCGAGGTCGAATCGGATCCCCAGACGGCGCCGGAAACTGCCAAGAAGGCGCCATCTGCATAAAGGGCATAAAGGGGGCCTGAGCATACTGCTGTGGCACCCCCATTGTAAAGGCCATCGGACCCACGGGACCAGCTGGTGCTCCGGATGGGTAGGCCGCCCTATTAAAAATGCCATACATAGCATTTAAGAAATTAGCCGAATCCGTACCCGGGGCCGGGAACTGAGGCAAAGGAACCTCTTGTGGGGCCTCCGGCACCGGCTCCGAAATATCCTCCACTGGAGCCTCCGAATCTTCAGGTACTGAAACCGACTCTTCCTGCTCCTCCTGCATAGAAGCATCCGACTCCACACGAACCGGAGTCGACGTCTTAGCGCTCTAGTTGTTCTTTGGAACACTCTGGGAAGCTGCAGTAAAACACAAAGGAATCAACTGACAGTCTCTGCCCTTGTTGGATGTACATGTTTTACTGAGAATGTCAGACTTCATTCTCACATGACTGAGAAAGATAATGTGAATTTACAGAAAATAAGCTCTCAGTTTAGCTTATAGATCACCTTCCAAACCTCTGTGGGAAAAGCATGAGAAAATATTTTTCTCTCAATCATGATATCCCAGCAGAAGGCTTTTTCACATGGTGAAATCACCTTTGAACATACCACGATTCCTAAAATGAGTATGGTACCATCAACAAATGATTTATAATGTAACTAAAGTCTTAAAACCTTCTATTAACTGCAATGCTTTTTAATGAGGTGCTATCATGTATATTGGTCCCAAGATGGCTGCCAACACTTCTTGGATGAAGTGCTGACAGCCAATGAGATCTCAGGATGAGATGTGTGGTTAGGCTCCGCCCACATATATATATGATTTTACTTTTGATTTTCTCAGGAACTACTAAACAGATTGACACCAGACCTGCAAAAGGCACTTCCCTGAGCTGAGGACTCGTCAACCGGCGCCAAAGTTATTCCAAATAGAATGTTGCGGATTTCCTATGGAAACACGGTCATAACTATAACTATCTACTGGCGACCGCCAGTAGATAATATATCTATGCATATATATGTATGCGCATAAATATGTGGAAAGATATATGTATATATTGACATATGTCTATATATATATATGTGTGTGTGTGTATGCATGTATATAGGTGCATATATATGTGATGCAGATGTATATATGTTTATATATAGGGATTTATATATATATAAATGCATGTATATATGCAAATGTGGGTGGATATATGTATATATATGTATACAGCTTGTATGCAAATATATGTGTTATATTTTTATGGATATATATTCATTTCCTATATGTGCATACATATATGTATAAAGATACATGCATATATATAGCGGTATGTTTATACCTATATATGCATATATATGTATGCATGTATTTAGGTGCATATATATATACGTGAAAACATGAGTATGCATATATATGCATTTATATGCATATGTATGAATGTATTTGCATGTACATAGGTGCATATATATGTGAAAACATGAATATATATGCATAGGTATGCATGTATGTATTTTTTCATTTTTATAGAGATGCAGTTATATATATATATATATATATATATATATATATATCACCAAGCACTCTTTTCCGTGCTTTTTCCTTCAGCCACGGCAAAAAGAGCACGGACCACAAAATTCTCTTGAAATACCGGTTGATTTATTTCATAATGGTTCACACCAACAAAACGGCAGCCATTACGCGTTTCATCCCTTCAAGGGTACTTGATCACATAAATATATATCTGCATGTGTGAGCGAAGCTTGCTTTGCTGTTATTCTTGCAGCATTGGTCTTGTATGTTTGAGGGACGCTTGCACTTCTATTGCCTTTGGAGCACCCTTTCTGTATGTGTGAGGGAAGTGTGCACTGCTGATACACTTGCAGCATGTGTTCTGTATGTGTGAGGGAAGATTGCACTGATGCTACCCTTGCAGCACCTGTCCTGTATGTGTGAGGAAAGCTTGTACTGCTGCTACTCTTGCAGCCCCCGTTCTGTATCTGTGAGGGAAGCTTGCATTGCTGCTACTCTTGCAGCCGATGTTCTGTATGTGTGATGGAAGCTTGCACTGTTTCTACTCTTGCAGCACCCGTTCTGTATCTGTGAGGGAAGCTTGCATTGCGGTTACCCTTGGAACACCTGTCCTGTATGTTTGAGGGAAGCATGCATTAATACTGCCTTTGCATCACCCTGTATGTGTGAGGGAAGCTTACACTGCAGCTACCTTTGTAGCATGATTTCTGCATCTGTGGCAGACTCCGGCTTCCTGTTTGCATTAAACAGCGCCCTTCACTGGCACTGAGCCAAAGCTTGGAGAGAGATTTTAAATAGGAACGTTGGTTACAGTAAAGCACAGCCTTTTTGTCGTTGCAAAGCACAGGTAGTCACGCCCAGCAATCCCCGAGGACCTTCTCACGTCACGAGGAGGCACTTCTCGACACGTACATAGTGCACAATTTGACACTTATGCACGGAGATAAACAAATGTGGCTTAAGGGCCAGAGCCGCCGACTTTGAAGCTGTGGAACCAGGTTCGAGTTCGGCGGAAGGCTGAAGCATCCTGTGATTCTGGGCAAATCACTTCATCTCCCCCTGCCTAGATATGAATGTGCCCGTTGGTAAGGCAACTGGTTCTCATGTAAAGTGCTCTGATACCTTCGGGTCAGGGTCGCGCTATATAAAACTGCAAAAATAAAATTTTAAAAATGCCAGTGGAAAAATACTCAAAACGTGCAAATGTGAAATTGCTTGGGGCTTCCCCATACGCAAGTAGTGCCTTGAAGCTATAGATTCAAAGAGCTTCGGCACTTTATTCGTCCCTTACGGAGGGGCCTCCACGCTCCGGACTCAGGTGCTGTAAGGGGCCTGCCGCAGGTGCACAGTGCTTGGCGGGGCCCCTAGAGACCCCCCCCCCCCCCAAACAGGCTATATTGTTCCACTACTGGCCTGCGGAGCCCACCGAACCCTGATTATTGCTGTTCTCACAAGTCAAACAGCGGCCAAGAAGCCAATTTCCTTCCATGCACAATGGCCCATGAAGTACTGGCTAAGACACTGGCACAGAGGGGGCATCACTCCATAAGCACGAAAGGGAAACCTGCACCCACACAAACAACCCTGCTGTGGCACCCACAGAAGAGATGGTTGTGACGTATGGCCTCGCCCACCCCACGAGTGGTTGCAACAGATCAACTGGCTTTAGCATTTACATACATTCTATTAAGTTTAGATACTAACAGTGCATCTAAATACAATATAAAAAGTCATATTAGTAACTTAAAATACTCATCCAACCTGCTTAGGCACCTTGGTCTCTTTCATAAAGGTCTCATAGTTTGGTTTTTAGCATACATTAGGATTCTAAACCAGGCTTCCGTGCGCAGCAAAACGTGTGATCCATGACAGAACACAATAAATACGTGTTGAGTTTATCTTAAATAACAAAATTAGAAGCGCGTAGAATTAAGCCAACCACTAGTAGTGCGAGCGCTGGCGCAGGAGCCGCTTCGTAGTGCACGGACTCGGAACCAACAGGGGTCGCTACTCATGAGTAAACACCGATGTATCTGCAGTGGCGTCGTACGCGCACTTATCTGTGGAACAGTGTTGGAAACTATCCAAACAATACCTCGGGTGAGCATCTAGGACTGAATTTGGATGATTCCCGGGCTCCAAATGTTGCGTAATGTGAAGTAACATGTATTCTGAGATCGTGTTCAAGTTTATGACGCGGATCCGCTTTAAAACGCTCACATTTTGTCGCGCACATGGAAATGGCCCCTCATGTGCACAAAAAACGTCTCTACATCAATGTTCAGCAGCAGGAGATTATCCAGATAATAGGCTGCACTGGATTTCCGGTGTGTATCCTTCTTGGAAGCTGGAGTACAGACTGTTGTGTAATAGCCTTTCGGAATGCTGGTGTAAGTTAAAAACAGCGTGCGTAGGAGTCCACAGCAGATGAAGCTCCCAGTGATCTCGTCTTTATGGGGCCATGTGTTTGAAACACATGGCCCCATAAAAATAAGAAACCTTTTGCGACGCACTGAAGGCAGACAAGCCTGTCCAAGTGGGACGGCTCAAAAAGCTAAAAGTGAACGTCACAAAGAGCTCTTTCCCAATGGCTGGCCACCGTTTAGCATAAACGGTGATGCTGGCCAATGGGAAAGAGGGGTGGGGCTTAAAGCCTGTTACTGAAAGCGCCTCAAAAACGTTAAATCTCGCCAGCGAGACTGCGCATGTGCGCAGCCCACGCCAGCCGAGACCTAAAAACGGGGTATTTAAGCTGATCCAGAGCACAATCTCTTTGCACAGGCCTAAAGCCTGAAGCTGATGAAGGGCACAAGGATTCAGGAGAAACACCCAACAATACAGGTCTCAATTTGCCAGTATTACTACACTTGCCTCAGATAACATGCTGTATTGAGCATTCCATAAAAATATAGATTTTAATATATACACACTATGTAAAATGCATGCTCATCAAATGACATCTGAGTGATATACCGCTTACAGACTGGACTAGGAATGAACTATACAACAAACCGGTGCTCACACAAGTCCATTTTTGAGCCATGGCACAGGTTATTACAAGTTTGCAAAATGGGAGCGCCCAGCCATACCCAAAGATCAATCAGTATTCTGAAAAAGCGTGCAAACCTAAACTTCTATGCATATTTTGAAGTTTTGTACTCCTTAAATCTACTCCACATATTGCAATTTTGCATCAATTTTTGTCGGTTTGGCATTAAGGTTTTAAATGACCAAAAGCTAATGGTACTTTATGTTAGTTTTTTAGGTGACATTAATTTTCAGAGAATTTTCTGTGCTTTTTTTAATTGGACTTGGATTGGAACTGGGAGGGAGGTTGGGTGAGAGGGGAAATGGGCAACATCGCCGGAGGGAGGGTAGGTGGGAGGGGAAATGGGCAACACAGCTGGTGGGAGGGAAGGTGGGTGGGAGGGAGGGGAAATGCGCAGCCTCAAGGAAGTACGTAGGTATGGGTTGGGGTTTGAAGCTTCTGTACATGGTTGCGATCTTGTTGTGGAAGAAATAGGAGGGGTTGTAGCACAGCTCCTGTGAGGGTATGATGTTTTCGTCTCTTGCAGCCGGGTTGGAGAATTCCTTAACGATGTTGACATGTTTCTTGGCGTTTTTTACGCTGGTTTTGATGCATGCGGCAAGGGCTGTCTTCTTTGTTGCCCTCAGCAGACAGTGGTAGAGGTTGATGGATGTCTTGAAGGCTGTCCTGTCGGAGGTGCCCTTGCTGGTGCACCATCTCCTCTCCAACTGTTTGCTGTTCCGTTTCTCTGTTCTGAGTTCTTGGGTGTACCAGCTGGCCATTTTGGAAGATTTTCTATAGATGTTGCTCTTGATGGGGGACAATGCTGTTTGCACAATTGGTAATCCAGGCAATTTTCACTCCCTGTTTGAGGTTGGTGGTGGTACCAGGGTTGGAGAAGTTGAGGGAGTTAGCCCAGCTGGTCTCTGAGATTTTGTTCCACATCTGTTGGGGGTGTTGGTCATCTTGGGGTGGCGGTGCAGGGGCTGGAGATGCTGAAGTGGACGATGGAGTTATCGGTCCATGTGAGTTCTGTGAATGGCTGTACTTGACACAGTTGCAGAAGGAGAAAATTGGTTCCAGTGTGTGTCCCCTGCGGTGTGTGTAGGGTCGTGAGCGATCTGGGTCAATCCGAGGTTGCTCATGTTGTCGAGGAGGTTTGTAGTGTTTTTGTCGGTGGGGTTGTTGATGTGTAAATTTAGGTCGCTGAAGAACATTTAGTCCTTGGAGTCTAAGACTAGGGGTGCAATGAAGTCTGCAATGGTGCTGCAGAAGCTGGAGCAGGGACCTGGGGGTTGGTATGCGAGGGTGCGTCTGATGGTTGTCTTGTTGTCCTTGTGGAGCACAAAGATGAGATGTTCCATGTCGGTGGTGGGGGTACACTGTATGGCCTCTTTGTGGACGGTGGCTGTTCCTCCCCCCGGCTTGTTGGTGCAGTCCTGGTGAATGATTTTACATCTGTCGGGGATCGCTAGGGGGGATGTGCGGTTGAGTCAGGTCTCAGTCAGCAAGACAATGTTGAGTGTGAGGGTGAGGGTGAGGTCCCATAATTCAGTGGAATGCTTGCACCGTGATCATTGTGTTGAGCAAGTGAGTGCGAGTGGGTGTTTTTGTTCAGGTGATGTCTGTGGTGTGTTTGGAGTGAGGCTGGTCAGTGGGCTGGTGTGTGCGCAGTGGCAGGTGAAGTGGTGGCAGGTGAAAGGTCCTACTGTTGAGTGTGGCAAGCTAGGTGTACAGATGCCAATATATCATTAAACAGCACACTCAATGTGCCAAAAGCCTATACCTTGGTGAACACGCATCCATTATACGCAAAATACAACTCATACTAAATGTTGCCGCAAGGCTTCTTCTCCGCCTTCATCCAAGAGAACACATGACTCCAGTCCTGCAATCCCTCCACTGGCTACCTATAGTTAGAAGGGCAATGTTCAAGGCACAGGCCTCCCCAAGAAAATGACCTCATGCCTATGAGGTAAATTTAAGCAATACAAACCAAACAGAACACTGCGCTCCAGGTTTGCACCACTTATCATACCACCTTACTATAAGAAATCAGTAGGAAGCATTGCTTTGTCAGTACAGGCCTCAAAGCCCTGGAACTCACTACCACCTAGTATTAGAAGCACCAAGGACCAATAACATTTGCGAAGACAGTGCAAAACTTGACTATTTCTTATATAACTGCACCACCAGCTACCCAACAACAAAGCCTAGACAACAGTCGCACTTTCAAGCGCAATCCTCAGCTAATAACTCACTAGTTGCAAACAACTTAACCAGCAATCTGCTTTCATTACGCAGGTAAGGGCTGACATACAGTTTGCGGTGGCATTATACAGTAAAGTGCTTCCAAATAGAGTTATGGCCCACAATCATACTAAAACCATAATATGCAGCAGTCACTAACAAACTAAGTTATAACTATTATATTTGCAAAAGACATATCTGCTATGAGGGTTGTCCATCTCCAGCACTGCACAGCCAATCATCACCAAATGAACAGGCATGGAATAACTGAAGAGATCTGCCACACATTACTGAACAATTTTGGAGGACTTTAATACAGTCCCTTCACTACAGATCCCATATATCTATACAAGCTGACCACATCTATACATCGCACAGACACTCCGCTATGGAATGCAAATACAAAATGTCCATCTCAACAGGTCTCTCCACTTTTCTCATCCTCCAACCATGCCAGTTCAAGAACACAACTGTACTCAAAATCTCAGATTGGACAACAAACTGCAATAACCAGATAAGCGAACTTTATCATATGAAATACCATAAAGGGACCTGCAGAGCTATTCAAAGATATTAACACTCTGAAAATCATACACCTGCATGTCTGTCTCTAACACTTCACCATCCAACACACCGATGTGCTTTGCACCTTATAACAAGATAACCACACCATGGTGGTCATCACACATGTGATGTAACACTCCCCACATAGGACCCAACAAAAACAACAATCTTCCACCCACACACCCCACATAGTGTTGCGTGCTGCTTGTGTAAGCAAGTGCTTCTGGACCCCACATAGTAGTAGTAGGCGCTTCATAAACAATACAATACAATACAATACAATACAATGGCGCCAAACTCCACTGTAGACCAGAGGCCTTGGATCTTCATCTCGCCCACGTGCCTGCCCCAGCCCAGGAGTGATGCATCTCCACAACAATTAGCTCTAGATGGGGAAGGGAGAGGGGTCTGCTGCTAGCCCGATCGAAGTCCAGTAACCACGAGTTCAGATATTTTGCAGTCTCCTCCAAAATCTGAACATGGTCGGAGAGGTTCCCTTGATGATGGGTGGAATTTCAGATGCCACTGTTGAGCTCACATATGCCACCTGGTGTGCTTGAGCAGCAGGATTCAGGGGGCCATCTGTCCCAGCAGCCTCAGAGTCTACGTCATTGAAATCCAGGACTGAAGCTAAAAGATTGGGACAAAGTACTAAAAAGGGGAGTAAAGAGGTATCTGGATAGAATCTACCTCCTGTATAACTTTTCATAAACAATGTGATTCTATCCTAAATCAAATAAAGACTAGTTAGTATTTTTATTATTTTATTTATAGTGATGTGAAAAACGGTGTGTTTAGTGATCCATGAGATGCCATGGAAAGACACTAAGTGTTTTTAAAATACCCCTCACACACTATCAATCCCATAGTGTCATGCTTCATCATGGGGGTCTTCCCGTCCCTCTACGGGGCGTGCTACAACCTGAGAATACGGGGGATCACTGTTGTTTATGAAAGAATAGGCTATGTGTAGTGAGGGAGTGAGCGTGGTAGGGTTAGTGAAGATTACAAAAAATAAATAAAAAATTCCCTGGCTGGTAGAAAAAACGACTATTTCTCTGGCTGGGAACGTAAAAAAGGGGATAAGGTGTAGGGGGTGTGTCTTAATGCGATGCCCCCTACTGGGTCAACATGTTTTGTAAGCAGTCCCCACTGCTTTACTCATCAGGACCGAATATGATCCCTACTACACGCAAATTATCAAACTAAATTATTATGTATGTATGCCTATTATTCAAAAAAACAGACCACAAAAAATGTGTGTGGCTGTGGTTTCTTAGGGGTACATTGATCCCTGTATTCAATAACAGACTTGGTATCTGAAAAGATAAGAAAAGATAATGCCAAACTACCCTTGGATAGTT
This sequence comes from Triturus cristatus, assembly GCF_964204655.1. NCBI lineage: Eukaryota > Metazoa > Chordata > Amphibia > Caudata > Salamandridae > Triturus > Triturus cristatus. The sequence goes on from NC_140593.1 coordinate 229,141,770, forward strand.
TCATTAACACATCCTCATACTGTGGACTGTTCTGATTGAATATCGTGATATATTTTTCTTTATATATTTTTCTGTGGCAGCGTAGGTTTTGTAATACTAAACCTAGTGAACTACTGCACATTGATTGCGTGGTATAATGGCAGATACCTTAGAATATACAAACATTAGTCAAGTGACAACACACACACTATCATAAAAAGCACTCTGGTTCTGTTGATAAAAGTAATCATTCATTCATCCGTATAAACAGACATACCGGTATGTATGAGATCATTATTGCCCGTTGATAGTTACACAGAAAGCATCATTACGTTGTACATACACTATTAGGAGTGATACACGGGCTTCATGAGCTTGCACTGGAGGGGAGGATGTCTCGAATAAAACTGTGGGTAAAGTAGGAAAAACACAGTGTTAGCTTTAAGCGATCACACCGTGTCTATTCGGTGCGATCGCTAACAAGTCAGTGCATGGGGTAAGCATGCCTGGTTTAGAGACTTGGCAGAGTCTTACTCACGTGATTCAGGATCCTATCCTTGCCTTAAATGTACCTCTGTGCTTCTCCGTGGATGGCAAAACAAGAGTGAGCACTGAGTTTTTAACTCGTTTGAAAACAGGAAGTGGCGGGAAAACGGGCTGCTCTCTGATAAGACTAGAGCGTGTAGCTCCTTCAAAATGGCTGCTTGGTTCGTGCGAATGTTGTGGGTCTGAAAAACATCACTTCCTGATGTAGCGATGATGGTGGTAGAACGAATGGAAAAAGGAGGGGGTATTGTTAAGTTTCCATATGTTTGAAACCTGAGCAATGTTTTCGATATTGCAAAAAACATTTAAAAAAATATATTTCCTGGTATCTAAAAATAGGATGATAAATACCCCAGTGTTGAGCATGAAATGCAGAAGGCAACGCGTTTTCTTAGCGATGCGTGCGAAGCAAAATGCGTGAGGGACGTTAAACAAAAAATAAAAAAATGCCTTAGATTATTGGACTTCCAAGTGTAGGACCGATGACTTGCTAATTTTTTATATATACATATATAGGGCAGAGATGGTCATTGTCCCTGGTGAAACATTCAAGACTGGAAATGAAAGAGAAGCCTTTGATTGTTGTAGGATCTCACTCACTGCCAAATGTAGGACTGGTGACTTGTCGGTTTTTAAGGGACAGATGATCGTTGTCCCTGATAATTTATTCAAGTAATGGGATGAATGGAAAAAGGGGTAACAAGGTATTATTTATTAAAAATTGTAAACATATGTCTTTTTTGAAGACCTTTTAGATTGTTGATCTATTGTTGAGATATGGGTCGTGGCACTTGGCTGTTTGGTATTTACAGGTGCTTAACCGCAGGTTTTTTCTGACATTCTGGAGACCTACAATCGGTCAGAGGATACATGGTAGTCTCTAAGTGGGATTTTGCATAATGTTGAACATGGAGTAGAAGCATGAAGTCATAGCTGACCCCATGGAATCTCATTGTTTAGGCCTGTGATGTTTGTCTTAAGACGGAACACCCATCTTTGTTCTTTTTCAAAAAGGTATCTCTCATTTGAAACTTGCTCGATCACTAGGGTTCAAAGGTAGTCAGCCTGGTCCCCAGACAAGAGAGTTGCATTGAACAGCATGTCTATCAAGGAGAACTGGATGTCACACAAGAACCCAGTCGATTTAAGCCATGCATGGTGAAAAATGGCAACACTGGTACTTATTTCTTGCTCAAAGGAGTCAGTGGTGTCCATACCCAAAAACTGTAAAACTGCTGCATCAAAACCATCAAGGATCGCCTACAAAAGGACCAGGCGAAGGTCTTCAGATATACCATGGAGGACTTGTGCCTCCGAGTTCCAAAGGGTACGAGTACAACAGCCCAATAAACATGAGACGTTGGTAAATTGCAGGGCCAAACTGGCTAATGAGAAGAGGCGTTTACCAAATGCCTCCACTCGCATTGAATTCCTGTCAGTGGGAGTGGTAGAAAATTGTCGGGGTTGGTCCGGCTGGTGGAATCACCTCAAAGCTCTCTAGAGAGGGGTGCTGCGACAAAAAGGCCAGGGCTCCTGAAGTAGGGCGATGGCGCCTGGCAATCTGTCTGTTAACTGGAAGCAGAGTACAATGCTTGGCCAAGCCCCTAAGTGTTAATCATTCAGGGCCTCACTAAAAGGGAGGAGGAGCTCAGAAGTAGTCTGGCCCAGTTGTAGAACTTCAGTCAGCACGTTCATTTTCACCTCAATGGTGGGAATCTGTAGGTCAATGACTTATGTTACCCTATGCAGAACCATAGAGTAAGAGGCAGATTCTTCCGTGCTTGAGCCGGGAGGAGAGAAAAGGGCATGCCTATTAGCCTCCTGCAAGTTCTCAAACCAACTGTCCTTGTAGTAGGGCTGAGCAAACTCATCGCCCTGGTCATCTGCATTGTCAGAGCCAGTGGTGAAAAGGGAATGTAAAGAATGTTGACTGCCATGTGGAAGTTCAAGTGCAGGTGCTGGCATAACTATTGGATTCAGGTATGGAGTTGATCCGGTGTCAGAGCAGACATCCAAACCGCCTCCTCAGGAGGCAAGTTCGGCATTGGCATTGTTGTACCTGGGCCTGAAGTTGGTTTGGGCACTAGCAGAAGCATCTGAACTGGAGCCAAGGGCAGAAAGGTTTGAAGGGTCAGCTGGCGCCAAAAGTGAATCCGTAAGCAGTAGTCGAGGTGGAAGGCCTATCGGCTCTGTGGGGCCCGATGGCACACCGAGAGAGTTGTTGGAGATCCAAAGAGTTAGAGCATAGCTGCACAGAACTCTTCAAAATGGCACAACATGCCTCAAGGCTCCATAAACTCGTGTTGCGGTATTGGATCGGCAGTCATCCTACTTCAAGAGTGGAAGTGCGATGATAGCGGTACCATGGAAGAGTTTCCGGATCCAGTCTGATGCCTGGGAAATTTTCATAAGCTGCGGAATATACTGCTAGAAGCCTCTATCAGAATATTCAATTGCAAGACCAGGTCCTCACCACAAGGGGGAGGAAGGGACTGCCAAGTACCAACAAATAGCCATACCAGATCCTCCTTTTCAAGGCTGGGGTGATCAAAATTAGCTGTGCATGCGTCTCCCACATCTTCCGCTGGATTTTCAGCAGAAGCTGAAATGATTGAAATATGGACAGCAGGCCCTGACACCAGCTGAACCTACAGGCATCCACGAGGAAAACATTCAGAGGAAATGGTATGACACAAAAAGAGGAAACTTTTTAATACTGAAAGCTGTGAAAAGATCCACAGATGAAAACTTGCAAGCTGGAGAAGATGACCTTCATCACTTCATGGTGTAGTTCCCATTCATGGTCCTCCATCGAGAGATAGCAGAGCATTCCCTCTCATATAAAGAGAGACATTGCTCCTGGGAAAATTCCCTTCGCTGTGCCTCCTGCCCCATTCGAATCAACTCAATTCCATGTCCACGATCTCAAACAACCATGTCTGCTGATGCAGTTTTCCGACGGGATTTGTGTGGTGCTCTCTGATATTGAAGGGAATAATGCCTTCAATGAAAGGTGTACTGTGCACAGCTCCACTATGTTTATGTATAGGAGCTGCTGTGATCTGATGCCGATTAAAAATCCAGCCCCATCATATCACCCACATGACCGCCTCAGCCCAGCCAAGAGGCATTTAGACCAATAATAGCATGTGCTTGCGGGCGGCTGAAAGCATAACCCACCTCGAGAGTGGACAGATTTGTACAACAGTGCAGGTCCGGGTGGATTAACTGGAAGATCTGCACTTTAGCCAAAAGACTAATTGGTGCAGCCGCAGGTAACAGAGGGCTCTCATCCTCCAACTGGTATGTGGAACCAACAGGATATACAAGGCCATGAGGCCAAACAGATATAAGACCTGTAGGACCACGAGATGTGTGAGTCAGAAACATCTCCTGATTATCCATGATCTTCAAAGGAGGAAGAAAAACATTCAGGCAGATTGTGTCTAGCAATGCAACTATGAAGGTCACCTCTCCGTCTGAGTGAGGTGGGACTTTTGGGCACTGATGGTAAAGCCCAAGTCTTTCAGAAGAATTATTGCGCACGGAGGATGTTCCTCGGCCAGTGCCAGGGACTCTGTCTTCATGTGCTTATTTTGAAGATTTTGTAGATGATGTAGCTGGTTTGGAAGATGTGAGCTGCCAAGGGGTCCAAGGAGTTCCGTCAGGATCGGGTGATGCGATCATATTTCTTCAGGTTCTGGAGGAGAGGTGCTGCGACGTGTAGGCTGCCCTAAGGGGTGCCAGCGTGAAGTCTTGGAGGCCATGCAGCAGAATGTCATCACCATTGCGAAGAGAGAGTACGTGGGCTTGAATAACATTTCTGAAGACACTTTCTGGAGGAAACAGTTTCACATTCTTTTTTAAAAAAAATATTTTTATTGAAAAATTCAAACATAAAACAACGTACATTGGTCTTGCGTACATCAGCATATCAACCATTTGAGTGTGCATCAAGATTCCGAAAGCATCTTCCCAAAACACTGGCACATTAGAGGCATCCGGGAGTAATAGAGCCATCAATAGTCAAACAAGAGACAAGCCATATAATCTCAGTCACTCAGGTCAGATTCTGAGGTTTCATGCGGGGGTTCACATATGTTTCCTCTGTGTGCATTCCACCCTCCCCATACCTGGGTCCACTTTTTGGGGCAGCCTCTGTGAATGTATACTGTTTTTTCGACAACCATTGTGGTGTCCATATCTCGGGACCATTGGGCGAGGGTAGGTGTCTGCCGAGAACCCCATCTCTGGGCTATATTGCGCTTCGCCAACATGAGTCCCAGTGTCACCCAGAGTTGCGCCACCCGGCTAAGGTCTGTAGGCTCCCAGACATTGAGGAGACACCTCCGTGGTTCCGGAAGCGTCGGAACTTTGGTCACTTGGGAGAGTGTGCTCATTATCGCCTTCCAGTATTGGGCTATTACGGGGCACTCCCAGAGGGTATGGAAAAGCGTACCGTCCATACCACACTGCCTGAGACACAGCGGGGAGTCAGCCCGTTTAAGTTTAAATAACAGTGTGCGGGTGTAGTACGTGCGGTGCAGAATTTTTAGTTGTACCAGCCTCAATTTGGACGATATTCCCACCTCCTTAGGGGAGGAAAGCGCCGCCTGCCAGTCCGTCTCGTCAAAGTCCCCCAGCTCTGCCTCCCATCTAGCCTTCAGGGCAGAAAATGGGTCCGGTTGGTTGTTTATCATCTTCCGGTATGTCAGGGACGTCGCTCTCTTAGTCAGATGCTCCGCGAGGAGTCGGTCTTCCAACGGCGAGGACCCGGGCGGGACCGCCGCCCGGAGTGCGTGTCGGATTTGTAGGTTTCGGAATCGTTCAGTGTCAGCGAGGTCATAGTACGCCTGTAATTGGGCAAACGTGACAATGTCACCTTTTTTCCAGAGATCGCCGACCCTTGATATGCCAACCAGATCCCACTGTAGAAACCCCTTAGTGGTGCGCAGCACCCCCAACTGTTTCGCTTCCCACAATGGCGTGGCCTGGGTTATCTTCCCGGCCCAACCAAGAGCCCGCTGCGCCCCAAACCATATCTGCAGAGTATGTGCCGTGGGTCCCATGGGGCAGCGGCCCCTCCCATGGCTGTAGAGCGCTCCCATGACCCCCTCCGGCCCATAGCAGTTGTCAATCCATACGGTACGCCGGGTCATCCCCAGGCACATGAAGCCACTGATTTATTACTATAAGCTGAGATGCCCAATAGTATAGCTTTATGTCAGGGAGGGCGATACCCCCGTCGTACCAGCCTCTGGTCAGCTTATGGAGCGCTATCCGTGGCGCCTTATCTTCCCACAATAGACTGGTCACCTCTGAGTTTATGGCGGTGAAGTACGTAGGTGCGACCGGGAAGGGTGTGTTTTGAAGCAGGTATAGAAATCGAGGGAGAGCCATCATTTTAAAGAGGGCGGCCCGTCCCAGGAGTGTCAGGGGTAGAGAACGCCAGTGTTTGACGTCGCTACGAAACCGAATCAGGGGCTTCGCCAGGTTTTCGGCAACAAATTTCGTCCTGTCTGCTGTCACATAAATTCCTAAGTATTTGAATCCATCCTCCACCACTCTGATTTCACACCCCCTCGGGAGCCGCGGCGGGGAGCCCCGAAGCATATACAAACAGGACTTTTCCCAGTTTATCTTATAACCGGACACCCTCCCGTACGACGCACAGATGTCCAGGAGACAGTTTATCGAGCGCGCCGGCGAGGCTAGGTAAAGCAGGACGTCATCAGCATATAGGGAGATGCGGTGCTCCCATCCCATCATCCACTTTAGGCTCCGGATCACTGGGTCCTGCCGCACCCAGGAAGCGAGCGGCTCCAATGCCAGAGCAAATAGGAGCGGGGAAAGGGGACAACCCTGTCGCGTCCCCCGCCCCAAAGGAAAGGGGTCCGAGATATGCCCATTTACAACAACCTGTGCCAGAGGCTCGGTATACAGAAGCTTGATCCAAGCACATAGCTTGGGGCCAAAGCCCACGTGGCGAAGAACGGCAAAGAGGAACGGCCACTCCACCAGGTCGAACGCCATCCTAGCGTCCAGCGAGAGGATGGCCGCGTCCTCTTCTATCGATGAGCGGTACGCGAGGACCCCGTGCAACCGCCGTATATTCAGGGCGGTATTGCGGTTAGGCATAAACCCGGACTGGTCCGGGTGTATCAAGGCCGTAAGGTGGAGCTGCAACCTTGTTGCCAAGATCTTTGCCAGAATCTTTGCCTCGGCGTTTAGCAATGAGATTGGGCGATAGGAGGTGCATTTGTGCGCTGGTTTGTTAGGCTTGGGGATAGCCACTATGGTAGCCATTCTCTGGTCCTGGGGTAGGATCCCTGTCTTCAGACTGTCCGCATACATATCCAAAAGGTGCCGGACGACGTGAGAAACGGTTTTCTTATAGAATTCCACCGGGATTCCATTGGGCCCCGGCGCCTTTCCAGCGCGAAGGGCGGCTATTGCAAGCATGAGCTCGTCCGCAGTCAGGTCCGCCTCTAGGGCCACCACCTCGGACTGGGCCAACACCGGCATAGCAATGTCTTTAAGGAAAGCCAGATTGTCCTCGACAGTGGACGAGGCTTCCGGTGTGTAAATTTTTTTTGTAGTGGGCCTACGCGATTTGCCGCGGCTCCGAAGTGAAGTCTCCCGTGTCCAACTGGATCCGCGTCACCCACCTCGCCGCACGCTCCCCCTTTTCTAGCCAGGCTAACAGTCTACCCGCCTTATCCCCTAGCTCGTAGATCGTATGCTGCGTTGTGACCGGTCTAGCTCGCGCCGCCTCCCAAAGATAGGACTTATATTCTTGCTGCGCCATGAATACCCTATGTGTGGTGTCGTCATCCGTATGTGCGGCATGGTCGGCTTCGGCCTCGGCCACCCCCTGTTCAAGCTGGAGTATCGCTAGTCGTTGGGTTTTCTTGTGGTCAGCTACCATCGAAATCGCCTGCCCGCGAAGGACCGTTTTGTACGCCTCCCACAACGTCTTCGGACTTGTCACCGAGTCCTTGTTTTCTGCGAAATACTGTTTGGTTGTAACCTGAAGGGCTTTACTGATTTTAGGTACTTTGAGATAACCTGGGTGAAGTGGGAATACCCTACGTCTCCGTGGGGCGAAGGTTGCAAATGTAATGAGTACTGGAGAATGGTCCGAAATGCCTCTGGGCAAGTGTGTGACCTCCGTCATTCCCCTCAACCCTGAAGTTGGTGTAAAGATGTAGTCTATGCGAGAAAGTGTGTTGTGGGCCCCCGAGTGAAATGTGTATTGCCTCTCCTCCGGACAGCGCGTTCTCCAGGTGTCTATGAGGCCGAGTGCCTCCGTAAATTCCCGCAGTTTGGGAGTGGCACTGCAGTGGTCCCTGGAGGACGACCTGTCCAGCGACGGATCCATCGTCGCATTGAAGTCCCCACCCATGATTAGCTCCCCATGTGGTAGGGACAGCAGGAACTCTCCCAATGCCCGGAGAGTATCCTGATGGAGTGTTGGGGGGACGTATACCGTCACTAAGTTATACATTTTCCCTTCCCATTGGCAGGTCAGTGCCGCGAAGCGACCCTGGTCCTCTCTACGGGAGTCAGCAATGATCAGGGGGAAGCACTTATTAACTAGTATGCTCACCCCTCGGGAACCTGACGTGAATTCAGAGTGCACCGCCATTTTAAACCCCCATCTGTCCAGTGCCTTCGTAGTCGTGCCCACCAGGTGCGTTTCCTACAGGAGTGCCACCGCCAGCCCCTTACGCTTGAGGTATTGTAGGACCAGCCCCCGTTTAATTTTATCTCCCAATCCATTCACATTCCAGGACAAAATGCTGAACGAGGGGCTGGATGATTGCGCATTCCCTACAGTGGAGCTAGCGGCGGCCCCCGCGTTGGGTTTTTGTGTTTCCCCAGTCATGTAGGGTAGTAGAAAAATGGCTGAACCTGTACACTCCTCCCCCGGTCTATGACATGCCTAGCTTGCAGAAATCGCCAATGTGTAGTTGCAAAATTTAGAACATAACACCAAACAACTTTTTCGTGATACCCCCGGCCCCCCACCCCCCCGCCCTGCCTCCCTGCCCAGCGGATTTAAAACTACCCGCCACCCCAAGTTAGCAGAGTGCTTAGATCCCATAACTTGGTACTTGCGTATGGGGGAGGAGCTTCTCGCTGTCCCTCGCCCGCTCCCTGCACCATGTGTATGTCTATTCGAGAAACCAGTTATTGAGTACAACAAAGTTCAAACATGCAGCGCCCCTGCAATGTCCGAGTCTCCTGTGATCGCCGGGGCCCATCTGGCACTCCACTCCGCCTCGCTGTCCAAAGTCCAGTCGCTCCCCCTCTGTTTCAGTCCAGTGGCGCACGCTCCCTGTCATCCGAGCCAGCGTCTTCCAGAGTCTCGGGGGATCCAGAATGGTTTCGACGCGCACGCCCCACGCGGCCCGCTTCTCTCGCCGGTCGCCATCCCTCCAGCCACTCCGTGGCCTCCGTCGACATGGTGAAGAACCAAGTGCGTCTCTCAGCTTCCACCCGCAGTTTTGCCGGATAGAGCATCGCGTACTTGAGTTCACGAGCACGCAGCTCCTTCTTGACTCCCAGAAAGTCGCAACGCTGCTTCATTACTGCTGTGGTGTAGTCTGGGTAGAGGGCGACCGTGCAGTTGTCTACCTTCAACGGGGGGCTGTACGCGCCGCCTGCAGGAATGCGTCTCTGTCCCGGAAATTGAAAATGCGCGCCAGGATCGGGCGCGGGGGAGCCCCGGGTCTCGGCCGTCCTCCGGGCACCCGATGCGCTCTTTCTACGGAGAAACGAAAAATTTTGACAGCCCACGTGGCTGCAGCTGGTCCGTGATAAGTTTTTCTACGAAGAGGTCCAACGCCGGCCCCCGTTCGCTCTCCGGCACACCCACGACATTGTTCCTTCTGGACCTGCCTTCCTGGTCATCCAGCTTGACCAACAGCTGCTTTTGGACCAGTTCCAGCGTCTGTATCCTGTTTCTACTTTCTGCCGCTTCGCTTGTAAGGGTCGCCGTGGCCGATTCCACCTCCGATATTCTCGTGTTCATTTGTGCAAAATCGTCTCTCAGCAACGTTACGTCTGTGGAGATCGTCCCTATTGAGACCTGCATCTGGGTCAGCGTGGCCATGACGTCCCTGAGGGTAATCTCCTTAGGTTTGTTGGGGGGGGGGGGGAGGGAGCCCGCCTGGTCCTTCTGGAATGCAAACTTCTCGAGCTTGGCCTGCGCCCCCCCACGGTGCCCCCTGCCTCCCATAGCGGCCGGTGCGGGCGGGCTCAACTCCCGTCTGTCTGGGTCCCCAGGAGAATAGAAGGAGGAGTGCAGCGGTAATCCGGCGGTCGCCGCCGCCTGCCGCGGGAATGTCCACGTGCGGCCTGTCGGTTTCACCGGGGTCCCGCCGCTGTCGCAGAGAAATCAAGACCCTCCGCAGGCCACCCGCCGCGCTCCGGTCCGCTGCCAGAACCCGTGCTGCCCAGTCCGCCCCGCGTATGTCCCCAGCGCCAGCCCACCGCTCTCCAGTCACTGACCGCTGTAGGGGTTCGTCGAGGCTCCAGGTAAGTCTAGGCACCCCTCCGGGTCCGTAGCTGATGGTGACGGCGCCGCCTCCCACATGCAGCGGCCTTTCGTACCCGCAGCGCACTCAGTCACTGCTGTTCGCCACCGCTTCCAGTCCCCGGGCCGCGCCGCCAGAGCCCCTCCTCCGCTCCAGAAGCGGCACCGAGCGATGCGGGGGCCCCCGCGAGGGGACGTGCAGGGTCTCTCCGGGCGTCAAGGCAGGCTCAGCTTCAGGGCACTTTACCTCACGTCCACAGCAGCCACCCGAGTCTCGCTTCAGGCGCTGGGAGTCCGCGGCCGAGAGGCCCAGGCCCTGCCCCTCCCGGCTCGTCAGGGCCGGCAGGCAGCGACCCGAGGCCCCGGCGCCGCTCCCGTCTGCAGGCCGCTCACACGTTGTCGGGCAGCCCTCCGCCAATATGCACGCTGCCAGACGCCTGCCTTTCCCGGCCGGCTCCTCAGGCACTCAGGGGACACCGCTGCGATCTTCCCTCCGGTTTCGATCAGGATTAGTGTCAGGATAGTCGGGCACTAGGCTGCGGCCATCTTTGTCGGCTGCAAGCCACGCCCCCCCAGTTTCACATTCTTTAGGAGTGAGCTGGTATCAGCTTTTGCTTCCTAGCTATATGTTTCTACTGGACTGGTAGCAATATCTTTACATAATTTTGCAGACAAGCACGAGTACAAAATGCTTTTCTTAGCCAGTTTATTTCTGATGAAGACAGCCTGCTAAACGACTGATGGAAGCCCCAACTCATATGGCCCTTTTTCTAAATTCTTAGCCATTGTCATGTTAGATTAAACAAAAAGCATAAAACAAAACACTAATTGTCATTAAACTCTGAAAGTAAAAACCTATCTGTCTATATATCGCTGCTTTGAAACGGACGACTGATCAGTCTTGCTGAAACAGCCAATCAACAAGAAAGGATAACCAAGCTAATGGCGAGACTGCTTCCAGCTGCGAGGGTACCACCAATCTATGCATTCAGAACTCTGATGCACATCCAAGGTCGTTTGTCATGAAACATTTTCCTGTTTGCTTAAATATTTCAAATAAACAGAAGATTCTCATCTGAAAGCACTTATCCATACCTTGCCAAGTAAGAAGCAGTGTACAAGAGTTTTGAAACTTGTTCCAATTATCAAAAATAACATTTCAAACAAAATAAAAAATGCTGCATGTTCAGAGTCCGTAATGGCATCGGGCTCCCTTCGTCACAGCATGCAAATGAAAAATGGTGCTGGGTGTGCTCTTTGTAAGTTCGCCAAATATACTTTCATGTATTACATGTTTGTAATTACAGTAATTGCGCCACTGGTTGTCAGGAGTCAGATTTTGGCTGCAGCACGAAATGCCTTTGTGGCGCTCTAACATAAGCTCATGAATCAGGGTATTAAAAACCGTTCTGCATCTTGGAAAACAGAAATGAATGCTGTCAGCTCTTCGAAAGTGGAGAGCTGTTCCCCAGCACTCACAAAATGATGAAGCTCTAGCCAAGCAGGGAGCATTGGAATAGGGGTTGGCGGAACTCTAGGAATTTCACTCCACGGAATTCTGCATAATTACATACCAATTCTGTGAGATTCTACTGAGTTTTGTGAGCAGGCAGAATTTAGCACATTGCGCTGATTTTTAGTGCCAGGAGCATGTTCCGCACTGTAAAATCAGCGCGATAGCCACGTGGCCGGCCAGAAGGTGCTGCTGCTTTCTGCCGCTTGGGTAGATTTTCTACCCGAGCTGCAGCTCTCTCAGGGTGAACCGTCGAGACCTGCTGCAACCACTCGGGTTGAAAAATATCGCTGGCGGCATTCTAGAGCCTGAAAGTTGTGCTTGGGGACGCAAATCCTTTGCTCGCCAACATAACGTTAGCAACCCGCATGCTAGAAAAAACTCTGCTTTCCAAGTAGATAGTGGAGTGGGCAAAAATCCACCGGCGTAGTGGAAATATGTGCCCACCCCTACATCGGAGCAGAGTCGGACTGGGACAGAAAATAGGCCCAGGCACCAAAATAAAAGTGGCCCACATTTGTAAATAGGTCAGTTTACAACTTGTAAAAACACGATGCAAAGGTATTTTGCAAGGCATTGGAGATTGCATGCATTTGTGATTGCTACAAGCAATGTTTGTGGATTATCAGGGAACGCAAGAGAAAAAAACAGCCCACCAGGCCTTAAAGCAGGCTCACAAACCTCCCAAAAAACAGCCCACGCTGACCTATCAGAGCAGCCCCTAGGACACTGCCTGTTTGCCCTATAGGCCATTCCGACCCTGCATCAGAGGGAAGAAGGGTAACCAGGCCAAGGGACTGGGTGCCCCAAGGTGGCACACAAGAGTGTGTATCAAAATAACATGGGAGAGGAGCCTCCAGAGACAAGGGAGAGAATGTCACCAAACAGTGGTGAAGGCGAGGAGCACCACAAAGCATACCAATAGAGTAGTGTCAACTAAAGAGTGAAAAAGCACAGGATAAAACAACTGGCATGAATCCCCTGAATTAGCCAATATGAGCAAACAAGAGGCCAAATTAAGTATACCCCTGGAAAGGTGAGCCAGAGTGGCCATCCACCCTTGCCTAATGGAAAAGAAAAGACGGTTAAGTCGTAGCAGTGACATAAATGGTTATCTAGTGACCAGGCTCATGATAATGGGAGTCAACCAAGCCTGCATCCTCAGCCCTTTCCCTCTCTGGTCGTAGAGACAGACCAATAGGGAGGATGGTTCTAACACCTGTTGTGGGATGCCACATGGCAGGACAAGGTAAAATGGAGGCAGGTGTGGTTACCCTAAAGCAGACACTGCACCCGCGGGCCAGGCCTAGCTTATTGCTGGCTATCAAGTACTAATGGTTAGCAAGTAAAGCCTGCCATGTGGCGCTGGGGGTACCTCAAAGACAGAAGAGCACAGGCTTCAATTTCGCCTGGTCATCAGACGAGGATTATGGCCAAATTTGCGATTATATTGATCACAATGAAATAGTAAAAATGCTTTGCCCTGCCTACGAGCGGGCAATGTATTGAGAACATGTAAATAAACTGCGGTCAGATGACCTCCAGTACGTTTACGTCTATTCCTTCGTAAAGAAAATAAATGGCGCTCTGGGCTGGGAGTCCCTAGTGCTTGGGTTAATCAAATACTCATTAAAGCGCTTTGTTTCTGCTGCTGCTCCTCGTCCCGGCCGAGCACGTCAATCCAGGCCCCATCAAGGTGTCCCGATTGAATGTGCATCTTTAGCTCGTTATCTCCCATCTAAGCCTCGGTAAAACCCCGCAAAGATTTGCATTTTTCGGAGCCTTCCCACTGTATTCAAGGCATGCAGCTGCCAGTCCCGCCAATTGTCAATTTAACAAATCCATGAATAAAGACAAGCATCTCGCCGGTAGGCCGCGTTCACCACTGTGGTGAGCACAGCAGGCCAAAGGAAACCTCCACGCGTCCCCTCAGGCGCGCTGCCTGCACCGCTGCAGAGGACGCATGGATTCAGGCGGATGCAAACTGAGATGAAGTGTAAACAAACCCAAGCCTCGGGCTGATCGCATCACACCTTTTTTAATCACCTTTAGTGTTTATGGGCCTTCTGTGTTGTGTTTCTGTGACACTTGCAACGCCCTCGCCTACAGCAGCACGTGACCTACTGGCATCGAGCGTTGATATGCAAAATACAAGCCCTGAAAAGAGGGCACGTCACCAAGGCGCCCTTATAAGCAGGGCCGCTACACAGACGATGGACGCTGCCTGGAAAGGAGCCGTTTCCGTTCACTGAGGGGCATTTGCACGAACACATTTACCCGCAGACACAGAATGGGTAAAACCCGTTCATACATCTGGCCCAGAGTGAATACATACCGAACCAGAAGCCGCGAGTACACCACATGCTAATAGCAAATGAGCTGTGTTGCACTATCTTCACGGAGAGCGACTGAATCCCACTTCAATGCTTTCTTTTTCATTTTTACAGTTTTGATTGGAAAGTTTTTGATAAAGAAAAAGATATGACAATATCGAAAAGAAAAACATTTGCAAGTGTATATAGCATATGGTACACGAGTTGTTCCATATATAGTGCAAAGGACCTGTGTAATATCAAAGGTTTTGATATATTCCTTTAGTGAGAGGCGATGAGTTAGTGCAAAAGGAAGTATTTTAATAACGTTCGGACAGGTTGAATTAAGACAATAGTCAAGAATTTGCAAAACAAAACGAGGGGAAATGAAGGGAAGAGTCGCTAAAATATAGAAATAAGAGATGAGAAGGGGGCAAACGGGGAGGGAGTGGTGGGCACGGATTTCAAAGCGTGTAATTACAATCTTTGAGATTAAAGCGTCGATGCAAAAGACACATTACGGACTAAATCAAGACGCCTCCAGGGGAATTTCGCGAGACAAACATGACAATTTAAAAGAAACGTCACAAGCAGACACTTGAGAGAAAACAAGTCACACTGGGGATGGTAAAAATTGACAATGTAATGGTCGCCTTGGAAAGAGACTCGGAACGAAAACCGGTTCATTGCAGAGTATCACATGCAGGGACAGGTGGGTAGCTTCCCGCAGGAAACACTAGAGGGCCGTAACATGCCATGCCTGGCATCTCACACCTGAGCACACACTGCCTCATCATTTACACCAGCAGTTTCAAATGGTAACATTTTGCCCAAATTTATACGGTTTGGGTCGGGAAGGAGTGTGGCGGTTTGGGTCGGGAAGGAGTGTGGCGGGTTAGTGAACCTCACGCTATTGTGCAGTCTGCCGGACTTCCATGTTGGGTGCCTGTGACCACAGCTTTTGGATTAGTTACACATTTCAAGCACACAGCGTCAGAACAATAACCACAAGTCGACTGCATCAGGGCAAACGGACGAGTTACTTACCTTCAGTAACGATGTATCACACAGTCTAGCCGCAGATTCCTTAACTTGGAATATCCCCAGGCGTCAGCCTGGATCCGGAAAACTTTACGCAGCAGTACCTCTGCGCGCGGGGGCGGCGCTGCACGGCAGCGGAGCCATATATGCCCCTCCAGGCGCGCGGACGTCAGTTTTCGTCGGAAAAACTTTTCCCCGCCACAACGTGGAGCCACCACCAAAAACTGTGAGATTATGGGAACAGTGTGCAAAAGAAAAAGCAAAAGAATTTGAACGGTGAAAATAGCACCATAAAGGACAGTGCTATGACCTGTATATCGATAAGCAGTGAAGGGAAAGAGCAGAGCACCGCTCTGAGAAGCAACCCTGCAAAAGCGAAGGCCAAACCTCCCCCGGAGGTAGAAGATGATGTGAAAAACACCATGGCAGACGACAAAAAGTCTACAACCACAATACATAATAGTGAAGGACAACAAGTCCGTAACACATGAGGAAGGACAATCTACCACAGGACGGCACCAGAAAGGGACGTGGCCATCCACAGTAATGAGACCCATAGACAGAGGCAGAGCCAATAGACTCGAAACCAATGGACTGCAGAGGAGGGTAAGAGACCCCAGGGCGATTCAGAAGGGGACGTGGGGGACATGAGTAGATCCCACACTTGGCAACACAGCTCGTAGGGATTCCAAAGGCACATGACACACGAGCATCCCGCCCAATTACGAGAATGGGCGGTGTAGCGCAAGCAAAACAGAATTAAGTATTCCGTGTAGGAGTGAAGTGAAAGATGTCACCCCGCAGAAAGAATAAGCCAACCGGAGGGAGGCGAATGCAGGAAGCTCAACCTGAAAAGGTCCTCGCAGAAAGGGGAGGACGGGCGGGCGTTTAGCCATCTGTGGCTATACTGTGTCTCTACCAGATACATCGTCACCGAAGGTACGTAACACGTCCATCTGATAGAGACATCAAGCCGCAGATTCCTTAACTTAGAATAGATACCAAAGCCATACCCATAGAGGAGGCGGGTCTGTGACCGAACCCCACCAAGTCCCAGAGAGAACCTAGCAGTCAGCCAGGAGACGATACAAAGTGGGAACTGCAAGCCAGCGCAGTCACACCCACCCATGAAGCTCTGGAAAGAGCAGAAAACAATGGGAGGCAAAGGCACCATAAGCTGTTAAAGAACAGCTCGAAAACCCCCGTATGTATACCTGGTTGAGAGAAAGAAAGCATAAACCTAGAAATGTTGGTGCAGAAGTGAAAGTTCATGGCTTCGTAAAGAAGAGGACTGAGCCAAGGGTCCGATGGATCCGCAGGACCCAATGTGTGGACTGAAGTAAAACCCAGAGAAATGACTAACTGGTATGACAGAGGCAGCGCATACTGGCCCAGTATGCACAACAGTGAAAAGAAAAGAAAAAAAAAACACTGTCGAACCCGCACCAGCCAAAATACGTGGGGCAGCATTGGCAGGATGCCGACCCCTGGCCAGGAAGTGCCGGTAGTACCAGAAACACAAGACACTCCAGCACGCAGTCACTCCTTCACAAGACATGTGAGAGGGCGGACGGCAAGACTCATAAGTACCCAAAACAGGACTACAGGAAGAATGGTAGACATGTGGAAGACAGGAACACATATAGCATTCCGTGTGGATGGAAGAACCACACGAAGCATAGAAAATAAACTCTTGTAGGGTAGCGTGAGCAGCCCATAGGTGAAGGATGCATCAGCATGTAGGTAACTGGTAAAACAGGGGGGGGGTATCTGGCAAGCTGGACACCCACAGAAGAGCTTGTTGGATGAGCAGACCGGGGAGAAGACCATGAACACCAAAGGAAGGAACGTTGCCTGCGCGACTCTGCTGTGTGAGGAGCACAGAGCAGAAATAGATTAAGAAAATATATGTGTAAAACAATGTTTTACCTGATCAAATACTAGAGTACATGAAGAGTACCAACAGTCATATGGAAGCAGAAGGGGACAGGACCATGTCCAGAGACGCAAGCCACCTGCCCGGGAGCAGACACGGTCCCCCACTAGACAGATGAGGAGATGGAGCCAGGCACGATAGTGGAAATAGTGAGGACCAACCTAATAGCCCAGGGTCCCAAGAAATTAGTTTTCTGAAGAGAACACTCCCATTGAGAGTGTTACAGCAGGGATCCAATGCCGAAGTGTGGAAAAACCTGTACAGAAGCAACAGGGAATGTGGAACAATTCCCATATGGAAAGTACCCAGAGAAGGAGGGCATAAGGCAGCGTACAGCAAAGACGTACGCAGCAAAGCCTCCACCTTCTAGGACAATCCCAGTAAGGGCTGAGTATAGAAGCGATAACGCAAACACCCTATAACAGTAGACTGTAGGCCACTGTTTCCCAAACTGTGGTCCGGGGACCCTCAGGGGTCCCTGACACTTTCCCAGGGGGTCCGAAAGGCAGCAGTTTGAAAAGCACTGCAATTGTATAATTAGCAGTTTTCCAGCAACAATAAAAGTGTCAAGATAACACCAGTGATTAATGTACCTGCTGGAGAGAGATGAGTTTTGTCCTGTGGCAACTTTGAGTTATCTAATGTAGCACAGAGGGTTAATATGCCTATTGCAAAGAATGTGTACCATGCATTTTAAATACAGTATTTTATGTGCATAGGTGAGTGGGTTACTGCTTTTGTCACAAAGATTATTTTGTTACTGTGCAGTACATAAGTGACAACTATAATCTAGCACAGTGACCTATAAACTGTCATCAAAGAGCTGCTTGCAAACTGCATGGTACAAGTTAGTAATTTATGTTTTTACCCTGTCTTTCATTATCCCGATGCTGCTAAAAAGGTTTACCAGGGTGGAAATACATTTTTATTGTTAAAGTCAATGCTAACCACTGTCTTATGTTCTGAATCCCAAGTTTTTTTGTGCTTCTCCAGACCAAGCACTCTTTAAAAATGCCTACCAGTATAAATGACATGTGAATCCTCACCTTGTAGTCCCCTTTGCCTTATGTAACATTTTCTATACACTGAGTTACACTTATGATTATTTGTCTCTATATGTGTGTGATGTAAAGTGATAAACGTGTTGTAGACTGCACCATTGTTTCCTAAATTTCTTTGGGGGTAGAGCCTCCCAAAGCCCCCTTTGTAGTGGTCAGGCACACTCAATGCACTTGGTGTGCACCGTATGGGGACTGGTCTGAAAACATTTGCCAGGGCTGCTTTGGGATCCCAGTCTGGCCCTGGCAGGAGTAGGAGCCTCGTACTGCGAAATAAAACCAACCATTTAAAAGTTAGTCACAGAGATGCAGCACCAACCTTCCCATTAAAATTTTTGTTTTTTGCAAATTCTTTCAATATAAAATACTAAGGGGGATATTTACAAAAGAAGTGGTGGAGCGTGTCGTTAGCCTCTGTGGCATAACGACACGTGCCGCCACTTCAGAAACGCTGCGCTGCACCATATTTACAAGAATATAGTGCAGCCCTACATTTCGCCCTGTGCTGGTGCTATACTTAGCAGTGTAGCGCCAATGCAGGCACCCTTGCAACACAGTGCAAGGGTGTCTGCAAGAAGGGGAAGATTGTTTATGTAAAGGAAGGTCCCCCCCTTCCTGCACATAAACAATCTTGAAATTAGGTTTTGTCACTTGTATGTGTGCTGCTTAATGCAGCACACATGGAAGTTACAAAATGCCATTTTTTTAATGATTGTTTATGTGCAGGAAGGGTCACCTTCCTGAACATAAATAATGTGAGGCGTTTTGGTTTTTCCATGTGTGCTGCACAAGGCAGCACACATGGAAAAAGCAAACATGAGGAGAGATAAAGCATTCCTCCTCGTTTCGCCAAGTTAAGATCTGGTTTTCCCTGGTGTTAATTTTGTCGCTGCCTTCTATTTACGCTGCCCCTGTGAATAGGGGGCAGCATCAAAATCAATGGGTTTTGCGGTGGAACACCCACTGCAAAACCCACAATCCACCCCTTTCACGCTAAGCATTGCATGTTAAGTGGCTTACCGCTGCCTTGTAAGAACGTTGCAAAAAGTGATGTTTCCATGGTGGTAGGGGTTTGTAAATATGCTCCTAAAGTCCTTAGTAATTCGAGTATTTGTTTTGTGTGCACACGTGTTTATTTTTTTCAAATGACTGTTTCAACGTTTGAAATTTAAATCATGCAAATTGCTTGGGGGTCCCCGACTTCCAGTGGTGACTCAGTGGGGTCCTCAGGAGTCAAAAGTTTGGGAACCACTGCGACTCGAGGGCCCGATAGGTGTAGGTGAATACTGGGCGCACGCAGTATAGGGTTTTCAAAGACTTTCTCTTATTATGGGGGCGTCTTTTGTAGGTATTATGTTTTAGCAGTCCCATACACCGGACTGAGTTTTACAAAGTAACAAAAGAAATGAACTTCGTCAAATGAAACACAATGGCTAAAGAACAGCTGGGGATCGTCTTCTCCCTTCTCAGGGCCGTCCTCAAGGCTTCGGTTCAGAATAGCTGTGGGTCTTGCTTCCTTCCGGGTGCTCCAAAAAGAAGGGAAAAGGAAGAACAAATACCGGGATTAGCTCACAGTCTCCTGCTCTGGGCTTGTTGTGCTACCACCACCAAACGTTGTGTAGGGTAAAGGGAACGGGATGAGAGGGAGTGAAGGTATCGTGATCGGAATTGCGAGAGGAACCACAGGTGTTCTAGCTCCCCGTGACACCCCACCACCCCCACCAGAACGGCCCCTTCAGTGCTACTTGCCTTGGGCCAAGACCCGTGATCAGGGCTGTGGCGTTGGGAGACCCGAGGCATCCTCTTCCCTTCTCTGGGCCGCCAGGCTTGTCCGCGGTATACGCTGCTCCAGGGGTTTACGGACTTCCGTCGTCTCCTCCGCTGGGCTGCTCTCTGGCCTTGTCACGCTCTGCTCTCTTCGTTTCCTCCTCTTCTTCTCCTCCGTCGTTCCTCGCGCTCATGCTGCCGACATCTCCAGGGTTTGAGTCTCCGCCCTTATTCCCGTCTGCCTGTGATGACGTCCTGCCATCGCGTCTCTCCAGCGCCACTAGACTGCTGCGTTCTTCAGGTGGTTTCCCGGTGTCCAAGCCAGTATTGTTCCCCTTCCGGTCTGGTGAGCCTTCGACATCCTCACATAGACATACCAGGGTGTACTCCAAATTGGCGCCAGTACCAATAAACATGCCAACCAGCGCCTTTTTCTCGGCGCAAAACAATGACAGTGTGTCATCCGTGAAAGAACTGTTCCTGAACTGAAAAGAACAAGGGCCCCACAAGGCAGTGGTCTGCAAAACAAAGCAGTCATCACGGACAAGAGGAGCTCTATGATGCTGAAAAAAAGGGGACCTTATTAAGGCAGGCGAAGTATAGGCCGCATGGTAAGGAACCCATACTGAGGCATAGAAATACTAAAGGCAACTGGAGCCTACTGTAACCGAAAGTGCAATAGAGCGATACCAACATTAGGATCGCAGAACAGCAGAGACGATGGACAGCCTGATTGCGAGAAGGATTCCTGTGAGGAAGACTCCATAGGAACGTACCGAGGCTAAGGTAACTACCAAATAGCCAGCAAGTACCCCACATAGGATACATTTTAACCCCTGCGAGGGGAGCCCTCTTGGGCTAAATACACATTCAGAGGGCTGTAATGAAGACCGAACCAGCCGTACTGAAGACACATTGAAATGGCGGAACAACCGCCTACATTATCGGGATACTATGCATAGAACCCGGAACTTCTCTGAAAACCAAAACAAGGCAACATCGCCTATGCAGAAGAAAAGGACACTATAATGGCAGAAAGTTGAAGTTACGGTAGTCCAGACATGAGGCGAGACACCACTGAATCTGCATGGCAGTCGAAAAGTTCAACAACATTGAATGGTAGATCTCTAAGAGCATCCCGAACATGGTCTGGGAAACGACTGTCGATCAGCCATGCAGGCGGCGCAAAGCCACAGACCGAGCAAGAGCTCTACCCATAGAGTCAGTGGCATCAAGGGATGGAAGACCGTAGGGAAAACTGCGCCATTCCCCTGCCATCATGAAGAAGACAATGTAATTCTGGCCGTTGTCCTTCAGACAGAGGGCAGAAGGGTCTCGACCAAGTCCCAAAGGGCGAAGGAAGCGCTCGTGAACATGCAAGACGTATTCAAAGCGTGGATGCTCGCACTGGCAGAGGCAAAAAGCTGGCGACCACATGCGTCCAACCACCTAGACTCCCTGGTGGGAGGTAACAATGGCAAAGCGGAGGAAGACTGCAAATCAAAAGCCACCTGAACAACCAGACCCTGAGCCCTAGGGTGAAGGGATAGGCAGAGCGGATCACCTGGTTCAGGACGGTGTCTGCGAGCAATGGCCCGATCAACAGGGTCACCAGTGGAGGGCCTCGCCCATGTGCCCAGCAGGATGTCAAATAAAGAAGTCCCAAGGGATAGCAAAGGCTCCACATCAATAGGCTCCATGTGGAGAAGATCTAGTAAAGGATCAGAAGGCAAGGAAACCACCAGGGGCTGAAAGCGAAGAATAGCTGCTGCCCTGTGAATAGCTCGTTTGTCAGCACTAGCCTCAGTCGCCATTCTGGGAGGGGACATCAAACCGTCAGTAGGAGAGGGTTGGAGACTAACCCAACCACTAGACAGTAGAAGTGGAGGAGCCTGAGGTAGGTTTGAAGGCCACGCAAAACTAGGCAGCTGCACCATGGGGCACAGAGACTACCTAGGACCCGGGGAGTCTAATGGGACGTCAACCTGTTGCAAATGAGGAGGCATAGGTGCCGGCACCGGCGTCGACCGATGCCGGCACCGGCGTCGACCGACGCCGCGTGGAAGTCGCAACAACGTCCGAGGATTCCAGAGGATTATCCTCATACAAAGGCGGAGGCGTCTACATCGGTACCGGTGTCGGCCGACGCCAAGTAGGAGTCGGACCGACGTCGACAGCCTCCAGAGGGACTCGGCTGGGGCGCTGCCCGACGGTGATCCCACCGCAACAGGCGGAGAGGACCGACACCGCCTCAGACGTCAGCGCAGGAAGGCTATGTGGTGACTGGGCGGGTGGGCTGGATGGCCAACTGGGATGGCCCTCTGGGCCGTGTCAACTCCAGAACCGGAGTCGATGCACAAAGCCGGCGCCGAGGACGAATCCACCGGCAAGAATCTGACATCCACCTCTTCCACCTCGAAGGCGCACCAGGGAGAGGGGGGTGACCAAAGGAAAGATTGGAGGGCCTTTGAATAAGCCTCCATTTGGGTCCTCGTCGCTCCAACTCCCGGAAAGGGAGTGTATGTAGAGACAACTGCCGGACGTCGTGTCTGGCAAGGAGCGAGAGGAACAGGCCCCAGTGTCACGCATATGGGCGGAAGATCTCCGTGACTTAAGCTTGTGCTTACCCGTCTCAGAACGACATTCGTGGGATCGACCTCAGGAATGGACCCGATCCTGAGAGGGAGAACGTTGTCGCGAAGGTGCCGGGGCAGACAGCCGTGCGGCCAGCAATTTCATACGACGCTCCCTCAAGGACTTGGGTTTCTTTTGTTGACAGGCGTCGCACTCTTTGGAGTCGTGGTCCACTCCCAGGTGCCACATACAGACTGCGTGCGGGTCCGTGACAGACATCTGGCGCGCACAGGTCTCACACGCCTTAAACGCCAAAGGCATCGCACACTGTTCGGCGACGCCAAAGGTGTCGAGAAGGCCAAAGCAAAACAGGCCAAGGAACCGCTGGTTTTCCAGGAACCGAGTTGGGACGCAGAAAAGAAGAAAACTGACGCCAGCGCACCGGGAGGGGCATATATGGCTCCGCTAATGTCACGTCTGTGGACGACGTCAGGGCGGAGCCGTGCGGCGCCACCCCCCGGCAAGCAGAGGTGCTGCTGCGGAAAGTTTTCCGGATCCAGTCTGACGCCTGAGGATATTCTAAGTTAAGGAATCTGCGGCTAGATGTCTATCAGATATGCGGATTCGATTAGACGCAGAAAGATGTAATTTGGAACCAGATGAGCACAGGCACGTCAAGTACAACCAACAAAAACCTATTGATGTTTACAACACTTCCAGGTTTACAATAAAGCATTCAACATGGATTCTATAATTTTACACTATGCAAAGTGAGAGTTACAGACTTAGCAAGGCCAGAGGTGAAACTCCAGGCGCTGATGGGCTCCCTGGGCAACTTTACCAGGAGTCTTCACAACTGTTGCCACCTGACTGCTGCAGATCTAGGAGGAATCCAGGCAAAGAAGAACATCCTGAGTCTTTAGTGAAGGCAACTGTTACTTTGCTACAAACGGGCCACTGGCGTTCAGTGTCATACACAGCACATCAGCACAAGATGATAAGGTGTTAAGTAAAACTATTTATGTGAATATGGCAAAATGTTACCTAACTGGTGCAGAGGACAAATAACGTTTCACACCTGAGAACACAACTGTGATGATTGTAAAGTTTGCGCACATCCATCAGGAGGCATCATCACTCACAGAGGAATGCATGAAGATTTGTATTGTGCAAACCTAGCTACAAAGCAATGCAGAGCTGTACAGTAGCGGGGATAATACAAAGTAAACAAGGTTATATAAGGGGAAGGTGAACACTGCAACATGTAATGCAGAGGAGAGAGGGTGGAGGCCTTGCAAAGCAGCACAGGGGAAGTGTGGCAGAGCTAGTTTAAGGGCTGCAAGTCAGAAATAGCAGTCCTAGGATTTAATTAAGCACTGGGAGAGATCAGCAACAAAATGGATGAAGAATCGAGGTGAAAACATTATGGAGTACAATATGGGGAGGGGAGACAGCCGGGAAGTGTACTGGACACGGAGTTAGAATAGGTGAAGGAGTGGCAGGGGTGGACAGGGTGCAAGGCAGTGCTTAATTTGTAAAATATTAGGTGCCGGGGCTCTGACCAGGAGGCTACTGCAGCTTGCACCACGTATCGCCCTTGGCATCGCTGCCAAACAACTACTAACCATCTCTATCGCATGTAAATGCGACATTTCCGATAATTCCAGGTCTCCAAAGCTAAAGGAATGACTGAGGCGGCAGATATTAGCATTTCTTTAATGTTTAATTGTTTTCCTAAACAACTGTATACTGCTCATCTCTAAATTACATGAGCAGCGCGACCTTGTGGTAGACTGCCCTAAGTGTGGTGTTGAAAATTAGGTGTCGTGCTCAGCACCGGAAAGCTCCAGCTCAAATTAAGCACTGGTGCAAGGAGGCTGGTTCTGGAGGTATAGACTGCCAGCAGAGAGGAGCAGGGCTGGGATAGGGACAGTGAGTTCTGGGTAGTATTATCCAGATGAGCGATAAATACTACAGGCAGATGCCTGTTATAAGAACAAATTCAGCAATGGTGGGTCTCAACTTCCTATGAGTACTGGATACCCATGCCTGGATGGTACAGAGGAAGTTATTCAGCTGCTTTTTCGCCTATACGATTTTGGGTGATCGTTTGACAGCCTAGAGAGGAACGGCTTCATGCAGGACTGGAGTCACATCATCTCCCAAACATGATTCAGTAATGAATAATATCTATGTCTCTGGGATATCTTATCAACAATATACAGATCGCATTCGCTTGCATCGGAAGGTGTTCGCCCCTGCTATTTCTCAACAGACTGGAACTCTCAATATCATTCTGTTCTGGCTTACTGCTCATCACTGATAAAACAGAGTTATCCCTCATTGCAACACAAAAAAGATGGACGGAATGCTGAACATTGTCAAACATTCACCTCCATGCACAGATGACACAAATGTAGGTGCATCGGCCAGGCGGAATCTTGGCAAAAGTGTGACTACAGGCTCGCCTGACATCCTTGGGACCTATGGAGTGCTAATAAGTGTTTTTATATATAGTGGAACAGACACGAAGTAGGTGTCAAATTTATAAATGGCACGCAGAGAGCGCAAATGTACTGCACTTTGCCTTTATGTATTAAGAAGTAAAGAGTGGTCTCAGGGAGTGAGAATTACAGTCCTGACGAAAGCCTCAGTGAAGCGTGGCAGAAACATGTAGACCAGGCATAAGAAGGCAGTTAGGGCCATTAGATCCCTTCAAACTTCACATTTTGTTTCCCATATTTTAATCACACAGACTGGGGATTCATTAAAATAAGAGTTACCTCCAGCCCGGTATTCTAACCCAAAAAGAGCTTCTCCACCTTCTATATTCTGCATTTATTATTGATTTGATACTATTCAGTGCTCCAGTGTAACTCAAAGTTGGCAGCGGAACGAGAAGGAACCCAATGATGAAGCATGCCAACAAGGGGTAACCCTGGTGGGTGAGGGTTCTGCTATACAAAAGCAGCGGCTTTGCCCAGAAAGGGTGGCCAACCCATACAGCGGAGTGGGGCTCTCGAATCTGTGTTTGAGTTTCAGGTGAGGAGGATGAGCCCGCCTCTTTAGTACCTCTTCTACATTGATATACATTCACATGTAACCAGTGTACAGACTCTTATACCAGCTGCACAGCAAATGCACTCATTTCAAAAGGTAGGCACTGGCGGTTATCGCGCAAACCCATTTTGACAGAAGCTTGCAGTGGGTGAGATTCATTTACTGAGACTCATGTGGGGCAGATATAAAAAAAACAAAAAAACAGGTGGAACAAAATCAAACAAATCTAATGGGGGAGGGGGAGTTAAACGGGTCAGAACCCACTTCCCCAGAAGTTCTCACTGTAGGTGACTGTATTAAAAGGCTAATATATGCTTTGCGCATTTCAAAATCCTAAATCTCAAGGAACATGGAAGTGTGATTATATGCAACTGTACTATGATGCTTTGGTAAGAACATGTTGACCTTGGTTGTTTGCGCTTCTTAATCTTTTCCTTCCGTTATATGGTTTGAATGCACCAGAATCGAGAATTATAAATACAATGTTAGACTATTTCTTCTATTTCAGTGCTGTAAAGAAGCATTAATTTCTTTCTTAAAGAAGAAAATGTTCACTATAAAAATCTGTTGGAACTCAAATCACATTGAACAACTGAATGTACATATGTTAAGTGGTGCCATCTCACGAGTACAGTGAACACATTTCCGAATCGCTCAGCCTGGAACACTGTGCAACATTCATTTAAAACTCTAGGTACTATAGAAAAGTGTGCACCTCAGAGCAACGTTCGGACTGGTGTTGTTTGGTTGTCATCCACCAACTACCCTGCTGGGAGCCTCCCATTAGCCTGAACTGAACATTCCTGGATTCAAAAAGGCAAAAACCCCAAAGGATTATGCCTGACCTGCACTATGTTTGTGACAACCCTATCAACTCAGTATGTCAGCAGTCCTCCTCAGGCACAGCTAAAACCCTCCCACCCGTTCAACCTCTTCCTGAAACTCTCCCAACCGCACACACAGTCTTAGTTGTCCTTGACAGCATTTAACAGTTTATGTGCCTCTAGGAGACAGTTTCCTGCTCCATAATCTCTCACCCTGGCATACTGTGGAGCAGGAAATTATCTCTCGAAGCAGATCACATGCTTAATTTAGAACTAAATACATACATGACTGAACTACAAACACATGAAAATAAATAATTTTTATACATTTAATACTTGATTTTCCATGAACCTTAACTTAAATCCAGATAGTGACATCTTCTATGTTAACTACTATTTAGAAGTGCCCTAATACTTGCATTTATCTTCTTAAATAATCATTTTTTTCGCTCCTTCATGTCATAATCCCCTCAAGGAAGGCGATCTTTCTCTTCACTGCATAAAGTAAACCTATAAAGCCACATAATCCTTTGTAGGTATTAGAGTAATCCATTCAGACAACTTTAAATATTTTTTTTACTTTACAAGACTTCATCTAGGTCCGCCTGGCGACAGAGTAAGTGAGTTGTCTTATCCGCTTCAAGACACAGACACTCACATATTACACAATGCCGTCTACAAACATATTACATTGTGCCAGTTGAACCTGTAGTTATGGTTCAGCCGCACTTTTCATTAAAAAGGCATTTTTGATGTGCCTATAACTTTTGAACCCATGGCTGCATCTGCGCAAAATCTGGTGACTGTTTGGGGCAGTCAGCTAAAGTCCGGTACGACAATTTGACCAAAATATTATAAATTAAACTTGCTTGTAATAAAGACATGCAATAATCACAATGATAGACTGTTGTGTTACGTTTGATTGTGATATGTATTGTTTGGCGAGGATGGGCATTTCACAGTTAATAGCAGGGTGTGCAAGTAAACAAATAAAAAGCAGCAGTACCACCAGCACTCAAAGCTGGTAATAGGGGCAAGATGGTTGAAGGAACTTCAAATAGTGTTAAGAAAGGCCTCTGCTATAAAGAATTTCACTAAAAGTCTGAAGTCTGTGTGCTCCTTGTCCAGTCAGTAATTAGCACCGGTGCATGAGGCAAATACTACAGACACCTGCTGGGACAATTCATTTACAAAAACGATATTTGTCTAAAAACGGTATACCCAAAATAAAGACCAATTATGCATAAATGAAAATAAAAAATGAGGTACCATTATTCAGTCTTTGAGTTGCTTATAAAAATAAAAGGCTACAGCTATGGTTGAAATTACTAGGGCAGTTTAAAAACTGGTTTCACAAACCTTTGTTCCCAAATAACATTTTCTGCGTTTTCAAACACATGCTTTTTAGATCTCATCTACAGACTGCTTTAGGTGACTGCTTGAAGACCTTTTGTGAACAATACAATACACACAGTGAGTTCTGTTTCCGTCCAATGCTCATGATTAGATGGTGTTCTTGTCTATCTTAGTTCCCTGCTCATGATTAAACAGCTTTCCTCCCTATCCTCGTTCTTGTCCCGCCCTGGGAACATCGCTTCTTTCTATATAGGATAGAATGGTTCTATAGGTGGAACTTTTTCTTTTGTGTAGCATTGTTCTTCCTAAAGACTCCCTAGTGTGCGATACATCATCGCTTCTTTACCATCCTTTTTATACAATGATATTTATCCTGTTGCTACTGAAAAGAGGAAACTACTTCTCATATCTTCAAGTATGCTTCCTTTCTCCTGTCCCTATCTGCTCATGCTCCATCACACCTTCGCTAAATACTTTATCTTGAGGTTCACACCCCTCTACAAGTCTGTTGCTCTCCCAATCCTCTTATATGGAAAAAAGTAAACACCGGGCACAGTGTAGATAACAAATTTGTTGCCAAGAGACTCCCAATGTGATAAAATTCACATTAACTAGACTAAAACATTTACAAAAATATGTATGACAAGTACATAATGGGACAAAAAGACTTTGTATGTTAATAATAGTTCATTTTAATCTTTACAAAATGTGAATATTTTTTATATATATATTTTATCTTTTCTTATTTTTTCAAAAGGATTAATTTCTCTATATACATTCAGAGATACATGAACAGTGTCTTTATACATACAAAATAATTTCCTCAACAGTGCAAAATACGATAACAGTGCAATCTTGTCATACCTAAATTATTTCTTATAAGACATCTAATCGACACAAAATTATATCAAGTCAAAAATATATAGTGTGTATATATCTGATTCAGATTTAAACTGTGTGGGCGGTAGATGAACACAACGCGTTTCGGCTTAGGCCTTCTTCAGGAACCCGCTCAGATTTGTACACTCCTATTTCATATGGCTGTTCAAATTGTCAGCTTGTAGTCGACAGATAAACTCTGTATGTTTCGGTCTTCAGGTATGATATCCTAAAGCTATACAATCACTCTCAAGATGGCTTCTTTAGTATATATGTTTTGGCACAGGATGACAATATTCTATCCTTGCTTCGAGGGAGATCTCGGATCTAGGGGCCTTAATGGGTGCTGAGTTTATTTCATAAATATTTTTGAAACGTTTCTTATTTTCTGTTGTCTCGTTACTTCCATGTGCCTCAATCTGGTCCGTAAACCTCCTCATACGCGGATTGCCCGTCTACATGTAGTTCGGCGCTTTAGTGAAGGTATTTCATAAGTAACTCAAAATCATCTTTTCACCCTGGTTTTAGAGCTCAGTGGATTAGATTTGGCCAGTTTGCCTAATTGAGCCGAAGCTATTCATCATCCTCCCTCTTGTGGGAGATATAGATCTGAGTAGAGTTTTTTTCTGGAATTTTGTCTGAGGTGGCTGTACATTTAAATTATCTGGAATTTCTGCTCTATGTGCTTATTGTTTTAACATATTGTATGACGATTTTGTCTAGAGGCTTTGTGTTTTTTGTTTTTATTTTAACGTGTACTTAACACTCTTTAAAGGTGTATAGTGCCTACTTAGCATTTCCTGTGCCAGGAACAGCATTTTCATTGACTACCTAAAATAAAGAAAATCAACAATTTCCAAGAGGACCAGTAGACCACCGATTCTTACTGCGGTGTTTAGACGTCTCTAGAAGAGAAAATACAAATGACCTGAACACGACCAGTTAACAGAAACGTGTATACTGACACATAGCAAAACCTTACCTTGTAAAGTCCAAAAAAGCCAAGATCCCGTAAAACAGTCAAAGCGCTAACACGAGGGCCTGTGGTGATCTCTCCAGCCACCTGCAATCGGATTTTGACGATCTCCAATGGATTTGTGAAAATCACCTGGGATCCCCCAGCCTGGAATAGCAGAAAGAAATTGTTAGAACACGGGAACCAGCAAACGAAAATGTAATTCATAGCATGTTTAGTGCATAATGGGAGCCAACAAACGAAACATACGGGATCAATAAGGAGCTT
The DNA here is from genome assembly GCF_964204655.1 of Triturus cristatus. Taxonomy (NCBI): domain Eukaryota; kingdom Metazoa; phylum Chordata; class Amphibia; order Caudata; family Salamandridae; genus Triturus; species Triturus cristatus. The sequence goes on from NC_140593.1 coordinate 229,171,399, forward strand.
TGAAACTTGTATTTTGGGAAAAAATCTGCCCCATCATTGTTTAAAGAACTCTTAACATGTCACAATTATGTGGGGGTGAGCATGTAGGACAGATTTTATGGTCCAAGTTAAAGAAGGATCATGAAGCAGATAATATGCAGGTTTTTAATTTTTTTTTTTAGTATATGCTAATTATTTATTTTTCAAGAGAGCCTCTTGTCTAATGCTCAATTGGATATATGCATTTCTACTAGCAACAAGTGTGATCCTATTCCATTCTCTGTGCCATGAAATTTGATAAGGGAATTTGCTCTAAAGTAATACAATAAGTACAAATCGCACTGGCTGTGAAGCAACGGTTGTATTACTCATTTTCTTCAAAGTTGCACTTGCAGCAAGATCCTCTTAACATGAAGAACAAAGACAGTTTATGTACTCTTAAAGTTGCACCCTCATCAAGTCAAACAAACAATCTGAGCAAAGATTTCCTCCCTTTGCTAGTTCGACATTCTCACTCCAGTATGAGAACTCTGCAATAGAAGGATAACGTACTTTCCTCTTTCTATATTGAAAAACAGAGTTCCTAGCTCGTAGTGTTGAACTAAATGAAGTCCTTCATAATTCCCCTTTATAGTCCTCTTCATTATAATCCAGAATAATATTGTCTGCCTAGGAAGAAGGAAAGGCCAAAGCTCTTATGCCAAAGATATCTATCCTGCCTCCCCCAAACGAAGAGTCCAAGTAAGGAGTACCTTTAGCAAATATTTGAATAGGATACAGTCCTCATGCTAAGACAGAACATTTGGTCAGCTGAGCTGTTCTGTGTTTATTTATTACATAGCTATGGGATATATCCATGCAGAAGAAGATTACAAACTGTTGGAGGCCTTTAAAGCATACATGTGCGCACCCAATGAATTTGCAAACATTAGCGTGAGGAGTAACAGTTTGGCATCAGCCTGGGCACAATAACCAATGCTGAAACATAGACTCAGTTTTCTGTACTAGCAGTGAGAGTGTGCAGTTCACCCATGTTGGAGTAGAAGGAGTAGGGTGAACATTTATTACTTATAGGATCAGTAGTTGATTATCGACAGGACACAGTTAGATTCAATCTACTAACACGCGATTAAGCAACCAATAACTAGGCAGGTTAAAGTAATATACGCCTTAAATCTTGCAGACCTGGAAGGCAACTATGAAAGATGAGCTGGGGCGCTCTGGTAATGAGGGGCAGGTGCTGGCACTTTGTATAGACTTGCCTCAAAATGTGTTTACGATCCTTATGAAATATTCAAGTGTGATAAAGCAGAATCGCATGCTAACCTCACTTGGCTTCAGCATTGGACAGAACATAAAATTCGAATGAATGTCGTGAGATATTAGATCAACAAAGACCTATAAAGCAAAAAATAGAAGCAAAGAAACCAAATATAAAAACAAACTCAAATCTTACATGGAGGTAAGTACGCAAGTACAGCAAAGGTTAAGCCAGAGTTTAGGAGTATTCCAGCTGCGCTGCAAGAAAAGCTTGCACGTATACTACTTTCCATTTAATCCAGAAACACTGAATGCAAATTAAATTCAATACAAAAGTCCCACTTCAGTACACTTGCAGGACTTCTTTGTCCACTTTTGTCAGGAAAAAACATAATTCTAGCAGCAATCATCTTGGCAGGAACCATGCCAGAACCCTCGGGTGGGCTGGGTCTCCTTTCATCTAAGAGCAGAGTTTTGGCCAAAGATGCGGCCTTATTACAGCAAGACATTTATTGTTCCTTCCAAAAGTTTGTCAATTTCGCTTGGGGAATTTTGGGGAAACACCCGTCAGCTCAATCTGCCAAATAAAAAGGGGTAGAGTAGTAAGGTTCAATCATGCAGTATAAAGACCTTGTTTGCCTCTCTGAGGCACATCAGTCATCACAGCCTAAAAGACAGGCATCTTGGGCCAGCAGAGGGACTACGTTTACAGAAATATCATGCTGATGGCATACAAAAGGTATGACTGCATGGTCACTAGAGCATGGATATAAGATCACACACTTGTAAGATCTTGCAATGTTTGCCAGTATATTTACACTGGAAGTTAAAGCATGTTTTACTGATCTTAACATCATGTAGTGGCAATTCTGAATCCTCTGTCTCCAAGCAGCTCTGAATCTAGTTTTCATTTGTCCTAATGAAAGAAACTATTCCTAAAGCCAAGCATTCCATTTTGGACGTCTAGCGTTGCAGGAGAATTATTTTTTTGGGTGTTTCTTGTTATACCCACATGCCACGTTTTAGCAACTTCATAGCATAAGAGTGTACTTCTTAAGTACAGTGTGTACTGTTTTGATTGGGTACACTGTATCCCAACATGTGATTTAGTATGGTCAAGAAATATAAACAAAGTTCAGTAATTGGCTCACTGGATGTTATACCTATGTCCCGAAAAGGTAGGCTGTTAGTAATGAGGTTACAAGTGAGCAGACCAAGGAGTGGTGGGCAGCACACATTATCAGTGGATGGCTGAGTATGGCCATGCAGAGTTATGCGGTCACTATTTCGTGGGATCTCAGTTGTATGACTGTCTGCTCAGTTATCAAACTTTTTCTTGAAAAGCAGACAGTTTGTTCGTAGCATCAAGGTTCAACGGAGAGCGTTTCATAGCCGTGGGCCCAGTATTCCTAGGCATCTTTGTCTTCATATTCAGCTGTCCTTTTGTAATTGCAGATCAAAGTTGACACATGGTGGGTGGCCAAAAGTATCATGGGCCAAAGTTCTGAAACACTGCACAAGGTGAAAAGTACTTAAGTCGTGACCTTGACTTCTACTGCGAGCATGCAGAATGCTCACAAGGTAAGTTTATATGGGCATGTTTTTCTCAATCGAAGGTAGGCCTGGGCCTAATTTATCATTCTATGTAGTTTGTCACTCATCTTTTCAGGCATATATTGCGATCCCATTGTGATTCTTATCTCATCAGCTGCATTCTGTTTGATTGAGCAGCAGGACTAGTGAGGAAGCTACAGTCTTCATAGGAAGATTTTTAGATTTCCTCCATACTTTTTTAAGTGAAAACTAGGGCCTTCCTAAACATATTCAACCTTTTTACAGATGAGATAGTTCTAGCAATCACCCCTTTCCATAAATGATATCATCCTGTAAATAAATGTACATGATTGGTTGCAAATGTGGGGGTACACCATCCAGCGAGGATGGCCTAAGAAGCATAACTAAAAATGGTTTAGAAAAGGTGTGGACTCTGTCACTAAGCCGCCCTTGCATGTGTGGGCTAGAGTCATGCGGTTATACTCCTCCTGATCACAGTCATATATCTCCTCTTTATGGTCCTTGTGTTCCTGATCAGTTTGGCCTTCCTGACCATAAAGTACTTGGTCCTCCTGCAATGGCTCGTCTTCCTCGCTCTGCTACTGTAGTTTCTATTCCTACTAGGGCGTGCCTTTAAGGTGTCGGCGTCCTGATCCTTGTTGTCCTGGTTCTTGTGGTCCTAGCTGGGTTTCTGTTCCCTGTGGTAGCCCTAGGCATGTTATTGTCGTTGGTCCTGGGTGCTCTTTGTTCAGGTCACGGTCTTGGTTTTACAGCTCCTAGTCCGCCCAGCCATGGTCCACCTAGTACTACTGTTCTTCCTGCTCCTGGCCATTGAGAACCTTGTCATCAAGTCTTACTCTTCGTGGTCTTTAACCTCCGGTTCATCGTCATCCTGATCCTCTCCACTTTGGTTCTGCTGCTGGTCAACCTGGTGCAGGTTTTAGCTTTCCTGCTGGTCAGGTTCCTTGATTTACTTACGATATAGCTACCTAATGATATAAGTGACACCCTGCACCAGTCCTGGCTCCTTAGCAGGAGAATGTCATGTGGTGATTGAGCAAATACATGAAGGTTAGGAAATAAACTACAAATCATGAAATGCAATACGATACTGTATAAAAAGCCAGGTCTGGCTAATTCGATCTTAAATAACATGGGACATTTGGCAGCAAAACTGTGTGAAATTTGGTTAAATCACAGATCCAAGTATTGCTTCTGAAAATGTAGCAAATGAAGTCAAAACATTAAAAAAGTATTAATCATACTGCTGAAGGAAAGAAAATATTTGCCGCAGAAAGGCCTTCTTAAAACAGCACTGCTCTTTAAAACGGAATCTCACATAAATTGGCTTATTGGAAGTTATGTCCTTCCTAAAAAGCAGCCCTTTAAGTAGCATTGTTAGTGGCTAGGGCTTTCCAAGCATCCACAATCTTCAGTTATTTCCCTGGTAAGGGCAGGGTCTTTTTTGTAGCTATTATTAAAAGTAAGGTTACAAAACACCAAATTGCTTAGGGATCACACAGACCCAACACTTTCTTGATGGGAATATACCAAAGATTGAAATTCAGTTCAAGAGTCGCACATAGAAAAGTGATGTCACTTGGGCCTGAGGCAAGGATTTTGCTTGTTCTAGGGTGAATCATTCCATACCAGACTACAAGTGACAAAAAGGTCAAAAACCTCACAAAAAAGCAAACAACAGAGGAACATTTGCATCTGCGTGCACAGAAACGTTCTAGGATTAAGAACTATCAGTTAATGGATCCTCCACTAGTAATTGTACGGTTAGATTTTACATAATGGCTCATTTGTGCTGGAGACACAGCTGTAAGTATGGCTGTTTTTGGCATGCTAATTGACCTAGTAATTAAAAAAAAACCCTGTAGCAGGTCTATGACTATTTGTGATTTCATGGTTAGATTACTTGAAATGCACTATTTATTCTGTATGGTTCAGTATTATTCACAGAAAAAAAGCCTATCTCGTTGGCAACATCAAACAAGAGAAAAATAAGCCATGAGGAACGCTGGGGCTGCTCAAGCAACCCGGTATATACAGACAAACATCTGCTAAAGGGCGAGCTGCTTTAAGGAGAAGAGCCTGAGCGGTTAAGTAAAGTAACAACCGAGAGACACTGTTGCACGGGGCTAAACAGGGAGAGCAACAATGGGTCACAGGCAGCTGAGCTTCATGGACAGGGGCACTAAGGAGAAGGTCTACAATCAATGTGTGCACTCCAGCGTACTTTTCCTTAAACTTAAAAGTGTACTCTAGTCTTTAACAATACAACAGATGTTCGAGTGGAGCTTCCCTGATTTGTTTTGTTGCTGTGTGCATGGTGCTTACTTTCCCTGTGACTGGCACAAGACAGCAGTGAGTGCAGGCACTTAAGCATGCACCTTACAGATCCAAGGAGGGTGACATGACTGAGTGTCAGTGGTGTAACATAAGCCCTGCAGCCCCCGCAGCAAAAGTGATAGATGGTGGGCCGGGGAGCCGGGCCCCCTTCAAGCATGGTGTTTTTTGGGAGTTTGGTGCATGGCTACTCCATTGTGTACACCACTGGCGCCTCCCTGGATGCTTTAATAGTATTTGAACTGCCTACAACAATGTTTCAATAAGGCGTGAGATATGGCATCAATTTCCAGAGATCAGATCGTCAACATCTAGCGATCACGATCACTACGTACTAGCTGGAGTTTTGTCAAACATGAGCAGTATATGGATTTGTTTTGTGGTGTGAGAAACGAGCTGCTTGGGTTTCCCAGTGTTGCCACTCACTTGTTCTGCGACTGACCGATACGTTAATTTATGTAGCCATTAACTTGCGTGGTATTATCCCCATTCCATTCTGTATCCAGGTTAGGGTTGTAGTTCTGGTCTTTGCAACTAGGGTATGAATTTGGTTCTCTGCACAGCTTTCGTCGGGCTTATGAGTTTCTTACTCAGTCTTAATGAGGTTTCACTTATGATTTTTTCCAAGTCAGAGGAAAAAATTGTGTGGGGATAGCAATATAGTGACTCTACTGGACAAGGTTGTCAAAATCCTATGATGTTTTTGATATTTATTTTGCTGTTTGCAGATGTTTTGTGGGTTGGGGTGGTTTGAAGCGTTATGTCAGATTGCTCTTAGATTGATTCTCAAATCAAATTCACTTAGTCTTGCGATATATTCTTTGTGAAGTCAGGGGTAACCGTGGGCTTTTAAAATATTTATTCTGCTCCTAGTACATTTTAATGAGTGTGATGAGTAACATCTTATAGTCATGTACTTTAAATACTGGATGTAATAAATCAAATTATACTAAATTATATTTTCATGATCTGACTGGAACATATCTGCTCATTTCGAAAATGTGAGAAACCCTGGGAACACATTCCCTACCAATGACTTAGTAGTGCAAAGCATTGTGACCGTTTAACACACCGAAAGGGCAAAACAATATTCCACTCAGTTTTTCTATCGCACAGGATGGCTGAGGAAATTCTGTGTGAAGGAAAATGATACTACCACTCTGCATTGTGTGTGCATTAATAAATATTTTGCAGAAAATGACTGCACTTGGCATCGAAAATGCACATATAAAATGAGATGTTTCCTAAATAGGCATATTTTCAAAGATCAGACATCAAAAGAAAATAATTTCCCGCAGCGCGATTAAGCAGCAACTGGACAGATTATTTACAAGTTCTGATCAATTTCTCTCTGCAGACACAGTAGGTGATAGTTTTTCAATTTGGATCTATAGTAGTCTCTGGAAACCTCACCAAGCAATCAAAGTAGAATTTGCTTGATTGACAATGTAAAAGCAATTAAGTTGGAAACCTGTCAAATATGTTTTACCATTTCTGCTACGCATGTTGAACAGGTCTACTTTGACTGCTGCTCATATCATTTAATAAATTAAAGGATTACATTTGCTAAGCAAGCTTTCCAGTAATACTAGAGTGCCTCACCCAATCTTTACTGAAATGGACCCAGCGTGCATTATATTATTAGATATACTTGTGAACTATTTTTATAGGGAAAAGTGATGCATGAAATAGCATTTTTTTATTTCTCTATTTGCGAGAAAGCAGGTCCTCGGAAGAGGATATTGAAGAGTAGGAACTGTAGGGACACAAACACGTAGTAAATAAATGAGCAGGCCAGATCTGCTAACCTAATTACAGGAGGACAACGATTAACTAACTGTATGGAGAATTGATTAGATTTTTTTTTAATTCCTTCTAAAAGTGATAAGTCTGTTTCCTTGGGTATGCTTGTGAGTGGAAAGGACTAACATATTTTATGGGCACTTGCATTCCAACCTGAAGTTTTAGAATGTCCAACAAGCTGGTCATCCTTTTCGTGCAGTTCCAAGAGTTCAAGTGGTTGTCAATATTGCTTTGAGTCTGAGGGCTGCATTTTGAAAGCCACATTTAGAAATTGTTCTTATTGGTTGATGATAAATTAACAGGAGTTGGGTGGTCAGTTGTTCAATGTTCAGTCTGTGCAGTTTGCTTTCTAGACAAGCAGTGCTAGCCAGGTATATAGCGATTATGTAACAGTGAGAACACGAGGGTGTAGATTAGAATGTTTAAGCTAATGTTAACAGAGAGGTTCTAAGATTTATGATCATTTAGTGAGGGAAAAAAAGTGCCGCACTTTGTATCAGTATGGCACTGGTGCGGTCATGTGTGTATGCTGGTGCCAAGGTTCTGTCTAAATTGTTCTGTTTGAGAAAGACACATTTTTATGGAGCATTTGAAAGGTGTTGTTAAGTAGGAATTATGTGGCATAGTACTTCTTGGCATCCGAAGATAGACAATTCTGGCATGCAACAGTTGTGCTAAGTGCGTGTAATAAGCTCTTTCTCCTAGGAAATCGTCAAAAATTTGCAGTCAGCAGCTCTCACTCTTAAGCAGAATAAAACCCTATGTAACCAAATCAAACTTCAGAAAAACTACCCAAGCTCTGCATAGGACCACCTCCCTCTCACTCCGATAGACCTACATGGTCATTGTTCAACCTAAACCTGCATTACTTTCAAGACCCGCTCATCACCTATAAAGCAGTAGCAACCCCCTCAGAGGCCAACGCAACACAAGGCATCATGACACTGCCAGATTTGAAAACAAAAAACATAAAAAAAAATAGGCTTGGTGTCAATCCTTTTCACTCTATGCACTGAGAATATGAAACAACATCCATTAGCTTATTAGACATTCCCAGATTTTTTGTCTCTTAAAAAATGAGCTAAAGACTCCTCTTAGATGAGTACTTCGTAAGTCAAAGAAAATGACCCACCGGAGTTAGCAACCTTCAAGTTAAACATCTAAGAATCTCTCCCTCTTTTCCCTTATTGTGGATGGTTATTAATTACTCTATTCCTTGCAAGAAGCCTAGTTCTAACTCTATCCTTTACCTGTTAAGAAAGAGAGAGGAGGTACATTTGCAGTTATAGTACTAAATTTCCTTGTTAACATCAGTTCCTTCACAGGAATGATGAGGCAAAATGTAATTTTAATATTGAGAATTCTGAAGCTCATTTTAATCTTTAACCAGAAGTGCGATTAAGGTAGAGGTCTTTCTAGGACGTGATATCATGAAAGGTTACATTGGACAAATTGTCGAGACCATGAATCCTGTGAAGCCAACAGAGCTAGATGGCACCCCTAGGTTAATATCACTTTTCAACATATTTTTTGAAAGGCACCAAAATTGTAGGGAAAACAAACAATAACTGACACTAAAGTCGCATCAATGAGAGGGTGCAAACATCTTACAGTATTGGCTTTTCATATGAAACTTATTTACCCAGATCAGAAAGTATTGATTCCTGGGAAATACCTTGCAGGTTAGACTCCGGTTCTAGCCGGTGGCTCAGACACAGAAGAGACTGAGGGAGCATCAATGTGGGTTGTGGAGTCAATGCTGCTGACGCAGACACCGTTTGAAAGGGTACCATGGCAACTGGACAGTTCTGAAGAACATTATCTAGATCAAGCTGCTTATTTATATTAAAACTATTTAACCATCATGGGATTGTACACATTAGTGGATAGTTGCCTTCCTCTCTTATTCGATGGGTCATGACATACCAGAAAATAGGACCTTATGCTACCAAATCTTTTCGAGCCATATATAAAGTGGTTGGCCCATATTCTAAAACAGAACCAGGAGATTCAATCCATCAAATACAAAACCTGGAACAAAAAAAGAGTGTACTCTATTCAGATACATCAGTGCCTCTGTTCCAAGAAATGACGGAGTTTAATCAACAAAGCAAGACAAATAATCAATCCTGGAAGAAAAAGGTTTCAGCACAGCATATGTCAAAAACTTCACAACTCTAGCCAAATGTGCAAAATGAGGCATAACCTTTACCAATGTTCTCATAAATCTCCCATGCATAAGGAAAATCTGAAATTTATTAGCACAATGATAAGGAGCTGATCTACTTACTGCTAACGACAGAGAGGGTGAACCTTATTGCCCTCACACTATATATTTCCAAGTAAACTATGAACAGTCTAAATTCAAGACCTTTGCCGAACAACTAAAAACCAGTTACTCTGTGACTTCAGGTTGTTTTGTAACAAGGATGCCAGCAAATTCTTTACGACTAGATTGACCCAAGTTAAATATTTTTTTGATGCTCGTGTCTTTAAATCATTAGTCTAGAGGCCAGCTCGGACACCGCTACAATGTAAAAACTTCCATAGGCATTTCTAGTTACAACAAATCAGAATGAAGAAAATTAAATTCTCGTTTTCTCATGCAAAAGCAATTGATAGGCGTTGGCAATGTAAGCTCTCAAAAGTAGTGAGTCTACAGGTTTTTCTTTTAAGGTGGATTAAGTTCACTAACAGAAGGGTAGAATTACCAATACATATCAATTAATACGATGTAGTTTACTAGTTCTTATGGTCTCTTTCCACCTTTACTCACAGGAACCCCATTAAATTCATCCATGAGAGAAGCAAAGAGGTTATACTCCCTAAAATATTTTGCAAGAATTTCCAAAATATTATGATTATGTAAGATAACTAAAAGAATGGAATGGACGGCTTGGAGACACGACTTATTCACTTGATGACAAAATAGCTATTGGAGGAAATGTGTTTGTACTATTACGGCACATTAACACAAATTGCACTGCATCATCTTAGTTTTGTAAGTGGGACATCAAAGTATTGTGAGCAACACATTTTATGACACCTTTGAGGAAGAGTCAAATTGTTTTTTAATTGTGGAATGTTTCATTCATGTTGCCGGAAAGAATCCCTAATTTTGGGTGTTTAATGAAGTGGCTCTTATGGACATTATTACACTGGCTTGTGTATTTTGCATACAATATAATTTGTCAGATGTTGCTATTACAAATGATAGAAAAACCTATACAATAAAAATTGAGCTCTGATAAAAAAATGTCTGGCAAAAATAAAGAATATTGATAAGTGACCCAAGTGTACCTATGTTATGTCAGTTAAATATAGTTTCTATAATAACATGAAATAATCTATAAATGAATGCATATTCCCCACAGAGAGAAGATGATGTACAGCTTTGAAAATAATGCAGGCGGTCAGTTTCGGATTTGACAATTTCACACAGTAATATAAAAAACAATTGTGAAGGGTGCTAATGGCAGTTAACAAGGATACTCCCTGAATGATATTGAAAAGAAGCTTGGGTTAAAGCTATTAAATAGATCAAGGCTCTGTTCTTAGACTATTCTTAATAAATAAATACGCTTCAGTAGTAGAATGGACTTTGAATTTTGAAAATGCATACGGAATCACAGCAACATTAGCATTCTTTTACAGTCAATGTGCTACAATTTCATAAGGAATCCTGGTATGTGGAGGCAGACGACGCCTGTAAGTCTGTCGCTTAGTAGGAAGTCACAGGGGATGATCTTTAGTCAATGGGGCCCCCGAGATCAACACTTGCCAACATTTAAAAGTCTTGGGAAATCTTTAATAATCACACAATTAATTATAGATTTTTAATTTCCATTGGGCGTTCACTAGACAGAGAACTTGAGGCCCACAGAGAATTTAGCAAAGCAGACACATTCAGCCACATGAGGGTTTCAAACAAGTATATGCATTATGACTTTCAGAAACTTTTATGTTGAAGCGAAATCAATAATTGAAACATTTTGAAAACTAAAATATACCAAGTACCTTTTACCAGCTTGACTTAAAATCATTCTTTAAAAGGTTACTCGAAATACAGTTCAACTTCAATCACTCAAAAAGAGCGATAAAAACACAATTATAAGTGCTTACAGCTAGAGAAGAACTGTTTAGGTGCAGAAAGGTAAAGTATGAAGCAAAGCATAGAACCGAATAAAGATTTTCACTATGCTTCCTCTTTTACAGGCAATAGACCTCTCTCCCATTGTTATATCCTAACAGTACTAGGTAAATTCCTGGCGCACACATTTAAAGGGTTTTAAAGTAATCTCATAAAGTTTGAACTACTGCATAAAACCTCAAAGTTGTAGGTTTACATGTTATACAACTAATGTATGCTGCAGCATTTCCCCTCCCAAAATTCAGGCCTCCTCTTTTGTTAAAGTCAATACAGTATTTGCATCATTTGGAAGGTTTAAAGTCCCTAATAATATGATATATTAGAGTTTATGCACAGTTATCTATTCATCACAATTTACCCACATTCCAGCGCAAGTCCTCCAGCAGTCCTTTATCCCAATTTTCTTTTAAAACAATGGTTTTATTGAAACATATTCAATCCACCATTCCAATCAAAGATCATAGAATAACGTTATTTGGACAGCATTCGGGACATGAGATACAGTTTTGCATACGCTAGGTAGGAATCATAGGTATGACACCTGACTCTTGTTTTTGTTCTTCCGTTGTTCCCTCACGTTTGTGCCTTCCGCTCAGCTAATTTCTTTATTTCTCCATGGAGTCCCGATTTTTCTCATTTCATGGTGCATCCTCTACTCTTGTATACAACATTCTCTGCAAGTCGGCACCAGTCCATATCCTGCTTCCAACGCTTAAGCCTTGATGCATCCTGTGTCCTCCACAACCTCGCAATATTTCGCTTCCTCATCACAGAGGCCAACCTGAGCCAAGGTTTTGTGTGTGGGCCAGGTGGTCTCCCCTGTGACTCCCAAAAAGTGCCAACGTGCGTCTAGTTGTATGCGTTGGCCCAGCACCTCAGACATCACCCCAACCACTTCTGACCAGTAGCGATGGATTTTGGGGCACTCCCAGATAATATAGACGAAGGTGCCTACCTCCCCGCACCCCCTGGCGCAGTGGTCTGTGTCTGATCTCCCCAATCTGTGAAGCAGCGTTCGGGGGTGTATGACCTGTGCAGGACTCTAAATTGGATTAGCCTGAATCTTGCTCGTATAGCCACAACGTGTGGGCTTTGGATCGCTTCCTGACAGTCATCGTCTTCTAGCAACCCCAGGTCTGATTCCCAGGCTTCTCTCAGCAAGTCCAAGGGGTCAGAGAGGTTGCTCATTAACTCTCGGTATGTGAGGGAGACTGCTTTCTCATGCAAGAGATCGAGTAGCAGTCTGTCCTCCATCGGGGAATATTCGGGCAGCAATTTCCCCTGTGGCACGTGCGTCTTAGGGTATGTCTCAGTTGTAAAGGTAATCATATTCCCATTCCTCAATATGTTCCCGAGGGGGTCTATGCAGACAAGGCTCCATCTGTGGAATCCCTGCACGTGCCCCACATCGCTCAGTAAGTCACTTTCCCATAATGTTGAGTTAGTCTGGACTGCCATCACAGCACTTTAGTGGCTGCTTGACACGCTTGCACGACCACTTGTGTATGTATGTGAATGTCCGAGGGGTCTACCTCCAGACGGGGGCCCACCTCTGCACGTTCAGTGCGGAGTCCGCTTGGGGAGGCATCCCCCTGTTCCCCGCATCGCCGGCCATGCTTTATTCCAATTTTAGAATTATTATAAAAGAGGATTCATCTGGCATTAAACAGGAGTCTGAGTTTGCAAAACGTATTCTAAACCAGAGTATGATTATATTCCAAGAGCAGGTGAAAAGTATTGTGAAAAATATGAAGCAATGGTGGATGTTCTCATGTAAGTGGTTAGTCTTGATCTCAAACAACATCGAAATTGCATTCCTCACGCTACCCAATATGCAATTTTGTACAGCTTTTATCAACTATTTCTGATAGCTGAACAAGTATAGAAACTATGATAACTCTTATTAAGCTATCATTAAGTTTAATGCAGGTCTGTTGAATGCCTTTTCCAAATGTATTAACCTTTACAAATATCTTAGATTTTCCAGCCAGTTCTAAATTGAGGACTGTATGGTGTCAAAACTCAGTGTTCAGTTGCGTCGCTTTGGTACGGTAAAATGACTCTGGAACCTTTATTCACTCAATATAAACTGTAATTATGCAAAGCGTGGTTGGTGTATAGTAGGAACAGCCTGAAACACGAACATAAGTCGATAGGGAAGCAGTGGTATATTACATTTAACCCTACCAATTTAGGAGAAAATGATGTTCAATCATTTATTAGAATGCAACATTTTTCCACCAAACAGGAGGTCTTTTTTTTTTTTTTTTTTTTAAATCGGAAAGACCTCATATCATTGTACCACAGAATGCACTCTGATGACTAGCCAAGGGCTGATAGTGTGCCAAATGAGTGTCAAATAATAGCTAAACTTAATAGATCCAGTATTGTATCCCATACCAAAAAAAGATTATGTAAGGCAAATTCGATGGCCAACTGGACTGAGTAATGACAGAGCATCCTAAAAGAGTATTCATACTATTCCATATTTCAGTCAGATAAAATGTGCCACCCTGGGAAAATGTCTATTTGAGTGGTGCTTGGCTAACAAGTATCTCTCTACAAATGGGCGTTTTCATGTCTTATTTTCCAAAGTCACCAAACTTGGAAAGTGGAAATAGACTTTGGAAAGCTGTGGCCCATATGTGTTATTTCTTTTTTTGCAGGATACAGGGACTGAGTCCCCGATTCCTGATATTGCTGCAGCAACATCTTTGTTGATGGCAGTCAATCAGATCATTATCTTCTGATCTGCTGGTCCCATGGAACTACAGCGTCTCTATATATCGATACATTTTGAATATTCATTTCTCAAAAACTCCTTAAGGGATTCACACAAATTGCACTCTTTCGGGGCAAAGAATTTGCTTCCTGCTAAATTAGGTGTAATCCCAATAAGCCAATTTGGTTGTAAAATTATTTAAAGTTCCTATGGGGAATCGCATTTTTGGACATCTTTTTAGATAGATTGCTCCTTCAGACTTGGCGATTCAATTGTTTTTGTGTGGTTGCTCCTTACTCATAAAGGCACAGTAAAACATAGAAAATGAGACATGCTGAGAGGATACATCATACCACATTAGGTATATTGTCAGTATAACAACATTTGTAATTCAGCAGTAATGCCAGGTTTTGCATATGCTCTGTGAAGGGCTTAAATTAGACATCCCTGACGGAGGCCAAATAGATATAATCACATCTAGTGTTGCTCATGTAAGGATGCCATGGTGCAGCAGATAAGGGTGGCCTCCTCATTTTAAGAGCAAGGTTACACACACACTTGGTTTTCTCTTGGAAACTAGCATGTTTGTAATATGCATGTTTGTAATAGTACTTTAACAGTGCAAACCTTGAAAGTCATAATAATATGGATCCCCCTAATAAGCTTTGATCGAGCTTCTACTTCAGCATGATTACCGACAGCTGCGCGCTACAGGGGATCTGACCCAAACATGAAATTATTGACCAGAATCACAAACGAGGGCTAAGAAAAATGAGGTAAGTAATTTACCGGTATTGCCCTATATAGATACGTGCATCAAAAATACAGCAGAATTGTGATACAGATCAAGGACATACATTTCACCAGAAGTCACAAAAGGAGGGGTTGATCTACATGCTGTGCTAAGAGAAATTGGCATTTTTATTCAGCTGTGCTATTTCTAATTTCTCTCCTGTTGAGCATTGCTCCAGTCACTGCTACTCAATGCCAACTCCATGCCTTGAGTTTCCTGAGGGGGTGTAGGGGAGGGGGTGTCATGACTGATCAACCTAAGAAGTAGAACACATATATTTCTTTGCTTGATCAGGTTTGTTTTTGTTCTCAGCGAAGCAAATGTTTAAGCAGGTATACTGCTGGGGGTAAAGGAAAGCAGCTGTTCTTCCAGTTGCAGTACTGGGGGGAAGAACAGAAAAGTGAAACTGTAAATCTGCTCTAGGGCTCACTTACTCTACTTGATCCACGTTGTACTTTGATGAGGGGCTACATCAAATGCATTTATTGGGGAAACTTGCAAAGGGGTGGAGGATGGGCCAGAGTCTTAAGGCAGAGGGCATATCAGAACTTTGAAAGGACAGACAATTCACAACAATGAACTACTCCCAGAAGGGACCTACCTAAACCAGTATTTAGTGCCCACAATGGAAGCACTGTGCTTGGCTGAACTCTCAATGTTAATATTGATTTGTTCAAGTGTTTATGCTAGCCAGGTAGGTGATAGCAGGTTTTTGATACAAGCATGTTTGCTGCTGTACTAGAATACGATTTTATAAAGGGACGAGAACTAGCGGCATGTAGTTCAAATAGAACTGTCAAGGGAACGCAGAAGTCTGATACAAACTCTGATTACAAAATAAAGTAAAACCCAGTAGGATACTAATCAAACTCTGGTTTTATAACCCTAGCATAATCAATACTCTTATGATCAAGGTTTGTGTAAAGGAAATATATGAACATTGATGCATCTATATGGAGAAATGATACTGCAAAAAAGATGCTATTTGTGAAACATCGCTAAATCTGTAGAGTAGATAGCTGGTTGCAGGCGATAATGGAGAATGTCTCACAGTGACTCAAACACTCCACCTCAACTCCTTCTGAACAGACACGGGACAGAAAACACTGACCCATTATCAAATGTATAGGAAAGCAGACAGGAGGTCAAGAAGCAGCATCAGCCAAATATTTATTGAGCAAGCCAAACATAGCGCTCGTCACTTTACCAGCTTGGAAACCTATGGGACTTGAGGGATTTTCTTAGCTTCAGCCTTATGCGTCAGTCCCAGCAAGCTTTCGTATTTGACTATCAGGTAAAATATATATTAATTTTTAATAAATATTCTATGTGACTGAGTTAACAGTATTCTATGTGGCCAAGTTAAGCTGGATTTTTTAAAGAATGGCAATCACATTTCCCTTCCCACTGAGTATTTGGCAACTCATGGGTACTGGAGATATTGATGGATATCAATACTATCAACCATAATCTTCAAAATAAAAATTTTCAACAATTTTGTGTTAATGAACATGGATAGATAATGACCTGTACTTATCAGACTGATAAGGCTTCAAAATATCTGAACTGAGGTGACGGGCATTAATTAGAAGCAGTATAAAAATGTAATACAAATGAAACTTACGGTGGGACATTTCTCCTTACTCAAGCTTGCAAACCAACTTTGTTTTAGACATTAGCTGTATTCAGCTGTACCAAATGAAAGTATCAATTCGAGACTCCATTTTTTTTAATGATATCAGGTGAATCACAAACCGGAAGATGCTGAAATTAAAAGAGTAGTTTGGGATAGATAACCATTTTAGTGCGAGTTTAACTACCGATAATGGAATGTTGTAAGTTCTGATTCTGGCCAGAGTTTCAGACTATTCACTCAGATTTAAAGAGCAAATCCTGTGAATTGTTTCCAGACATAACCACCCCCAAACATTTACCTGTTCTTGGGCATGCATGGGTAAAGCATGTTACTTGTGCAGGATCTGGGTTTGGTGTTATCAGCCTTATAGCTAGGAACAGAACTGAATGCATTAAGAATCTGTATGACCTGAGTCCCTTAGAATGAGAAGGTCATCGGTGTAAAGTTTGACCTGTCAAAAGAGTGGTCCATGCTAGAAACCTGATAACTCAGAGTTAGCTTGTAAGTGTGATGCAAATGGCTCTATTAGGAGAGCACGCATTAATGGGGAAAGCAAGTATCCTTGCTGGGTGTCATGTTTAAACTCTGTTCACTGGATGTATGTTCACTGGATGGACCGCTGACTATGAAAGATACCACTAGGTTATAATAAAATGCCTAAATAACTCTGAACAAGTTAAAAGAAAACCCAAACTGAAATAGTATTCCAAAGATATCCCAACTGACGTAAATCACATGCATTTTTTGTTGTGTCAATTAAAAGCAACATAAAAGTGAGCAGATGATCCATTGTTAAAAAAAAAGATGCTATGTTCTTATGCACTTTTGTCAAATACGTGAAAATCCCTCCTTAACCCCTTTAATCAAGTCTCGAAGTACCGTTTGGAAATTCGCTGCAATTAATTTGCACGGCATCTTGCTTTCCACATTTAACAATTAAGCATCAGGTGAGAACTGTGGATGCTTACTAGGTTTTAAGAATAGAGCCATGATAAATGGTTGCCAATACAGCTTGGATAGACTAAAATAAAAAAACAAAACTCCGGGCAAACTGTAATGAATGAATAAATAATTTGAAGGACTAATATTTTTCCAAGGTAATTGGGAGGAGACGAATTGATGCTTTGCAAATCATTGAAGTCTTCCCTACGCTTAGCAGAAAACTAAATTGGTTCAACCTCATTCAAAGTGGGGCTTTCCAGCTTGGCCATTTCGAAGGTACACTGGCACGGGAAAGATGACTGATGTGGGAAAATGAAGTTTTCAATGTCCTTATGTAGATTACATTTCTTTCCCTAAGGAGAGGAAAGTGCTAGGTGAAAAGTGGGAAGCTGCAACAAGCACTGGTAAAGCCAAAATGACTCTCCTACGCATGATCTGTTAGTTTACTAATGTGCTGCTGTTCACCATAGCTAAAGGTTAGTGGCGTACAGTAAGGGTTGTGTGAAGTGTCAGAGTTGAATGGCAAAGAGTAGAATAGAATGTCAGCGTGGAGTGTTAGTGTGTTGCTTACTAAAGTGGCATACAGTGAAGTGGCATAGAGTGGACTAGTGTACAGTGCATTGGCATAGAGTTGTGAAGAGTATCGTGGAGTAGAGTGCAGAGGCATAGAATTCAGCAGCGTGCAATGCAGCATCGTAGAATGCAATAGGGTATATATGAGTGGTACACAGTAGAGTGCAGGGTGAAGTGGGCTAAAGCAGTGTGGAGTGGCAGAGTGTGCAGCGGTCCAGAGGCAAAGAGTGAAGGGCTGCAGAGTACAGTGGCACAGAATGGAGTGATGCAGAATAGTGGCGTAGAGTGCAGTGGGGTAGAATGGAGTGCTGCAGTGGCATAGAGTGGAGTGATGCAGAGTAGAGTGGCAGGGGGCATTGGCAAAGAATGCAGTAGCGCAGAGTAGCGTGGTAAAGAGTTCAGTGATGTAGAGTGAAGTGCTTCAGAATACAGTGGAGTGGTGTAGAGTGGCATAGAGTGCATTAGCGTAGAGTGCAGTGGCATGGAAAGCAGTAGCATGGTGTACAGTGGTGCAGAGTAGAGTGCAGTTGCATAGAGTACAGTGATTTAGAGTACAGTGGCATAGAGTGCAGTGACAGAGTGAAAAGGCACAAGGTAATGTTGTATAGAGTGCAGTGGTGCAGAGTAGATTAGAGTGGTGTACAGTGGCTTGGCATAGAGTGCAGGGGCAAAGAGTTGAGTGGTACAGAGTAGAGTGCACTGGCATAGAGTGTATTAGCATAAAGTGCAATTGCGTAGAGTGTAGTTTGGCAGAGTGGTGTAGAATGAAGTGGCACAGAGTGAAGTTGTGAAGAGTAGAGCGGGTGACCTAGACTGGAGTGGCATAGACTGCAGTGGCAAAGAGCGCTGTGATGTAGAGTGCACTGGCACAGAGTAGAGTGGTGTAGAGTAGAGAGGAATAGAGTTAAGTGGCATAGAGTGCAGTGACAGAGTGTAGTGGTGTTGAGTGCAAAGGAACAGCGTGTCGTGGAGTGGTGTAAAGTTCAGTGGTGCAGAGTAGAGTGAAGTGGAGTGGAGTTGTGCAGAGTAAGAGTGGAGTTACCTAGACTGGAGTGGTGTGAAGTGCATTGGCAAATATGTGCAATGGTATAGAGTGCAGTGGTTTAGAGTGTAATGGTGTAGAGCAGAGTGGTGCGGAGTAGAGTGAAGTGGCATAGAATGGAGTGGTGTAGAGTGGAGTAGAGTGCAATGGTACATAGGATAGCGGTGTGGAGTGGAGTAAAGTTGAAATGTGCAGAGTAGAGTGCAGTAGCATGGAGTTGTTCACCGTTGAGTGGAGTGACCTAGAGTGCACTGGGAAAGAGTGCAGTGTAGAGTGGTGCAGAGTTGAGTGAAGAGGCGTAGAGTGCAGCCATTCTAAAGTGATTCTGTTAACTAGAAAACACAATGTGCGATTTTAAGGTATACAAGACAGCTATGAAAATCTTAATGCATACTTTGTACACAACGTGCCCCAGTTCACGCTAAAAACATCACTAGGCTGAAGCTGTCCAATGATAACAATCTTCAAAACCGCAAACACTGCTACTACAGACATACTGCAATCCCCATCCGATAGTATGAAATGCACATGATCCAAAGACCTGGTGGCGGATTTCCGTATGACATTCCCACATTTGCACAGGGCCATTTCCATGCACACAAAAAAACACTCATTGCCTAGGTGTATGTTCTAATTACGAAAAGCGAGGTGACAAAGAAGCCCCAATGAGAAGGGCAGAGAGTATCTTGTCCATAGGATCACGTACATTTTTGCTCTCTCCACGTTCATGGGCTTTGACAGGAGTCACACAATGTTCCACTTGCCCTCTGAAGAGCCATCACTAGTGGTACGAAACGAACGGAGTTGGACGGGAACTGCAGTTATGGAATCCCACAGAAATACTGGGACTGCTTGGCCTGGGTCGGATCCGGAAACCCCCGCCCCCATACAGCCACTGACCAAAGTGGGTGCTATCGTGGAATGCCCACCCTCATAGAGGACATCAATGTCCCTCCCTTTTGCCCTCAGCGCATTCACGCCAGAATGTGCCACGTGTACTGTGACAGAATGCAACCGGACGCATGGGATAAGTACAGGTTCATTACAAGTATATAGAGTGCCAAAAACTCATGTACAAAAACATTCTATGAATTTCCTTATTATGAAGCAAAGACACATTTTGTAAATCATCAGAAACTTATCAAACATAAGTATTTACACAAATCCACACCCGGAATAGTGGTCTAATAATTCCAGGGGTCTCCAATCTTTTCTGTAATAAAGCTACTTTTGTTCAATGAAAATCAGCCCGAGCTACTAGTATTTGTGTTATAATAGAGACAGCATCAGACAAGATGACTTTAATGGCCACTCCATGGAAGGTTTCCAGCAGTGATCACCTCATCAATGCATATAACAAGCAATAATGTAAAACAGGATTTGTCAATTTAGAATGCCTATAACAGCCTTAGGTGCAATGCTCAGGCCATCAAGGTAATATTAGTAGTAAATCCCCCATCACCACACGATTTATCACTCAAATATCAGCTTTAAATACATTTCGGAATTCCAACCACTGTTCTCCCAACATCAGCTTATGAGTTCTGGAAATACACAGATTTTTTATCTCAAATAAACACCTTTAAATTTTGGTAAACATATATTCATTCAACCAAGCAAATATTTATATCTTATTAGGCTGGGCTGCACGCAGGACAGCTACCAGTAGCTCAGGAGCTACTGGATGGAGAAGCATTTATTCATTCAATTAGAGTTTAAAAAAAGGATGACATGCAAGCACTATGTGATAAATATTTTATTAAATGCTTATTTAATGTGCTCTCAGGGAATACATTTGCGTGATGCAACCTTTCACGCTCCAGGGGTTACCATACACATAAGATTCGATTTGATGTAATAATAAATGTAACTCAGTGCTTTAAAACAAGTAGTCAATAACGCACCAAAGAATACAAAACTGCTGTAATAGGCGAACTCACCCAACACCATCCTTTCCTTTCAAAAGCTAAACACACGAAAGAGCAAAAATATAGTGAAAGAGCTAAAGTATAGTGAAAGGCTAACACAACAGACAAAAGAAGGGAAAACCCTCTAATATCTAGCCTGATCTAACACTGAAGTATGATATTTGTATTAATTATTGGATTACTTGGCAGCAGCGTGCCTCCCAGTTAGCATCATGTGTCGCGGAAAGCCAATTAAGCAACTATAGATAATAAAATCAAAATGTTATGGTATTTATCGTTCTTTTGATCAACCTACCTCAGAAACTACTCCATTGTTTGTTTTTATTGGTAAAATCTTTAAAAACTCTGCCAGGCATAAAAGCATTACACTTTCATCTACACATCAGAAGGGGTATGGAACAGGCTGGGATCTAATTCAAGGCCGCTGGAGCACCGCTCACAAACAAGGAAAACGCTTGTTCGCAGAAACAAGCAACTTAGGTTACAAGTGCTGAGATCAACCAGTCATGTGTGCTAATTCTTAATAATTATAATGCAAGGTAAACTCCCAGGGGACTTAAAAGTCAGCGACTCGCAATGCTTGGCTGAACAGCCGAATAGAACAACTCAACTCATATGACACTGACCCTATCAAAAGTCCTATGTCGTGCCAAGGAACAAACATGCTTGGAAGACTTTCTAGTTTTAATACACGCTTTTTTGATCTGGTTTAACAGTGTAGCTGCCAACAGACCTGTTGTTACCAGGAAGTTAATATATACGGAGTGGGCTGTGGCTCTACCCACAGGAGTACACTCATTCGGCTCATGCTATTGGGTGTTTGCTGTACCATTCCGCTTGCAGGCAAGTGCTTCCACTGCAATGCATGAGGGACTAGATTTCAGCCGAAAACTCCACTCAATGGCCTTACTATTTGTCACATTCAATTATTTTTCTTCCATATGCATTCCATGCAGAAAGCAATGATTTTGCCTGCTATTTTCCCCACAGTTTTGTAAAGGCCAAGAGGCACGGCTCTAATGTGTTAAACAGCATTTGCGCATTCAACCAATCCAAATAGCATTTGTGATTGCCTGCATTTATAAGCGCACTAAAGGAATACCTATTGGCTTTACCAATGCTTGCCTTTTATTGAGTTTGATGTCTTACAATGGGAACACAGCCAAAAATGGGCCCAGTTAAAACCAGCTCTGGAAGTGGTGCACAGGCTTCAGCGGGAAAAGAGAATCCAGTTTATATTGCACTGCTCTCCAAAAAGGCTTACAGTTGGTAAAAGGGTGTGCGGTGTGTGCAGAAATTTGCACTGCTCTAAACAGCAGCTAGAAACCTTCAGTTGGCTACATCTTATTGTATCTTCGAGTGCCAAAAAGATGCTCAAAGATCAAGTCTCAAAAAAGAGCTACTATATAAAGCTGATCAGTGGACAGCATCCAATCACCTGCACTTCACAAAACTCTTACAAATGGAGTCCTTCAGCCTGACCTTTAGACTAAATCGCCATTAATCAAAGGCATTTATTTATATTTATTTGTTGTCGTACAAAGCCAAACTCCACCGAAGCAGGTGGCAGAGCACTGTGCATGAGTAGATGTAACTAATCAGATAGAAAGTCAACACATGAATTCACTGGTCGACCAAAAAAAGGAGTGTTGCACTATATATACGAAGTCACGAGGATTCCAATGGTAGAAAACATTACATTACACAAAATGTACGAACGACAGGTACCACAGGTCCAGCACCATCGAAATAAAGGAAGAAACGTCAGCAACAAAGTACTAATAATGTCATTATCAGGAGTATTAACGCTAACTGAAAAGGTATCGGACTGGTTGTGATGAAAGCAAACCTTATGGTGTTGTTTTGCATGGCGAAGGTGGTATTCGCGTGCTTCCTGAAGAGTAGATGTTTGGATTGCACCTTTAGGGGTCAGTCGAGTCACAGGGGTCTCAAACCTTTTCTGTACTGAGAGCTACTTATGTACAACTAAATGCATTGAAAGCTACTAATATTGTGTTGTAGAATTTCATTTTTTTATATGTATATGAACTCAACCAAACAAAAGCTTTCTAATTTAATAAGCTGGGCTGCACACAGGTGATCTACTCAGAAGTAGCTGTCTAGTCCCTCTGTGAGCAGCCGGCCCTCCCAGGCAGTCTCCACATGTTTGACTTTTGTCTTTAATCTGGCAAATTTCCAGGTGCAGCAGGCAGGAGATTACCTGTGGGAGTTACCATATAGTTCTTAAAAGTAGTTGGAGCTCTTGCTCCAGAAGGCCTCATGAAAAGGACATCCCCTCAGTTCCATCATCAGGCAGTAGCAATATTGAGGTTGGATGTTGTTTAGCCTAATTTGTCATGGTGAGTCTTACAGGTCATAAGCTCTTTTCGTTTTTTTGAAATGGTTATTCAGGTAGGCGTATTTATATAGTAATAGTCTAGCCTGAATGGCTGGACTGGCCTGAAAAGATGATGTACCTTTCAGGACATATTCAATATCAACTAAGGGTCTCTTGAGGAACATGTTTACCCATGGGGAGGAAAGCAGTCAGAGACATCAAGGTGTCTAATTTTATTTTTAGTATGATCCTTGAATCTCTCCTGGAGTGTGAACATTCGAAGGATGGAATACCCCTTTCAGCCTCATCAGGCATTAGTATCCAAGAATTAGCTCAATTTCAGCAGAGGCGACCTTTCTTGTTTTAATCCAGAAGTAGAAGTGGACTAGGTATGCTGTATTGTTAACAGCCTCGCAATATGATCATTTGAACTTTAGATGTAGGTATGTAAATGGTAATCGTTTAAAGGAGGCGGCAAAGAGGCATTGAGGTATCTTGCAAGAAATTCCTTACTTCGTAGATGGTAAGCACACATTCTGATTCACTGCTGTGGACTGTGAGGCAGGAATGGCTCCTCTCCAGGGCAATATGGAGAATGTGTATACAGTTTACAAGCATGCAATAAGTTGCAGGGTAAGGATTGAAAGAAAGGTGGTAAAAGAGTGAAGGCATCGGATGGGAGTTGTTTGCAAATTAAGGGATAAAAGGAGGAGGTAAACTGTTTATTTATAGCGTGGGTTAATGTATACTTCAATTAACATTTTTAGGTCAAGCCCAGAAGCAGCACGCATGCACTGCCCACTCTGCGAGACTGCTGTAGTAGAGTATGGGAAGGAAGCAGCGCCTACTCCCCGCCCATATTTTACATTCGCTTCTGTCATTGTCTTTCGTGAATGTTGCCTTTGGATACGTTAATAGGCTTGTTAGTCCCTCCTTAGTATGGCCTGGTCTTCATTAGTAACCTCCCATGGCTACTGGCCCCTTTACTTCGGTTGTTACACAGGACCTGTTATTTAAATAACAGGTCCTCTTACTGCAGGCCAGACATGCGCTGCTTCAGCTGAAACCGCTTGTGTTTTTTTAAGCAGCACGGCCGCGCAGTAACACAGGCGCCCTCTTTCAATCACTTTAACCCGGCATTATCTCGTGTCTGCTTCCACCAGTCCGCCCCCCGCCCCCCCAAGCAAAATGGATTTAGAAATGATTAGTGAATTAAGTCATGTGAATTCCAGGTAGCACATTATCGTGTGCTAATAGGCGAATTGCACTAAAGCCACCTGACGGGTTATTTTCAAAAGCCCGTTTTATTAACACCACCAATACCATCACCACCATCACAACCGCCAATATTAATACTACCACCAACACCACATCCACCAATACTGTTGTCTTTCGATTTAGATACCTGTATATAGGTTTCCCTGAATCATGTCCTTATATAGGCACAATTCCCATTGCCCTTATTTAGGCATAGAATCCCAGTCCTTATTAAGGCATTAGCAATGCTAACCAAATACAGGCATGGTCACCTATATCCGTCCATCCCACGTCACATCGAGTTCTTAGAAACCAGATCTTTAAGACGATCTAGACTATCGACTTTCCCTAGCTAGAATTGATTTCTACAAGAACTCATCTATTATGCATGAACTACTATTCCTTAGGGGTTCATCCATGACATCTTCCTCTACCCGACTTTACGTCAATGCTAGCATTCCTAAATACCTTCCAGGTATAAATATACCTTCCCTTACCATGGCAAACCACGGCATGGCACGGTAGTTACACAGCACGACTTGACTGCACGGTTCGCCACGGCAAGTTCAGAAGAGACCATATCCCGGCCTGACGCACTGACCAGACGCTGTCATCCCTGCTTGCAGAGAATCCAGCTTTCAGTGTTCGGACTCCCTTCGCGGGTGTTAGAGTTTGAGACCCGGATAGAGATTCCCACCTCGCTCATTCTAAAGGTACGGAGCCGACTAGAACCTAGAGGGACTCTTGGCATACTAAACTTAGTATATACCATACTATAGAAAACAGCACCTACTTTTACCTCGCACCACACTTAGGTTAGGTACATCGAGGTAGGACTATTTAGAAGCATCAGACTAGTATTCACATTTTAGCCTGTGTTATTTATGTATGTATATATATATATATATATATATATATATATATATATATATATATATATATATATATATATATATATGTAATAGCTAAAAGACCATGCTATTGCAGTATTATTTCTTCCTACTGCTTACGCTGTGCGTATATTTTGCCTTCTGTCTAATGATCGTAACAGCTCATATCTCTTACACGAGAAACCAGACTGTTCAATAAACCTTTTATTGAAACGCCAGTCTTTCTATTTCTGCGTAACTCTGAAGAAACTAAGCATGCACGATTGACTGAGTGAAACTGTTATCTATTGTTTCCACGATTCTGAGACGCGTTCCGATTCTAAAGGAAACAAAGTTGTCATGTTTATGCGGTTGTCAGAAACTAATCCCTTCTTGTTCATTCGAGAAGTTTCTAGTGACCTCTGAGTTTGCTGGCACACACAAGTAATTAAGTTTAATGTACTCGATAGGAGCATACTGACCTTAGTCCTATGCAAAAACTATAATGTATATTATTCCAATGCGCAAAGCCTATAAGGGAAATAGGAACTACACTACAATACTACCACTAATGCCACCACCACTAATACCACACCCACCAGTACCATCACCACCACCAATAACACAGCCAAAACCACCACCAATGTCACTGTGAATACCAATACCACGACCACCAATACCCCTACCAATACCACCACCACCACCACCAATATAACCAATACCGCCACCAATACTACCACAATACCATTGCCAATACTACCGCCAATACCACCACCACCAATATCACCACCATCAATAACACCACCACCAATACCACCACCACCAAATCCACCACCAATACCTCCACCACCAATACCACTACCACCAATACCACCGTCAATACCACCACCACCAATACCACCGTCAATACCAATACCACCACCAATACCACCGTCAATACCAATACCACCACCAATACCACCACCAATACCACCACCGCCAACTCCTGAACTCCCGAGGCGGAAGCCGGGAGCTACGAGCTTTTAAAATTGTATATTTGTGTTGTCACTCCCTACCTGGCCGCTGCACCCTGCCACCATTCTTCCCGTAGTTTCTCCCGCGCAGCCATCACGGGAAAGCCCTCCTGCTCAGGCCACGCCCCCTCTGCGCTAGGCTACGCACCCCCGCCCTTTAAACGGCGCGTTATTCTTCGCGCTATCTGACTGATTGAACTCCTGAGGCGGAAGCCGGGATCTACGAGCTTTTAAAATTGTATATTTGTGTTGTCACTCCCTACCTGGCCGCTGCACCCTGCCACCATTCTTGCCGTAATTTCTACCGCGCAGCCATCCCGGGGAAGCCCTCCTGCTCAGGCCACGCCCCCTCTGCGCTAGGCTACGCCCCCCGCCCTTTAAACAGCGCGTTATTCTTCGCGCTGTCTGACTGATTGAACTCCTGAGGCGGAAGCCGGGATCTACGAGCTTTTAAAATTGTATATTTGTGTTGTCACTCCCTACCTGGCCGCTGCACCCTGCCACCATTCTTGCTGTAGTTTCTCCCGCGCAGCCATCCCGGGGAAGCCCTCCTGCTCAGGCCACGCCCCCTCTGCGCTAGGCCACACCACCTCATATTATATCATGTGTCTCTCCCGGACGCGCAGCGGACGAGCGCAGCAGGCGCGCCGACAGCGCGCCGAAGGCGCGCTTAAGGCAAGCCCGTCTGCACCCGTCCGCGGTCCAGGGCCATACCCTTTGTCCCTCGGGAGGGACATATACGGTGGAGCAGGCAGGAACTGCTGACTTTTCCCATGTCTACCCCATGTCTACATAAATTGAAAGTGGAGGATAATACAGGCTGTGAACACTGCCACTTCTCTTTTGATCCTGGCAGGGATGTGGCCCCTAGAGACTATATCCTGGACTGTGGCCTGCTAAACGTACGTTCTCTGCGGAAACACAAACTAGATCTATACGACCTACTCACTGAGAAACAGTGGGATCTTGTGTTTCTTACTGAGACATGGCTAGATGAAGGCTCTACCCCTGATGCCTTGGGGGCACTACCAGAGGGCTATACAATGCTTAGACAAGATAGACTCACTGGTAGAGGAGGGGGCATTGCTATTATAGCACAGAAAAATCTACGTTGTCAATTAGACCACTCCTCCATCCTGGGCAGTGAGGCAGGGAGCTTCACTGTCTAAGTGAATGAGAGCTGTACGCTGAAGGGCATGTTAATCTATAGACCCCCAGGCCCTATAGCCAGGTTTGGGGAGAGTCTGGCGGAAGGTATAATGGAGGCTGCGCTATGCAAAGACAAATTCCTGGTACTGGGGGATCTTAACATACATTTAAACAACCCCACAGATAATGTTAGTAGGGACTTTTGCCAGGCATTGGGAGCCCTCCAACTGAATCAAATAGTAAGTGGTCCAACTCACCAGTTGGGACACTTACTGGACCCCATATTCGTCAATTGGGGGGAAGTAGAAGCTAAGACCCCCATTCCCATTCCTTGGTCGGATCATCACCTGGTACCATTCTCCATACGAATTTCCGGGGTTAAACCCCCGGAGCCAGCTACACTGTACCATCCCAGGCGGAGATGGGCTACCTTTTCCCAGGCTAAATTCAGTGCGGCACTGACTAAAGGAGGAAGCCCTGGGGGGGATGATGCGGATACGGCTAATACCAATCTATGCAAGCGTATCAATGAGGCGCTTGATTGCACAGCCCCACTTTCGCATGCCAGATTGGGTGGCCGCCTTCAAAAAACTGCCCCGTGGTTCAGTGATGAACTACGGGTCATGAAAACAGCATTGAAGCGAGTCGAAAGACAGTGGCGGGGGGCTCCGTCTAAGGAAACTAGGGAGGCATACCCAACGGAGAGGCGAATTTATCACGGGCTAATCAGGAAGTCCAAAGCAGCATATTACACCATTAGAGTTAGCGAAGCTGGTAACTCAATGAGGGAGCTCTTCTTGCTCTATAAAACCCTCTCGAGTGGGAAACCTGCCATGGCTCCTGATGACTGCTCGGTGGAATCCTGTGATAGGATCGCGGACTTCTTTTCCGAAAAGATAGCAAAAATCTACTCGGCATTTCCCAGTCATCCCATTGCTGGAACCGAATTTGCAGAAAGCCCGAGGGAATGGAGGGACAGACATATACTGACCAACTTTGTCACCCCGCCCTCAGAGGACCTACTAAAAATCTGTACATCCGTCAAGTCGGGCTACCCGCGGGATCCCACCATGCCGAAACGGCTAGCGGATAGCTTATCGGTGCTAGAACCATATATAAGACATCTACTGGATGTGTCTTTTAGCACCAAGACCGTGCCCAAAGCCTGGAAACAGGCCGTGGTTCTACCTCTCAGGAAGAAATCCAACATCAGCTTTGAGAAACTAGAGAACCTCCGGCCGATCTCCCTTCTGCCCTATCTGGCCAAAGTGGCGGAACAAACGGTAAACATGCAACTGATGGATTTCGTGGATGAGGCTGCCCTACTACACGATACCCAGTTTGGTTTCCGTCCCCGCCACTCAACGTAATCAGCGCTTCTGATGGCAGTGGAGACCTTACGCTAGGGGGGGTGGATGAGGGTCATACTATGGCCCTCATCCTATTGGACCTGAGTGCAGCATTCGACACCGTAGCTCACACCACCTTGCTACGGTGTCTGAATAGTGGAGGAATATCTGGAGCTGCCCTCGCATGGATCCAGTCCTTCCTGACGGGGAGAAGCTTTCATGTCCGCCAGGGCGAATGTTATTCCAGGGATATTGGATTGGACCAGGGCGTACCCCAGGGTACGTCCCTGAGCCCCACCCTATTTAATCTCTATGTCTCCCCAGTGGCCCTTATTGCTGTGGGCCATGGTCTGCACATTGTGTCCTACACCGACGACACGCAGCTGGTTATCTCCCTCTCGCGAGCGCCCGGTCTTGCGGCGGACAGTTTCAGAGCCTGCATGCAAGACCTTGCAGCCTGGATGTCCACCAATTGCCTTAAACTAAATGGCAGCAAGACTGAGGTGCTCGTAGTGGGGGGGAACCCATCTGTCTGGTCGTCGGCGTGGTGGCCCCCATGCTTGGGTGAGGCTCCAACACCCTGCCAAGAAGTCCGGGACCTTGGAGTCTGGTTAGATGCTGACCTGTCTTTTGGACCGCAGATCGGACGTGTGGCGGGCGTCTGCTTCAGCGTCCTGAAAAGTATACGGAAGGTCTTAGATCTCCTTCCCACGTCAGCCCGCAGAACGTTGGTGCATGCCCTCGTCACATCACGCCTGGATTATGGCAATTTGCTGTACCTGGGAGCAACTAACAAGGCCATAAATCACCTTCAGGTGTTGCAGATCGCGGCAGCCCGCCTCATTCTAAAATTTCCCAAAAGAGTGGCCTCCAAAACTGCCCTTCGGACTCTTCACTGGCTGCCAGTGAGAAGCAGGGTTGAGTTTAAGGCCCTCTGTACCTGCCACCGCATCCTTACTGGGAAGGCGCCAATACCGCTCCAGAACCTGATCACCAGGTACGTACCCACACGCTCCCTTCGTTCTTCCCACGGAGGCCTTTTAAAGGTCCCGAGGATAAGGCGGGCTCGCATGGGAGGCAGATCTTTCCGTTACCTGGTGGCTAAAAGCTGGAATGCTTTACCTTTGGACCTCCGTCTTGAGTCATCTGAACCTGGTTTCAGGAGGAAGTTAAAAACATATTTATATACACACTAGCCTGCACAGACTCAATGGTCGAGTCTGTGGGAGTTCTTTCTGTTTTAGCGCGGGGACACGCTTTGAGCGTAACCAAGCGCTCTATAAAATTCCCTTATTATTATTATTAATACCACCACCAATACCACCGCCAAAACCACCACCACCAATACCACAACCACCAATACCACCACCACCAATACCACTGTCAATACCAATACACCCACCAATACCACCACCACCAATATCAATACCACCACCAATACCACAACCACAAAAACCACCACCAATACCAACACCACCAATACCACCACCAATAATACCACCATCACCAATATCCCCACCAACAATACTACCACCAATAATACCACCACCACCAATACCCCCACCAATACCACTGCCATCAAAACCGCCACCAAAACCACCGCCAGCAATACCACCGCCACCAATACCACCAGCACCACCAAAACCACCGCCACCAAAACCACCAATACCACCACCAATACCACCACCACAAACACTAACACCAATAACTTCCACCACTAACACTAACACCAATAACACAAATACCACCAATAACACAAATACCACCAATACCACCACTGCCAACACCAATACCACCAATACCATCACAAATACCACCACCACCAATACGATCACCTCCACCAATACGATCACCTCCACCAATACGATCACCACCACCAATACGATCACCACCACCAATACGATCAGCACCACCAATACGATCAGCACCACCAATACCACCACCAATACAACCACTATCACCAGCAATACCACCATCACCAGCAATACCACCATCACCAGCAATACCACCATCACCAGCAATACCACCATCACCAGCAATACCACCATCACCAGCAATACCACCATCACCACCAATACCACTAATACCACCACCACCAAAACCACCTCTACCAATACCACCACCACCAATATCATTACCACCACCACCACCAGTACCCATACCACTACCAATATCACCACTAATACCAATACCACCACTGTTGATACCAGTACCACCACCACCCATACCAACACCCCCACCAATACCACCACCACCAATACCACCACAACCACCAACAGCAATACCACCACCACCACCACCTCTCGCTCACTAGTAATAGCAGGGGCACTGTACGAGGCTGGAGCTGCAGCCGAGACCATCCCTCCCTCCCTCCATGCCTGCCATAAAGAACAGCCCACCCTGCACCAGGAGGAGAAACCAGGGACCTACTACAGCTGGAGTGTTTTAATTAGGCCAATAGCCCCCTTACTTCCTCCGGAGCCGCGACAGCAAACCACAGAGCGAAAGGTGTTTAAGTGCTTTGTTAGCGTTTATAGCTCAGATCATATGTAACTCTCACTTCACACTTTGTGTCTGTGTAATTTACAATCTAATAAGCGGACGAGAAGGCCCTTTATTGCAGTGCAATACATCTCGCATTTGCGAGAGTTTAAGCTATTAGTATTGTAAGTGACAATGCCTTTTATTTAGGTTTTAAAACCCAAAACATAAATAAAAAGCATTGTCATTTACAATGCCAATAGCGCATACTCACATGAATGCGAGACCTATTGCATTGCAAATGTTTTTGCTCTTACTACTTTAAGGTATGGTCTTGTGGTACAATTATGTATAGCACAAAACCACACTGTCCCACCGGAACTAATTTCCTGTGGGCCTACCTTTAACATTTTGTTTAGTCCAGTGAAGATGAAACCGCGTAAAAATTGTGAACAATCCATTTCAGGTCGCCACAGTCAAGGTACTACAAGGTCCACATCTTTCAGGGCTGTGAAAGGACATTTTCAAGAGGCAGGTTTTAGCAAACCCCCACCTCAGTTAAAATTATGTAAGCAGAGTAAAAGGTCTAGGCCAACAATACCAAGTGATCCCTCATTAACAAGCATGCAGCTAAGTAGTGCTGCACTATTCTTGAAGAGATCACCTTTACCTTCCGGAACAAATGCTGATTCAGGAAAATCAGAATGGGAGCAAAGAGAAGAAGTGCATTTTTAACTTTAAAGGTATCTTTCCTTTCTGGGAATACAAAGGGATCTGAAAAACGGTCCCAGTGAAATTATGCGAGACTGAACTGTACATGGACATATGTGAGGAGGCAACATTTTAAGCCAAATGAGATCAACACTATTTCAGTTGTTTTGGACAGTAAACTATAGGATATGAAAAAACACTTAAGCAGGATGAAATAACAAATGGTAAATATAGGACAATTTTCTGAAAAATTATAGCATGGAAGACATAATTACTAGCAGCTACAGTCCACTTAAATGTAGAAGAAAAACTGTAGAAGAAGTGCCTTTACATCAAACTTCCCTGCAGGTGGAATGGCAATGTCCACATACAGAGAAACACTGGTGCTTCCTCGATCAGGCAGTGGCGGGGATTCATATTTGGAAGATTCCATGGCTCCCGCGACAAAAAATGTCCACCGGGAGTTGTGGTTCCGTGAATTCTGAACCCATTCAATGAAGGTTGTCTTATTGTGACGATTTAAGTATCAGCGAAGCGACTGACGAGTGCGGTATGCGTAAGCGTTTTCGTCATGCTACACCGATGGATTCACTGTGTATTTGACGATCTAGTCTGCACCCGTGGGTTCCATTTTGTGCATAACCGCCATTTTGTGGTTGCCCTCACATAGGCTAATGACTACAGAATGACTGTGGCCAAGCGAGCCTCTAGGGACGCATACACCGTAGTTTGAGCTCGTGTTGACTTCAGTTTGACCTGAGTCAACTGACCCTGTTGCCCGAGGCTAAACTTGTTGAGCCAGTACCTTGTTAAGCAGCTGGTCAGATAGAGATCAAAGAGCAGGACATTATTGATTCTATGGCACACACACACACCCCTCTATCTTTCTCCTCATCTTTATTTATTTATTTGCGGTATTTGTAGAGCGCAACACTCATCCCAAGGGATATCACGGCGCTATGAACCAAGAGCGACTACTGGAGGCATATGCCGGAAGGTTACGTTTTGGGGAAAAGATGTGTTTTTAGTTTTTTTCGGAACTGAAAGTAATTTGTGGTGTGTCTTAGGTCGGTAGGTAGATCATTCCACCTTTTGGCCGCCAGGTAGGAAAAAGCGCGACCGCCTGTTCTGACTTTATAGATTCGTTTGGGTTTGGCCAGGGCTGAATGGCTCGACCGTAGATTCCTGTTGGGTACATAGAACTCGATTTTCCCTTGAAGAATTATAGGGCCAGTTTTATATAAGGCTCTATGCGCATGGCTAAGCAGTTTAAAGGCAGACCTCTGACGCATCGGGAGCCAGTGGAGTTTCTTTAGGCATTCCGATGCCGAGTCTCGTTTGCCTTTATTAGCGACCAGTTTGGCCGCTTGATTTTGCAAGACCTGTAGACGGGAGAATAGTTGTTCATTCATCCCTTCGAATAGTGCGTTGCCATAGTCCAGGCGGCTGACCAATAGTGCCTGTGTGACTGAGCGTCTATAGTCCAGGGGTATCCAAGGAAATATCCTTGCGAGGAGTTTTAGTATAGCAAAGCCCTTGCCCCAAAGGGAGCGGACATGAACCTTCATGGACAGGGCATCGTCCATAATGATTCCCAGATTTCTGGCGTGTTGTTTGGGAATGGGGGCCATTCCCAGCGCAGGTGGCCACCATGTGGCATCCCACACACGTTTGGCTCCACCAAATAGGAGGATCTCAGATTTGCCAGCGTTTAGTTTTAAACAATGGTTGTGCATCCATTGGGCCATCTCAGAGAGGCAGTCATGTAGCTTTTTTTTTGGTTATCTCAGGCCCTTCGTTCATAGTCACCATCAGCTGTGTATCGTGTGCATAAGAGCAGATGCCAATGCCCCACTTCCTTCCAATGTCAGCCAGAGATGAAATATAGACATTGAAAAGAGTGGGGCTCAGTGAGGCCCCCTGAGGGACCCCACAGCCGATGGGGTTGGGTTTTGAGTGGAACTGGCCCATATGCACTGCCTGGGTGCGGTTGCTTAGGAAGGATTGAATCCAATTCAGTGCTGTAGATTGAACTCCTTTACTCAGGAGTATGTTCAGCAGGCAGTCGTGGGATACCGTGTCAAACGCCGCTGACAGGTCAAGCAGTATCAGTGCCACTGCTCCACCTTGATCGGTGGAGGATCTGATGCTGTCAGACACTGCCAGCAACGTTGCCTCGGTGCTATTGTTAGCTCTAAAACCAGTCTGGGAAGGATCCAGAAGAAAGTTGTCTTCTAGATACTTAGTCAGTTGTACGTTGACCAATTTCTCCAAGGCTTTGGAGAGGTAAGGGAGCTGGGTCTATAATTCTCTGGGTTGAAAATATCAGATCCCACTTTCTTCAGGAGGGGGGTCACGGAGGCGTGTTTCCATGCCTCAGGGAAGATGGCAGTAACTAGCGATTTATTAAAGAGTTGGGTGACAAAGGGGCAGAGCGTGGGTGCGATTTTAGAGAACACGAAATGGGGACAGGGGTCCGAGGGGGAACCGGATTTAACTGTGTTTAATACCGCTAAAACCTCTTCTTCAGAGAATGGTTCAAAACTGGTTAGGCGGGGTACATTGCATGGGTCTGATTGGTCTTTGCATCTTTCTGATGAAGTAACAGTCTTACAAAGATTGTCTGGGGTACTGAGAGTATTTTGGGGGGTAAAGGTAGAATATATTTTTTTGATTTTATCAGAAAAGAAGGTGCTAATACGCTCACAAGCCTCAGTTGAGCGGGTGAGGGTTTGTGAGGTGCTCGAAGGTTTACTAAGCTCTTTTACTATTCTGAACAGTTCTTTAGCTGAGTTGCTATTCTCCTGAATGCGCTGGGTAAAATAGACCTTCTTTGCATCTTTAATGGCCGAGATATATTGCTTCCGTTTATAGGTATAGTTTAGTCTTGCTTCGCTATCTTTCTTCTGTCTCCAAAGGTATTCATATTTTTGGCAGTCCCTTTTAAGGTTTTTTAGGTGAGGGGTGTACCATTTCTCTGTTGTAGTTTTTTTCCTAGAGTCCCGCATAGGTGCTAGTTTGGCTAATGTTTGCCGTATTCTGGCATCTAATAGGACAACGTCGTTACAGACAGGGGAATCGTCCGGTTGTGTAGCGTCCACTTCGCAGAAATATTTCTCAAAGTCCGAATCATTGATTAGCCTCCAGGCTCTATTGGAGATAAGAGGGGCTGGTTTAAGCTTCGGAGGTTTGCCAGGAAATTTAAATGAGAAGGATATCATGGAGTGGTCTGACCAGGATAGGGGAAGGATTTCTCTTATATCGGTGGATTCGATATTGGTAAATAGTAGATCTAGGGTATGGCCAGCTAAGTGCGTGGGACCCACTATCCACTGTCTTAGTTGGAGAATTCCCATATCATATTCCAATTGGGAGGATCCTGGGGCATCCGTTTTCTCATAGTGGATGTTAAAATCGCCAACAACCATATAGTTTTTGTTTTTTAGACAGAGAGGTAGCAGTTGGTTCAATAGTTTGGCGCCGAGACTGGTTTGTTGTCCTGGGGGATTATATATAACTGCACCGGCTATGATGGTAAGACCCTCAAAAAGCACTTTGAATGGTAGGGTCTGATGTTCGATATAGGTAGTTATAGGTTCGGTGAGGCATGTTAGAAAATCCCTGAATATCACAGCAACTCCGCCACCTTTTTTGCCCAGTCTATCTTGTGTGATGATTTTGTAGTTGGGGGGAAGGGCGTTTGCTAGGTCTGGAGCACTGGTTTCAGATAACCAGGTTTCGGTGATGAAAACCAGATCTGGGGTCTTGGATATTAATAGATCCCAGATATCAAGGGAATGTTTAGGGAGAGATCTTGCGTTGAGATATAGACAATTCAGCGCGAAATGATTAGTATCGGGGATTATTTGGTAATCTGTTAGAGTTTGACTCATGCTGGACCATCGACACGCAAGGCAAGAGATGGGTCCATAGGATAAGCCTGGGCCAGTTTGGATACAGGGATGTGGTTTTGTGTTTGTATTGGCTTTGTTAGAGGCCAGTAACTCGCTGCGCGAGTAGCGAATTGGTGTGGGCAGAGTTTGGGTGGGACCAGTAGGGGGTATAGCCCCTAGTCCCGGCCGGTCGCGGACGGGCTAGCCTTTGGCGCGCCTTCGGCGCGCTAACGGCGCGCCCGCTGCGCTCGTCCGCTGCGCTTCCGGTAAATGCACATTAATGAAGAAGGGCGTGGCCTTAGAAAGTGGGCGTGGCCCGGGGATCGAGCGCACGATGGCGGTGAAGATTGTTCCCTGCCTGTAACAGCGCTCAAATCCGCTGTGCAGGGCACTTCAAGGCGGTTGAAGGGAAGTGCCCAGGGGTGAGTGAAACGTGCGTTTAAAACAACAGGATACAACAGTTTTAAAATTACACACAAAGCATACTCTCCCGCCTTCCGCCTCAGGAGTGGTTCAGCGATTCTGGCGCGCTAGTAGTCAGCGCGGCTTTTTGAAGGTTCAGTGGGCGTGGCCTTTGAAAGTGGGCGTGGCCCGGGGGATCGAGCGCGCTATGGCGGTGAAGATTGTTCCCTGCCTGTAACAGCGCTCAAATCCGCTGTGCAGGGGACTTCAAGGCGGTTGAAGGGAAGTGCCCAGGGGGGAGCGAAACGTGCGTTTAAAACAACAGGATACAACAGTTTTAAAATTACACACAAAGCATACTCTCCCGGCTTCCGCCTCTGGAGTGGTTCAGCGATTCTCTGTTTCTGCTCCTTACTTTTATGGCCTTATGGCCTAATTATTGGTTTGCCTTGTCATTGGCGATGGGTTGGATAACTGAAAGTGGGTTTGTCGTTATGTGATGCCTCTGTAAATATCCTCCGATTGGTCAAATTTGTGAGTAATTGATGCTAGCCAGGAACGTGGTTTTTGGCATAAAAGACGATGCTCCGCTCTATTATGTTGAGCAGTCTCCTGAGAACATACACCGTGTTGTACTTCTAGGACCTCTGTTACTGGCTGCAGCTAATAAAATTTGATCTTTGATGTCAACAGAAGAATCCTGTGTCTCTGTACTCTAAGACAGGTGAACCCGAAGACTTCGGGCGTGTCCCCTGCGCCGCTGGGATTAAATCCCGGTTCTTCAGTTGGCGCCCAACTCTGGGACGACTTCAGCGGTAATGGTCCAAGCCTGAAGATCGTGAGGAGCTTAGTGTGAAAAGTCTGGAGGGAGGCCTACCACTTCATCGACCCCTGTATGTCGTTGTGGTCCGAAAGTCTTTGCTGCGAAGTTCCCCGCATTCCGACGGCTACGAAGGACTGCTGCCCTGACTGTCGCCCTGTCTTGGAGCCTTTGATGACTTGTAAAGCGAGACGATAGACGGGTCTTCTGGCGACGTCATCGATATTTCAGTTAAATATGAGTGGAGCGTCTCCCAGTCCTTAGTTTGTTTTGGTATCTTTCGGGATCGCTTTGATTTGGTACCTGCAGGCCCCAAAGCCGAGGGACTCGTGTATTCACAAGGCTATCGTATTGATATTCCCTTGAAGTTTGAAGCTAGACTAGTGAGCGAAGATGCCTGGTCTTAGCAGACTTGGAAAGATATTTTGTTATGGTTGTAATAGGGATTCCCGATTGGAGGACTCTTGTCCGTGCCTCCGATTGGAACTCCGACCTATGAGCTCTATTTAAAACACGGCGTGGGCCCCATCACGTACAATGATGTATGGATTAGGTATACTAGGAAGGATGGTGTCCTAAAGTGGCCCCAATATGGTAGTTACGACACAGACATTTTAGATAATTTGGAGGTTAGACTCTTCAAAAAGAAAGCCCGGCCGGCAATGTTGGACTCTTTCCGCCTTTGGCGAAAGGAAGCCAAACAAAAGGAAATTAAGTTAGCGAAACGAAATAAGCGTGCACGAGGTATGTCGATGGTGCAGGCTGCTATACAGTTTAAGGATAATGAGGAAGAGCAAGAAAGCGAACAGATGTTTAGGCAACGTAAATTAGCGGTAGACAAATGTTATCCAGCTTTGCCTCCTCAACAGCAAGAAGAAAAGAAAGATCTTGCGAAAGATCCTTTAATGTCGCATCTATTAAGTTCACCACCCCCTTATGCTCAGAGTGCT
Organism: Triturus cristatus; assembly: GCF_964204655.1. NCBI lineage: Eukaryota > Metazoa > Chordata > Amphibia > Caudata > Salamandridae > Triturus > Triturus cristatus. The sequence continues at coordinate 229,209,368 of NC_140593.1, forward strand.
ACCGCACCTCCGCCACTTGTAGTTGCGCAACCCCCGGTTGTTTTACCTCCAGTGGTTCCTCAACAGCCAGCTCTCCCTATATTGGCTACTACTGCCTCGGCGCAGCCTTCTCAAGGGCCGCCGTCTTTGCTACCTCTTTCGTCTGCTACTCCTATACCTGTGTTGTCTGTTCCCTCTGTCACTGTTCCGACTTCGGTTCCTTCTCATTCTGCTTTGTCTCCTGTTCTTTTGTCACCTTCTCCTTCTGCTCAACGGAGGATGACTGATGCGGTTGCTAGTCTTTTTTCTCCTCTAATGGGTTCATTGGGTAGCTCTCCTGTTGTAGAGCGTAAGCAATTGCGTAGTCAATTGCCTGGTCCTGATGAACGGACAGTGTTAGATCACTTGGCGCGTAAATGGGTTACCTTTCCTTCGCACTATGATCTTGAGGGTGTTATGGATGTTTTCCATCAATGGGAAGCACCGAAACAGAGATAAGTTTTTGATGTGATGTGTTCTTTCCTTCGTGAACAGTGGGAAGATAGCGAGGTAGGGCAGACTCCGCATGAGTTTTTCCGTGTGCGGTCCGAGTTTGCGAAATGAACTATAGTGGGTCTTGATGTTGAAAGAGCAGTCGCGACATTGTCGTCGTTTAGGAGTGAGTTTCCTTCTAGGTCATTGTTTGAGCCCGATTCTTCAGTTTGGAGAAAGGCACGTCAATACCCGATGCGTGAGGTTCCTCCCGTTTGGAGACCTGGTGATGCGAATGCTAATCCTCCTGTTCTGGCACATTTCCAGCGCGTTTGGGTACATGTTCCATGGAAGCGTGCCGAAGTCCTAGCTCTAAAGCAGACTCTGCCTGATCCACGTAAAAATCCTGCGGGGTTTTATAAGGAGCTATCTCAAACTGCGGGTTCATGTATTATGAATTTGGCTGATATAGATATGTTATTCGGGAATGTTGTTCCACAGCCTATATGGAGTAAGATTCGTCATACGGATCATGCGCAGGAATTAGGTGATACATGGAATAACCTTAGAACTGCAGATGAAAGACAAATAGGTGGTGCTAAACCCGAGAATGTGATTGCTGATCTCCCTGGTAGAATTATTGATTATATGAAGACTTTGATGCCTGCTATGCGTGTCAATTGGGACAAGTTGTCTGCATGCAAGCAGAAGAAAGACGAAACTGTGTCCGACTTTTTCACTCGATTCGAAGAGACGTTTGCAGACCACAGTGGTCAAGATATGAGTACAGAAGGTGGTCAAAGGTTGTTCGTTGACAAGTTTGTGCATAATTCGCTTCCCGAGTTGTGCAATAGGTTGAAGGATTCTGAAAGTGCCTGGGCTGTTTCTTCGTCAGCACAGATATTGGCTACTGCCCAGTACTATGACAATAGAAATAAGGATGAGATAGAGAAAGCGGCTAAAAAGACTAAAGAACTGAAGACTAAGGTTCTTTTGCAGCAAGCGTACCCGCCTTGCAACCCCCAGCGTGATTATCAACAACCCCAACAATATCAGAGAAACTCGCAAAGGTTCGAGCCTTCTCAACAGCGTTTTTCTGTAGGCCCATATCAGTGTGCGTATTGCAAAGAAGAGGGTCCCTTCAAGAATAGTTGCCCGCTTTTATTACAGCGCACGAATGGTGTCTCTGTTATGAGAGGTCGAGGTGTTCAACAAGCTCCGCGAGGTCGAGGACGTGGTATGTCTCAGATTGCGCGTTCCTTGCCTCCGCAGAATTCGATGAATTGTTTTGATCAACAGAATGGTGCGTCTGGTAGGACGGCTCAATACTATGCGGATGAATATTACGTTGAAGGTGAGAATATGGAAGGTAATGATTGCTAGGACAGCCACAGACAAAGAGAGGGAGTCGTTTCAGTTCCAGTAGATCAGAGTGGACCTTATGTTGAAGTGATTGCATCAGGTGTGTCAGAGCCTTTTCTGTTGGATACTGGTGCTGCGAAGAGTTCTATCATGCACTCTAAACTCCCTGGCGCACCTTTGTCTGGCTCAACGAATGTTTCAGTAGGTTTTTCTGGCGCCCCGGTTAGAAATCAGATTTCTAGTCCTTTGTCTCTTTCTGTTGGACTGTGTGACTTCGAAGCACCCCTCATTCTGACGACAGGTTGTGGTGAGAACTTGTTGGGATTGGACTTGTTGAAGAGATTCCATGCAACGCTTTATTGTTCTCCTTCAGGAGTACAGCTTACATTGGGAAAGAGAGTGATCTCTCCGATGTATTTGGCTAAAGACCAATTTCCAGCTGAATTGTCTTCTCTTCCTGATTCTCTTTGGGCCACTGGTCCTAATGATGTGGGTCTTTTGGAGATTCCGCCATATGTTGTGACATTGAAGGCGAATGCTAGATTGCCACGCATTCCACAGTATCGTATCTCAAGTGATGGTGAAAGAGCACTCTTGGCGATCATCTCTGATCTGATTGAGAAAGGTGTGATTGAGGAAACGAGAGGTAATGTGTGCAATAGTCCGGTGTTGCCTGTTCTGAAAAGAACCGATTCTTCACAACCTCCTGTATAGAGGTTTGTGATCGATCTTCGCGTGGTGAATAAGATCGTTGTTCCACAATTCCCTGTTGTGCCCGATATCACCGCTTTACTGACTTTGATTCCGGCCACAGCCACGTGGTTTTCGGTGATTGATTTGAAGAATGCTTTCTTCAGCATCCCAATTGCCGTGAAGAGTAGAGATGTTTTTGGCTTCTCTTTAGGAGGCCGAAGTTTCCGGTTTAAACGCGCTCCTCAAGGCTATTGTGAGAGTCCATCGATCTATAGTCAAGCCTTGAAGACGCAACTTGATTTGTTGGTTTTACCTGATGGTGCTGCCCTTATTCAGTATGTTGATGATCTTTTAGTCGCTGCTGACAATGAAGAGACTTGTAGAGAGGCTACTCTGTCGTTGTTACGTCACTTGTCTGATTTCCATCATAAGGTTTCTCTTTCAAAGTTGCAGTATTGCCGACAAGAAGTTACCTACTTAGGTCACCTCTTATCGAAGGAGGGAAGAAGATTGACCCCAGAGAGAATTCAAGCGATTGCGAAAATGAGTGTGCCTACGACACAGAGAGAAGTGCGTGCGTTTCTAGGTATTACATCATACTGTAGACAGTGGATTGCTAATTTTTCGTTGCTTGCAAAACCTTTGATAGCTCTTACTGTTAAAGATACTCCGAATCCTATTCCTTGGACTGACGAATGTCAGAAGAGTTTTTCAGAATTGCGTGATGCGCTGTGTTCGGCTCCTGTGTTGGGTACCCCCGTTTACAGTAAACCCTTCACATTGTATGTCCACGAGAGAGAGGGATGTGCATTGTCAGTTTTGACTCAACAGTTTGGCGATAAGCAACGTCCATGTGCTTATTTTTTGTCGACTCTGGATCCGGTAGCTAGAGCGTTGCCGAGTTGCTTGAGAGCTGCAGCGGCTGTTTCAATCCGACAGTCTACTGGTTTGGTGATGGACAATACACTGATCGTGATGGTTCCACATGCAGTGGATACCTTGTTAAACCGTACCAAGACACAGCACTTAACTAGTGCTCGGTTGTCAGGTTACGAATTGACCCTGTTAGCAAGTCATGTACATATAAAGAGATGCAACACGTTGAATCCAGCCATGTTGTTGCCGATCTCAACTGAGACAGATGATACCGAACAGCATGATTGTTTTCTTAGGACTGAGGAAGAGACGAAAGGGAGGATAGACCTTAGGGACACTCCTCTTGCGGAATGTGATGGTACTTTATGGCTTGATGGTTCGTGCTTTAAGCTTCCGAATGGTGATACGACTGCGGCATATGCGGTTACGACTTTGCATACGATTGTGGAAGCTGCTCGTATCCCACATAATTCAGCACAAGCGGCAGAGTTGATTGCATTGACAAGAGCGTGTGTGTTGTCGAAAGGGAAAAGAGAGACTGTGTACACTGACAGCCAGTATGCGTTCAGTGTTGCTCTTAGCTTTGGACGATTGTGGAGAGAACGTGGGTTTCTGACTTCGCATGGGACCAAGATCCAACATGGTCAGTTGGTGAATGAACTTCTTGAATCTCTTTCTCTGCCGTTCCAAGTTGCGATCGTGAAATGCAGTGCGCATAAGAAAGTCACGGATGATGTTGGTCGTGGTAATGCGTTTGCAGATGAAGTCGCGAGAGAGACTGCGAGAGATGTGATGAGTCGAACGTATGTCGCGGGTTCGGTGAGATGGGTTCCAGATAGAAGTATGTGTGAAGATACGATTGAGAGTGTGAAATCCATCCAAGCTGAAGCTACAGAGAAAGAGTTGAATGAATGGAGAGAAAGCAAGGGTAAATTGGACTCGAATGGTTGTTGGGTTGAGTTGTCAGAGCATCAGCGATGGTTGTTGCCTGATGCGCATGTACTTCCAGTGGTTACGATGGCACATGGAATGGCCCATATCAGCGTGAAAGGAATTTGTAAGTTGTTGGCCCCAGTATGGCAAAATGCTGGAATTCCTAAGTGTGCAGAGAATTTGGTCAAGAACTGTATGGTTTGTTTGATGTACAATCCTGGTAAAGGAACTCCAACTCCAGCTGGTCATTTTGCTCCTCCCACGTATCCGTTTGAGGCTTTGCAGCTAGATTTCATCCACATGGAGAGGTGCAACAATCTGAAGTATGTCTTAGTGGTTGTTTGCTCTTTTTCTAGATGGGTGGAAGCCTACCCTTTGAAGGACAATACTGCCTTGTCCACAGCTAAAGCCCTTAATAAGGAATTTTTCCCTAGGTATGGGTTGCCGAGAATGGTCTGGAGTGACAATGGGAGTGAATTTGTGGGTCAAGTGATGAAGAGAGTGTGTGATGGGTTAGGAATCCGGCAGAAGTTCCACGCTGCCAATCATCCCCAGTCAGCTGGTCTAGTGGAGTGCTACAATGGCACGTTAAAATTGAAATTGGCCAAAATTCAAGCGAGCTCTGGTCTACAATGGGCTGATGCTTTGACGTTAGCCCTTCTGTCCACAAGAATGACTGTGCATTCGCGAATGGGTCGGAGTCCTTATGAGGTTGTGTTTGGTCGCCCGGCAAATATTTGGGGAGTGCCGCGGCCGACAAGATTTAGTGAGATAGAACACCCTGTATTGCTTGACTACCTGTACGAATTGACGGCTGCATTGCGTGTTCTGCATCAACAGGTTCATGATACTTTGCCACAGGTTTCTGAAGATCCAGGGAACACCATTGCACCTGGCGCGTGGGAGCTCGTGAAGAATTTTCAGCGAACCAAGAAGGAGCAGCCCCGCTGGACAGGACCGTATCTGGTGTTATTATCCACCCGTTCTGCGGTACGAGTGCACAGTAAAAAGAACTGGATTCACGGCGTACATTGTAAGAGGGCCCCTTTGCCTCTGCCAAAAAGGACTTCCTGATTCTGAGACTGAGACCATGCCTCGTTTTCTGCCTTTCAGCGATGCCCGTTTGATTGGAACAAACACTGAGCCAGAAAGCGATAATCTTCTTCAAGAAGCTGTGCCTCCATCGAACCGTTTGAACACTGTTAAATCTGAGCTACTTTTCCGAGAACAGACATTGCCTGCCAAAGAGCGTTATAATTTGCGACCAAGAGTCGCGGGACAAATAACAAATTAAGTTCCTTCTTTGCTTATTTTTTGAGGTCAGCTCCCCTCCGAGCAACTATTTTGATTTTTGTTTTTCGAACCACCATCCGGGTTCAGCTGTAGGGTCGCGGTGCCAAGTCCTTGGAGTGCAAGCCGAAGACGTTAGGTCGACGGTTCTGGTTGGTCTAAGGGCGTTCCCTGGACCGACAGGCGCATTCCTTAGCACGGAACACCCATCCGCCGCGAGCAGCACGGTTAGAGGATGGAGTTTTTCGGGATGGAGAGACCTACTAGAAGAATGAGCTTCAAGAACGAAATGTGTATAATGAGTAGAAAACGCTTTTGGATATTATGTCTGTTTATACTGTTTAGTTTAATGATGTTTTTAATTGGATATGTGACATTCTCTATTCAAGTAACATTCATGCCCACTGCACAACCCATGCCTCCTCCTACTGTTTCTTCGCATTCTTTTCACCCCCTGCCCGAACATGAATCCATTAGGAGAATGGAATTCGCTAATAATTCCTTCGTTCAGCTTCTGCACCAACACCAGCTAGTAGTGAACACAACTAATTGTTGGGTGTGTGGCCTTATGCCCCATACTACCGATAAAGGTATTCCTTACCTGGTCCTGCCATTTAGCTACAATGGTTCTGTGTGGGCATACAGAACAATAATTTATGCCTGTGAAGTCAACCCCCTACGTTCTGTGAAGGATAATCCGAAGAATAGTGCTCTGGTCAAGGGAATAGTCGACATGATTAGAGGAATAGGTTCTTATGAGACTATCCCGAGAGATGAGACGCTAGCGTATATTGGATGGAACGTTACTGGATATGGAGCTAGTCTGAGTGGGAACCAGCGAGCGAAGAGATCCTCCCCGATTTCGATAGTACCCCATCAGGGTCATTATTGTCTGCAAGGTAATGGCAAGAATCCTAGAGCTCAGTTAGGGAAGAGTGTTTGCATTGAGACATATGTTTTTGCATCCGAGAATTCCCCACCGTTTCTAGCAGCTAAGGGTACCTAATTCATTTGCCATGACAGAGCGTATACATGGTTGCCCCCTGATTTCTCGGGCACATGTTTTGTCTCGTTCTTGTTACCCCCTACATTTACAGCTGCGGCAGATTACCACAAGATGAGTCGTTAGAGGTGTCTTCAGAAAGGAAGATACCGCAGGACAAGAATTGGGAGATTTCTCGAAGGGTTTTCTGCCGTTTTGGGGACCTATGGTTAACAGCAGGAACATACGGCAATTGACGAGAGTAGTTGAGTCCACCATAGTCGAGACTGCCGGCGCCCTTAGTAACTTGACTGCTGAGCTCCAGTCGGATCGCCTTATGACTCTTCAGAACAGGGTTGCGTTAGATGTCATACTTGCAGATAGAGGAGGGGTCTGTAAATTGATCCAATTAAGCTGTTGTGTTTTCATTCCAGACAACGCTCCGACAGTTTTCCAAGCCATCTCCAAGCTACATAAGCTCTCAGAGTCCTTACATGTGGACGAAGGAGATTGGTCGTTAATGGGATGGTTCTGGAGATTGTTATCCACCTGGGGATGGAAGATTCTGATGGTCATTGGGATGGTATTAGCTATCGTTTTTCTGTTCTGTCTTTGTATACAGTGTGCTCCTGCTGTCTGTGGCCTTTTTGCTACCTCGTGTTCGAGGAGACCTGTCCAGAGAGAGTTACTAAGTACCAGGATGATGCTACAGCAACATCTCAATGATCTAATGAATATAGACCTGGACTCAGATTGACGTGAGTTTAGGTTATTGCCTATGTAAGGGCAAAAGGAGGGTCTGTGGTTCCGTGAATTCTGAACCCATTCAATGAAGGTTGTCGTATTGTGACGATTTTGGTATCAGCGAACCGCGACTGACGAGTGCGGTATGCGTAAGCGTTTGTCACGCTACACCGATGGATTCACTGTGTATTTGACGATCTAGTCTGCACCTGTGGGTTCCATTTTGTGCATAACCGCCATTTTGTGGTTGCCCTCACATAGGCTAATGACTACATATTGACTGTGGCCAAGCGAGCCTCTAGGGACGCATACACCGTAGTTTGAGCTCGTGTTGACTTCAGTTTGACCTGAGTCAACTGACCCTGTTGCCCGAGGCTAAACTTGTTGAGCCAGTACCTTGTTAAGCAGCTGGTCAGATAGAGATCAAAGAGCAGGACATTATTGATTCTCTGGCACATGCAGACACCCCTCTATCTTTCTCCTCATCTGTTTCTGCTCCTTACCTTTTATGGCCTTATGGCCTAATTATTGGTTTGGGTTGAGGTCTTTTATGATGGGCCCGTCCGGCCTGTTCGAACAAGAATGCTGGATTTTTGCCTTGTCATTGGCGATGGGTTGGATAACTGAAAGTGGGTTTGTCGTTATGTGATGCCTCTGTAATATCATCCTCTGATTGGTCAAATTTGTGAGTAATTGATGCTAGCCAGGAACGTGGTTTTTGGCATAAAAGACGATGCTCCGCTCTATTATGTTGAGCAGTCTCCTGAGAACATACACCGTGTTGTACTTCTAGGACCTCTGTTACTGACTGCAGCTAATAAAATGGGATCTTTGATGTCAACAGAAGAATCCCGTGTCTCTGTACTCTAAGACAGGTGAACCCTAAGACTTCGGGCGTGTCCCCTGCGCCGCTGGGATTAAATCCCGGTTCTTCAGAGTATATGTCTCCAGTGGTTCGGGTCACGATTGGGGCTTGAAATAAAGTTTGTATTTCTAAGCAACTTTCGACCCCCATTTCGTCCCTCATCTTAATCATAGGGAATGTAGATTTCCCTCCGACACTGCATGGCACGGCATACTCGGTGGCAAGAGGCAAACTGCAAATACATAGGGGATCGGTTTGATGTACGGGGTCTGCTAGAGTTTCCGCAGGTACAACAGGACTTTGGGCTGCCGGACTCTGAACACTGGCATCATTCGCCATTGGGTACCCCATCCGTCAATAAGCCCGCATGCTGGCAGGCCGCTCATCCCATTTGAACGATGGCTTCTATTGAGGCAGGATGATGGGCGTCTGCTGTCGAACATTTATGCCCTCTTGAACACCTCTACTAAATCTCTGATTTCCCCGGCAAGGACACAATGGAGCTAGAATGTGAGCGCCAATTCTCAGACAAGGAATAGTCTGACATCTTGCGGCGGGCTCGCACCTTGGCTTGCAGCGCCTCAGGCATGGAGACTCTCCTTAAAATTGCCCAATACTGGTAATATATACCCTCTCGTCTGGTTAAGTGGAAGAAGGGAAGTGATGACAGATGTTGGTGCCACCGCAATCATTCTGGCACACTTTCCCATCTATTGTGGCACTGCCCTAAAATGAACCGCTATTGAGAACATGTTTTTTTTTTTACTTTTTCTTTTTTTATAAATTTTTTATTAAACAACCGTCTACATATAAGCAATTCCAAAATCTACTTAATCTCAACCAAGGCATGACAATTTGAGACAATCATTCACATTATACACAGTAAGGACATTTCAGGGAGGGAGCAGGTCATCCAATTTAATACTCTGTGGGGGGTGTGGTGGGTGCAAATGTCTCCACAATAGGAGTTCCATTGTGCCAAAATGCAGGACCACTTTCTAGGACAGCCTCGGGAAGCATATACTGTCTTTTCCCTGAACATACACCAGTCCATACTCCTTTCCCATGCCCCCAACATGGGGGGGGGATCGCCGCTCCCCAGGCTTGAGCGATGTTTCGTTTGGCTAGCACTAACCCCAGAGTGGCCCACTGTGTTTGATGGGTGTTCAAGTCAGTGGGTTCCCATATGTTTAATAGGCATCTACGTGCTTCAGGGTGAATAGCGACACCGAGGACTGTCCTCATGACTTCATGCATCTCCCACCAGTATGTTTGAATGTATGTGCACTCCCATATGAGATGCATAAAGGTACCTATCTGCCCACACTTTCTGCGACAGTCTCCTGTTTCAGCTCTTCCCATCTTTACTAGCCGGGGGCTGGTCATATATATCCTGTGCAGGATTTTAAGCTGTACCAGTCTTAATCGTGCAGGAATAGCTACCACTCGAGGAGAGGACACCGCCTCCCTCCAGCCTTCATCATTCATTTCTATCCTGTCTGCCACCCATTTCTGTCGCAGCACAGAGACAGGGTTTTTCATATTATTTATCAACTTATTATAGATTAAGGAGATGATCTTCTCTGGGAGGTGTCCATCTAGAATCCTGTCCTCCAACGGGGACGATTCGGGAAGGGAGGAGCCCTTTGGGAGGAGTGAGTGCAGTGCATGGCTAACCTGTGTGTATCGAAAACGCTCAGTGTTGGTTAGCTCGTATTTACTTTGGAGAGTGGCAAATGTTTTCACCCCACCTTTTTCCCAAAGATCTTGAATTTGTGAAATGCCAATCATGTCCCATTTATCGAACCCTTTTGATGTCCATAAGATTGATAACCTGTTTAATACTAAACTACCCCGCTCCCCCAGCTATATTTGTTTGGGACTGCCCAACTCCTCCAAGTACCCATTACATTCCGCTAGTGGGAGGGCCATTACCCTGGCACTGTGCGCCGCGCAGCAAGTTTTGCTGTCACGATGGGGCACGGGCATCATCCCCATACATGCAAATTGGACACAAACTCTGGGACCTGCTCAGTATGGAGAAGGTGACAGCAGTTGTGGACCATACACTACCTAACTTTCAGAAAATGTGGGACGCCTATTTGAAATACTTGTCTACCAATTTAAGAGAGCTCTCCTGCCCAATATACTTGCCGGGGCTATGCCTTACGGTAGGTACGGAGCCCTACCCACAGTACTTCAGCATAGTGGGAGGGGGACAGAAGTTAATCGAGGTATCATATGCATGAGCATGGTTTGGTTACTCCGTCCATCTTGAATTTCCGTCACTCTTGACTTTGGTTTCTTCCTCCACTTCATGTACCATGTAACTTTAATCAAATAAATACAAATGTATACAATCCAAACTGCCCTGCAGACCATGGGTCAGAGCAGATCCAGATTGACAGAAAAAGAGAGCAGTGTGTGTGGTGAAGGCGAGCTGAAGAACAGGAGGTATTTTTTGTATTGCCAGAGAAATGAAGGGGAGGAGACTGCTGGGATGGCTGGGGAGAGAGGCATAATTACATGTATTTGTTTTAGGGCGGGGGTCCAATGGAAGGATCTCATGAAGGTGGGGGTGAGGGATTTAGAGCGCATCTGCATTTGTTTTGCTTTGGGGAGTGTACGAGGGCAGTGTCATTGATGGAATGATTGGCATTTATTTTTATAGATTTATTGGGGAGATACTGCGGCTGGATGGAAGGACAATAAGCAGGACTGATTGAGCAGGGAAGGAAGGGTTCCTGGAGGGAGGTGAAGGGCTCCCACAAGAACACTAATTATGCACTACATACCTGAGCAAGGAAAAAAGATTGAGACGCACATACACAACATACATTGGTAGCCGAGTTATCAATAATGTCTAGTTTTCCATCTTAGGGTTCCAAGGGAAAGCACACACTCTAGCTTCTCTCTCTTTGCCTATTTGATGTTGCTTTAACCGTAAGCAGAAAACGACCCTTTTATTGGCAGCTATCCATCTGTAAATAATGTTATGCATTGCTAAGATTTGTCTAGCTTTTGTAAAAGGATCAAGCTGGAGCGGCTCTTGACGATTGATGAATTTGAAATATATGGAAAAGATGGAGCACTGCAGTGGTTTGAACATGATGGGACAATATCATGGAAGGTGGAAAGCAAAGAGGTTTTGAGGACTGTTAGAGTGAGTGGAATTATTTTGGTGGACATTTTCAGTTGACCTGGAGTGCGGGTTGGGTGTGATTACCCTCATTCTAGAGGTCTTTTTCTATGGATATATATCTGGAACATATTTTGCATCCTGTTGTGAACATGCATTATCACATGGAACTCCAACATAGTTAATCTGTGATCTCATGTAGACCACATAAATCTTTTGTGTAGAAAACACTTCAAAAAGCCTTTGGAATTCGTGCACAAGTCAAAGAAACATGTTGGGGGGAAAGGACTCTCTATTAGGTGAGGATAATAGCAAAATGAACATTGAAGATTTCAGATTTGAAGTACCAAAGAGCTCTTGTAGTCAGTCAAATTCTAAAAGCGTGGTATTTGTGACATCAATAACTCGGTTTGGAAAAACTGAATATTGAGCATTTGCGTAACTCTGATATTGACTGTGTCTCTGTGGGTTGACCAAAAGGGAATGGCATGTGGTCCCTGCCAATCTCTTTCTTCCTACTATGGGTTTTATAATGCAACCCCTGGGCCTATGCGCACCTAAGGGGAACGTGCATGTCTGGGTCCTGCATGCAGATTAAGGAGGAACATTTACTAAAACTACGTTTTTAAAAGTGTACTTTATCTTGGTTTGCGTGTTATGTCTAGGGGGTTTGATAAGTAGCAAGTGATGTGACTGTCGCACAGTTTGGTTAAGATGTGAGACTTGCTGCATTATCTTTTTCAATTTTTAAGCATGCGCAAGATTCAGAGTGGCTAATGCCTTAATTAAGATGGTATAAATTGTGTAATATCACGTGCTAACGGTGGCACAAGCTACCCAAAAGGAGGAGTTGAGTATCAGTTACTTCTCTGTGCCATGTGGGGTGTAGCATTCAGTAGTGTTGTACAAAAATTATGTTTTTGCAATTTCCTGAGATTGTAGAGCTGGGATTTACTTTTGAGTGACTGAAGTGCTGCGAGATATGTTCCTGTTTCCTCTACAAGTACTACAAGATTCAATACTGAGAAAAGTATTTTTAGGTGAGAATACAATTTCCATCAATCCCAATGTGCAGAAGAGGGAAAGGCATGTCCTCCTTGGTCCTATATTGATACAGTAGGGTAAGTTGTGGCATTGCCTTCATGATGACGGTGTGGGGATGGGGGGAATGTGTATTTTCAGATTCTCTGAGCAGAAAGGGGTTGTGTAAGCCCTTGTCCTTAGTGCAGCTGGGGGCTGAGAGTCCTGTCCTTTTAGTCTAGTAGTGTGTGAATGTGGAGTACTCTTTGTCCTGTGTATGGTATAAGGTGATGCAATTATCATGGTTTAGTTTCCACAGAATGGGCTTGTTGGTCGGTGAACATGCATTTGCACTTTCATGTGGATGGGGTTGTGTTCAACTATCCTGTCTACATATCATTTACTGAGCCCCAGTAGGGGCTAGCATCGTTTACTTTGTTTTCTTTTTTTAACTGATTCTAAGAGAAGTAGTAGCTGCTGAAGCTTTCCAAGTAACAGCTCACAAGCTTATAGCCAATTCATCTTGTTCATGACATAAAGTGGCACGTTTCACAACAATTGCACATTTCTTTTTCTGAAGTCAATAAAAGCTTATTTAGCAAATTACCAAGTAAATACATAGACTAAACCACATTTCCCAGGTGCCACTAATGGAAAAGACAACCAAGAAACAAAAACAGTTCCCAAATTATCCTCCAGTGCAATACTCACCAATCATTTTCGGTCCTTGTTTTCTTTGAAGCTAAGATCCAGATAAACGCCTTTGCTTCACTCGTTTTTTATGCTTACATGCAAGCATTAGCACTTTGCAAACGTTTTCATGTCAGTTTAGATTCTTACTGTAATTACCTGGTTCCGAGCTTATATTTTTCCATCAACCCATAAGTGATTTGTCTGAGGAGCACGGTTTTCATCATCTAGTTGAGCTCTGAGAGCCTCGGGATGTCTCCCTTCACTGAGCAGCTATCAGATGCAATACCACCAGAACCAGATGTTTAAGGAATCAGCAGAGTGGGTGGCCTGCCTATCAGCTCCAGCAGTAAAAAAAAGCACCAGGATTTGTAAGAAAAAACTTGGCAGGAACAACATGTAACTCGTGAGTCTTTAAATACAGAGTAATTTTGAAATCGAACCTTGTATACTTCCCCTAGAGCAGCATTCAATGACAAAACAATTTCAAAGGGTACTGACCAACCTTTCTTGAAGCAGGGGACAGAATAGAGTCAACCTCAGATACTTAGTCACCCGCTCCATGTCATCAGGGACACTATTTTCAGTGGGCATCTTTATGCATTTTAAGGGGAATCAGAAAGAGATGGGAGCATCTGCTGCCTGCTGCCGATGGATTCCAGGCAAGTCCCTCCTTCAAAGAGTCATATTTGGGGGTGCACTGATTGTGCACCACCTCGTATGTGGTGCACAATCAGTGCTTTGCCCGACAGCTTCTTTGCCCTAAAGCAAAGGCCAGTAGCGGTAGAAAACATTTTACCCCTAAGCAATGCATATGGACGAGTTACTTACCTTCGGTAACAATGTATCTGGTAGAGACACAGTCTAGCCGCAGATTCTTTAACTTAGAATATCCCCAGGCGTCAGACTGGATGCGGAAATCTTTCTGCAGCACCTCTGCAAGCCGGGGGGCGGCGCCGCATGGCTCTGCCCACTGACGTGACGTCAGCGGAGCCATATATGCCCCTCCCGGCGCGCTAACGTCAGTTTACATTGGAAAAAATTTCGCGCCACGACGCAGAGCCACCAGTAAAAACTGAGATTATGGGAACAGTGTGAGAAAAAGATGAAAAAGCAAAAGAATTCGAATGGTGATAAATAGCACCATATTGGACAGAGCCAGGCACTGTATATTGAAAACTAGTGAAGGGAAAGAGCAGAGCACCGCTCTGAGAAGCAACCCCGTACGGAACACATTAGCAAGGACAATCTACCCCAGGACAGGACCAGAAAAGGACATGGCATCCCCAGTAATAGACCCATGGACAGAGGCAGAGCAAACAGACTTGAAACCAATGGACTGCAGGGGAGGTAAGAGACCCCAAGGCCATTGAGAAGGGGATAGCGGGGGTGGGGAAATATGAGTAGATCCCACACTGGACAACACAGCTCGTAGGGATGCCAAAGGCACATGACACATGAGCATACCGCCCAATAACGAGAATGGGCGGAGTAGCGTAGGCAAAACAGAATTAAGTATTCCGTGTAGGAGTGAAGTGAAAGATGTCACCCCGCAGAAAGACAAAGCCACCTGGAGGGAGGCGAATGCAGGAAGCCCAACCTGAAAAGGTCCTCGCAGAACGGGGAGGATGGGCGGGCTTTAAGGAATCTGCGGCTAGACTGTGTCTCTACCAGATACATCGTCACCGAAGGTAAGTAACTTGTCCATCTGATAGAGACATCTAGCCGCAGATTCCTTAACTTAGAATAGATACCAAAGCCATACCCATAGAGGAGGCAGGTCTGCGACCGAACCCCACAGAGTTCCCGAGAGAACTTAGCCGTCAGAAAGGTGATGAAACACAGTGGGGACTGCAAGCCAGTGCAGTCACACCCGCCCATGAAGCCCTGAAAAGAGCGGAAAACAATGGGAGGCAAAGGCACCACAAGCCGTTAAAGAACAGCTCGAAAACCCCCGTATGTATACCGGGTTGAGAGAAAGAAAGCATAAAGCTAGAAATGTTGGTGCGGAAGTGAGAATTCATGGCTTCGTAAAGGAGAGGACTGAGTCAAGGGTTCGATGGATCCGCAGGATCCGATGCGTGGACTGAAGTAAAACCCAGAGAATGACTAACTGGTATGACAGATGCAGTGCATACTGGTCCAGTATGCACGACAGTGGAACAAGGCACTGTCGAACCCGCACCAGCCAAGATACGTGGGGCAGCATTGGCAGGATGCCGACCCCTGGCCAGGAAGTGCCGGTAGTACCAGAAACACAAGACACTCAAGCACGCAGTCGCTCCTTCACAAGACATGTGAGAGGGCGGACGGCAACAATCATACGTACCCAAAACAGGACTACAGTAAGAATGATCGTCATGTGGAAAACAGGAACACACATAAGCATACCGCATGGATGGAAGAACCACACAAAGTATAGAAAATAAACTCCTGTAGGGTAGCGAAAGCAGCCCATAGGTGAAGGATGCATTAGCAGGTAGACAACTGGTAATAAGGGGAATATTAGGCAAGCTGGACACCCACAGAAGAGCTCGTAGGATGAGCAGACCAGGGCGAAGACCACGGGCACCACAGGAAGGAACATTGCCTGCGCGACTCTGCTGTGTGAAGAGCAGATATAGATTAAGAAAATGAACGTGTAAAACAACGTTTTACCTGATTAAATACTAGAGTACGTGAAAAGTACCAACAGTCATATGGAAGCAGAAGTGGACAGGACGATGTCCAGAGTCGCAAGCGACATCAGCCCCCTGCCTGGGAGGAGCCACGGTCCGCCGCTAGACAGATGAGGAGATGGAGCCAGACACGATAATGGAAATAGAGAGGACCAACCTAATGGCCCATGGACCCAAGAAATGAGTATCCTGAAGAGAACACTCCCCTTGAGAGCGTTACAGCAGGAACCCAATGCCGAAATGTGGAAAACACCTGTGCGGAAGCAACAGGGAATGTGGAACAATTCCCATATGGAAAGTGCCCAGAGACGGAGGGCATAAGGCAGAGTACATCAAAGAGGTACGCAGAAAAGCCGCCACCTTCAAAGACAAGCTCAGTAAGTGCCGAGTATAGAAGCGATAACGCAAACACTCTATAACAATAGACATACCAGGATGTACTCCACATTGACGCCAGCACCAATAATTGTGCCGCCCAGCTGCTTTTTCTCGGCACAAAACGATGACAGTGTGTCATCCGTGAAAGAACTGTTCTTGAATTGAACAG
This sequence comes from Triturus cristatus, assembly GCF_964204655.1. Classification (NCBI taxonomy): domain Eukaryota; kingdom Metazoa; phylum Chordata; class Amphibia; order Caudata; family Salamandridae; genus Triturus; species Triturus cristatus. Next base: position 229,225,637 of record NC_140593.1, read on the forward strand.
ACCAAGGGCCCCAAGAGGCAGCGGTCGGCAAAAGAAAGCAGCCATCACGGACAAGAGGAGCTCTATGATGCTGAAAAAAGGGGACCTTGTTAAGGCAGGCGAAGCATAGGCCGCATGGTAAGGAACCCATACTGAGGTATAGAAATACTACAGGCGACTGGAGCCTACTGTAGCCGAAAGTGCAATTGAGCAATACTAAAGTTAGGATTGCAGAACAGTGAGAAGATGGACAGCTTGACTCTGAGAAGGATGCCTGTGAGGAAGACTCCACTGGAGCGTACCAAGGCTAAGGTAACCACCGACTAGCCAGTAAGTACCCCACATAAGGTACATTTTAACCCATGCGAGGGGCTGAAATGAAGACAGAACCAGCCGTCCGGCGTACTGAAGACATACTGAAATGGCAGAACAACCGCCTACATTATCGGGGTACTAAGCATAGAACCCGGAACATCTTTGAAAACCAAAACAAGGCAACATCGCTTATGCAGAAGATAAGGATAATATAATGGCAGAATTTTGATAGTTACTGTAGTCCTGACATGAGGCGGGACACCGCTGAATCTGCGTGGCTGTCGAAAAGTTGCACTCTACTGAATGGTAGATCTCGAAAAGCATCCCGAACATGGTCTGGGAAACGACTGCTGCGCAGCCATGCATGGCGGCGCAAAGCCACAGACCGAGCAAGAGCTCTACCCATAGAATCAGTGGCATCGAGGGAAGACCTTAGGGAAAACTGCGCCATTCCCCTGCCATCATGAAGAAGACGATGTAGTTCTGGCCGCTGTCCTTCAGGAAGAGAAGGCAGAAGGGTCTCAACCAAGTCCCAAAGGAAGCGAACACGCAAGAAGCATTCAACGCGCGGCTGCTCGCACTGGCAGAGGCAAAAAGCAGGCGACCACATGCATCCAACCACCTAGACTCCCTGGTGGGAGGTCACAACTGCAAAGCGGAGGAAGACTGCAAGTCAAAAGTCGCCTGAACAACCAGACCCTGAGCCCTAGGGTGAAGGGACAGGCAGAGTGGATCACCCGGGGCAGGACGGCATCTGCGAGCAATGAACCCGATCAACAGGGTCACCAGTGGAGGGCCTAACCCACCTGCCAAGCAGGATGTCAAATAAAGAACCCCCAAGTGGTATCAAAGGCTCCACCTCAATAGGCTCCATGTGGAGAAGATCCAGTAAAGGATAGGAAGGCAAGGAAACCACAGGGGCGGAAAGCGAAGAATAGCTGCTGCCCTGTGAATAGCTTGTGCGTATGCAGCACTAGCCTCAGTCGCCATTCTGGGAGGCGACATTAAGCCATCAGCAGGAGACTAACCCGACCACTTGACAGTAGAAGTAGAGGAGCCTGAGGTAGGTCTAAGGACCACGCAACACTAGGTACCTGCACCATGGGGCACAGAGACTACCTCGGACCCGGGGAGTCCAATGGGATGTCAACCTCTTGCAAATGAGGAGGCATAGGCGCCGGCGTCGACCGATGCCGCGTGGGAGTCGCATCAACGTCCGAGGAGTCCAGAGGATTATCCTCATACAAAGGCAGAGGTGTCGACATCAGTACCGGTGTCGACTGACGCCGAGTGGGAGTCAAACCGACGTCAACGACCTCCAGAGGGGACTCGGCCGGGGCGCCGCCCGAAGGCGATCCCACCGCAAGAGGCGGAGAGGAATGAAGCCGACAGGGCGTCGAGCCCAACGCCGCCTCAGACGTCAGTGCAGGAAGCCGCATAGGGCTAAGCGGTGACCAGGCGAGTGGGCTGGATGGCCGACTGGGATGGCCCCTGGGTCGTGTCCCGTCAGCGGCACGTCGGCTCCAGAACGGGAGTCGACACACACAGCCGGCGCCGAGGACGAATCCACCGGCGAGAATCCGACATGAGTGCCTTCCACCTCTTTGGGACCCTAAGGTGCACCAGGGGGAGGGGGTGACCCAAAGAACGATTGGAGGGCCTTTGAATAAGCCGAACGATGTCCATTGGAACGACCTTGGGAATGGGCCCAATCCAGAGAGTCAGGTCCGTGGACGATGTCAGGGCGGAGCCGTGCGGTGCTGCCCCCCGGCACGCATGGGTGCTGCTGCGGAAAGTTTTCCGGATCCAGTCGGACTCCTGGGTATATTCGAACTTAAGGAATCTGCGGCTAGATGTCTCAGATTACAGAAGACACCACACAGGTGTTTGCTACTATTTGTACAACATCAATGCGCATGGAAGCACAAAAAGCATTGGCAATCGACCAATGTGCCTGGGGCCTGTTATATAACATGATCAGTGACAGTAATGATTTGCAGGTTAAAAGCTCAGGACTAGAATATTTAGACCAGGCGAGAAACCACCCTTGAAAACTTTTCAACATAATTAAACAAAAATGCTATCCAACCACCACAACGTTTGCCAACGGTCTCAAAAAGATAATTAAACAAAAGTCCTACCCAAACACCAAACATTTGTCAACAAAGTTAGAAGCAACAAGATATATATCTTTGCTGAAAAGATAAGAAAGTTTGCACTCTTTTTGCCCAGCATAACTGGAAACAAAACCGGCTTTGCATTTTGTGGACCCAATCCCCTCAAATTTACTCAAGGACTTCAGTCATTTCCCCATACTGAACACAAGTGATCAATTACTTGCTTACTCCAGGCAAAGTCCTGGAATGTGTAAAAATAGGACAGATCACCTCTCTTTTGAAAAAAGCAGGAGCAGATGCTGAAGACTTAAACAAATTTCATTCAGTAACCTGCATCATGACCCAACTCAAGCAATGTATTGAAGACAACAACCTGCTAGATGACTCATTCAAGCCTCCAGAATTGGCTGCATCAAGAAAAAAGCCATTCTATAGATTATGGATGACGGTCTTTGCATACTGGGCAAAGGTAGCTCCCGTCTTCTCATACTCCTTGATCTCTCAGACGCTCAATACAGATTATCACAGCATCTTACTTATTCACTGAAAAACGAAACGGGTAGAGGGCATCGTTTTAAGCTGGTTCACTTCGCATCTGAACAAGTACCAACAAATCAAACTGAACAACCTGTCAAATCAAACTCCTGTCGTCCAAGGGGTCCTACATGGCACCATACTAATTGCCAACTTTCTTTAAGCTTTACATGGTACCTAACTTCGCAATCCTAAATCACATGGAACTCGCCTATCATATTTATGTAGACGTTACTGAGCTCTATTTAAATGTTTCTTCCTTGGATAACACATGCCTCTTGAACCAATTGTTGAAAGACAAACAAGTTTGGGTGTCATTCACACACTGAAGAATAAATCTGCTGCAGACATAATTCCTCCTCATTTATCCCCAAAACACTGGTTCAAGACTGGTTCGACTCGATGTACTAAACTGCAAACCCAAGCTCACTGAATCTCTAAGGATTACTCTGGACTACAACCTAAACCTGAAACCTCACACCAGTGCTACTATCAGAAGTGCTCAATACCAACAGGGACTTCTCCAAAAGATAAAACTGTTCATCCAGACTAGATTTTTAAAATGTGGTTCAAGCACTAGTCATTTGAAACCTAGACTATGGCAATGCGCTCATATCTAGAATCCCAAAAACGCACCTGGAACCATTGTATGCTACTCTCAATGCAACAGCAAGGCTGATGTCAGCAGCTGATGCTTCGATCACATTACCTTGGTACTTATCTCTCTCAAATGGCTCCAGATTTAAGCCAGGTGCATTTTCAAGGTAGTTTGTATGATTTTCAAAATCTGTAGTATGGCACACCCAAATACCTGTCTCAAACACTAACCATATCTTGGGAAAGCCGATCATTGCATAGTGACACTACTTCTGGAACCTCCTAGCAAAGGACAACTATCGGTCCTTTTCCAGTTTGGCATCCATCTATGGAATTCGATTCCTCCTCCAGAAATTTGCACAAACCCAATGTTTGATCCCTTAATGAATCTCTCGACTGTGTGATCTATGTAAATAGATTGCATTCTTGTTTCCCCATAATAAGTGAGACCTACTTAATTTACTCTACATTATGAATTGTGTAAATAGATTCTGGTCAGACTAAGGTTTGCATGAGAACTTCATTTGTCTCACTTGAATCCCATTTCTTGGTGATTTCATTTGCTTCTAGAATTCCTTGCATTCATTGCACCGTGCTCTGACACCCAAGTCTTGTACGCCCCTTATAAAACTGCTAATTAAAGAGGAACAGCTGTGATCATCAACGTAAATATAAAACATCATGAAATTGCTGTGAAGCAACTGGAAAACAGGTCCAGACAGCTGCAAGTCCACTTGTTTGATTGCCTCCTATTCCACCCGAAAGCAATGCTATGGAAAATCTGTTCATTTCAAACTCATGTTTTTATTGCATATAATCAAAATAGGTATTTATCATAGAACTGGGAATTCACTCAACGTCTTGGGCTCCTATGAGCTGTGGATATTCCTCCATACACTGCAGCTATCTGCTGGAATAACCTGTCAGCCTTGCCCTAATGCTATCGGTTTGAGCAAGTACCTTTCGCCCACAATACGGCCCTTCTGTTGAGGACACATCCTTTTTTGGAGACTCCACTTGTAGATCCAGGTTAGATATGCACACTGTGTATAAACACTCAACATAGGGCCACACTTTCTGCACTGTTCTGCAGATCAAAATAAACTTTCAGCACTGCATTCCTAACAAAAGGTGTACTTCTAAAGATCTAACACTTCCATACTCTCTTTAAAGAACCGTCTAACAATTCTTAAACAGCTACACCCCATAAAGAAATTCAGAGCAGCTTCCCGTTTCTATAAAGGGGCCTTCACTGGGCAAACAATGGCAGGATGGTTGAAGGCATCTCTGACCAATCATTTGAAGAGCAAATCTAGCAGATAATAAAGAAAGCAAACTATTCATACTTTTAGCTATTGAACAACAATGTTGAAGATTTGTTTATCAGCCATGATGACCCACGTTAAGACTAAATTTTGGGAAAAAAGGCTAATTTTGAATACTCTATCAACTACAGATGGATGAAAATTTCTGAACACTAAAAGAACCCGGGTTCTGAATCTGAGGGGGGCCTATGATGGCTTGTTGTTTGGATTGCACCTTCGACTGATGATTTATGAACTGTAACTGTTGGATCTTTTTGGCTTGGTAACATGACAGGTTTGATCACCATTTTTCTTTTCTTAACATTATGAAACGGTGTTAGTTTATTAGGGATTCTCTCATTGATTGCGTGTGGAGTAAGAAAAGATTTCTCACACATTGTTATTCAGTGAAAAACTGTAACCCCCCTATATTTGATCACAATAAAGAGGATTATTCTATGCTGGAAAGCACTTGGAAGTATATTCAAGGGATATGGCCATGTAACTGGATGCCTAACATGAGGACATTGCTCATTCCAGACTAGCTAGAGGAAAGGTATGGGGGGATTTGGGTATACATAGGCTATCTGGTTTTAGGTTTAAACCTATAATTACTGATAAAACCCCACCGAAATGAAACTAGCCATCACCAGGGTAAAACTATAAACACTAAAAAAAACACCTTCACAACCACAAACTAAGTGCCATTCAAACAAAGAAAGAGTAATTTTTATTTCTGCCTGAAGGGGCCATTACAATGTAATTTTAGTATACAAGGCAGCAGCATGAAAGACTTGGCTAACATTATGCTTGAGTTTTGTTGTTTATGGATGTCACTAAATTATTGTTTCTTCTTGCTTCAGTTTTTTTCATTTTTGTGGTGTTTGGTCTAAAGATGCAGTGTTTAGAATCATGTTTTAGGTCTTATTTAGTTATTTTATAAAGTGTAGAGAATCAGGAAATATCAAAATCATATTTGATATGTTGGGTACATTTCATTTCATTGACAGGTAAAATGGCTGGTTTCAGAAGAATCTTTCCCAATATGTACCATCACATTTACCCGGGGAGAGAGAATGGGAGTAATCCTTTGATACATCCACCCCCTTTTCTAGCAAGTCAGTATTGATTGTAGGTGAATTGCCAAACATTCAAGGCTTCAAACATTCAATGCAAGGTGTAGTGACAGGTATATGTGTAAAGAGTGTTGTCACCAAGCATCTGAGATAGTGGTGAAAACATGACACCAGATGTTTGGTAAACATGGAATGCAGTATCCCTTGAAGGATGCTGCAAAAAGTTCTTACCAAGTTCAATAAAGATTGAAGTGATATTGTTAGTATTTGCAGTAATTCAGCTACTTATATGAAAAAGTTGTGCAATGGCCTGACGAAATGGATACCTGGGCTAAAGTGCTTCCCTGTAAAAGATCCTTGTCACTTGTTTGATGATATGCTGAAAGCATCTTCACAATCTTTAGAGTTAATGAAGAATGCTATTGATTTTGTAGTCCATTCCGGTGCACTGTTTCTTAATGCCCAGGAACTAAAATGCAAATATTTCTCATTTTGTGCTTTGTGTGGCATCAAAGAGAGTGCCATCCTAACTGTGTCATTTAGCCAGTGGTTCTCAGTCCTGGAGGCCGTGAATGCTATATTATCCATGTGGCGACCGTTTACAGACTCTTTGCTTAGTGATGATGCCAAAGGCAAGAAATGTGATGATCTTTGGTCACATAATGATAGTAATGTGAAAAAGTACAGTGTAGGTTTTTACAAAAAAACATGACTGCCGTAGTGGACATAATCAAAATATTAGAGTCTGAAAACATCCTTGTGTACCAAGTGTTAAGCATAAGTTGGTATAGATGTAAAACTTCTCCTTAAGAGTAGACTGGACGACACTTTTAGTGACTTTGGCACTGCAACATGCTAGAATTCTTGCTACTTGGTAAGCAAAGAAAAGTTGAGGAGCAATTCAGGAAATTGTATTTCACAGTCTATGGGAAATGGTTTGCAAAGATGTATAGAAATGTCCCTTCACCAACCATGGCATTTGAAGTTAATGAAGCCTCACTGAGAAACTCTGCACAAGATTTAGATCCTTTCTGAATTTTCTCCAGGCTTTGAAAAGTACTGCTTCATTTTTGACTGATTCAATAACTGAGGGCATATGTGCCCAATTCAACGCACATATTGCAGAACATGTCCAACAGAATCACAATCTTCATGTGCCCCAGTACGTCATGGAGAGCTATGTCATTGTGCACTGGCTGTTTTGGCATTGCCCGTTTGAAGTGCCCATGCTGAGAGGGAATTTTCACAGATAAATGTTCACATAGGAAGGACAGAGCAAGCGTGTTAGACCACAGACTCACTAAAGAAGTATTGTATGGTGTACTACAATAAGTTTGATTTGTAAAAATGTATTTGGACCTCATATACCCTGTACACACACTGTCTATACACCTGCACTATCAGTGCAGAAAGCAAGTAATAATTAAAAGCTTAACAATTCATAAACACCAGAAAAACACTTTCTGTTTTTAATGGCTCGGAAATGCGTAACCACTGAAAATCACTGTTTTTTTTTAAGGTATTGAAAACATTGAAAACACCAGAATTGACTAAAAATAGTAACTAAAAACAGGAACGCCTAGGTATACATTTACTGATAGGCCACATATACAATGGGGGATGCTGCTAGTATTTTCATACGTTAGATATATTCTTTGCATACAGTCTTCTAACACTTGCTTGTGGTACTGATGAAAATTATTTTACTTCTGATACTCTAGGTTACTGTATAATAAAGATTTGTATATCACAAATGCGGAATTTGTTGGCTTCTAACAACCATGATGGGGGGGTAAGACTTAACAAAATAGTCTGCTAGGGTCTCTGGGAAGTCTGGAGCAAACTCCATAAGAACTGTCCCAGGGACACAGCCTACGGGTGAGCAGGTGAGTCTGGGTCTATTTTCGACGCTCTTTGGAAACAGAGGCTAACTACCCACAGATCCTAGGTCTAATTGAATACAATATAATACAATACAAAGAGGTCCTCACAGCCAGTAAAAATATCAACAAGCATTTGCAATGCAATAGGCCTCGCATTTATGAGAGTTTGAGCTATTGGCATTGTAAATTACAATGTATTATTTATGTGTGGTTTTTAATTTGTTTTAAATGTTAGGAGAGAGCGTGTCCTCAGATATTTGAGAAAATAGTGCTCAGAGGCTGTAATTAAAGCCTACCGAGCAACAACACAAGAAACACTGGGTGTTGCCATGGGAGGTTACAAAATGAGACAAGGTGGTAGTAAGGAGTGACTAAGCCTTTTTACCAATGAACATCCACAGTTTACAGTGGACAATGGCATAAGCCAATGAAAAATGTGTGGGGAGGGTAGGCGGAGCTTCAAGTCCCTACCTTAATACAGCAAGCCTTGCAGAGCAGAGCATGCCCTGTCCAGGCTCGACCTAAAAAGGATTATGTCCCACATGAACAAACCCAGATCATACTCTTATAGTTTTTGGGCATATTTCATGATTTTGTATTTATTTCTTTATTCATATTACATACCATGTTTTCATTTTTTTTTTTTAGAATTTCTTCTGAATTTTCTCTTACTTCTCTTTGGTAGGGTTATAAAGAATTTGGTCTTTTTTGGCCTGACACTACTGTGGCTTATAGGAAAATAAGAAACTGAAGTTCGGGCTACCACTCCTGAAATTTGGGAACGTCCGTGTTATAGGTATTCTCTTTCTATATTCTTTAAAATGATTGACAACCTCCCTCAGTATTAACATACCTCAAATTTGGGACAGAGCCTCATGATGGGGATCTCATGTCTATTTTTTCTCCCTCCAGTGGCTGGAATTACCCCTAAATATCTCCTTGACAAGAAGACATCTTTCTAGTGCTACAAATGTGAGTGAATGTCACTTGTGATGAGATATATTTATCACTCTAATAGGGGTGTGGTATTCCTGTGCACTCTAATAGGCCCAGGGGCATTGGGAACCAGACACATTCGGTGGAAGCACTAAACCAGATACTCCATGCAATTTTTTGTCTATTTGGGATCTGTGCATGGAGTTCTAATATGGCCTGTCACTAGGACAAACATTTTCATCTGGTAAACTTAAGAATATTTGTACATGGGAAGAAGATGGCTTTTTCTGTTTGACATTTCTCCTTGCATTATATTTGTTTTGCATCTGGGTGTTGGGAGAGGCCAATGGCATAGTGCCTTGTTGGTTTGTCAATAGTATTTTTGGAAGCTACGCTCATTTTAAACAAGTGTGGGACTTAACAAGATTATATTTGCTATTTATCATATGCTGTATTGTAATGTGCATTCTCTATTGTTTGCAGATATCCCCGTTTGTCCTGCTGATATATATATATATATATATTATATATATATATATATATATACACTCCACCAATTTCCGGTACAGGAAATGCCAGACTGTCTCAACGGGCGGTCAGAGTTGGGCCTACCGGGCGCCCTTAATCTCTCTCCAACAATCCTCTACTAATACGTAGAAAAATGCTCGGACACCCAAAGTTGCTGATAAGTTTTAATTTGCAGAAAAAAGCAACATGTTTCGGCTTCTGCCTTGGTCACGCTTGGTTTCAATTCAATGTCACACGTGATTTATACAAAATACAAACAAAATTAAATTGAACCTCAATTATGCACAAACCAGAATCGATCTGTTCCTCTTTTCAAGAAAATTATAGCTGAAAAAAGGGTTGGAGACACACGCTATCAAGCAGATGGCCAAGAACAAGGTAGAGACATTGAGTAATTTGAATATTGATGATGTTGAAATTCTTCATACTTTGTCCACTTTAGGTGGTATAGATATGTCAAGGGAAGAGAAATTATTAAGCTGCGATACAGAACTAGGCATCGATCCAGGGAGTGATCTCGGATCCAAATCCAGATTCTTGCCTATTATTCAGTGTGATGCAATTGAGGTGTTTGAAAAAGGTGTTTTAAATGTTAATGTTAATCAGTTTTATAAAGCGCAACAGCTGCCTCAGCTAATAGGCGTCCCGGCGCTATGAAACGGCAGAGCAAAACGAAAAAAATGACCTTTAAAAATTAAGAATCAAGAAAATCCCTAACAGTAGGAACCTCACGTTAGAATAGAGGAAAGTAGTAGATAATCTTAAAGATGACACCGAGATTGTATTTCGCCAATCTAACAATGGCGGTAATGTAGTGGTTCTAGATGAGCAAAAATATCTAGCAGAGGGTGCAAGACAACTAAGTGATGCCACGTGTTACTGCACTACAGATACCATAGAGATCAGCAGGTCTAATAAAAGATTTGGAGAAATGTTGGGTGAATGGAGAGATAGGGGACTATTGGAATGGGAGGAATATAACTATCTCAAATGCACCCATCCATGTACCCCCATTCTCTATTTACTCCCTATACTACACAAAGATGCGGTAAACCCACCAGGGAGATCCACTGTTTCATCAATGGGCTCCCTGTTGGAAAACACATCTAGGTTTATCGATCATTATTTAAGACCCTTTGTAGTAGCATTGCCAACATATCTCAGGGATACCACTCATTTTTTAATGATTATTGATGGTATACACTGGGACAAAGATTATACGCTAGTTACTCAGGATGTCTCCAGCCTATACACGAGTATCCATCACGAACGGGGGATACAGGCTATTAGGCATTTTATGAAAATGAGATCCATCTGTTTGTTGCACCACTCAGAAATGTTATTAGAGATGATTGAATTTTGTCTCACTAACAATTTTTTCATTTTTGATGATTCAGTGTACAGGCAGTCAAAGGGCACTGCGATGGGCACCTGCTTCGCCCCGAGCTATGCCAATCTTTTCATGGGGTGGTGGGAGGAGCAGGTGTCAACGCAAATGAAGGAGTTCGAGGAGAGTGCGGTCCTGTTGCTGCGCTTCATTGACGATATTTTCATTTGGAGTGGTTTTGAATTTTGTGAACAAAGTGAATGCTAACAACTGTAACCTTACCTTCACTGAACATATCAGTAAAACATCGATTGAATTCTTGGATGTTACTGTTAAGGTTGAGGGAGATAAATTAGAGACAAGTCTGTTCCGAAAGAAAATAGCTGGGAACAGTATTCTGAGTGCTGCCAGTTCACATCAACGGAACCTCATTTATAGCATCCCCTATGGAGAATTATTGTGTGCCAAACGCAATTGCAGCACAGAAGCAGCATATGCCAATGAGAAAGTGGTCATGTGTAATCGCTTTAAGGAACGTGGTTACAGCCTAAAAATCATAGGAGAAGCCTGTGATAGAGTGGAAAAGGTTACAAGGAATGAGTTGTTATATCCCAATAAACAGAAGGATGATACAGAAAATATTAGATTTATAACCACCTTTTCAGGTCAGGCACATGACATTCGGAGAGTGTTTAATAAACACTGGCATGTACTATTAACTGATGAACATTTGAAAGTTAACCTCAATAGTCGTCCACAGATCACGTTAAAAAAAAGTCATTCCTTACGGGATGACTAAAGTTATAATCATGTCACAAATCGTCCAAGAGTTATTGAGAAGGGAAAACCAGGCTTTAAATGCTGCAGAAATTGCAAGGCGTGCAATAGAAGTAATGATTGTACTAGACTTGTACCACCTAACACCAGTAGGGAATTCATGCTTCGAAAACCATTGACCTGTAACACGACATATTGTGTTTATGTCTTTATTTGTCTGTGCAATAAGTGGTACTTGGGTAGCACCATACATCGTGCTAAGAAGAGGGTGTTGGAACACACCAGAGCTATCAGACATAACAACAAACAATACCCAGTAGCACGGCATTTTCCGGAGTTTCATTCACAAGATGAGAAATTATTGAAGATGGTTGTAATTGACTCAGTTACAATGGGTGTCAGAGGTGGTAATCGTGAATTATCACTACTAAAACTGGAATCAAGATATATTGTTGATTTCGAAAGTCAGGCTTCAAATGGCCTAAATTCTAGTGAAGAATTGGCGGTCCACTTGATTGATTAAGTATTGAGAATATGCTTATGAATTTGCACAGTTTCCTGAATTTTGTGTGATTTTAATCTTTTTTACTGTTATTGGCAACAAAAGACATTGGAAATTGATATTTTTTTTAAGTGTTGACTGGCATATTGAGCTTGTATACTGCTCAGCGGCTCATAGATGTAACAGGTGGATTATTATGATTGCCATTCTATGCGATAATCATAAATGGCCACTTGGGCATGATGAACAACTGATATAACCCAGTGAATATAACTGTGATGTTTATATCTAATATAATTAATTACATTGAGCCGTAATGGATTGCCACTTATGCAGAATGTTGCGATGTTAACTTCATATGAGTGATGCCTTTTACAGTTCTAATGAAACTGCATGTCGTTTGAAGTCATGTATAACCTTGACAGATGTTTATATTTTTTAATATTAATATTTTTAATATATGTCATAAAGTTTAAACATTTAATACTTCAATCGATTGTAAAATAATATACTTGGGACCATTCATTATTCAACACTACAAAATGCCCGCCACTATAGACAATATGTGGTATTTGCACGATAGAGGTGCATAGTCCTTTTTTAATTTTGTGTGTATTTTGTATAAATCAAGTGCGACATTGAATTGAAACCAAGCGTGACCAAGGCGGAAGCCGAAACGCGTTGCTTTTTTCAGCAAATTAAAACTTATCAGCAACTTTGGGTGTCCGAGCATTTTTCTACGTATTAGTAGAGGATTGTTGGAGAGAGATTAAGGGCGCCCGGTAGGCCCAACTCGGACCGCCCGTTGAGACAGTCGGTCATTTCCGTATTAGTAGAGGATTGTTGGAGAGATGCATAAGGATCATTTCAGAATTGTGTCCTTCCAATGCACATAAAGCTTAGTGGGTAATGACACATGTATCGTAAAGTTGAGTTAATTTATAATAAGTAAAACCATTGAGATCATGCGTTAAACCACACCAAATTGTATATGGTACAGAAGGGCGGGAGGGAACAGTTTAAATACAAGTGTAAAGGTCTTCTGTAGTATTAAGGCCTCCAGGCATCTTGCTGTCGAGATTGAGGATATATCTAATTTCCAGTTTGCGCAATGTGCCCTCTCTGTCCCCTCCTCTTCTGTTTTTTGGCACCAAATCAATGAGATAGTAGGACAAGTGTTTTAAGTCGCTGCTGTGTGTTTTCTTGGAAATGTCTTGCGACTGGATAGGTGGGGTCTCTGTTAGTTATAGCTCTGAGGTGTTGAAATATTCTTTTATTTGCAGGGAGTTTTGTGCTGCCCACATATCTAAGATTGCATGTGCATTCGAGAATATACACAGCATAATCCGTTTTGCAATGTAAAGCTCAACTTATTTCCACCTCCCTGTTGCTAAAGGGTGTCTTATGTGTTTTCTTATTTACGCCATATTGACACGCTTTGCAATTTTTGCATTTAACAAACCCTTTTCTTTGCGTAAGCCAATTCTGGGTTTCTACGACCTCAGGGCTGCTAGTAACTAAACTACTGCTCATAGAAGGTGCCTTCCTGTAGGTTACACCCAATGTTTTTGGTAAGAGCCCTCCTATGGTTGGATCATCTAGCACTATAGGCCAATTGCGCTGTACTATATTTCTGATTGTTTTGTGTTGAAACGCAATTGGTGTGCTTCCTTATCTTTTTCTGATTTGTTTGGCTTAGCTGTTTCCCGCTCTAGTCTCATAGTTTTGGCTATGGCTATGGCTGCATCTATTGTTTTGAGGTTATATCCTCAGGCTAAAAATCTATTTTTGCTTTCGAATTGTATTGTTTGTAAATCAATTAAATTACTGCAAATACGTTGGATTCTTAACATTTCCCCATAGGGGATACTGTTTATCAGATGTCTTGGGTGGAAACTCGTAGAGTGAAGCACCAAGTTTCCTGCTGTTTTTTACCTAAAAAGTTTTGTTTCCAGTTTATTGTTCTTTACAAAGACCTCTACAGCCAAACAATTGATAGTATGACTATTAATTGTTGCCGTAAAACTCAAATTGATCTCATTAGTGTTAATACTTTTTACAAATTCATTGGCTTCAGTTAGTGGGCCGTCCCAAACAACAAAAATATCATCAATGTATCTAAAAAATAATTTCACATTTTTGTCCATTACTTTCTTGCGTGTTATGTTGAGGACCAGCTCCTCCCACCAGCCCATGTGTAAACAGGCATAGCTGGGGGAGAAGCTGGCCCCCATCGCAACACCCCATACCTGTTGATAGACAGTTTTATCGAACAAAAATACATTGTTGTTTAGGCAAAATTGAGTTAGATTGCTTAGCATCATACAATGTGCAAAGAGTCTCAGTTTGCCTTTGCTCAGAAAACATTCTAGTGCCCTTATACCGTACCTGTGTCTTATTCTGGCATAAAGTGACACTACGTCCAGAGACATTAAGTGGTAACCATCTTTCCATACAAAGTTATTGATTTTTTCTAGGAAATTGCTGGTATCTCTAATGTATGTTGGCAAGGCATGTACTAATTCCTGTAAAAAATAGCCTATATATTGGCTGGCATTTCCTAATAGGCTGTTTTGTGCCGAGATAATTGGCTGGCCAGGTGGATTTTCGATGCCTTTATGGATTTTAGGAATGAAGTAAATATTGGGTACAGTTGGATTTTCTTTGCATATAAACTTGTACTCCTCCGTTGTTAGGATTAGGATTCCTGCACTTTTCCATGCCAGCACTTTCCCATAGAAATCATCTTGTATTGTTTTTAACGCACCCCAGTTGCTAATTCTGTAGCATGATCTATCGTTGAGGTGAGATAACGCCTCCTTCATGTATTGTTTTCTATCCCACAACACGATATTGCCTCCTTTATCAGCATTTCTTACAATCAAGTTCTTATTACTTTGTAATTTTGTCATTAACTGTTTGTACTGTCTATCTTTAGGGTGCCATTTTTGTTTACTTTGCAATATTTTGTAATTAAGTTTTTTGATTTCATTGGTTACTTGTTCATTAAAAATGTCACTACTGTCTCGGGGCATTATAGGATTGAATGTTGATTTTCTTTTGAAAGGGGTACTTTTTCTTTCAGGCGTTTCTTCAGCTGTAGGTGAGGTTATTGTCTGTATTGTTTCACTGTTGCTGTGAAGACAAGATTGCATATTAGTATTTTCTTCGCCTTCAGTGTAACTTACACTATGCAATTCCATAAGAGTTTCCAGTAGAGTTGAATCTGCTACCTGCGATGTTTCTCTTTGGTCATTTTCAGAAACATTTATTTCCACCATTTCTTTTTCCATTGTCGTCTTATTTTCTTTGGTTAACGCATTTTTTGAGCTTTAATTTCCTTATGAATCTGTATATGTCCATTCTGGTGTTGAATAATTGAAGTTTGATTCAGGGCAGAATGACAGTCCTAACAACAGAATTTGTTCTACATCTTTTGTTAGGGTAGTTTCCGTGAGGTTGATGACTGTTATTGCTGGATTTCGGTTTAGTTGTGATTCCACCAACCTCTCCCTCTCGGCTTTTTGACTGATGGCTGCTCGGTTTGCCTTTCTCCTCTGTCTCCGCTTGTGGTTGCGCCTCTTCCTCTGGCGTTCTGCTGATTCCTCAGGCGTAACGTCGCCCTTATTTCTTCCACTAAAAAATTCATTTCTTCGACTGGAGATAGGCTTGGCAGTGTTTTCCTTGGAGCTGATGATTGGCCCTCTGGTTCTGCCTCACTTTCCAGATTGGAACTTAAATCAGCCTAAAAATCAATACAGATAAGACAGATGTTATTGAATCGGGCCAGGGGCAACCCCGGTGGGACGCCTCTTGGTGGCCAATGATAGCTGGTGAATGTCCCATTACTTTTTCTGCCCAGGTAAATAGCCTTACCTCCTCATGCTTCTTTCTAATTAAAACTTTGAAGAAGATTTTTCCCTTTATTGGGAAGGAGTTGCAGAAGTCAGTGGTAGTGGCTCTCTTGCTGTCCAAGTTAGACTATTGTAATGGCCTGCTATTGGGAATTTAGAAGTCCTAAATGAGCAGGCTACAATCATTACAAAACGCCGCCGCTAGATTACTCCTAAACATACCAAGAGGTAAATCCACCTCCGCTGGAATACGAGCCTTACATTGGCTTCCCATCCAGCGTCGAGTTCAATTTAAAGCCTTATGTTTGGTCCACAAGGCCTTTTATGGTGGAGGAGCTAAGGCCATTCAAAGAATGTTTAGACCTTATACCCCTGCCCGTTCATTAAGATCCAGTACACTGGGTCTCTCCATATTGATAGGATCAGGAAGGCGAGATGGGGTGGGAGAGCCTTCTCCCACTGCGCAGCGAAGCTCTGGAACTCATTTCCTACAACCATGCGTTTTCAATCTAATAGATTAGTATTTAGAAGAGAACTGAAGACCTGGCTGTTTGTTACACCATAGGCAAATGATGCAGGCCGTAATACTGGTACTCACCTTAGCGCCAAGACGCCACGGCATACGAGCGCTCTACAAGCACATATCCTATCCTATCCTATATCTGTTCATAAGCATCTTTGCGCGTAGATGCATTGGTATCCGTTTCACTCTGTTTTTTCATTTTGTTGGTTTTCATCACATCGTATTTTTTTTTAGAAAAAGTGAAAATACGACATGTTTCATAGTCCACTTTGTCTCTGTGGAATTTGAACGCCTTACGCTCTTTAATCTCGTCTTCCTCTCTTTTTAGGCGCGCTATAATTTTCTCTTAATTTTTTCTCTTCGTCGCCCTTCATTTGTTTGATTTCATCATTCAGTGTTTCCATTTTTTCTTGCAGTGCTACTCGGTCTATTTCAGCATACTTAACCAAGATTTCGACTAGCCTCCTGGACGATTCCAAGTTACTTTGGGCCCAGTCTCTCATCATACTCGGATTGGGTTGGTCATAGCTAGGGGCTATTAATATTCTTTATCCCCTTGGGATTCTATCCACATCTAAATAGCGCTGCAAAGATTTGTGTTCCCACCATTTGCCTTGTTCCGATTTAGACAGTTTTTCTAGCAGCCTGAATTTGTCTTTAACCCCTTGTGTGCCCCGCCCTTTCCCCGCCCTGTGCCGGGCGTTGAATTAGCGGGCGGGGTTCATGACGAGATAGTCTCGTCATGGGCACAGCGCAACCGCGCTCCATGACGAGACTATCTCGTCATGGGCACTGAAGGGGTTAATATGTGTCTTTGCTGGATTTGCCGCAACTTGGTATGTTACTGAGTTGCCTTGAGGTATGTTGCTAAATAATTCAGAGGCTGCCGCCTCGCTGCCGCCTCGCTGTCCCCAAGCATGTCCGCCGACATATTCAAAAATGATTCCAATGTTTTATGCAGCAAAAATGACAAGCGTGTCTGCGAATGCGTCCCGCTGTCTATGCTGCTCGCACACCACTCTCCCCGCAATGCCGTATACCCTCCCAACTTAAATGTTCAATCCTCGGCTGGTGCGTCCTAAGACACAGCTTTCCGAGGAGATCACTTCAGGTTGGTTTTCTTTGGCCGCGGGAGGGCCGACGATGCTTATCCTTACACGGAAAACAATCCAAATGCTTCTGGCTGGTAGCACGGAAGCGTTAGCTTCCTGTTTAACGTCGCCGTTTTGTGAGTGGGGGTCCGTGCTGGGCTGCCAGAAGCTTTTACAGCCGAAATATCTTTGTAAACTGCTCGTTTCAATCCCCGGAATATGAAGCAGGCACGGATCACGTTTCTGTGCAGAAGATTTATTCAGTTAAGTCGGCCATGACGAGAGAGAGAGAGAGAGAGTGAGAGAGTGAGAGAGTGAGAGAGTGAGAGAGAGAGAGAGAGAGAGTGAGAGAGTGAGAGAGTGAGAGAGAGAGAGAGAGAGTGAGAGAGTGAGAGAGTGAGAGAGTGAGAGAGTGAGAGAGTGAGAGAGTGAGAGAGTGAGAGAGTGAGAGAGTGAGAGAGTGAGAGAGTGAGAGAGTGAGAGAGTGAGAGAGTGAGAGAGTGAGAGAGTGAGAGAGTGAGAGAGTGAGAGAGTGAGAGAGTGAGAGAGAGAGAGAGAGAGAGTGAGAGAGTGAGAGAGTGAGAGAGAGAGTGAGAGAGTGAGAGAGTGAGAGAGTGAGAGAGTGAGAGAGTGAGAGAGTGAGAGAGTGAGAGAGTGAGAGAGTGAGAGAGTGAGAGAGTGAGAGAGTGAGAGAGTGAGAGAGTGAGAGAGTGAGAGAGTGAGAGAGTGAGAGAGTGAGAGAGTGAGAGAGTGAGAGAGTGAGAGAGTGAGAGAGTGAGAGAGTGAGAGAGTGAGAGAGTGAGAGAGTGAGAGAGTGAGAGAGTGAGAGAGTGAGAGAGAGAGAGAGAGAGAGAGAGAGAGAGAGAGAGAGAGAGAGAGAGAGTATATATATATATATTCACTGAAAAAACCATGGGTTTCACACACGTTATAGTTAGGATTTAGCATTTAAAAAACCTTGCAAATTCAGTGAAAAAACCATAGGTTTCACACACGTTATAGTTAGCAGACATTTCACTCATAAAAAACCATTGAAATTCCCCCGTTATAGTTAGTTAAGCTAACTATAACTCGCGCACCCGCAATCCACTGCTGATGACGTAACATATTACTTCACTCATGACATGATCAGTGACATCACTCATGACATCACTGATGACAAATTAAAAAAAACACTAAAAAACAATTACCACATTTCAAGATCCTTGAGGGATTAATAACTAAATACTGTAAATCTGTTTGAGGAGAAGTGGAAGAAAGGGACCATCTAATTTCTGACTTACCTGACCCACCCAACAATTTAATTTTTAATTAAAATTGAAATTACTTGTAAAAATGGTTGGTTTTTTTCGAAAATTTTCTTTCACAATCTGAAAAAAAAGAAAAAAGTATTAATATTTAATAAATCATTATATAACAGTACACGTATTTACATATTTTCCAAAAACACCTTTTTGCCTTTTTTTTGCTGTTTTCAGAATATATTGCATTTCACTATAAATCGTGAAATCAATTGCATTCATCACTTAACAGCGGGCAAAAAAAAAAAATAACAATCTCAAAGATTGTTTTAAAAAAGCCCAGAATCTATTCTCACTTGAACATAACATTATAGAAATGCAAAATATTCAAAAAAAATATCATCTAATAACAATAACTATTTCTTTAAAATACCGTCTGACAATTTTGTTACAGAAGCATAATCACAAAAATAATATATCTCAAATAACTCCACAATACATCTGGTTCCCTTTCCTTTAGGCCAAATGGTAATTTTAAAATTCTTTTTTGATTAAATTTCCAATGGTAATCCAATAAAATTCCAAAATTTAAAAATTGGACAGATGTTACCGATTCTCTCTAAAATTTTGGTTTCCGAAAGATTAATTAGGAATTAAATAAGTCCACAATACAATTGATTACCTTTCCTTTAGGCCAAATGGTATTTTTAAAAATCTTTTTTGATGAAATTTCCAATGGTAATCCAATAAAATGCCAAAGTTTAAATTGTACAGATGTTACCGATTCTCTCTAAAATTTTTGGTTTCTGAAAGATTAATTAGGAATTAAATAAGTCCACAGTACAATTGGTTACCTTTCCTTTAGGCCAAATGGTAATTTGAAAAATCTTTATTTGTAAATTCCAATGGTAATCCAATAAAATGGTAAAATTGTTTTGTACAGATCTTGCCAAGTCTGTCTAAAATGTAGGTTTCAGGAAGATTAGATAGGAATTTGCTAAATCAAAAGGCAAACGTTGCTTGAAAATCAATTGGGAATCATTACACAGTGTCCAGCCTTTTTCACATTTAAGATAAACTGTGTAATGTCCAGAAGTTACAGTAGGTCCTTCATGGAAAATTATTGCAACTGTTACAAAAGTTTTTCCTGAAATTGATAATTGCTGTCCTATAAACTTCTTTATTAAAGTATCCAATTTTGAACCATCAGCTTTACATCGTTGCATCATTAAAATTACATACTGTCCGTATTCCTTTAAAATTAACGTTGAAAACATGTCAGATTTACACTCACCGCATTCCATGCTATGATTAGCATCTTTAACTAATTTAGCAAAAGTGACTGTTTTACTGTCTGGCAATGTTAAATAAATAAACCTTTCAGAATCAACATTAGAGCCACATGTATTGAAACAGTTTTCACAACTATGTTCCCATTTATAAGAGACACCAAACATATTTTCAATTGGCACCCCTTCTTCCAGTACCTGAAGAAAATACATCAAGAATTCCTGTGCGTCTTGCTGTACATTTTGAGAAAACTGTGTTCGTCCTGTACATACATCTAAATGTTTTCTAATTTCAGTGGCACTTTCTATTTGAGTTTTATCATTACTCAGCTTTTGAAAAAGGAGACTCAACTCAGAACAGAATCTTTTTCTCTGATTTACTATTATCTGCTCTTGTAAACTTTCCAGATAAAATGCAACATTCAGCACTGCATTAGCGTAGCAGTTGACACCAGAGCTATTTTCAAAATGGCAACCTACAACCTCTTCAACATTTTCCTTTTTCTTTTTGCTTGCAATTACATCACTCCTCTTTTTTTTCCCTCCTCTCTACATCCTCATTACAGATATTCTCAATTCTCCTTTTTCGAGAAACTACACGTTTCTCCAACACAGGATACTGACCTAAATGAGGAGCATAGGTTCTTCTTAATCTATTATACTCCTTTACACAGTTTGTATCAGCACTAACTTTTGAATCATCAAAGTCTATCATGAATAAACTAGATAATGTTTTCACTCGTGACAAAGCTACATAAGCCATACCTTCTTTGAACACAGTTGAACCAATGTTTACAAATGCACAATCTACAGTCAATCCTTGAGACTTGTGAATAGTTACAGCATATGCTAGAGAAAACGGAAACTGTTTCCTTTGTACATATAAGTCTTTCACAAGCATGAAACGAACTGTACAACGACAAATGTCTATAACTTCTTCAATCTGATCAAATTTTATTTTTAAACATTCAATTCCATCTTTTTTCTGATAATTAATAAAACCCACAACTCTTCCCATAGCTCCATTTACTAAGCCTTTTTCAACATCCAAATTTCTCCTTAAAAATACTCTACAGTTCATGCAAACATATAGATTTTTTTCTAATCCAGCAGTTTTGGAAATGTTCTTCTCTAGTGAATCCAATTTATTTTTCAGTTTGCCTGTTAATGTGATAGTAATTCTTCCATCCTGAATTTTGTCCACTGCTTCCAATTTCCTAATCTCTTCCTTTTCCAATTTCAAAAGCTCCTCATTGAATATTGAGCATTCACGTAGAGTTGGCATTAAGCAGATGACACTTTTCTTTTCTGCAATGTTCTTGTATATCTTCTCTGCAACTATTTCTTCCTTTGGAAATAAATTATGTAGCAACCGACTCTGTAATGCTTTTGTGCCAGCTTCAGTGAGTAGTCCAATTCTGATATCTTTCAGAATACTTCCATATTCTTCATCGTTTGCTTGCCTCATATTAGTAGTAAGTTCCTTGTACTCAAAGAAGGACCAAATATTTGCATTACCAATGCTTCCCAATGACTTCTTTGTGTCTTCATGTGTCACAGTATTAAACACTGGTTGTCCTTTAACTGGAGTAAGCTGTAGAAGATCCCCAAAAACTATGACATGTTTTCCACCAAATAACATGTCATAGTCTGTCCTTAGAATTTGCTGCATTCTTAAATGCACAAAGGCAAGCATTAAGTTTGATACCATGCTCACCTCATCAATAATGAGAACTTGCATCTTCTTCAATACTCTTGAAACTTCCAAGCATGCTTCTCCAGTTAGCTTGTGGTATTGTATTTTGTTCTCATGCTCCACTGGTAACATTAGCAAACGATGTAAGGTGATTCCTTTTATGTTATATGCTGCTAACCCAGTTGGAGCAGTAACCACACAAGACAAAGTTGAATCCGTTTTTGCTGTAGGTAGCTTCTGATGACTTTTATTAAGAAACTTTTTCCAGTTCCAGCTTGTCCACTTACATACATCCTGATTGGATGAAATGATGTGCATGAGCACTCTTTTTTTTCATGTAGTAATCCGTGATCAATTTTGTTTCTGATCTCTTCATAAATTTGATGCTGCTCTTCATTCAGTTGTCTTTCCAAATTTGGTAAGTCTATAAATTCTTCTTGAGCTTGATTCATAGCCGTTTCCACTTCATTCATGGCTATTGCAGCTTCATTTTCAACGATTGGTTGTCCTAGGGGATCTTGACTGAGTGTTCCTGAACTTTGGCTGTCTTGAGAACTGGCTCTAGCTACTTCAGCTGCAATTGTAGTTTCCTGTTCAATTTCTTCATTTAACATTTGCACATAATTTGTGAAAGTACTGCATTCTATGCTGTCTTTGCAAGCATTAAAGGAATCTTCATAGCTTTGAAATTCTCCCAGTAGTTCATCCTCTGTACGCCATGGTTTAAACAGCTGTAAAAGAGCCAAGTAGTAAAATTCCTTTTTGTCAGTAGTGTCGCAACTCAGCTTCCTGTGATTTATCAAACTTCCTTTTGTTTGCTTCACCAAACATCCTTCCTCACCAATGACTTTATATTTTCCATTGTTGATGTCTTCTGTGGCTTTCCGTGAATAAAGGTAGTTCTGCAGCACTTCATAGAGACACATGTTCTCTAGATGAAGACTTCTCTTGGGATAATATGTGTCCAACATGTTTGATTTCAAAATATCTGTACTTTCTGGGTCATTCTCGGCCAAATATTCAATTTCTCCAACAGATTTCAGTACCCGATTTCTCATTGCTGCAAGGCCTAAACTTGCCCAAATTATTCTTCTTGATTTCGAGTAGAGACTTGCAGAAGATAACCTATCTGAACATTCGTAGGATCCAATTTCTCGATGCGATAACATCTTTAAACTGAAACTGTACAGCTTCTTACTGACAGTCTTCTCGTGAGAAATCTCTTCCCACATTTCTTTCAATTCAGTTTTTTCTGATTTAGTAATGTAAGACGTTACATATCGAGCAACAGCAATGGAATTGTCAGCTACATACTGTATATCCATGTTAGCATTCCACATGGATAAAATGACGGGGTTGTAGTCATTTATATTTTTCGATTCTTCTTTTCTTTTAAGCTTGTAGGTATTCTTAGGTGATTTTCTTGTAATAGTATGTCTCACAGATGACATAAAACTGTTTACTCTTCCATTTGAAAGAACAGGTCTAGGAAATCCAAATCGACATTTAGTGTAGTATTTATCTTTGCTCTTGTATTTCCGTCGACAGTATTTTCCACACCGATGACTTTGGAAACGTAAAACGTGCTCCTTTAACTTTTTCTCTTCTGTGCTTTTTGGTATAGCACATGTTGCATATTCTTCAATGAAAGATAACACTGCTTCATCAGTATCTGTTCCAAACTTTGGGGCATCCTTGATCCACAACAGCATATGAATATGAGGAGCACCTCTTGCCTGGTACTCTTTTCTCCAAAAGAAATCCACTACTTCTCCAAGAGGTGGATTTTTTTTATTGCAGATGAAGGACATCATAGCCTCAAATCTATGATTGAAATATCTGCAAACATTAACCGGATCCAATGAGCACAGTTCTCCTGCTGTCTTGTATTCAATGTTTTTAATGTTTGAATTTGCCTCTCGTAGAAAATCCAGTAAATCATCCCAAGCGTACTCAGCACAGCTTAGGGTAAGGAACCATGTTGGTGTTCCTAAATTCCGTAACATGCATTTTAATTCACCATGGCGTCGGTACCAATATTCATTTGTCCCACGCTGACAAGCCATCAGATTGATCAGTTGTGTTTCCAAATGATCATCTCGGTGCTGCACTTTCTCCATAAAATCCTTAGCAGACACATTTTGTAAATGTACTCCACTTTTTAAAATGTGATTTACTGCATATGATAATGCAGACAAGTCGCTTTCAAATAAAAGATGGAACAAATAAGGAATACTTTGTCGAAATCTGGGATCTTCTGCATATAGTCTTGTAGTTCGATACTCAGAAGCTGGAATCTGTTCTGGACGTTCATCGTATCGTCCTCCTTTTCCTGTAGGAAACAGCTGGGGAAAACATCGAGCTTCCAAGCTCTCCTCCCATACACTCACAGGAGTTCCTTTTGCTTTCTTCATCTGAAACAGATCAATATTGTCTCCCATAACTTCTTTTGAGTGAAGAGGATGTATGCTAAAATGTTCATAAATTTCTTCTTCCTTTGACTTGTCCACTTTTTCAATTTGTCCAGTTGGTGTTTCTGTGTCTTCTTGTAAATCTTCTTCTTCTTCTTCTATATAAATTGATTCATACCATTTGTTATTCCTTTTCAAATACACATTTGCTCTTTGTACTTTCCGTACATCTACCAGCTCCTGCCAAATCTTCTTATTCTTTGTAGGTACACCATTAACCAGAATAACTAATGGTTCAGTTTCCAAAGTATCTGCATCAATAGTTTCCATATTTTTTTTTAAATCCAAGGGCAAATACACCACTCTACCTTTTAAACCTCTCAGCAAATCTGAAGGAGGTAATTTACCAGTTTTGGGCTCCATACGTACTATGGTCTGGAAAGGATGAACACATTGAATAAGTATAGACTCATATGTATTTAATTCAGAAAGTTCGGCAGGAATAGCATCCAATTCTAAATTATTATGTACAGCTCTGGTCGGCATTCTATTTTCCTCTAACTTGTTGTAACAGTATTTACAAATACGCTGATCTTCACCCAATTCAAAACAATTTTCAAGAAATATATATGTGGCAAAATCCTTCCACTTATAATTATCTTCATTTTCACTTTTTCTGTAGAGATCAACATTCCTGGTTTGTTTTCTATAATGAGTTCTGCGGCAACAAATACAAGTAATATTTGGTCTTTCATTAGAGATTATTGCAAATTTTGTTATGTGATCATTAAATGCCTTACTTACAGAGGGTTCTACATTCTCTTCCACTTCGTCCTCATTTACTGTGTCCTTTTCTGCACTTTCTTGTTCTAGACCAAAGTAACAAAACTGAATTTCATCAGTAACCTTCTCTACATCTGATACCGATCCACGAAACAGAGCCCTATTCAATTCATCTAACTTTATTGCTGGACTTTTAGCAAAATACAACCGTCTCACAAACTTTCTCATTTCAGTATGATGAACAGCCAGCATCCTAAAATGATGAAAAACACTTTTACACACTTTTCTAGATAGACAAGCCAGAGAATGTCCCTGCAAACCAGTATTCTCTCTCATTCTGCATGGATCTAGACTTTGTAGCACCTTAATCTTCTGTTTAACACTTTTTTTACTATATTCTCTTAGAAACTCACGAAATTTATCAATAGATTCCTGACGCACAGTGCAAATACTACTACAATTCCAAGTGTACACTGGGGCTTTAGGACGTCTCCCCATAGCCTCATCCGCCATCACTTGTACCTCATCTCTTGGAACCATTTTCTCCTTCTCCATTATACAACCATTTTTCACTTCATAAGCACGACCTCTGGTGTCAACTGCATGCAGCAAACTATTACTTTGAAAATAACTCTCTTCATTAAAAAAAGGTTCACTACTTGAACTATGCATCCATTCTCCTAAAAACACTTTACAAAAGTTTGTTCTTTTCACTAGTCATTTCCTTTTGCTTTGTGATTTCAGTACATTGACCATTTTATCTAATGTACGCATCCTGTTCAAAATTAAAATGAATAGTTTCCTTTTTAATTCTAAAGCCTTTGCTGCAATGGCTTCAATTTCTTTTTTTCTTTTATAAAATTTAGCTTTTTTCTTATATTTCTTCACATCCTTTATCAAATTGGACATAACTCTTCTCAGAAACATTTTTCTACGAATCTCTTTAAACGCTGTTTTTCTTTTTAAGTTAATCTTTATTGTTTCTGAAGGTACATTTGCATTAACTAAATGCTCAATTTTTTCCTGTTGTTTTCTAGTTAAAACATTCTTTCCAGTACAGACATTTTGTACATTTTTCCTTTTTTTGAAGATATTGCTTAAAAAATCTTTTGTCTGCTTACCAGAAGACTTTCTCTTTTTCCCAACATGAGCATCTCCAACTAACTTAGGTCCTCCAGTTGTCTTCAAATATAGTTTTTTTGTGGTTTTTCCTTAGTCTGGATTTTGTAGGCATCTTAAATTTTGTTCACTGCTCTTCAGCAATACCTGAAAAAAACTAAAAAAAAATTCCTTTATTTTATTTAAATATATTACTACATTTTTTATGATCTTTTCAAATCTTAAAATACTATGTACCCCTTTCCTACAAGTGAAAATCACAATAACACCATCACAAATTAAATATCTAAAAACAATTCCTGTGTGCACACAGAGTCATGGTTTGAAATTAGGCAGAAAACGAAATTTCTTTGCCAATTTGAAAGCACACTTACTACTCTTTTTTTGGCAAGTGATATGTACTTTTACAGTCTGACACATTTTGAATCCACTTTTCAGATTCTGCAAAAAAGCACATGTCCAAACAGCTTTTTGAGACCAGAAACATGTGTAACCTGGGTGACTGACTACACTCCAGCAAGGGCAACCAACCTTAGTGATGCTGAATGTATTTGCATTACTGACTGCAACCTCAAACCCCACTCGGTTGTGAATACTATGCATGATTCCACAGGATAAGCAGCTGGGTGTGTGCTAAGAGTCTGCTTCTGCAGAAAAAAATAGCTCCCCCTTTCCATCTAATGCAAATGTAAAATTACCAGAGTAATTCGCAATAAATCTCTGCCTATAATTCCTCTTTGCACACAGAGTCATGGTTTGATATTAGTCAGAAAACGAAATTTCTTTGCCAATTGGAAAGCACACTTCCTACTGTTTTTTTGGGCAAGTGATAAGTACTTTTACAGTCTGACACATTTTGAATCCACTTTTCATATTCTGAAAAAAGCACATGTCCAAACAGCTTTTTGAGACCAGAAACATGTGTAACCTGGGTGACTGACTACACTCCAGCAAGGGCAACCAACCTTAGTGATGCTGAATGTATTTGCATTACTGACTGCAAACTCAAACCCCACTCGGTTGTGAATACTATGCATGATTCCACAGGATAAGCAGCTGGGTGTGTGCTAAGAGTCTGCTTCTGCAGAAAAAAATAGCTCCCCCTTTCCATCTAATGCAAATGTAAAATTACCAGAGTAATTCGCAATAAATCTCTGTCTATAATTCCTCTTTGCACACAGAGTCATGGTTTGATATTAGTCAGAAAACGAAATTTCTTTGCCAATTTGAAAGCACACTTACTACTCTTTTTTTGGCAAGTGATAAGTACTTTTACAGTCTGACACATTTTGAATCCACTTTTCAGATTCTGAAAAAAGCACATGTCCAAACAGCTTTTTGAGACCAGAAACATGTGTAACCTGGGTGACTGACTACACTCCAGCTAGGGCAACCAGCCTTAGTGATGCTGAATGTATTTGCATTACTGACTGCAACCTCAAACCCTAAAAGTATTCCTCATTTATAACAATACACCTTATTTTATGGTGAAAACATAGTCCATATTATTTTACATGTTCCTTACATTTAAATTTCTCCCAAAACACAAAACGATAAACACAACTTCAACAAAAGGAATTGCAATTCTATTATTCATTTCTTAATTTACCATATACATCCCCTCTCAAACTCATAACTCACCTTTAAAATTAGTTAGTTGTGAAAGAAATGTGGCACTCAAACAGCAGATTATCAGAGCCAGGATCTCGGTTCTGTACACCTCTCTCCTCTCAGCAGAACCAGATAATGGCAAGGTTTCCCTCTCTTTTTCCACACATATACATGTTAATTTCAAATCTCAGTGCTTCCCCCTTTTTTTCAAATGTAATCACACATTTCTATTGGTTGAAAACCAACCCTTTTCCAAAAGTACCCTTCCCCCAACTTGACTTCAGCCTAGTACCCTTCCCCCAACTTGACTTCTGCCTGCTACCATAGCAACAGCTCTTGAAACACTGCTGTGTAGAGTTAGGTCAGAAGTTCACCACACAATGTTTCATTTCCAAAGAGCAAGAGTGCTTGACTTTTCAAACCTAACAGCAAATCCATAGTACTGTTCTTTGGTAACACATTTTTCTGTACCAATACAAAACATGCTTCTATATATTGACACATACAGCCTAGTTTTTAGTGTAGATTGGTATGAAACAGCCAATGAGTTCTTTTTATTTAAAAAAAATATGTATGCCTCCATTTCCAAACTGTCTTTCATTACTTTTTCCCATTCTACTGAAATACACCTCCTGAGTGCATCCCGATCTCCTTGGAAGATGTTCCCAGTGTGGATTGTAGGGCACAGCTATGTCTTCTGGAGTGAAAAGTATGCAGAGAAAACAGGTATGGTGAGAGACCTTGCTTTGCCAAATGTAGACATTAAATGGATTGGTCAGAGAGGGTTAAAGTGGCACCAATTGATGCCATTGGTGAAATCCTTCATGCAAATCCAACACCCTGACCTCATAATAGTGCACTGTGGTGGCAATGACCTAGGCACTTTGACTGGGGTAGGTCTGGAAATGCTTATGAAGGAGACCTTTGCACAACTGTTTTCACTTTTCCCTAAAACTGCCTTTGTGTATTCTAACATATGCCAAAGGCAAAAATGGAACTGGTCCAATCATTTTTGTCCGCAGATTGACAAAGCAAGAAAGCACGTCCACAAATCTGTTTCTGCTTTCCTCCGAGACTATGGTATGGGTTCCATTTACCACAACAACTTGCGTTACGACATGCAAGACATTTATAGAGGAGATGGTGTACACTTCACTGATGAAGGGAACAGAGTCTTCCTCTTGAACCTTAGACTCTGCATCGGTACTTACTTGTAGGTACCACTAAAAAATCAAATCACTTCATAAACACAACGGCTCTTTTTAGAGCCCCCTAATATCTAAACACTTAAATCTGAATTTTATTTCTTTTTTTATTTTTTTTTTTCTACCGTACGCGTACGGTAAGCTCACCGTAAGCTTACCGTACGCGTACCCCGCGATTTTTTTTAAAAATTATTAAATGTTTTTTTTGTACTTTTCTGTCCTTCTTTGACCCCCTTTCAAATGTTAGGGGGTCTGTAACTCTCTTCCTTGCCCCCTTTTCAAGTTATCTCCCTTTTTTTTTTGTTTGAAAACACGAAATGGCGGCCGACACTTCCTCATTTCGTCCTATTCGAATGTTTACAGTCATGTGACAACCAATCAGAATCGCGCTCGCGCACGGCACCGTACGCGTACGGTAAGCTTACGGTAAGCGCACCGTAAGCTGCCACAGATATATATATATTGATTTAAATGCTATTTTCTCAGGAACTACTGAACAGATTTACACCAGACCTACAAAAGGCACTTCCTTGACCTGTAGACTACCTCTCTGCCAAATTTCAAGTAACTCTGTTCAGCCGTTCGGGCTGTAGCTGTGTCTAAAGGTCCTATGGAAAAATGCATGGGGAAAACGCGTTTTGGGACCCCCTTTTTTCTCAGCCCCCGCTTGACGAATCCCCCCGAGACTTTCAGGGTAGGAGCGGAGCGTAGCGCTCCATTAGTTTTGAAAATTTCGCGAGGATTCGTCGACCGGCGCCAAAGTTATTCCAAATAGAATGTTGCGGCTTTCCTATGGAAACAGGGTCCTAACTATAACTACCTACTGGCGACCGCCAGTAGGTAATATATATATATCTACTGGCGGTCGCCAGTAGATAGTTATAGTTAGGACCGTGTTTCCATAGGAAATCCGCAACATTCTATTTGGAATAACTTTGGCGCCGATTGACGAATCCTCGCGAAATTCTCAAAATAGGTGGGGCGCTCCACTCCGCTCCTTCCCTGAAAGTCTCGGGGGGGATTCGTCAAGCGGGGGCTAAGAAAAAGGGGGGGGTCCCAAAACGCGTTTTCCCCATGAATTTTTCCATAGGACCTTTAGTCCGAGCTACAGCCCGAACGGCTGATCAGAATTACTTGAAATTTGGCAGAGAGGTAGCCCTCAGGTCAGGGATGTGCCTTTTGAAGGTCTCGTGTAAATCTGTTGAGTATTTCCTGAGAAAATAGCATTTAAATCAATATATATATCTATAGGCGCGCTCCGAGCGCGTACCGTAAGCTTACCGTAAGCTTACCGTACGCGCACGCCACCGTGCGCGAGCGCGATTCGGATTGGTTGTTAGATCTTAGTAAACATTCGAATCGGTCGAAACCAGGAAGTGTCGGCCGCCATTTTGTCTCTCGCACTCTGAGGGGGTGAAAAATAAAGGTGGATAACGTGAAAAGGGGGCAGGGTGGACAGTTCCTGACCCCCTAGCCTTTGTCAGGGGGTCCCAGAAGGACCCCCAAGGGCAAAAATTAATTGTAATTTTTTTTGAAAAAAATCGCCGAATGCGCGTAGCGTACGCGCACGGCGTAAACGGGAAAATTCCGCGAACTTCGCGTAACGATTCCGCGATTACGCGTACCGTGCGCGCACGGTAAAAAACTTTTTTCAAAAAGGAGAGGTTAAAAAAAAAAAAAAAATTGTGAGGTAAGGTTGGCTCTTAAAAGAGCCGTTGTGTTAATACAGGGATAGAGGAAAGAAAGAATGGGAATATTATGAACGTCTACAAACGTGCTGGTCTATCTTATTGTTAATAAGGGAAACACTGGTCTCCCCAAAAACAATAAGACCACAACACGTTGTACACCTCATTGAAACCCTCCGAAATCGAGGGTTAATGTCCAGAGGAGCTGAAGAAGGTGATGCTCCCACCTCAGAGGAAGGGCTCAGCTGAGCTGCCGATGATGTACTCGGCTGAGCTTCTGAGGTTGGGCTCTGGTGACTTACTGAAGAGTTTTCTCCAGTATGTCGAGCAAAGGTCCTGGGATGTTTATCCCTAAGGTGTCTCATCATAGAGTGATTTCCAAAGGAATACTTCTTCCTTGGATTTCCTCTAGATAAAACACGGTCACAAAGTCTGCAAGTGACCAATGGAGCATTGACCTTTTTCTGCCCCTCTGGAAAAGTAAAATACTCCCACACAAAAGAATCCTTTTGTTTCCTCCTTCTCTGTATGATGATGGTGCTGCTAGGCTCACTCCCAGAAGAGGACTGCTGTTCTGCCATTGTATCTCAATGTCAATTCAGCTCCTTCTCCTAGGGGATCTCAAGCAGTAATGAGGGGAATGGGTGTGGTGTTGGAAGTTTCTGGAACTGAAAGTAGTTTAAACCAATGAAAAGTGTTCTTTGTGGATCACATGACCTACCGCGCGCGCTCCGTAAGCTTACGCTACGCGCTCGTAAACAAGTACGCATGCGCAAACGTGACGTACACATGCGCTTACGGAGCGCGTACGTATGACGCACTCGCGCATGCGCATTACACGCACCCGCGACGTTGGTTCCGCGCAACGCGCATGCGGGTACGCGTTGCCGAAGAAGTACACGTGCGTACGTACGTCACGTACGTATCACGTAAGCGCACCGTACTTATGACGTACGGAGCGCGTAGCGTCAGCTTACCGTACGCGCACGGCAAAAAATTCATTAAAAAAAAAAAATGTAAAGTTTCAAGGGTTGTAGAAGATAATAACTGATGTACAACTGTAAGTAAACATTAATTTTTAAAAAATTAACCATTCCATAATGCAGGATATAGTACATATATTATTTTATACATAGGTTGGATATTATTTTTTAACAAAAATCTAAAAAAAAAAATTTACATTTAAAAAACCTTTGAAATTCACTGAAAAAAACATAGGTTTCACACACGTTATAGTTAGGAATTAGCATTTAAAAAACCTTGCAAAGTCACTGAAAAAACCATAGGTTTCACACATGTTATAGTTAGCAGGACATTTCACTCGTGAAAAACCAATGAAATTCCCCCGTTATAGTTAGTGCAGGCAACTATAACTCACGCGACCGCAATCCTCTGCTGATGACGTCAGATATTACATCACTGATGACATATGTGTTTTTCTGAAAAAAAAAATATTTGTAATATATGTATAGCTAAAAATTAATGGAAGACGACATGGGTAAATAAGTGTCTAAATACAGTGATGTAAGAGCTGTTTTTCCAGTTTGAAATGCTACATATAAATATTCTGTTTTACCTATCATGTAAAACACTTCTTTTAAAGTATTTAAGCCCTGTAAAACAGGTGCTTATATTACCCAACTGAATGATACTCAAAGTGTCAGTCATGAAAGGATTGAAAGTTGAATTGGCTGCAGGAACTAAAACTCGTGGTCTGAGGGTCTCATGCAAGTATGTGCTTATCTGCTGGAGCCATCTTGCCGGCTGAAACAAAGGGCTCTTCAAACGTTCCATGTCGAAATTATCCTCGTCTTAAATAAAACGAGATCTTTTTTGCGGGTGTGACAAAAGTTGAAATTGTAAAAGGGGGATTTAGGCATTGCTGCCAGGCAGATTCACAAACACTTTAGGTTTGTAAGCTGCACTTCAAAAAAAACCTTTTTAAACGTAGTAAAAGAAATGCAAACTTAAGAATAATCACAGCATGACTGAACTGTGCCCACAATTAATCATTGCAAGTAATCTAATTACATGTTTATTATGAATACGCAAAAACATACA
Source organism: Triturus cristatus (assembly GCF_964204655.1). Lineage (NCBI taxonomy): Eukaryota > Metazoa > Chordata > Amphibia > Caudata > Salamandridae > Triturus > Triturus cristatus. The sequence continues at coordinate 229,258,084 of NC_140593.1, forward strand.
CATATAGATATATACACCACCCAGATGCCCTGCTAAATAAACATAAGGTCCTTAAAAAACGAAAGAGGCAGCGCGCACTTTACTACGTTTTCGCTTTAATGTCCAAAATAAAGGGCATTGGATTGAAAGCCACGCTTGCTCGTCCACCCCTGCTCCTCGAGTTACAGTACATGCGGATACTACCTGGCAGGTTGGGGCAGGTCAGTGATCAAACAGCAGGGGCAGTCAGGCGACAGCCAAATCCTGCCCTCCGGAGAATTGCAAAAGGCCAGCGTCAACCTGCTCGGTTTCCAGGCCGCGTTCGCCGATCCTTCGATAAGGGGCAGCGAGGTTTGAAAACACCACATTAACTCTTTTATCTGCCATGTTAAAACGAGAGCAAATGGCAAAATAACTTTTCTTTGTGCTCTTAAATGGTAATTCCAACACGGACAGTAAATTCTTGAAATCTACGACCACATCTTTTCCAGATCTGGGAACCCTAAGTTTGGAAAACTACTACGAATCGCTCTGCAATTGTGATCAATGGTCTGTAAACAGCTTTGGTCTGCGAACAAGAGCGTAATGCACAGTTACACGTATTTACCTCAAATATTCAGAAAGAAGCGAGCAAAAGCAAAGTGTGCCCCTCGAAAATTAAACCACGGCCTGATTATCAATGGTAAACCTGCATTTGACAGTAAGTTTACTTACTTTCGGTATTCAAACACCATTCAACTACACAACTTTATTTCGGTTCATCTAAACCATGAACGTTTACAAATTATCACAATGTGTATTACAATTACAAAGAATACATTCAAAGAAAAACAATTCATAAAATTCCAGAGAGCTAAAATTCTTTACATACAATAACTGAATGGGAGCCACATAGTAATGTAAAAATCATCAATGTTCCAAATAGAATAAAATTCGGAGACTAGAATAATCAGTTTAAAACAACATACATTAAAACCATTCATTATACGTGAGCGCTTACTCATGGCGTTTTCTGATAGCCAAAGAGACTTTTATGTAGTTGGATACCGCAGTGCATATATCAGGGGCAGCCAGTGAGTGCAAAAAAGTTAATACCATTAATACATGTGCAAGGGTTGATTTTCCTTAGTAATGAAACTAAAGGTTTACTCCTCGCCGTTTTATATAAAGTGCAAAATAAAATAAAGTGCATGGTGCTTTGTTCCGTAAAGCTGTCACACGGACAGGGTGTGAGTTTCTCAGCCCACCCTCTTTGACGAGGAAATGCCACTTAAAAAGTGCACCGTAAGTGGGAGAAATCTAGTTAAATAAAATCTAGTCTTCAAATCAGTAGTAAAAGTTAAATAGTATTGCAGCGGGGCAGGGGACATCTGTAGTGGGCCCATCTCATTCAAGATAGCGCGAGTTGGCCCTGAAAACGAGCGCCTCTTTAATAATGGCATATGGTGGGATATTTCCTGGATTATCATAAAAATGCCCCAAACCTATCTCATGGTAAGGGTCCCTCACAAAACTGAGCCATGGTATTTTTAAAGCATTGGCAATCTATAATTACTTCATGGGAGAACATTAATTCTTTGGAGAGATACATTTTTGCCCATAGAAACAAGGGAGCACTGGCTATACGATTCTCTACAAACTCTAAACCCAGTTCCTTGTGACATAGGGAGTTAGAAGCGCTATTCCGGGTAATCAATAACCTTTTGGTAAATTTATTTTCCAATATTTGAAGCGGGCTGCTTTTGTGATGTGCCCACATCCTGCTCCATATGTTGCAATAGAAACACATTTTGCGTTATATACGGTAATTAATTCCCTCACTGGCTTGTGGCCCAATCTACGTGTAAAATGAAATAGCCCATCCACAGCCCTATTTGTAAGATGGGCTCTTGCTGTGACAAGAGGTTCCCAGTTCAGCTGGTTGTTATATAAATCCCCCAGGTACATGATGTTGTTGACTTCTTCTATTATGTTGTCAAGCACAACAATGTTTTTAGATTTAGTAGTCTTAGCTCTACATGCCATAATGTATGATTTAGTGAAATTCACTTTTAGGTCACGTGAAGACATAAAATCAGTAAAAAATATTGAGCGATTTCTGAAGGCTATTAGCTGTTGTTGCCATTAACACCTTGTCGTCTGCATAAGCTAATAAGGAAACAGATTTACTACCAATTTTAAGCAAATCAAGCTCCCTACTAAATAAATGGGCCTCCAAACCATTAGTATATAATAAAAACAAGAAGGGGGCAAAAATACACCCTTGCCAGACACCGTCTGTTGAGGCAATCAGCTCAGTTTTTTCCCCTCGAGAGCCATATCTTTTGGCAACTGAGGTGTTAAGGTTTAACCTGCGAAGGAGAGATAACAGTGCTTCTTCTACGTCAATGCCTTCAATCATAGCCCACAATTTGTCCCGATTAACTGCATCAAAGCACTGGGCAAATTCATAAAGGGCCAGGTGAATTGAACCCTTCCTGGCCTTCATGTATTTGACACGATACGTTTGGCGTTTTACGACTCTGCACTCCCTATACTTGTGTGCAGAGTTCTGCGCACCTGGAGGCTCTGCCGTCGGGGTCGTAAAACTATGCAGGTGGCATGTGAATTGCATTTTGTAGTACATTTTCTGACACTACAAAACGTGCTACAAAGTGCAGTTTGAGAATCAGAGCCACAGAGTTGTCTCACGATAGGATAAAAGCAAAATTTATCGCAAAGATTATATCTAAGAAAACATTCACTCAAAATGAGCGACTTACTCAGGCTACTTTTATGCCACATCCTGAGCCTCTCCAACATAGTGAGCCACATATGTACTGGGCCAGTAGGTCTGACTTTCTTATGACGTATGCATAGCCAATACACTTATATGGCACATACTTGCCCCACATAGTACAGATGCCCAAACACATGGACACGCACAGCACCCACAGTCAAATGTGCACAAAGAGAAAATACACACATGCACATATTGCAAAACCTTTGTCACTTTTTGGAAAGAGCAATAATTAATGTGCCCCTGGGGATTACAATGTCTGGGCCGAAGATTTTTCACTCTCAAAGAGTACATTTTTGAACAACCTTGGAGTTTTTAACTTAAGATTGGTCAACACCAAACCCACTCACAATAAAGACCATCTCCTGGATCACACACAGTCTACCTTGGACCATATCACTGTCAAAGAATCCATTCACTTCATCTGGACACAATTTTTCAGTTTTATTCTGATCTTTTCTCGCCTTGACTACGCGAATGCTCTCTATTTAGGAGCACCACATGAAACCATTACCAAACTACATATTGTACAGAACTGTGCAGCGCGTATACTCCTGCGGATTCCCAATCGGCAATCTGCAAAGTCAGCTCTTGACACTCTCCACTTACTTCCCATGCCAGAGAGAATCAAGTTTAAGGCTCTCTGTATTGTACACAAGACATTAGCAGGGAAGGGACCGCCTATTATTCGGTTCATCATTATGCCTTATTCTTCAAACAGAAGCCTGCCTTCGGACAATCGCCATCTTGCTGTAGTTCCTAAAAAAAGAAAGCCAAGAAGTGGAAGCCGTCAATTTTCCTATAATGCCTCCAAGTTATGGAACATCCTCCCCCTCCATATCCGTCTTGAAACTAACCATCTGACCTTTCAGAAATCGCTTAAAACACTGCTCTTTCTCTAATGCTGTGGTAGTTCTTTTGGATGTGCTGCTACTAGCGCTGGGATGCCCTCGGGTAGCTATGCGCCTAAGAAATACTTTATTCATTCATACATCAAGTTATCAACCTCTAAATTCAATAGACGAGTCTCGATCCAGTGTACTGAAGGATAGTGGACATATTTTAATCACTCAGCAATTGATGTGTTACTCCAAAAAAATATTTTTATGATTTTGATAACCCCTCATTTATTGACTAAGAACCAAGTTCTTTGCTTTGTCAACGGAATAGTAATATTACCACAATGTCAGACAAGTGGTTGCCTTTTATGGTAAGCAGTCAATAGCCCCTTGGAAATGGGGCATCTCCAATTGGTTTGCAATGGAACAAAAAGCTATGAAACTAAATGCCAACAGGATGAAAGGGAATAATGGCTAAATTATTCTCCAGTCTACAAAATCAATATGTTGCTCAGATGTTCATCTAAGAGCAAGAAAATGCAAAAGGCTAAAAATATCTACTTTTCAAACCAGATTTTATCTTCTTCTGATATGTCAAAAGGACTCTCTTGCACAATGGAGGAATTACAATCCCTCCACTGTATGCTTTCTGTCATCCAGCCCTCTAGGGGATTATGGTACCAACTGCCCTCGTACTCTGAAGGCAAGGTTAGAATAATCAACTATCCTCCATGAAAAAATTCACACTATTGAGAAATATTAATGTAGAGTGTCCCCCTCCATTTTCCTTTATACAGCGGTCAACATTCACCAGAGCAGGGCTGGCAGATGTTATATCGCACACCAATACTCTATGTTTCCCAAATGCCTTCCAAGCTTAAGAAGCAGCTTTGTCACCAAACAGGAGACAACCTTCTCTTTAATAGGTCTTTCCCAGGGTATAGTCGCTGTATTAAATGTAAGCAGTAGTCAAATCTCTTCTAAAAAGACCATCAATCAGTTTGGAAGATCCAACCAACTTTAAGTAAATTTCCCTTCTTTCGAAATTAGATAAATTGCTAGAAAAACTCCTTCTCTGCAAGTTACAGAATTTATTGAAAAAGGCTGTAGAACAAATAAAAGCACTGAACTAGTTGGTTTTGGTTGCTATTAGATTATCTGCATAGACTGGTGGACAGTATTGGCGTTGGTGCACTGCTATGTTTAGATCTTTCAGCTGCATTACACTCCAACATTATACTCACTAGTACCTTTCAAGAACTGGGATAGTCTGGATTAGTGCTAAGGTCTTTTCTGATAGACGGGGCACAATTTGTATGCCTGACCACTTTCTCTTCTAATTCAAGTCCCTTACGTGTGGGTTTCCACAAGAATCTCTCTTTAACACCTACCGTTTCATCTGAACAAGCGCCCCTTATTAAAACGACTTCATCACCAGAGGACAAAATTCTATAAACACAGGTGTCAAATGGATCATGTTTACCAGCTTCTTCTCTCTAAAAGGTCACTAACCTAACCAGTGATGCTGCTTAAAAAAACCTGTTTCCTGTTATTGAAAACTTATGTGAGAGCAAGCAGTGGTTCTGTGGATCACTACCCAATACCATGAAGCTCCTACTCAGAATCACAACAGGGGAGGAGTCCAAAGGGCGCACCTTCCCCTCTGCAAATCAGCTTCCATCCCCAAATTGGGAGGCGGTAACTGACCACAAAGCTTTTGATACAAAAGCTATAGATTCACAATTCGGAAGGTATCCTAGTCGCAGGAACTGACCTAATTTGGATCAGGAACATGCAGCACTGTAAAGTGAGTAGTAAGAACCTACACCATTTATACTGACCACTAATAATACTCAGGAAATGAGGTAATAAGTTTAAAGAACAGAGGGATTTAATAAATGTGTTGTGATATGAGGTATAACCTCTTGATAGCCATCCATACTGTTCTTTTGAATATGGAGTTTTACAAACAATTTGAGAGCATACTTCTGTATATTTAGAGGTCTTTGTTTTTGACATATTTTATGTGTGAACAAGGTTATGAATTAATGTGGAAAATGTCTTCCTAATCAGTAATACATGTACAGGACAATGGATGTGATTCGCACTTTTAGGTGTTACTTGATGTGAATGCTACAGTGCACTAATGTGCAATATTCAGCGCATGTTAGAGGAGCAGTTGGGTAGTTGTGTCCTAGATGTGTTGGCTGAGCTGTTTGAAGTTTACAGTATTGATGGAAATTAATAAAGATGTTACTTTGTGAAAAATCGAATTTCGGCTCCCTCTTCATATTTGGAACAAAAACCTGGAAATGATATATGGAAATATGTTTGAAATTTTATAGAATGATACAATTGTTTGATTTGGAGTGTTCACTCTTCAAAAAACAGAACGCACGATTTGTAACAGTATCCGAGCAGCAAGACTGTAGGAGGTTGAGCACCAGTGTAAAATGCTGCTGAAATTGACACCAGTGAGGTTGTTCTTATACCTATACTGCTCTTTTCTTGTTTATGGTATTTTTAAGCTGTCAAACTACATTTTCAAATTTTGCTTAAGATGTCCCTCAAATGTAACTGTAAAACGCAGTATGTCTGAACTAAATCCACCATCTCTGAAAAACAACCTAATTGCATGCTGGAAAGCAACCACCTCAGAATGGTGGTGTTGAGCGGTGCAAAGCCAAGCCTGCCTTATTTTACTGTAGCCTCCTACATTTTTGTCCATATTAGCAGTCATAGGGAAATGCAATACCCTTGTCTCATTTTTTTTTTTTTACTGTCAGCCAGACTCATCATCACTTTAGACCAGAAGCCCCTCACACCAGGGCACGCCTAAAGTTTATGTATAACTGTCCCTGGGAGACCATGATCCTGAAGGACAATTACCAGTTTCTGAACGCCCAATTCTTGCCATGAGAACCCTGGTAAAGTAGGTCCTTTGGAGTACCAGTTGAAACCCGGATATGTTTGCTACTTTTCTGGGACTCTGTAAAACTTCACTTCAGACCTCATATAATAACCAACCCAAAACCTGTGCCTATTTCTCTTGAAGCTCAGAAAGAATATCAGGAAAGTTATAGATTAGTTTACTAGCTCCAAGAGAGATCAATTTTTTCATGAGGGGTACGGTCAATATTATATCCTCCAAGGGTCTAACATCTTTAATCTGTTTGCCCTTGGGCACATCAACAAAGAAGCTGTGTCGAAAAAACAGATTTCGAAAGACCTTGCCATCTGCATTGGATATTTTTAATTCAGAGATTGGAATGTCCCCCACGCGTCATCCAATTTACCAATACCTACTTCAATCAGCCAGCTGATCAGAGGCCCGGAGAGGTGTTTCCTTCGTTAACATGTTTTGGCAGCCTAAATGTTTAACGGCTGCTTTTCATATCTACAAAACTGCCAGCATATAAGTCAGCCAGTCTCTCTTGTGCAGCTTCCGGTAAATGGTATCAGGATACCCTCTAGACTCCAAGTACCTATTGGTTCTGACAGATGGTTCCCCCAGCGAGGTATATGCCTAATCATTAACTTTCACCAATTATGTTGCCCAGTAATATTTCCTCACATCTCGAAGGGTGATGCTCACATGGTAGACTACTCTCATCAGCTGTCTCAGTTCTGCATCTATATTCATGAAGTATATATTCAGTACGAGGTGGATTCCTCATTCCTGAGCGCACACTCACTTGCGAATTCCTGCATTCAGTTTTCTTGCACATCCCGTCTTTGGTCTGTGCATCTTCACCACTCGCACATGGGGCAACGTCTGCCATTCCAAGTGTCACCAGGCAATTGCCTTTTACGTTCCATCTTGAACCAACAGTGCCTCAAAAATGTTGAGGTTCAACCAAGATCCTTGAAGAACAGCATTTATAAATTGATTTTGAAATTTCAGCATAGCTTATTTTACAAGAAACACAACACCTACTCCAATTTAGTCAACTTAAAAGTGTATTTTCCATGTATTAATTAGTGTAGAAATTTAACTTTTTAAAGAAACATGTGTTTGACTTTTAGAAAGTTCAAGGCTTGTTAGGCAAACACAACTTTAACTATTACATTAAATAATATTTCAAAAGTATTTACTATTTATGTGTTGTCTTTGTTTATGAGTGGCTGCACATGTGTGTATTTGTGCTGATATTTGCACGGGCCTAGTCTGTGTGTACATGAAAGTCTGCAACCGTTTTTTTCTGTACCACCACGGCATGAATAAATATGAAACTATACAAAAGTTAAACCTATTAGATTTGCCAATATTTGTTCTTTGTCGATGATCATGTTTGTGAAGTTGGAACACCAAATAGTTGTGAATAATAAAGCAATAAACATCAGTTTATAGATTACTTACACATCCACCAGCCAGGATTTCTGCTGCAAATGGGACAGAGCCATCTTTGATTCTAAACTTGTCCCTTACAAAGTCATTCACCTGAAAAACAGAAATGGGAAACAAAGTTATATTTCAAAAAGTGGAATAAAATAAGACTACATCTGATTGTTCTGCTTCAGGTGAAGGATGTGGCAAGTGTTCTTGAGTTATGATAAATGACAATAAAACATAATATCTCACATTACGTTTTAGAAGGTCCTTATCCATATATGTGACAGCAATTATGGTTGACAATCACATCAACTAAAGAAAACAGGGGGTTGTGACCATACTGAACAATATAATCTTTGATATTTATAATGTTGATCCTTAAAATGTATTACCTTCGGCAAAAGTTGAATATTGTGTCCTGTTTAATGTTGTTCTGGGTTTTTACCTCATATCCACTTTAGAATAAATGTAATTCTTTTACACATGGCCAGAACCAATCTCTAGCAATAATCATTCTAATACATAGGAACAATTCTGGATGGATACTTTTTCTAATCGCAGATTCCCCACATTTAGAATACTCCCAGGCGTCAGACTAGATCCGGAAGATTTTACAGCATAGCCCCTGAACGCCAGTAGGAGGTGTCATGCAGCTCCGTGTCAAACCTATTTCGCCCCCGAAGTGACGCTGGAGCTTCATATAATAGCCACTCGAATATGCTGATGTCAGTCTCTTTCTGGACTCCTCGGAATGAAACCCCAAAGACGAACTAACTGTGCCATTGCGCAAATCTGATTTGGGACATTTTAGATGGAAAAGTGGCAATTCCACAGAACGGGGAGGTGGAAGGGTGGGGAGGAATCTGAGGTTAGATAGTGTATCCACCAGAAAACGTGTTACAGAAAGTAACTTGTTCTTCTGATGGATACTTCTTCCTGCATATTCCGCACCTTTAGAATAGATACCAACACAGTACTTTCCTCTTGAGCTGGGACTGTGGAATGGCTCTGAACAAAAAAGTTCTACAGGACCAAACAGCCAAAATGCCCTTCCCATTATACCTTGATTTCAAGGCAGCATTGCTTTGTAAATGTGTGCACTTTTGCCACAATGCGGCTTGACAAATATCCGGGTAGGGCACTCCGTGTGCCAATCCGGTGGTATCAGTCTCAGTCCTGGTGGAATTGGCCCTCAAACCTTCTGGCGGCTTCTTTGCGGCTAATGCATTGCAGATCTCAATAGAGAGGACTATCAACATGGACAACGTCCTTTTCTGCACTGCCATGCATTTCTTTGCCGGAGAGAACCCACAAAGAGCTGAAGGTCTTTGCTAGTATCGATGTAAAAGCTCAAGGCTCTTTTTGTGGTCCAAACAATGAAATCTCTTCTCCTTGTTCAAGTGGTGAGGTGGGCACAGAATGTCAGAAGTGTGATGGACTGTTTGACGTGAAAGGAAGTCATAACATTTAGTAGAAAGGCTGCTCTAGTCCTCAGCACCAATTTGTCCAAATCGGGTGGTGTTGTGGATCGGCTGGATTGACGGAGCTTTAAGCTCACTCAAGCAACAAGCCAAAGTTATTGCAATAAGAAAGACTGTCTAGGGTTTAGGAGGAAAAATATAGAATAATCCTTTGAGAAATCGGATCACAATGGTTGATTTGAAGGACGGTTGATCGAGTTAACACAAAAAGATCGAAAAAGCCTACAAATAACCTTTAACCATGCCCATTGAAAGTCCTTGCTGGCCCAAACATAAAACAAATAAGCAGCCATCTGACAGTATGGCCTTCAACGAGTTCATATTACGGGTGCCACGCCAAGCCGCAATCTTGTACTAGTCTCGGGCATAAACAAACTTGTTTGAAGGATACTTGGTTGCTAGGGTGACATCCACTACTTTAGGAGGAAAACTGAATGCAGCCAACTGCCGCCATTCAATCTCCACAAATGGAAGTGTAGATTGCGCAGGTGCAAGACCCAGCGCCTTGTTGTGGTAGAAGATCCTCCCAAAGCAGCAGCTTCATCGAGGACAGTTGTTTATGCCCAGAAATTCAGATCACCACACTCTCTTGGCCCAATCCACAGTCATTAGAATTACTTAGGACTGGTCAATTTCTATCTTCTTGAGAATTTAATTGCGGTGATGTAGCGGTGCAATGGCTTACAACAGTTCCGTTGTCTACTCTAGGAAGAACAAGTCGCCGAGAGATAGCATTCTTGGTAACTCAAGTGCATTCTCCACATTGGCCAAAAGATCGAGCCAGGGCTGGAAGACGTCCTGTGCCACCTCCGGGTACAACTGCGAACCGCGGCTAGGCATGGTTGGCAGAGTTTATTCACCTTGGCATTGAAATATTCTGCCTGGTGTTGCACGATTAGGGAAATGCCCAGACGAGTCACCACAGCCAGAGGCACCGGGCATCCTGCAACAAGGCCCGGAACCCACTCTTCTCTGTTTCTTCCTATACAACATAGTGGGGGTGTTGTCCATGAGAACCTGCCCCCAGGCGTCTTCTGGTGGATGGCGGGAAGACCTTCAATGCCAAGCAGATGGCCCTAACTCCAACAAGTTGATGTAGAGAGGACCAGAGTCCTCTGATCGCCACATCATTCTGATGGCCCTTGCTACTCAGCAGCGATGCATTTGTCACCCTTGTCAGCTGTGGGTGGGGTAGGGCGAGGGGTTCTGCCACTGGTCTTTCTGTTGAAAGGCAGAAAGGGCTTAGACAATGTCTGCCCAAGCTGCAAAACCTCAGTGAGGACATGGGTTTTTAGCTCAACACATGGTACCTGTAAGTCTAGGACTTCAGCTATCCATCTGATGACCACAGCAAATGAGGCAATATCTTTTTTCAAAGGACCGGAGGGAGAACCCAGCCTCAGGTCAGCAAAAGTGTCCTATCCACGGGCCTCTTGTGGGTCCAAGTGTGAATTTTCATGATCATATTGTGGGGGAAATTCATCCCAATTATCTCCAACATCCCAAAAGGCTGTTTGACTTTGGTTTGAGTCTGATCCAAAGAGTTGTTGGAGTTCAAGAGGACAACTCCTAGCCAAATGTGCGATCTTATATGAATTACAGCGAACGGGGTGTGGTACCTTCCAGACTGTTGCAGGATGTGTCTTTGGAGGAGGTTGAAATAGATTCTGTTCAGAGTCGGACAGTACATAGGAACAAGATCCTACTCGGGAGTCTACAGGGTCATCAATGTGGCAGGAACCCACTAGGATCATGGTGCCAGACGTGGATTTGGCTCCAGAGTCAGAGCTGAAACCGAAATGGGTTCTGGAGGTACAAACTGTTCCGCCAACAGAAACCCACCTGGAGGCCTCCATTGATCAGTGCTCCCAGTAGGCGCACAAGAGGGACCTCAGCAGGGTGCCAAAAAAGATCAATACAGTCATAATCTGTAGCAACATCACATTTTGCCCTAGAATTTAGGATGCATTGGGATTGGCTACTCGCCCGAAGCAGTATTAATAAGGAGGGTTAAACTGGATGTCCTCAACTTCTCAGTGGAAGAGTGACAAGTCTAGGATGAGTCATGTTTGGCCTTTGTATATTTCGTTTTACCTGTTATCACTTGCATTTATAATTTAAGCACCACCTTCAATTTACTATACGTTGCACACGTCCGTACACAGTGTTCTTGCATCACTCGCCACAATACATTAGCTATAACTCACCACCCTTACATGCACTGTATTCTTTGAGATTATGTTGTTTGAGATGTAATGTGTTAATATAACTGCTATGATTTCACATGCTATAAGCCATATGCAAGTGTATAACCAGTGCATGGAGAAAGGGCACGTTATAGTTAACGTAATGTGGCGAGTGATGAGAGAGGATTGTGTACTCATGTGCGCGACATACAGTAAATTGAAGAATGAGCGAAAATTGTAAATGTAAGTTATTTTTTGAAAATTCTTTTTATTGGCATTTTATAATATAATCATACATATGTTCCATAGAAAGGAGTATGTTACATGTTGCGAAAATTGTAAATGTAAGTTATAACTGGTAATGCGTAAATTAGAAATGTAAGTTATAACTATAACGTTATAATTTCTTTAGTTTGTATAGTTTAAGACGGGTTTGAAAAGAAAGATAAAATGTTTTCCTAACTATAACTTCGCTTTAACTTTTGTTTTTTTTCATTAAATTTAAATGTTTTTAATAAAAATGTGTTTCCAATCATAGTGTGAGTGTTATTTATTTGTGAGTGTTAAGTGCAGTGTCGTAGAGTATAGTGAAGGACAGTGTTGTATAGTATAGTTTTATAGAGGCTTGTGTTGTAGAGTGGCGTTGCATAGAGTGGAGTGGCATTGCATATAATGGAGTAGTGTTATAAGGTGGAGTGGCATGCAGTGTCTTCTAGTGGCGTGAAGTATCAGAGTGGAGTGGCATGTCATACAGTAGAGTGGTATTCCATGTGGGAAACTGTCAGAGTGAAAAATAGTGGCGTAGCATAAAGTGGAGTACAGTTTTGTTCAGTGGAGTGAGGTAAAGTAGACTAGAGTGGTATATAGTGTTGTAGAGTCTAGTGGCATAAAGTGCAAGTGAGTGGAGAGGCATATAGTATAGAGTTGAGTAGAGTAGATAATTCTGGTGCCCAATGGAATAGCATACAGTGGAGCAGCGTACATTGGAGTGGAGTTTACTGCAGTTGCATATAGTGGAGTTGCATTTTGTAAAGTGGCATATAGTGGAGTGGTGTACAGTGGAATAACAGAGTGGAGTAGCATAGAGTGAAGTAGAGTACAGCAGAAAAGCGTATAGTGAAGTGTCCTAGACTGGAGCATACAGTGGAGTGGGGTAAAGTGGACTAACATACAGTGGAGTGATATACAGAGAAATAGCGTGCATTAGAAAGGCTTACAGTGAAATAGCAGAGTGGATTGGCGTACAGTGTAGTGGCATACACTGTAGTTTTGTACAGTAGAGTGGGTAGGGTGAAAAAGCATAGAGCAGAGCAGCATTCTGTAGAATAGAGTGCCATGCACTGGAGGAGTATACAGTGGAATAGCATGGAGTGGCAGAGTGAAGTGGCATACAGTGGAGTGACATACAGTGGAATAGAGTGGAGAGGCATACAGTGGAATAGCGTAGCGTGTAGAGTAGTACAGTGGAGTGTCGTACAGTGAAATACCATAGAGTGGAGTAGAGTAGAGTGGAGTGGCATGGACTAGAGTGGGGTACAGTGAAACATGGTAAAGTGCAATTGTATAAATTGGAGTGGCATACAGTGGAGTGTTGTGGAGTTGAGTGGGGTATAGTGGAGTGATACTGATGGAATAGCTTAAAATGTAATGTTGTAGAGTGGAATTGCATACAGTGGTATTGGGTAGAGTGGAGTAGCGTATAGTGGACGGGAGTACAGTGTAGTAGCATACACTGCAGTGTCAGAATGGAGTGGTGCACGATGTAATAGCATACAGTGGAGTGTTTTACAGAGTAGTGGAGTGGCGTACAGCGGATTAGCATAGAGTGGTGTTGAAAGGATTAGCGTAGAGTGGCGTATATTGTAGTGGCCTAAAATGGAGTGGCACAGAGTGCAACAGCATAGAGCGAAGTGGCATAGAGTCAAGCAGCATAGAGTGAAGTGGCGTACAGTGGACTGTCTTAGTTGAAACAGAGGCATTGAGAAAGTGTGAATTTTCCAGGAATATAGATTATGATGTGTAAACGCAAATTTTTGTTAGCAGGTGTTAATAAAGTAAGTAGTGTTTAAGTTATAAGAGTTACAATAGTTAGTAATATATTTTGTCACAGTATACCGCGGTACATGCCGATAAGAAAGCAGTATACGATTGACTAATGGCTGTCTTTACAAAACGTAACAGGGCAGCCATGTAGTTTTCAGTACACTTTCGCTGCATTATGGGCTAGAGCCTTATATATATGGGTATTACGTTTTATAGTTGTTCCCTATCTATTACCACTTTATAAAATTATTGATAGTTAAAGAAAAGTATTTATAATACATTTCTACATATTGTTCCAGCAGTTTAGGGAGAACAACACATTTAAAAAAAAAATCTTTTTAGGCAGCGCAGTAATTTTTAGGTATTACTGCAGTACTCTGTCGACTTTGTTTAAATATTTTAAATATGTTAAATATTTAATATAATACCAGGATAATCGAGCAGTCTTCCGCATGCTACGATGGAGGCGACCAGAACAGCATTGCTCAAACCTAATAAAGAACCCACTGAGTGCTCCTCCTTCTGCCCCTTGTCCCTACTCAATGCAGACAATAAAATCTTTGCAAAAATCCTCAGAGAAAACAACCATTAATGCAATTCTTAATCTTAGTTAACCAGTCAGGCTTCACCCCCTTCCCACGATCTACATTATTCAACCTCCGTACGTTAATTGCTGTATTACATAGAGCAGATTGTCAGCTTCCGTATGCCGCGGTACTATGAGATGCAGAGAAAGCATTTGATTTACTAGGGTGATGGTTTATGAGGGAGGCTATTTGTCGACTGGGCCTTCAATGCTATTTCTTATTACTTATCAACTTATTAAACACAAACCCAACAGCAAGAGTGCGTGTTAACAACTCATACTCTACTTTGTTAGCGTTTGGCAAGGGCACAAGGCAGGGTTGTCCCCTCTCCCCTCTTATCTTTGCACTGGCTGTAGAGCCTTTACTTGCTTCATACAAGAGTTACATTTGCATTGTGTCTTATCCCTGGGTAATATGTCGATGATAATCTCATTGTATGCTGACAATGTAATTCTGTACTGCAGATTAATCGAGTTTCTAGTGTCCAAGAATTAATTTACTTTGGGGGCTACTCCACGTTACAAATTAATTGGTCAAAATCGGAGGCATTCCCTCTTACGGACAATTGTAAGGAACCCACACTGGAACTCCTTTTGAGATGGAGCCTTGAAGGGGTGAAATACTTTGGGACCTGGGTCACACGGGATGTTGATGACCTGATACTAAGTAATTATGGTACTGCTCTCAACAAAATTGAGGCGAGCATCGAGAGGTGGATTCAGCTTCCCTTTCCCTCCTTGAGAAGATTTCCTTAATAAAGATGGTGATATTTTCTAAGCTTTATATCTGGTCTCAAATATCCCTGTATATCTCCCACATTACTTTTTACGGGAACTGTGTCAGAGACTCTTTTCGACTGATATAGCGAGGAGGTCAAACTCGTGTGATGGGAAGTCCTCATTGCACACCCTTTACAGCGAGGCAGGCTTGGGTTACCTGACATTTACATATATTATCTAGTAGCGCAGGCTCATTACCTAAAATACTGGCCACTAACTCACTGTACACCCATGCACGTCGGAGTTGAGCGAGCGACAGCTCGAACACACTTGTAGCTGGGTCATATCTGTGCACTGCCCCAATTGGCACAATGAGAATTGGATGTGCTTGCCTTGACGAGCAAAGCACGTGGGAGCTAGCCCGAAAATTGCATTCCCTACTCCCTGAAGCTGCCAGCTGCAAATAATCCCCTATTGACTCCTATTAGTCAGAGAGAGGTCAACGTTCTGCTGCGGTGGACAAATATACACACCATTGGCGACCTATTCGAAAACAATACATTTATCTCCTCTAATAGTTTCTCTGCACTGGATGTTACTTCATTGACATTGTACTGCTATCTCAAGCTCCAAGCATCGGCTGGGGCTAGCCATTCCACGTATCCTGCACCACTGCCAGACATGCAAATGCTTGCAGAATACATAGGTAGGACCGAAGAGGGACTCTCCATCTTGCATCCCTACTCTGCATTCCTAGCAGATGTGATGGATAAGTTACCGAAAGCTAGACACAAAGGGAAGGCCTCTTAAGGGCATCCACTGTCAGATAAAACATGTGAATACTGTTGTGCACAAGTACACACTGCTTCCTACAAGCATAAAGCATAAACGTATACAATATAAATACTCACACCAATACTACACAGAGAATGCATAACTAAATCTAGTGGGGGCACTGCGATTAAATGTGCTAGATGTGACCTTCCAAATGCAAACTCTCTTCATATGGCCTGGAGCTTTCCCAAACTTACCTCGTATTGGCGGAATCTTTTCTTTGTTATTTCTGAGGTCCTGCAGACCCCAATTGACCCGGCTCCTCAAACAGCTATACTGGGAGACCCCACTAACTTACCCTTCTCATACCGACGTCTTGTTATCATTCTTCTCGTTCTAGCTAAAAGATGGGTGGCCGCGAGGTGGATACAGAGACAGGTGCCGTCTGAGGGAGTGGCAAAGTGATGCTGTTTACAGTCAAACATGTTGAAACAGTACGCTGAGTCAATCCACCCAACCACTCGCCCCAAGGACATATGGGCACCATTTTGTCTCTACCTGCAGCGTGACACTGCGTGATAGGTTTTTCATTGCTTTGTGTTGCTTGCCACATATCTGTCATAACTAAAGCTCATATGTATGTACTGTGTTGTGAATTTTCACCCATGTGGAAAATGTCCTAAGTTATAAAAAACTATCACAAAGCAACATGCCACAAACAGATCAGTCTCAATACTTAAAACTTTCGGCACCATCCAGAGACACTAATGTACCATTCAGTCGTCCCGGTAATTATGAACGCAGATCCACACGATCATTCAGGAGCACCACCAGGAAATGATAGAACCTACATAGAGGGCCTAGTTGTGGATTTTTCACCACCAGTCAGATGCTGAACTACAAACATCTCCCTATTTTGGCCAAATGACAAAACTTTACTTTTGCAAAATGCATATATTTGTGGCTAATCTCTTAGATGAAGTTATGACTGTGTCCTACAAAAACGCCCCGGTAGAACAGTTGTGTTAAAGTGGTTGACCTCATTCAGATTTATAATCATCCAGAAGTGTCCAGGTGCTTTCTCAACTACAAATATCTGGGAGTACACATGCTTCCACAATTATGCATGAAGCCAAGAAAACTGAGATAGGTACTTCATAGGGATGCCTGATGTCTAACTAGACATGGCACTATTTGGGGCACTTGCAGTTGGTCCTTGTGGCACAACACCTACAACTGGACCTCTGTTTTCTCAAAGAAGTCCTTAAAGCTGATACATCATGAAAGGAGCACAATGGAGGCAGCTACAACTGTCTGTTTTTAATTTTCTCACAATCAGAAAAAGAAAAGCAACAAGAGAGATGTGCTACCCAGTATGTTCAAAGTTCACAAGTTCCAATCTTCAGTTTTGCATCCCTTCTCTCTGGCATTTTCAAAATTAGCTTGCTGTATAAACCTGTAGGATCCCACCCAGAAGAGAAGATTACACAAGGTTCTGAGAATCTCATTCTAGCAAAAACAAAACATGAATTGAAAGCCCCATGATTCTGTAGACCATGGTCAGGACTTGGTCTACTCCGTGATGCCAGATTCACATCTTATGTAAGTCACAACCTCAAGTAGCAAACCGAGACTGTCAATTGTCTGCAATCGGGAA
Source organism: Triturus cristatus (assembly GCF_964204655.1). Lineage (NCBI taxonomy): Eukaryota > Metazoa > Chordata > Amphibia > Caudata > Salamandridae > Triturus > Triturus cristatus. The sequence goes on from NC_140593.1 coordinate 229,275,461, forward strand.
ACTACTAGCTACAGCGACTATAAAGATCTTGCAGGAAGAAACAAGCCACGAAAAGAGGCCAACAGTTCATCAATGAACATGAGTACCTATGGTGTAACCAGGGTGGATTTTGGCTGGTCTATGGCAAACTTTGCTGCTCAATGTGATGTATAATTAACAAAGGAGTAGATTTTTATGTATGCGACTGATTAACCACCCAACCAATTTTGCCACAGTGGATAGAGTATCTTGGAACTAACTGCAGAACGGACTGTAGTCTAGGGATTATGTTTTTGAACATAAAGTAGCAAAAATAATTTAAAGATGGAAATGATGTGAAATGAATAATACCAAATAGACTGACAAAAAACACCCTGTAAACTGTTAAAATTAAATAAATATCTGCCTATTATGAGGATCAATGAGGCAAAATGAAAAGGTTATGTTAGAGATCCCTTTTCAGTTGTGCATTTCCTCAGTTTTGTGCAGGTCTCCTAGCAGTTCTTTGTGACAGGGTAAAAAGGCTCGGTGTAGTTACGATATGACAGGTAAGTAAAAAAACAGAGGTTGCTTAAGGTTAAATATCAGTTCAGTGCATTAAGAGGTGCCGCCCACATTCTAATTTGTTATACACAACTATGAGAGGTGGGACGTTGTGTGGGAATTAGCTCTCAGTTTCTAAAAGCGCAATCAAATCACACTCCTAGTTGGTATGTGCGACAGTATGTAAAAATGATAACATTTTGTGCAACATCGAGCACTGCGCAATTTACAACTGACAAATTCAAACAAGTTGATTATATATACTACATATTCCATTAACACTAACACAAGTCCGTTCATGTGATCCAGTCGCGAGTGGTAACTTTTAACAATGTTTATTTTTTTCTGCACTCTCAGTCAGAACAGGTTACACAAAATATATTGCAAAGGTATTTTTCAGGGGTACCTGAAAACTGTTTTTTCATTGCAACATCGTGTTTTTGTGTATTTGCCAACACCGGTTTATGGCCACTTGTGTTTTTTATAAGAGTGGCTCTGATGGGAGCTTTTACACTGCAAACATCTGTGGCGTCCTGCGGATTTTATTCAAGGAAACGTGTCTATTCACTTTAAAAAAACGCTATTTCAAAGAAGTTACATGAAATTGGGCTTGCTCAAAAATGAGCTTAATGAGAAGTGGAAACTGTTAAATTCCACAATGGAATGTTTCCGCCACTGCTCACTTCCTGCTCAAATGATAAATCTTATCTGTGCAGAGGAAACAAGCCAGATGTTTGTGATGTTGGCGGGAAACCGTTCTCCCTGACACATTTAAGGTTTGCAAATAGTGAGGTAAATAATCCCATTACTTTGTGTTTGCATAAGTGGGTACATCCAAGATATGCAACATATTATGGCATAAAAAAATATGACTTTCTATTTTAGCCTGAACATTAGTACAAACCATGAAGCAATTTTTACTTCATTGTGGGGTTATAAAGCAGGCCTGTTGTAGACTCTGGTATGAAGAGAAATTCAAATCCATAAGGAAAATGATTCCAGCAACACATTATAACCTTCTGATGTCAAACTTGTACGAGAACCACGGAAGAGCTGGTGCAACAAAGTCATATCATTATTATAATAATTTTTGCAACTATTTTGCTAAAATAATGTAACTATAAGGATCCAAGAGAATGGCGTGAACTCTCTGACCCCAACATTCTGTTAATCCTTTCCTTACACCCAAGGTACCCCACACACACATCAAATCTCTCTACGTATACTATACCCCAACAGAACAACTTATTTACCTTGAGTAACACTCTTTCTGGTGGATACTCTAACCGCATATCCCTCACCTTGTGAATACTTCCACGCGCCAGACTGGATTTGGAGATTTTTCTCAACATTGTTCTCACCGGCCAGTAGGTGGGGACGAGCAACTCAGGGTCTGCTTCATCCCACCCGTGAAGAGACACAGGAACCACATATACGTACCACCTATGTGCGCTGCCGTAATTTCCTTTGACTATCAGTGCCATCGGAGGTGGAGCTTAGCAACTAATCAGATGTGACAGTGCGCAGACCTTAAATTGTGACCTTTCTATAGATACAAAAAGAGTCCGTTCTACAGAACATTGGGGCTGGGGAGGGTGGTTGAGGAGAGGTGAGGAAACTGTGGTTTGATAGAGTATTCACGGGAAAGTGCATTAGGAAAGGTAGTAACTTGTTCTTCTGATGGATACTTCTAACTGCAGACTCCTCACCTTGTAAATAGATATCAAAGGGTGGTGAGTATGTAGAAGAGTTGATCATCCACCCAAAGGTCTTTGGTGCAATCAATGTAAAAATTGTAGCCTTTTTTGTAGTCCAAGCGATGGAATCTCTCCTTCTCTTTTGAATGGCGCGACAGAGCAAAGAATTCTGTAAGAGTGGTGGATTGGCTAACATGACATTGAGTGACAACCTTTGGCAGAAATGCTACTCTAGTTCTCAACATCAGTTTTTCTGAAAAAAAGGTGGTGTAAGGAGGCTAAACAGACAGTGCTTGCAGTTCACTCATCAAATGCAATTAAATTATCACAATGAGAAAGACCGTTTTAAGAGTCAGGTGATTCAAAGGACAGCTGTGCATCATCTCAAATATCACAATAATAAGGGAGAGGGGGGGGGGGACAAGGTGCTAAATATAGGTCCAGTGACTTGTGCCCCTAAAATCTAAAATTATATTTGCGAGAGTCACAGGTTCCTGTAAAAGAAGGGTAGGAGAGGAAACTGAAGTCGTTCTCAAATTATGGTGTCTGAGGACAGTGTGTCCTGATCTTGATGCCCTCACACACCCCGAAGGATGTCATGCCTCATAATTGGGCAGTGCTCCTCTTCTGGCCAGCGCAGCAATGCCCTACGGGTCCCCCGAAGGGTCACTTTGTCGGAGATCTTTTGAAGATAAAGCTGTGAGTGACAAGTTTTGCTGACACTGAAAGTATGCAGAAAGTAAATGTGCAACTGGGAAACTTGTGCTCAAATATCAACTTTCCCACTTGTCCAAATCGTGTAAAACAAGGCAAATCGCTTGAAATTCACCCTGTATCATTTCAGTTAACAAAATAATTTGAGAGCAAAGTTGAAATAATTCAGCCCAAGATCTGTGCTATTTAGAAATCGCACATGTATAAATTCAATATAAAATAATCTTGCAACGCAATTAACAACAATATAAGCAATATATAAAGAGAACATGACAATCTAGCACCTCTCTGGGTAACTTGTGTCACACGTCAGGACAGAGGCATTCTGAATATTTCACGTTTGAAAAAACTATTACATCCAATATAGGTCACTTGATGTACTACTATCATATGTACTTACTGAGCCACTTTAAAGTCTAAAACATTTTTTCCAGTTTAAAGTGTATTTCTCATATTGTTCATGAATTTCTCTCTGGTACACATGCTGAACCCTATGGCTGGGCACGTGCTATGCCTATTATAGCCAAGACTGCCCACGAGCTCGGCCCTGGCTTGGCGCCCTCTTCGAATGCTCAGTCATAAGGGCTTTACTGCTAAGGAGGAAGATGAAAACAGCTGTTCTAATTGGGGGTCTATGTTGCTGTATTGAAGTCGCTGTAGCCTGTAGCCAGTGAAATACAATTTCCCCTGCAGAGGACATTAAATGTGCAAACCGTGAAACGCTGTTTTAGTACAGTATAAAAAGGAAATACACAATCAGCACAAGACTTACTGTAAGTTTTATGGCTTTCTCTGGGGCAACTCCTAAAAGTTGTGGCAGAAGACCTAAAAGAGAAAAAAATAAAGAAAAAGATCTTATTACAAACTAGCAAACCGTCAGTTAGAAGCAAGGATCACAACCAAAAAGCAGGTCAAATTTTCAGCAATTTCCTACTATTATATTTAATGAAGGCATTTGAGTTGGAATGTCGAGGCATGAATGTGTACTGGCTACATCCAGAGCTAACTTCCGGTCCACAATGTCACTAATTTGTTGGAAAATGTAAGTAGGGTACATAAAAATGTTAGCACCCTATACTATCTTTGCAGACTGATCAACTGTTAAACATAGGGATTTCAGGACACAGTTTGAGAAGAAATGTGCATGGAGAAAAGGGTGTTTTCCCGAGTTTAACGAGAAATAAAGTTGCTTCCATTTGTAGAACTCCTATGATTAAAAACAGCTGTCAGATACACACACATAGAATGCAGTTCACTCTCGTGCAAAACATCCTGCAGGCAGGTAAAACAGGTCGCCATGCGATTACAAATATTTAGTTAGACAATTATATAAACTGAACACAAAAAAATAAGCAATTGCAATAAGAAAGCATCGGAAAAAAATACAGTGGCGAATTTTAGACAGACCAAATATGAATATACTACATTTAAAGGTTCTAGCAAACACGATGCTTTAGCTTGTACAAAAGACAGATTGTTTTCACCCTCCAAGTCTCTCACACTGGAAAATAAACCAAGATTTTAAATCTTAGTGTAAAACAGAACACATCAGAAATACTGAAAGCCAACCTTCGGTAGTGGATAGAAAAAAACGTGGAATCAGATGGCACATCTTTTACTGAACAACCGCATTAACTGACAAGTCCCTGTGGAAAAAAGCAAGGGAACAAATCCCAAAAGTCTATCATGTTACACAACTACTGGTTCCCTTTCAGCCTAATTTAAAATTTTGTTCAATGGTGACATACTTCCGCCTTTGTACACAAACAATGACATACTGCGATAGCGACGTTCAAAGGTTTGTCCATCTTTCACTGAGAGATGAAAGCAATCTTCTACTCACACCATTCCACAGCTTGTTGTGCACTCAACACAACAACAAAATCCAACTCCCAATTACACAATAAAAGCAACTGAAGTCCCATAGAAATCTTCAAAACCTACCTAGTTTTAAAGCTTAAAAACAAGAGGAAGCGTTTGTTCAACCACCAAATATTTTGGAAAACAAGACCTGATCAAAATGGGCAATTTCAAATACCAAGCCATCCTCTGCTGATAAAAGAATCTATGCAAAATGAACACTGAAAAGCATCACCAATCATAAGAAATAGTTTCAATTATATGATCCATTTATGATGCAGGAAACGTACAACGGTATGAAAAAAAATCAATATTTTTAAAAGGTATATTATTTGTATGATGCCGGAATTCAAATCCCCCGCCCCCTCCCCCAAGCAAATATCAGGTGTGCATATACTGAACATTTACTGTATCATAGAGTTACCCCCTAGACCCCTTTGTAGAGATAAACATTGCAAGTTTAGGGGTGTTGGGGACTGCCACTGGAGCTGTGTTGGTGTTAAAATATATAGTATTTGAATTACTATTTCCATTTTGAGACTTATTTTTGATTAATTTCATGTGAATGGCATATTGGGCTGTGATCCAGGCCGGAGTTTTGTTGGTAGGTTAGCACAGCTTTGAGTGATGTAATATGGTATTGTACTTAGGGTAGTAAATAGTATGAGGGTTGTTGTGACCTTTGATAAAGACTGGGGGGCGATTTAAGCACGTCTGGTGTAGTCTGTTCCGTGTTTTGTCCGTGGATGGGGTTGGAAAGCGGTTTCAAATGAAACCAGGAAGTAAAGTAGCCTAAGCTACAAGGAAAAAAAACTTCCACACCTATGACTATCACGGTCATTATGTACAGTCCAAACTGCAGCCAATCAGGCGACAGCACCCACCAGAATGTTCTCCTCAGAGGCTCAGGCTCTCAGATTTTCTCGCACAGGAGTGAAGAACAAGTTACTTACCTTCGGTAACGATGTATCTGTAAGAAACATTAGTTAGTTAAATTCCTCACCTTAGAATATCCCCAGGCGTCAGACTGGATCCGGAAGATTTTTCGTCAGCAATACCCCTTGCGCGTCGCTAGGCGTCGTCTGCGGCTCCGCGTCCGTCGTCGGCGTCGTGCGCCGGGATGACGTCGGAGTACTTAGACGCCGCCCTCGCGCGCTGACGTCAGTTCTTGTACATAGCTTTCCGCGCCAGGAACGCAGAGCCATGCAAAGACCGACACTGGTGCCAAAAATGAAATCTAGGGGCCTGAAAAGGACAACCTTAACCCTAGATGTCAGTTCGCAGAACGGGGAGGATGGGTGGGTCGGTGAGGAATCTAACTAACTAATGTTTCTTACAGATACATCGTTACCGAAGGTAAGTAACTTGTTCATCTGAAAGAAACACGTTAGTTAGATTCCTCACCTTAGAATAGATACCCAAGCAATACCGTCCCCGGTGGTGGGTCTGCGAACCAAGATCACACCAGAAAGTCCTGGAGGACAGAACGGCCAAAGAAGCCATCCCTCCGGACTTGGCTGTCAAGGCAATAATGCCTGGCAAACGTGTGTAACGAAGCCCACGTCGCCGCCTGACAGATGTCCTGCAAAGGGACTCCCCGTCCCAAGGCAGTAGTAGCCGCTGTGGCCCGAGTAGAATGGGCGCGCAGCCCAACAGGAGGGTCCTTTTTTGCCAAAGAATAGCAAATTTTGATGCACAAAACGACCCACCGAGAGATGGTCCGTTTGTGCACAGCTTTCCCCTTCTTAGCGCCCACGTACCCAACAAAAAGCTGGTCGTCCACCCGGAACTGTTTTGTGCGGTCCAGATAAAAGGAGAGCGCACGTTTTGGGTCCAGACGGTGGAGCCTCTCTTCCTCTTTGGAAGGATGCGGAGGCAGAAAGAAGGTGGGCAAGGTGACAGACTGCCCAAGATGAAATGGAGTCACCACTTTCGGAAGAAAGGAGGGACGAGGCCGAAGGACAACCTTGTCCGGATGAACAGATAAAAAAAGGAGGCTTTGAAGATAAAGCCTGGAGCTCACTCACCCGTCTAGCCGAGGTGATGGCTACCAGAAAAGCAGTCTTAAGAGTCAGAAGACGAAGAGGACAATTGTGAAGAGGCTCGAAGGGAGCGCACATCAGGAAGGTCAGGACCAGATTCAAGTCCCACTGAGGCATTACAAAAGGGACAGGAGGGAACGTGTGAGTAATGCCTTTCAGAAAGCGTGTAACCACAGGGGACTTGAAAAGAGAAGGCTGATCAGGAAGCCGCAAGAAGGCGGAAATGGCAGCAAGATAACCTTTCAGGGTGCCCAGGGCAGAGCCCTGCCGGGCCAGAGAAAGAAGAAAGAGGAGAACCTCAGAAAGAGGGGCGGAAAGGGGATCCACAGCCTTTGCTGTGCACCATGCCACAAATTTGTTCCACCGGCAGGCGTATACCGTCTTTGTGGAGGGACGCCTGGCTGCCAGAATGATATCACGGACTTCAGGAGGCAAGTCGAATGGCATCAACTGCCGCCGCTCAATCTCCACGCATGGAGGTGGAGGCTGGACAGGTTCGGGTGGAGGACCGTCCCCTGCTGCTGCGACAGAAGATCCTCCCGAAGGGGCAGACGTATCGGGGGATCGGTCAACATACTGAGTAGCTCGGGATACCAGTACCTTCGTGCCCAATCCGGAGCCACCAAGATGACTTGGGCCCGGTCGTGCCTGATCTTCTTCAGCACTCTGGGCAGAAGTGGTATAGGCGGAAAGGCGTACAACAGACCGCAACTCCACTCGTGACGAAAAGCGTCGCCGAGCGAGTGCCGCCTTGGAAATTCCAACGCGCAGAACTGCTGACATTGCGCGTTCTCTTCGGTGGCGAATAGATCTAACCAAGGCTCTCCCCACTGCTGAAAGAGACCTTGCGCCACTTCGGAGTTCAGACGCCATTCGTGATCCATCATGCACCGGCGGCTGAGTTCGTCCGCTCTGGCGTTCAGAGAGCCCGCCAGATGTTGAACCACTAGGGTCACGCCCTGGTGTTCCAGCCACGTCCAGAGGCGCAGAGCCTCCTGACAAAGGGTCCACGACCCCACCCCGCCCTGTTTGTTGCAATACCACATGGCGGTGGTGTTGTCCGTGAACACCTGCACGACACTGCCCCTGACAGAGGGAAGGAAGGCTTTCAGTGCAAGTCGGATCGCTCTCAACTCCAACAGGTTGATGTGGAGACGAGACTCCGCCGGAGACCAGAGGCCTCTGATCTCCGCCTCTCCCATATGGCCACCCCAGCCCAGGAGGGACGCATCCGTCACTACGACATGCTCCGGTTGGGGAAGGGAGAGGCTCCTGCCCATGGCCCAATCGCGGTCCGTGAGCCACCACTGCAACTGCTGTGCAGTGCCCTCCGAGATCAAGACATGGTCGGACAGGTTGCCGTGATGCTGGGCCCACTGAAACTTCAGGTCCCACTGCAGAGCCCGCATGCGCCGCCTGGTGTGATGCACTAGTAGGATGCAGGAGGCCATCAGCCCCAGAAGCCGCAACACTAGCCTGACCGAAACCCAGGATAGAGGCCGAAAGATGGGAATCAGGGCCTGTATATCCCGGACCCGCTGTTCCGGTGGATAGACCCGGAACTGCGCCGAATCGAGAACTGCTCCGATGAAGAGGAGCTGTTGAGAGGGACTCAGGTGTGACTTCGGCACGTTGATGGAAAATCCCAGCAAATGCAGGAGATCCGCCGTAGTCTGGAGGTGGGAGACGACTGCCTGGGGCGAGCCCGCCTTCAACAACCAGTCGTCGAGATAGGGGAAGACTGGAACCCCCGATCTGCGCAGATGAGCTGCGACCACCGCCATCACTTTCGTGAACACCCGAGGGGCACTGGTGAGGCCGAAGGGGAGCACGGTAAACTGAAAATGCTCGTGGCCCACCGTGAACCGCAGGTAACGCCGGTGGGCCGGCAGGACGGGGATATGGAAATATGCGTCCTGCAAGTCCAACGCTACCATCCAGTCTCCGGGGTCTAGGGCAGCTAGAACCTGAGCCAAGGTTAACATCTTGAACCTTTCCTTTCGGAGGAAGGCATTGACGTTCCGGAGGTCCAAGATGGGGCGTAGGCCCCCTTTGCCCTTCTTGGGAACCAGAAAGTAGTGGGAATAGCAACCACGACCTACTTCTGGACCCGGAACGCACTCGACGGCTCCCTTGGCCAAGAGGGCCGAAACTTCCTCGCGGAGAAGATTCAAATGATCCCCCGAGATACGGTGGAGCTGCGGTGGCATGGCTGGAGGGGTCGTCTCGAAGGGGAGGGAGTAGCCCCTTCGGACGATTTGCAGCACCCACCTGTCCGATGTAATGGACCGCCAGTGGAGCAGGTGATGGCGAACTCTGCCGCCCACTGGCGTGGAATGGGCCTGAAAGCTCGGACTAGGAAGGCTTTGAGGCGGATGCTGCCGGGGTGGATGTGGGCTGACCACGTCGTCCTCCAGATCCGCCACGGCGGAAACCACGTCCGCGACCGCGCGCAGGTTGGTTCTGCGGCTTCCTTGGCCACGAAAGGGGCGAAAAGCGGAGGTGTGCGCCCGCGGAGCCGAGAGGCCCAAGGACTTGGCCGTAGCCCGGGAGTCCTTAAAGCGGTTCAGCGCACTGTCCGCCTTCTCACCAAACAGGCGAGTGCCATCAAAGGGCATGTCCATGAGGGTGTTCTGAACATCCCCGGAAAATTACGTGGACCGCATCCAGGCGCGGCAACGGAGTGCCACCGTGGTGGAAATCGCCCGGCCCAGCGAATCCGTGGTGTCAAGCCCACATCGTATGGCGTGCCGCGCTGCATCCCTCCCATCGGCCAAAGCCTGGTTAAGACGTGTCCGGACCTCCTCCGGACACAGGGGCAGCACGTCCTCCACCGTATCCCACAGAGAATGGGAATAACGGTCCAAGAGACAAGCGGTGTTTAAAGACCGCAGGCCCAAACTAAGGGACGAGAACAGTTTCTTGCCAAACTGCTCGAGTCTCTTGGAATCCCGGTCCGGCGGAGCGGTCGGGAAGGAGGATTGGGAGGTAGAGGCCTGGATAACCAGACTCTCGGGGGTGGGGTGTTGGGACAGGAAACTGGGGTTGCCCGGAGCAGGGCGGTGGCGCCTGGCGACGTTCCTATCCACAGGAGGAACTGTGGAGGGCTTGGACCAGGTGCCCTGCAGAACGTCAGTGAGGGCCTCATTGAACGGCAGCAGAGGCTCAGTGGAGCTTGCTGCGGTTTGAAGCACCTCAGTGAGGATGTTAGTCCTCACAGCCACGGCAGGCAGCTCGAGCCCAAGGGCTGCGGCCGCCTTGCGCAGCACCACAGAAAATGCTGCACCCTCCTCCGAAGCCACAGTCGGAGGAGAAGTGAATCCAGTGTCTGGTGATGTATCAAGACCACTGGCCTCCCCCAGTTCATCTGCCCAGTCCTGTGAAAGCTGCGACTGAACAGCCAGAGGGTCCTCAAACCCCTCCCAGTCGCCCCCGTCGTCCGATTCCTGATAAACAGGAGGAATGATCGGAGCCGGACTGTAGAGATGAAGGGTCTCAAGCGGCGCCGGACGCGGCGTCGGTCGACGCCGTTGCGGCGCCAGGTCCGGAATAGGGCTAAACTGGGGCTGGACGCCGTCCGGCGTCGGCAGCAACGGCGGCGGCGTCGGCGGCACCGGAGGTGTAGGCGTCTGCGCCGGCGGCGCCGGTGACTGCGTCGGTGGTTCATGCGCCGGCGCCGGTGGAGGAGTGGTTAGGTCAACCGGCGTCGACGGGGGCCCAGGCATGGGCCCCGCGGGGACCTGCGGCGTCGAGACCGGAGTCGTCGACGGCGCCGAAGCCGCCGGCAGGCAGGGTCGCCCAGTCGAGCCCGCGGGGCCCGAAGGCGCGCCAGCGGGCGTCGACGGCGGGGCCAGGCTCCTCATGGCCGAGAGGAAGGCACTGACCTCCGCCGGCGTCGCGTTAGTCCCAGGGACCGGAGGGTATGGGGACGGGCGCGGCGCCTGCGGCTCCGCCGGAGCCGCGGGGGTGGAACCACTGGGACCCTCGGCCGAGTCGCGCGACCGGCGAGGGGAGTCCGAAGAGCGATGTCGCCGCTTGGACTTCTTAGAGCGTTTGGACTTACCCGACGACTTGGAGCCCGACGATCGATGGTGGCGTCGGCTAGGGCTCCGCGAGCGATCCTTGGACCTCCTCCTGGACCGGGATCGCGCACGACGCGAAGCCGAGTGGCGAAGCTCGAGAAGCTTGCGGGACCGCTCCCGCCGAGCCTTCGAAGTCAGGGCCTGGCAATCGGAACACGACTCCGCGTCGTGGTCGGGGCCTAAACAGTAGAGGCACCGGCGGTGGTGGTCGGTCACCGACATCAGTCGATGGCAATCCTCGCAAGCCTTGAACCCAGGCATCCTACCGGCACCAGATGTCGACAGACAAGGATCAAAAGTGATCAAAAAAGATTTAGTCAAAAAAGACTAAAAGGGGTAGCTCTCCCGGATCTGCGCTTACTGGCGCGGAAAAAAGAAGAACTGACGTCAGCGCGCGAGGGCGGCGTCTAAGTACTCCGACGACGTCATCCCGGCGCACGACGCCGACGACGGACGCGGAGCCGCAGACGACGCCTAGCGACGCGCAAGGGGTATTGCTGACGAAAAATCTTCCGGATCCAGTCTGACGCCTGGGGATATTCTAAGGTGAGGAATCTAACTAACGTGTTTCTTTCAGATCCAAAGCATAATAGCCTAAAAGCCTCTGAGGGGAGGTGGGCGGGTTGCATGAAAGACACCACTACTGGAGAACCACAGATTACAGGTAAGTAACTATTGTTCTTCTCCAGTATTTAGGGTGTCTTTCATAGATTCACATGCCTGAATCAGAGTAGATAGCAGTACATAACATAATGCTCATAAGACGCTCCTTTTATACCATAGTAAATACACATCATCAAAATGTATAATTATAGATAAATACGTCTGTGTTCAACATATGCAGAACAATTTTAAGAGACAGAACAGTATGCAGTAAGCGTGTTATAGAAAAGATCATGGAGGAGGAGGGAGAACAGAGGCTCACCTTATTTCAAAGGATTGCAGAGAACAGCTTGTCCCACTGATGCATCTGCATAGCTTGAGGCTTCCAAACAGTAGTGCCTGGTAAAAGTGTCTCTGTTGGACCAGGTTGCCGCTCTACAGATCTGGTGAAGAGGCACACCGGCAAAAAGAGCGGTAGATGAAGAAATTGCTCTAGTAGAGTGCGCTCTTGGGGTTGCGTGCAATGGTTTTCCCGCTTGATCATGGCATAAGCAAATTGCGGCAGAAATTCAACGAGTTATGGTTGGTTTTGAGACAGAATGTCCTTGGCGCGGTTTACCATATGCCACAAACAGTTGGTCTGATTTGCGTATTGTTGCTGTTCGTTGTAAGTAGAACTTGAGACATCTTTTGATGTCAAGGGAATGCAAAGACCTTTCCGCAGCTGTGAGCGGATTTGGGAAAAATTTCTTTAAAATTATAGGTTCATTAAGATGGAAATCCACAGGGACTTTTGGCATGAACTTTGGGTTAGCACTACAGATTTCGATGTAAATTGCAGAAATGGTGGATGAATAGTGAACGCTTGAAGGTCACTAACTCTCCTTGTTGATGTTAGAGCCAATAACAAAGAAACCTTCCAAGAAAGGAACTTTAAGTGCACTTTGTGAATAGGTTCGAAGGGGTGTCGCATTAGTTGTGTAAACACTATATTAAGGTGCCAAGAAGGAGGTGGATGTCGAATAGGGGGGGGGGGGGGGGGAACATCCGAAACAACCCCTTGAAATATTGTTGAATGACTATTCGAATAAAGAGAGTTAACACCATTCTGCCGAAAGCTTGAAATTGCCGCCAAGAACACCTTTAGAGTAGACTGGGAGAGGCAGGATCTTGCTAAATGAAGAAAGAATGGTAGAATGTGTTCTGGTCCTGCCTGGATAGGGTGGATATTGACAGATTGACACCACATGCAAAACCTCTTCTATTTTAGTTTGTAAGTTTTAATCGTAGCAGGTGCTCGAGCATTAGCCAAAACTTCCTGACAGTCCGGAGGGATATCTAGGTGTGCGAATTCAAGGTGTTGAGGAGCCATGCCGCTAATCTCAGCAATGCTGGGTCCGGGTGACAGATTTGTCCGTTCTGGATGGACAGAAGGTTCGGAATTTGTCGAAACTGGATGGGCTCGCACTCTGAGAGGAGGCGAAGTTCCATAAACCAGTATTGGCGAGGCCACCTGGGAGCAATGAGTATCATGCGGCAAGGTTGTTTCTTGATCTTGCGCAGAACTCGTGGAAACCAACGGAATCGGTGGAAAAGCGTAGGCATATATCTTTGACCAATTCATCGAAAACGCATTTCCGAATGAGTCTTTGTGGGGAACCCAACTTGCAAAGGATGGGCATTCGCGGTTCTGGCTGGTTGCAAACAGGTCTAGATCGGGGTGCCCCCATTGTCGAAAGACTCCGTTTAAGGATAGTTGATGTAGTTCCCACTCGTGGTTTGATGTTGTGGACCTGCCGAGGGAATCCGCCAGAACATTGGTGACTCCTGGGACATGAATGGCTGTGAGGCTGATCTTGTGACGAATCGCCCAGTCCCAAATCTCTTGTGCTTGCTGAGATAATAGGGCTGACTTTGTACCGCCTTGTTTGTTTAAGTAATGCATACTAGTCGTATTGTCTGTTCGTATTAGTACGAGGTTCCTCTGATGATGGTTCGAAATGATTTCAGAGCCAAGAAAATGGCTCATAACTCCAGAAGGTTGATATGCCACCTCTTTTGTTGGAAAGTCCACCTGCCGTTGACTGTCTTCCCTTGAAGGTGCGCCCCGCATCCCTCGAGGGAAGCATCTGTGGTTATGGTGAAATCCGGCATTTCGACCAAAAATGCACATCCTTCTCTTAAGTTCTTCATTTGGCTCCACCAATGAAAGGTTTCCCGCATCCGAAGAGTGATGCGAAGGATGTCCTCGAACGATCCCGAAATCTGGAGCCATTGAAGGTGGAGTTCCTCCTGCAGTGCCTCATTCTGTAACGGCAGTTGGCTATCAGAGGAATGCAAGAAGAAATCATCCCTAGGAAGGACTTGTACAAACGGACTGAAACGCACTCTCTTGACAGCAAGGAGCGAGCGAGATTGCAGATCTTGAGTTGTCTTTCTTTTGAGACAAAGGCCTGGGTCAGTCTTGTGTCCAGTGTTGCTCCTAGAAAGGTCTTTCTCTGTGATGGAGTCAGATGAGATTGTTCGAAATTTATGGAAAGACCCAGAGACTGGAAATGTTGTAGACACTTCTGAACATGTGCGGTTGTGGCTTGAAAAGAATTCGCCTTGATAAGGCAGTCGTCTAAGTAAGGGAATATTTGAATGCCCTGCAGGTGAAGGTGTGCGGTCACTGGCGCTATGACCTTTGTAAATACTCAGGGTGCTGAACGAAGCCCAAATGGAAGGACTCTGAATTGAAAGTCTCTCCTAGCAACTCTGAACCGTAGAAAGTTTCTGTGTCTGGGTAGGATCGGTACATGAAAATAAGCATCTTGGAGGTAGAGGGTGGCCATGTGATCCCCCACCGAAAGCAATTGTAGAATTTCTTGAAGTGTTAACATTCGGAAGGATAACTTCTTTAGGTATTTGTTGAGGGCGCGATGATCGAGAATAGGGCGCCATTCTCCCGACTTTTTTCGAATGAGGAAAAACATTGAATAAAATCCTGTTCCTCTTTGTAACGGAGGGACCTTTTCGATTGCTCTGTTCCGAATCATCAGATTTATTTGGGAAAAAAGCTCCTTGAGATGAGCAGGAGGTGGTCCTTTGGGAGGAGAGTTTGGGGGAATCTTTGTGAACTCCAGTATATGGCCTCTGGCTACTATATCCAAAACCCACTTGTCTGTGGTAATTCTGGACCAGTTCGAGTAAAAGTGGGATATTCTTCCTCCAATTTTTGAGTGGGGCGACAGCAGAGATGGTGGCAGTTGGCTGACCTCATTGTTTTTTATTAGACTCCCGTTCACGAAAGGATTGCTTCCTTCTGGACAGTGAATAAGAGCTACCTCGCTGTCCATAAGATTGCTGTCTGTAGTTTTGGAACCTTGGATTAGTTTGGGAGGTTGGATAAAATCGTTGTTGATTATATCCTCCCCTGTTGGAGAAGGATCCACGTCCTTTGGCACCACGAAAGGACGACTTCGAAATTGCAGGCTACCAAGAGACCTCACCGTTTCTGTATCTTTTTTAATAGCCTGAAGGGCCTCATCAACATGTTGCCCAAACAGAGACTCCCCATCGAACGGCATATCGATAATCTTAGTTCGGACCTCTTGGCGGAAAGATGTTGATTTCAGCCAACCTGGTCTCCTCAATACTGCTGCACACGCCAATTGTCTAAATCCAGTGGATGCCACATCCACGGCTGCATCGATGATTTCAGCAGAGGTATATTCTCCCTCCTGTAGAATCTTCAAGGACTCGGAAGGCTCCGACAGCATGTTAATGTAGGGGGAGATGTCGAACCACATTTGCCGATCGTATCTCCCTAATATGGCTTGGGAATTTGCAGCCCAAACCGTTGTCGCAGCCATAGTGGAGACCTTCTTTCCAATTGAATCCAACCGTCTGCCATCCCTGTCAGGCGGAGCCGATATAGGCGAAGAGGGGTTCCTGGCCCGTCTCTGTGCCGCTTGGGCGATGACAGAGTCAGCTTTCGGCTGGCCGATGAGGCATGCCGGTGAATCACTTGGCGCCTTATATTTTTTGTCCAACCAAGGCAAGACTGCTGGTAGAGAATTTGATGTCGCCATGATTTTTAATCCTTCCTTCCAGATAAAATCTATTATCGGAATTTTCCTGATCTGCTTCCGCGGTTGGTCCTTAAAATCGTAAAGAAAGCAGTAATCTTTCTTTGCCTCCATAGGGATGAGAAATCTCTTTGTTGCCCTCTCCATAAGGAGATGAAACCTTCCGATATCCACCGGAGGAGAGTCCACGGGGGCTGGAGGTGACGGAGTTTGGATTTGATATTTGTCCCACTCCGACAGCACCGACTGGTCATCCACCTCTCCCTCTTCCCTGTCATCATCTGTTGTATTTGCATCATGGGAATGACGAGATGGCAGTGGAGAAGGTGGTCTGGGAAATAGTAAAGGGGTTAAAGGATCCCTTGGCATAGGCGTGGATGGAAGAGACTCCGCCGATTCCGATGGTGGAAAACGGCGATAATAGTCCTGCAACATATATTGCAAATTGTTAAGCAATTCCAAAGGCATTTGTGCTGAGGGAACTGTGACAGGAGTTGGAGGTTGAGGCTCAGGACATGGTTCTTCCTTCTGGTCGTCATCCTGGTATTTTATAAACAGTTCTGATGGACTCCTAGCAGTGCAGAATCTATCATCCTCTCCAGATTCGTCTTCCTCTTCTTCCTCCTCAGAACCTAATAATTGTTCAGGCAGCTTCAATGGTGACAGGGCTTCCAATGAGGAGCCACAACGTTGTAGTAGAGAAGCCGCCGTCGAAGGCAGGGCGGATGAAGCAGTAGCCGATGTTGCAGACCAAACTTGTAAATCCGTACAGGAAGACAAAAGAGGCGTCGACGAGTGTGCTGTCGACGGGACCGATGACGATGGTAGTAGCGCCAAAAAAGTGAGCATCGATGAGTAAGCTGTTTGACGACGAGGCAATTTGTCGATGAGAGGTTAGTCTGCGACGAGGCAGCCGTCAACGACGAGGCAGTTTCGTCAACGAGGTGGTCGTCGACGAGGAAGTCTTCGTCGACGAGGTGGCCCTCGACGAGATGATCTTTGTCCTTACCGTCAACGGAGCGCTTACGAGAGATGTAATCTCCTTCGACGATGAGATGGGTCTAACAGCCACGGAGACCAGCGTCGACGGAGACAAAGCCGATGTCTCCGCATCTTGTCCCCGCCCCTTGGGTTACGGACGACCTGAAAGCATCCAAATCTAAATGCAAACACTTGGAGAGGTCTTGGCGCAAATCCTATGCCCCGAATGATAAACTTATCTATCGTGCAGCACTCAGGCATTACCATCAAGCCTGCCGAAAGGCAAAAGCCCTGTTTGTCTCACAATCCATCGAAAAGGCCATCAATCGGCCGAAAGCACTCTTCTCCATGGTTAAGAAGTTAGCCGGCTCCAAGACTGGTCCCATCCCACCTGTACTAGGGGTAGTGGAATGTAACTAAATTGCTGACTTTTTCCTTTCCAAAGTCGAAACGATTCATACTGCCTTGTCCCGAGCCTCCCCTTTACCCCCTCCTGAATCCTCTACTTGGGCCCTACTGAGTCCGCTCCCTCAGGAGACACTGATTTCGGAATGGCCCCTGTTAGATCCCGACTCGCTATTTGCCTGTTTAACTAAGGTCAACTCAGGCTCCCCTCTAGACCCAATTCCCATTAACATTCTTCGACAACTTTCCCCTGAGGCTCTACTAATCATCCAAGAGCTCCTCAATTCCTCATTACGAGAATCTATAGTCCCGGATGAATGGAAAAGAGCTCTGGTAGTGCCACTCTTGAAAAAACCCGGTGCAGACCCTAAGACGCTTGCCAACTTTCGGCCTATCTCTCTATTGCCTATGTTCTCAAAAATCCTGGAGAGACATATCAATTTACATCTTACATCTCATGTTGAGACCATAGGTTTTCTACATCCATCCCAATCAGGTTTCCGTTCCCATTTTTCTACCGAAACAACCCTTTTGGGGGTCACAGAGAACCTTCGCTCTTGTCTCGACCATGGCGAGACAGCGGCGCTTATTCTTTTAGATCTAAGCGCCGCATTCGATACGGTCTCACACTCTATTCTTCTGAGAACGGCTGGAGTGACTGGCCCTGCTCTTGCTTGGCTGGCCTCTTTCCTAGATCATCGCACCTTTCAGGTTGTCTCTTCCGGCTCTTCTTCTTCTGTTCGCTCATCAGCGCATGGTGATCCGCAGGGATCTTCACTGAGCCCTATGCTCTTTAATATCTACGTGAGACCCCTAGCTACCATCATGGAAGACCTTGGTCTCTCCTTCTACTCATACGCCGATGACACTCAGATCCTCAGATCCTCTTCTCCCTTTCTTCTGCTGCAGCTAATACTCCATCTGCTCTTAAACTTGGACTTAGCCGAGTGGCAGAGTGGATGCAGGCGAACCTCTTGAAGCTGAACGGTGACAAGACAGAGGTGCTTATTCTGGGCAAGCAGAAGCCCCTCTGGGGCCCTGCACATTGGCCGGCAGCAATGGGCCCACTACCCCTTCCAGTGTCCCAGGTTCGCAATCTTGGCTTTGTCATGGATGAAACGCTCTCCATGCGACATCAGGTGGCTAAGGTAGCAGCCACTTGTTTTTCCATCCTGGGGTGGCTCCGCAAAATTTTGTGGATGCTCCCGGTATGGACAAGACGTCAGGTGGTCCAGACTTTAGTCACCTCTCGCCTGGACTATGGCAACGTGCTCTACCTAGGTGCTACAGCTTCAGAGGAGACTTCAGCTTGAACAGAACTCAGCCGCGCGCCTCCTCTGTAAGGTCCCGTGGAGATCTTCAATCTCTCCCTTTCTTAGAGACCTTCACTGGCTCCGCATAACAAACCGTGTCAAATTTAAGGCCCTTTGTTTCCTACATAAAATCAAGCTAGGGTCGGCTCCAGATTATCTTAAGGCCTTGGTTCAACCATACCTTCCATCCCGCCCCCTCAGATCATCAGCTCAGGGCAACTTTGTGATTCCCCGCTTCAAATTGACGAGAATGGGCGGCTGCTCTTTTTCCTGTGTTGCCCCTAGACTGTGGAACTCTCTCCCGGTTTCACTGAAACTTGAACCATCTCTGCTGAAATTCCGTAAAGACCTTAAGACCTGGCTTTTCTCTCATTAACAACTGCCTCGGGTAATTACTAATTCTATCGGCGCCGGGAGACCCCCTGTGGGTAGCTGTGCGCCCTACAAATTCAACTACAAATACAAAATACAAATACAAATGTCATGATCATCGGAGACGAGAATGTAACCGTCAACGTAGATGTAGTGTCGACTATGATAATCGTCGACGACGGCATTTTCTGCTGAGGTAATTCCTTGTCAGGAAGTCTTTTAGATGTCAGAGACTTTCCTGTCTTTCTCGGGGGCGTAGCTGTCTTAGACTTGGATGGTGGAGAAGCCTTTTTTGAATAAGAAGAAGTAGAAGGCAAGCCGGAGCCTTTAGCAGGCTGAACTTTTCTCAACACCTTTGCCCCAGGAGATAAGTCTTCTTCAGCCATCCTCTTTCTAGAGGATATAGACGACCCAGAGGCTGCACTTTCTACCTCAGATAAAGGGTTATCTTTGTTCTTAATCTTCTGTAGACACAGAAGTAGGCGCCCTTCTCTATCCCTGAGGGTTTTCTAAGGGAAGGTCCCGCAGATCTTACAATCCCTCACCTCATGTTCCGGATAGAGGCAGTAAATACACTTCTTGTGGGGGTCTTCTGAAAATAGCCGGAGCTTCCCACAAGATTCACAAGGCCTAAAGAGAGACCTCTTAGAAGTTGACATCATGAAGTTAAGCAAAAGTCCAGAAAAAAAAAAGTGTGAAGTACTGAGCAGAGCTCAGGGAGACTCCCTTCACACGACGTGTGGTAGAAAATCTGGGAGCCTGAGCCTCTGAGGAGAACATTCTGGTGGGTGCTGTCGTCTGATTGGCTCCAGTTTGGACTGTCCATAATGACTGTGATAGTCATAGGTGTGAAAGTTTTTTTCCTTGTAGCTTAGGCTACTTTACTTCCTGGTTTCATGTTACCAAGGTGTTTTGGTTATTATATGCATAATTATTGCTTTTTTATGTACCGTGGGACTCCCACCCCGACTACAGGGAATGATTCAGGCATGTGAATCTATGAAAGAAACCTAAATATTGGAGAACTTTGTATTCTTATGGTGTTTTTAGTGGTAAGGTCTTTTGGGAGGTTGTTCCCTTACATAGTGACATATCTGAATGAATGAGATCGCTTGGTATCTCCTGTAGTAACTAGGTCCACAGCCAGGATGTAGTTTTATGTAGATTTATTAAGTTCAGTTACAGGTAGTTGAGTTGTAGAGATGCAGCCCCACCAGGAGCAGTCTGCCTGCTGCTTAGCCCATACTCTAACTGTCAAAGTCAAGCATCCAGGCACCTAAACATTTCATTCAAGACCATCACACCAACATTCCATTCATCACATTCACACTGGCTGAGCAGATACAGAGAAGGTAACAGAAAGTAACCAGAGAAATATAGTACAGGTATCTCCCTAAATGACCTTGCTAGAAACAATTTGGCCTCCCTATTCCTGATGACCTTCAGGTGAATGGAGCCACAAGACTCGCAGGTCACGGTGTCATGTTATGAACTGAGACAACACGTGTCTTGTGGATCTGAACAGTTTTTTCCTTTCAACTCAACTCTTTTGCATGGTGACAAGCCAGTTCTCTTGGGCCCATCGAACTCAGTGGCACATAGGTATAATCTTTCTAGGGTGTACAGCCGCTGTATCTGGAAATGCAGAAACCAGATACAATTGTGACCCCATTGAAGTAACAAGTAACTCTTCTTTAGGTTTTGACTCTCAGGAGGTAGAAAACACAAGGGTGGCGTACGGTGGATCAGCTGCACATGCATTGCATGCAGTCAATAGATTGCCCATGCAGCATCACTGCTTTATGAAAAAAAACGATTCCTCATTAAGCATGCCTAAGAACTTACCATATTTCTTCTGCTATGTAGACTAAGCTAGCCTGTAACTTAGTGATTATCCTGGTTATTGTAACACTTCTTCATGTGCATATGCTTAGACAGCAGTTAAGTTAGCCTGTAATTAAACTGCAGTCTAAACGTAGGTGAATGAAGGGTTACATTCACAAAGTTAATCCTCATTAAGGTTCAATAGCTAAGGACAAAGCATGTTTGCAAGTGTTCAAGTTATCATAGTTTGATACCAGACAGCCTTTGTCCTTTTTTAGTGCAGGGGCGGCAGAAGACACATAGTTTGTAGAGTACGTGGATTACAGTATTAGTGAGATTAACAGTTGTGGCCCTGCAAAAGTATAAACAGCATCAGAGATGTGTACATGAGCCTTTCAATTCAGCTAGCCATAAACATATGGGAGAAAAGGTTAGCAGGAAGGGGGTGGGGTCTTTCTTACTCAATCATCACTAGAAGAAGCTGCAATGCACAAAGGTTAGGGGTCATGGGCAATGTATGATCATCAGTCACTTTAAGAAATGAGGTGGTGCATGTAGATCAGTCACTTTAAGAAATTAGATGTGCACAAAAGTTGGTGTGCAAGGGCCACACCTTGTTTTGGTCCCTTTCAAGAATTAAGTGGCAATGCACGGTTTAGCTACTCACTCTCTCTCATAATTATAAGAATCTGTAAGCCAGCACATGCACTAACTGACCTCTCAGGACAACAGGGTAATGGTGTAGATGCTTTTGCTTGAGTCGCAGGACAAAACAGGTCTGCTTCATGAAATGCATACAGAGGAAAAAGAGGGCTGGGCTAAGCCACGGTTCACAGCTTCCGGCCCAAGCAGGCTCTGCTTCTCTAACCTCTTTACAGAAAGATGCTCACACGGAGTTCAATCTCTGGCTTAACAGGGCAGTTTCTCAATACAATGGACAGTTCACCCTCGATCTTCTCTCCTCTTCCGGTGCAGCCGAGCACAGCGCTCTCGCCGGCTGGGTAAAACGGAACCGCCATCTTGGGGGGAGGCAGGGTAGCGCTCCAGCTCCTGGACGCCTCCCACCCTCCTCCCACCCCACAGTAAGTTATGGATAAAAGGAAAGGGCTTTCCCGTCCGCGCAGCGGGCGGGCGCAGCGGGCGCGCCGATGGCGCGCCGAAGGCACGCCTAAGGCAAGCCCGTCTGCGCCCGTCCGCGCCGGACTCGCGCCTAGCGCCAGCACCCCTGTTCCACTCGCCCCTATAATCCGCTGGTCCTCAGATCAATTGCTTCACCTCCGTCCTGCCACTTGCGCCCCCGCTAGCGGCTGTAATATTTGTAGCCTGGAATTTACTGCATATTCCTGCCCTCACTGCAACTTCTCTCTTCCTGTGGTATCTAAAGTGCCGCTACTTTCCCCAATTGTTAATGTCCAGCCTCCCACCACCATAAAAGCCGCATTAGTTAATTGCAGGTCTCTTCCAGCCCACGCCCATGATATCTGGTTATCTCTTGACACGCACAAATGGGATCTATTGTTTCTTACTGAAACTTGGATAAAAGACTCTTCTAAACCAGATATCACTCTAGCTACTCCCCCTGGTTACTGTTTTACTGGCATTAATCGAGACAATTCTAAGACCGGAGGGGGTCTTGCGATTATTGCTAAATCCCATCTCAAATTAAACCTTACAAAAATTCCCAATTTAGGTCTCATTGAAGCCGCTTACTTTACAATCTTGGATATTGCCAGGACCATCTGTGCTGGCATATTGGTTTATAACCCCCCTGCCGTTACCTCTTCCTCTCTTACTACCTTGATGCATTCTATCGCTGATTTTTCTCTTAAACACCCTCATTTCATTGTCTTAGGAGATTTTAATTTACATATTGATAATCCTTCCTGTACTCTAGCCTCCTCTTTGTTAGAAACTTTACAAGGACTCACCCTGTCCCAATTTGTGACAGACCCAACTCATAAAGCTGGCCACACACTTGACCTCATTTTTTCCAATCATCCTACCCTCTCCACTCTCCCCCCCACTCCTTTGATTTGGACCGATCACTTTCTCATTCCTTTTTCGTTCTCGGCCCCCACCCCTCCTCCCCCTATCCCCCTTAATCGAGTTAAAGGACGTAAATGGGCCAAAGTTACTTGTGACTCTGTGGAAGCTCATCTCCATTTTCGTTTTAACCATCTAAAAGACCTCAATTCTGAAACTTTGAGATTTAATTCGTCTCATTCCAATGCGCTTGACTCTGTTTCCCCTCTTGCTCCTCTTACTTCCTTCAGATCTCGCCCTTCTGCCCCTTGGTTTTCCCCTCTGCTGCGTGAGGAAAAGAGCAAGTGTAAGCAGCTGGAACGCAAATGGAGAGTAAACTATGATCCTTTAGCCAAATCGGCTTACAAATCTGCCCTAAATCATTTCCACAAACTTAAACGCTCTTCTATGAGAGCTTACTTTTCCAATCTTATTCAACAGGCGCAGAATTCCTCTAAAACCCTTTTCTCCATTGTGAAAGATTTCGTAAACCCCCCTGCTTCAAAATCCCTCTGTACCCCCACTCAAGATCTCTGCAATGGATTGTCTGATTTCTTTCAAGAGAAGATAGTTAAACTTTCTTCCTCCTTTGCAGCGACGACTCCTGACCACTCTGAAGATCGCTCATGCCCCCTCTCCTGTTCTTTCAATTCTTTTTGCGAGCTAACTCCAGACCCTGCGTTAGGCTTGCTACACAACGTCAAGTCTGGTTCCCCCCTAGACCCAGTCCCGGCCAAAGTTATGAGCACTCTCGCCCCCATTCTAGTGAACCCGTTTCTTTCCCTCTGGAATGCCTCTTTGTCGCTTGGCCAATTTCCCTTAGTTTGGAAACAGGCCAGGATTGTCCCCATACTGAAAAAACCCGGTGCCGATCCTTTTCTCTTTAGCAATTACCGACCCATTTCGCTTCTGCCTAAACCTGCCAAGATTCTGGAGAAGGTGGTACAGAAACAGTTGGCACTGTACCTTGAGTCAAACCAGCTACTACACGACTCCCAGTCCGGCTTTAGAACCGGCTATAGCACTGAGACAGCGCTGCTTGAAGTCTCAGAAATTATCAGGGAATCAGTGGATAGGGGCGAGGAGGCCATGTTGGTCCTCCTCGACCTATCCGCTGCTTTTGATACTGTTTCCCATAAAATACTTACCACCCGCTTACAACAGCTAGGGGTGGGTGGGACAGTGCTGGCCTGGATCACTTCTTTTTTGTCTACTCGTTCTCAGAGGGTTTTGATGCACCCTTTTGAATCCGAGGACAAACCCCTCTTGTGCGGAGTGCCCCAGGGCTCTGCTTTGAGCCCTCTACTCTTTAATGCTTATGTGGCTCCTCTGGCCAAGGTAGTTGAGTCCTGGGGTGTCAGGGTGGTCTCCTATGCTGACGATACTCAGCTTATTTTCTCCTTTCGAGACCATTCTGACTCCCTCTTTTCCAACTTTAGAAACTGCCTTGGCAACATTTGCACCTGGATGTCAGCTAATCATCTTGCCCTTAACACCGACAAAATGGAGGTTCTTTTTTTCAGTAAGAAATCCCCCCCCCTGCTATCCTTTGGTGGCCTACCATCTTGAATCCTCCTCCCACCCCCGTTCAGGCAGCTCGTAACCTTGGCTTCACTTTTGACAATTCTTTGTCTGGAAGTGTACAAGTCAACAAAGTGGTAGGGGCCTGTTTCTCCAAATTACGTATGATCAGGAAAATCTTCCCCTTCCTTCCTCAATCTTCACGCAAAACTGTGGTCCAGGCTCTTATCACCACCCATTTGGACTATGCTAACAGTCTTTATGCTGGTGCCCCTCTATACCTTATCGACCGCCTGCAAATAGTTCAAAACGCGGCAGCCCGGCTCATTGGTAATATCCCTGCCCGTACTTCAGTCAAAGCCTACCGAGAAGACCTTCACTGGCTTCCCATTTCACGTCGCATCGATTTTAAAATCCTGACCCTGACATTTCGGGCTATTCATGGAATTGGCCCGCTTTATTTGAGAAAGCGTCTCAAAATCTCTGTCTCAGTTAGGCATCTAAGATCCAACAACCTTCGTCTTCTGATGGTACCAAGATTCAAGCTTTCTCGGAGTGGCGGCAGATCTTTCACCGTCACTGCCGCAAAGCTCTGGAACGGCCTTCCCCTTGATCTCAGGTTTTGCGAATCTGAGCAAGCTTTTCGACGCAAACTTAAGACCTGGTTGTTCTCTAAGCGTTAGGGCCTGGCATTGTCAGATTCTCGCATTCTCCTAGTCCCTCTGTGGGATATGACTCTGGTTACTCTTTTTGGGGACAATTCTGTAATCTTAGCGCCGGGACACCTCCGCCGGAGGTAGCTGTGCGCTTTACAAGCTTCATAAATAAATAAATAAATAAATAAGAGATCTATATGCAGTAAAGTTTCTTTTCACTTTTCAAGGTATTCTCCTAAACCTTAAGAAAGTAGCAGAGGTGGCAGCCATGGCCACCTGCATTAAAAACCAGCCTCCAGTGCCCATTGGGAAAAAATGAGCAGTCTGGGCCTGCTGCGGGTGATTTGTAGGTCCATCTGCCCACACCCTTAAAGACACTGTGCCTTAGTTGAGGAAGTTTTAATCTTCATCTTTCCGTGTCATTGAGCAGAGCATATTGGTTTATATGCAAGTTATGTTCAAGGGGAAGTGGCATGGACTTTGTTACTATAAAAACTCTGCAACAAATCTTACCTTATTTGGGATTTCCACACAAGGTCCAAGCTACCATCTCCCTTGTTCTGTCCAAACTCAATAACGCCAATAGCCTCTACCATGGATCACCTTTAACGACTATGAAAAGACTACAACGGTTTCAGAACTCGGCTGCCAGACTACTCTTACATATCAAACCATGAGACCACATCTCCCCTGCTTTGAAAGCCCTGCATTGGTTACCGGTTGCCAGAAGATCCACATTCAAGCTGCTTTGTATCACCCAGAAGGCGATGCATGGAATGGGACCGCTCTTCATCAGGAATAAAATCACGAAACACATTCATCATACGAACCTCCACTATAGAGTGGCACCTTGCCTCAAAATCCCAAGATACAAGAAAAAAAACATGGATGGCACATCCTTCTCTGCTCAAGCAGCCAAAATATGGAACTCTTTAACCCCCCAACATAAGATCCACCAACAACCACTTTATCTTCAGAAAACGACTCAAGAATTGGCTCTTCCCCACGAAAGCACCATACGTAAACAGAAATATACTGCATATCCCTCTGTATATAAGCATTTATTTGTGCTATAGATATGCACCTATACATGTGTATTGCTTTGTATAAACATGTCAAATAATTATGTTTAAAAATAAATACATTTTTTAGTACAACATTTGAAAACCGGAGTTTATTGAATGCATTGTTAATCTACTTATATTTACTTCCTTCATGCATCTATATACCTTCCATGTACTTGGGATCTATGTATTTATTACTTTCCTCAAAAGAGACACAATTATGCCCAGACGTGGGTCCCGCGCTCTCTATGCCACTGGAGTCAAGCTATCCTGGCTGATGAGGGCTGAAAGCCCGAAACCGGGCCTAGGATGCTTGTTTCCAGTCCAGGGAGGACCTGGCCTGGCGGTTCGGGCTGGACTGTTCCCATTGAGCGGAGAGTCAAAACTTATTTGCAAATGGCTGGGTCCAAACTGGAATGGCATGGCGAGCACAAAAAAACTATGGATTTAGGCCCAGATCTCTGTACTGGGGTGAATGTATGACATTGTTCTGCATTCTGACCATCAATTGTTGTTTTTGCATTTATTACTTTCCTCAACAAAAACAAAAAATTCACTACCCTATTTCTCACCCTGTACCTCTATCAATAGCTCTAATCTACATATACTTACTTCATTATGCATCTATAAACTTTCCATGTACCTATGGATCTATATATGTATTACTTTATTCTAATTCAGCATATCCAATGCACTACCTCATTTCTCGTCCTGTACCTCTCTCAATATATCTTCTACCTCAACTCTCTGACTCGTCTCCAACCTCTTTCTACTACTCTTTCCAATTCACTAGCCAAATTCCTCACCCTATACCTCTATCAATATATCCTCTACATCCACTCTCTCATTCATCTCATACCCCATACCACTTATGACCCCCAAAATAGCCCTTTTTAGACTCTCCCCTACTCTACCCCTCCTTGCACCACCGGACCCTTTTTTTTCCTATACTATCCCCCAAAACAAGCCTTTCTAAACTCTTTCCTCTGACTCTTCCCCTACCACATCCCTTTTTATTCATCCCAAGCCTCCCAATACTGCTATGACGTCCAAAAAAAAAAAAAAAAGTAATAATCTCTAAATCCTTCACTCTTCTATCCCTCCACTATCCTTTTCAATCAAAATAACAGACTAACATGTCCACTTATCAAATTTCATATTTCACTATACTAATTCACGACTAATCCTTTATGGGTTCCAAGTAGCCTGCTAGTCGCCGAAAAAAAGCACTTCAACACCTCATTAGGGGTAGCAAGCACTATATAAATGCCACCCTTTTTCCCTCTTCTATCTCTCCGCTATCCTTCTCAATACAAATAACTAATATCTCCCACTCAAATTACTTTCATATTTCACTATACTAATTCACCACTAATACTTCATAGGTTACGGAGTAGCGTGCTACTCGTAAAAAAAAAAAAAAAGTGCTTCAACACACCATCTGGGGTAACAAGCGCTATTATAAATGCAAACATTTTTCCCTCTTCTATCCCTCTGCTAACCTTCTGAATCCAAATAACTGACTAACCTATCCACTCAAATTACTTTCACATTTCACTATACTAATTCAACACTAATCCTTCTTGGGTTCCGGAGTAGCGTGCTATTTGCCGAAAAAGTGCTTCGACGCCTCATCAGGGGTAGTAAGCGCTATATAAATGCTATTTCAATCCAATATATCTCTATCCAATTATTCTAAACTTTAAGTTATAGCCAGTCATCTAACAGCACAGAAATCGGACTTGATATCCAACCCATGTAAAGCCTCCCCACGTACCTTATCGTGCAATAAGACCTGAAGTTTGAACATCGTATTTCAGCATCCCTCTGGCCACTGGTTAGTGTGTGTAACCTTGTCACTTTACTGGTACATTATATACGATTTGTCTACATGTTGCTCTATGGAGCCAGGACAGGTCAAGATCATGCTCTGCTCCGATTGTGCTGCTCAGGATACTCAACAATGCTTCTTGTTGAGCATATAGTAGTACACAGAAGTTTACTGATACTTTTCTTCCTTCTTTCTACAACATGGCACATCCAAGGTCATTCCTCTTTGTAGCCACATTTTAGCTTTCATATTTGTAAATGCATCAGGGAATGGACATTTTCCTCTCTGGCCTGTTAGCACCAGTCTCAGTAAAACACAGCAATAGAGCACACATTCTAATAACTACATTGCAACATAAGGCACTGCAAAGCCATCTTATCCTTATGGCTCTGCACTGAATCATACATTTTTCACTCTGGTGGCCTCTTATATTTACACCGCCTGCTTACTCTCGTGATGGGCATCCTCCTATTTGAAACTAAGGGGTCCCCCTATCTAGTATACATCATCCCAATGATGAAAGAAGGGAGAATAAGAAAACAAGTTACTTACCTGTAAGTACAGTTATCCAGTATTAGTATCTTTCATAGATTCACATGCCTGAATCATTCCCCGTCGCCGAGGCGGGAGTCTCGGTAGATAAAAAAAAGTAGTGCCAAAAATAATTAGTAGTAGTAGTAGTAGGCCCAAAGAAAAAAGGCCCTAAGGCCTATATCTTAGAAGCCTATCTACCTTGTTATGTAAAATAACCCAAGAATTGGAAACAACCAATCAGACATCAGCACCCTTCTAGAACCCTCTCAGCAGAGCCAGCTCTCCTCAGATTTTCCTAGCACGAGTGGGAAGCACATATCCCAAACAGAGAACTGACTCTGCGGGGAGGAGGGTGGGTGCATGTGAATCTATGAAAGATACCAATACTGGATAACTGTAGTTACAGGTAAGTAACTTGTTTTCTTATCCAGTATTGGGGTATCTTTCATAGATTCACATGCCTGAATCAGAGTAGCAAGCAGTATGCCAAGCATACAGTCGTTTGCGGATGGTGGGAGACTATTGCTGATACACTCCCAATTACGCCCGCAATTTGATAACTAGAAGGTATAATATGTCCTCTCTTAAAATCCAAACATGAATCTTACACAAAGAAATGACAACGTAGCTTAAGAAATAGGAATTATAAACAGCAAATTGAAAATGCATAAATATACACAACTCACGAAATTGCTCATAATAAGTAAAACATATATCTGACCTTAGTTTAAAAGATGTTGAAGTACGGCTTGTCCTACAGCTGTATCTTCCTGCAGAGTAGATTGCAGACAGTAGTGCTTCGTGAATGTGTGAACATTTCTCCATGTTGCAGCACGACAAATATTTTCCAAGGATACTCCTGCGAACAATGCAGTAGATGCTGCCATAGTTCTAGTAGAATGCGCCCTGACCTTCCTTTGTAAAGGTTTATTGGCTTTATCATGACAAAAATGAATTGTAGAAGCCAACCATCTGGCTATAGTCGCTTTAGTCACAGCAGACCCCAGTGTAGCTTGACCATAAGCTATTAGCAATTGATTGGACCGCCTGATGTCCTTAGTCCTTTGCAAGTAAAATTTCAGACAACGTTTTACATCCAGCGAATGTAACGCTCGCTCAGATGGAGTGGCTGGATTTGGAAAGAAAACTTTCAGTTTCACTGGCTCATTTAAGTGGAACTGAGTCGGAACTTTAGGGATGAATCGTGGATTTGTCCTGAGAGTAACATAATCTTTAGAGAACTGCAAAAAGGGCTCTGAGATGGTGAACGCTTGAATCTCACTGACTCTTCGCGCCGATGTAAGAGCCAAAAGAATAGCCACCTTCCATGTTAAAAATTTTAGCTCAGCCTTGTGGATAGGTTCAAACGGTCTTTTCATTAATTGAGCTAGTACCGTGTTCAACTCCCACTCTGGGGGAGGTGCACGAATTGGTGGAAAAACACGGAATAGCCCCTTCATAAATTGTTTTATTAATGAAGAGGAACAGACCGAAGGTTTAGAAGTACTCTTCCTGAATCTTGAGAGCCGCAAGATGAACTTTTATTGATGAAAATGCAAGCCCATATTTGGCCAGGGATAACAAATAAGGAAGGATTTGTTCTACTGGAGCTTGTAAAGGATGGACATCCTTCCCCTCGCACCAATGACAAAATCGTTTCCACTTTAAACGATAAGTCTTTAATGTACTTTGCGCGCGTGATTTAGATAGAATCTCACGGCATTCCTGTGAAATGGTTAGATCTTTGTATTCTAAGAAATCAGGAGCCATGCGTGCAAGTGCAGCGACTGTGGATCTGGATGGAGTATCTGACCCCTTTCCCTTGTCAACATCGTGATTGTTGTACTAGACGGATGGAGCTGTGAGCTAGAAGAAGCAGCTCCTGGAACCAATATGGCCTTGGCCAACGGGGTGCAATCAGGATGAGACGGCAGCCTTCCATCTTCACTTTGTGGATCACCTTCGCAATTAGTGGTATCGGGGGAAAAGCGTAAGCACAAAGCCCTGACCATCTCATGGACAGGGCATTTCCTCTTGATCCCTGTTGAGGGAATCTGCTGGCGTAATAGCGGCATTTCTTGTTTTCTTTTGTCGCAAACAAATCCAGGGCTGGTTTGCCCCACCTTTGAAAAATTTTGTCTAGCTGCTTCTGCTCTATCTCCCATTCGTGACAGCCTGCCAGAGATCTGCTTAGGTTGTCGGCCAACGTGTTGTGAAGGCCCCTGACGTGCTCCGCTCGCAAGGTTATCTTGTGTGTTGTAAGCCACTCCCACAGTTCCTGAGCTTCCTGCGAAAGGGACAGTGACCTCGTTCCTCCCTGCTTGTTGATGTAATACATGCTGGTCGTGTTGTCCGTCCGGACCAGCACTGAGGCCCCTGCAATTCTTGGGAGGAACGCTTGCAGAGTGAGAAAAATGGCGCGAAGCTCCAATCTGTTGATATGCTGTTGGCGGTATTCCTGGGACCATCGTCCCTGAATCTGTAAATCTTGGAGATGTCCTCCCCACCCCTCCATGGAGGCGTCTGTTACCACGAATTCTGGAGGAGATGTTAGAAACGAAAGGCCCGGAGCCAGGTTTTTCATCTGAGACCACCAATGCAGAGAAACCATCATGTGAGGTGTTATCATGATGGAGTCGTTGAACGACCCTACGGCCTGTTTCCATTGTAGATGTAACTGCTCCTGCAGAGGTCTCATTCGGAGCCGTGCTAAAGGTACAAGATTTATTGTTGATGAACACATCCCCAGAAGAGACGCAAACATCCGGACAGAAACTGACTTTCTTCTTGCGATTGATAGTGCTAGTTTTTGTAAACGAAGCTGACGTTCCTCTGACAAGAATGCCTTGCATTGTCTGGTGTCCAGCATCGCTCCCAGAAACTGAATCCTTTGAAGAGGAAGCAGTTGAGATTTGCTTTTGTTGAGAGTGAGGCCTAAGTTTGAGAATAGACCTAGGCATGCTGAAACTGCTTCCACGGTCGTCTGCTTCGAAGGGCCTTTGAGCAGCCAGTCGTCCAAGTACGGGAATACTTGTATTCCCTGAGATCTTAGAGTCGCTGCTACTGGTGCGAGACACTTTGTAAAAATTCTTGGAGCAGATTTCAGCTCAAACGGAAGGACTTTGAACTGATAGTGGACGCCAGCCACTACAAATCGCAGGTACTTGCGATGCTTGGGAAGGATAGGAATGTGGAAGTACGCGTCCTCCAGGTCCAGAGAAGCCATAAAATCCCCTTTGTTCAGGCAGCTCAAAAGTTCGGCCAGCGTAACCATCCGAAAACTCTGCTTCTTTAGAAATTTGTTGAGCTTGCGGAGATCCAGAATCGGGCGCCACTCCCCTGACTTTTTCTTTATGAGGAAAAATCGAGAATAGAACCCGGTTCCCTTCTGGGACGAAGGAACCTTCTCTATTGCGTTCTTGCGGAGCATTATTAAAGCTTCTTTGAACAATAAGTGAAGACGAGGGGGAGGGGGACCCCTGGGCGGGGCAGTAGGAGGTTGTTTTAAGAACTCCAGGGTGTGACCGTTTCTGACTAGGTCGATAACCCAACGATCCGAGGTGATCTCTTCCCAATTGTGTGCAAAAGTTGTTATCTTTGCTCCCACTGGAAGGGAAGGAGGGATGACTGGCGTCCAGCGTAAATCATTGCTTCTTGTTGGCGTCGCGACCTTGATTGTTCGATCGCCTTCTTCCTCCCTGACGAGAGAAACTATTCGAGGAAGATTGCCTGTATGATGATCGTCCATAAGACTGTCTATATTGAGATTGATATTGTCTGTTTTGCTGACTTTGATAATTTCCCCTTGATACGAAACCTCGTCCTCTTACACCACGGAAAGATCCCCGTTTGTATTGGAGAGCAGCTAGTGACTCAGCTGTATCCGTATCGGTCTTGATCGATAGGAGGGCCTCGTCTATATGTTTCCCAAATAAGGATTCTCCATCATAGGCCATATCAATGATTTTGGCTTGAACCTCTGGCCTAAAAGATGTTGCCTTAAGCCATCCTTGACGCCTAAGAACTGCAGCCCCTGCAAGTTGCCTAAAGTTGGTATTAGCAATATCCAGAGCACAGTCTATGATCTCTGATGCGGCTCGTTCTCCCTCTAGAAGTATCTTCCTTGCCTCTTGTTGACGATCTTCAGGAATGAGGTCTATAAATTCCGAAAATTCTGACCACATCTGGCGGTCATAGCGACCAAGTATGGCCAAGGAGTTTGCAGCTTTGATAGAAGTTGCCGCCATAGTAGAGAACTTCTTACCGATGAGATCCAATCTTCGTCCTTCCCTATCCGGCGGCGTTGATATCGGCGTAGCTGGATTTTTGGACTTTTGTTGAGCAGCCTGCGATATCACGGAATCTGGTCGGGGATGACCGATTTGACAAGAAGGCGTTTCTGGAGGAGCACGATATTTCTTGTCAATACGAGGGAGGACCGCAGGTACGGAAGCAGGTGTCTTCATAATTTTTAACCCCTCATTCCATATAAAATCGATGATGGGAATTGCTCTGGTAATTTTACTTTGCTCCTCTTTAAAATCATGAAGGAAACAATCCGTATGTTCCACAGTAACTGGTAGTTGAAACCTGACTGCGGCACGCTGCATTAAATTATGAAAGCCACCTATATCCTCTGGAGGAGAATCCGATGGCTGAGGAATGGGTGGAGAAGGCATGGGAATAATGTAGTCATCCCAAGGATCCAGAGTGGTGTCCTTATCCGGCACCTCACCTTCTTCGATATCTTCCTCATCAGAGGAAATGGTATCATGGTGTGATTGCGTCCCCGAACCAGCAGGGTGAAGCGGCGAATTTGGAATGTCCGTATGTAACTCTTCAGTCGGTTGTAAATTAGGAAGAGGTTGTTGTGGAGGAAAGCGTTGGCGGTAATCCGCCAGCATGGCCTGAAGATCTTGAATCAGTGTAGGCGGGAGATGACTAGTTTCTCTACGATCCCAATCCCTTGAGGGATGCCTGTAAACTGGTGTAGCAAGGCCTTCCTGGTAAGCATGCTCATGATAGTCTTCTTCCTCATCCACCTCTTGACACTTTATATGTAAATCCGAGGGGTGCCGAGCTATTCCGAAAGGACCCTCATCATCCTCCTCTTCAAAATCATCCTGTTCTGCATAAGAGTCTAAGATATGCGAAGGCAGCAAAGGAGAAATATTACTGTAATCCTGTTTGTGGAAAGTTTTTAACTGAATATGCGTGTACGCAATAGGCGTAACAAGAGTAGTTGGTGGAATCGCTTTAAGGAAACCTCTCGTCGACGGGCTTCCCCTCGTCGACGGAATTGCTGCCTTCTGAGGCGTCGACGGGATCGTCATCGTCGACGGGGTCTTCGCCGTCGTCGACGGGGTCTTCGCCGTCGTCGCTGGGGTCTTCGCCGTCGTCGCTGGGGTCTTCGCCGTCGTCGACGGGGTCGTCGCCGACAGGGTCTTCGTCATCGTCGACGGGGTCTTCGTCGTCGTCGACGGGGTCTTCGCCGTCGTCGACGGGGTCTTCGTCGTCGTCGACGGGGTCGTCGACGGGGTCTTCGTCGACGGGGTCTTCGTCGACGATGTCGTCATTGACAGAACTTCCTTCATGCTCGACGTCGACGCAGTTGTCGACGGAGTCTTAGATGTTTTAGGAGACATGATAGGTGAAGATATCGAAGTAGTGGAGACTGTAGCCGTCGACAGAGGAGCAGCAGAAGTCACAGAGATAGTATATGACGATCCCACTGACAAAGTCTTAACCTGAGATTTACTCACGGTTTTATAAGCTGAAGACTTCTTGGATCTCTCAGAGTCTTGTGACTTCTGCGAATGGTCAGAAGTTACATGAGAGGCCTTATGATGTTTTCTCCCTTCACTGGAAAAACTATCAATAGATCTAGCCCTTTTGCTAGATGTCGAGGCCCTGTCATCCTCCTCAGCCGAGGAAGATTTCAACCATAATAATACTCTTGCCTCTCTGTCCCTTAAGGTCTTGGGAGGGAAAGTCCGGCAAATTCTACAATCCTTAGCAACATGCTTAGGATGCAGACAGTAAATACACTCCTCATGCTGGTCGTCCACATGGACCCTCTTCTTATCACAGGTCCTGCAGGGTTTAAACAAAGCTTTCTTGTCAGACATTTCTGAAGAAAAAAGAAGAAACTGAGTAGGCACTCAGGGAGACTCCCTTCCACACGACGTGCGGTGAAAATCTGTGGAGAGCTGGCTCTGCTGAGAGGGTTCTAGAAGGGTGCTGATGTCTGATTGGTTGTTACCAATTCTTGGGTTATTTTACATAACGAGGTAGATAGGCTTCTAAGATATAGGCCTTGGGGCCTTTTTTCTTTGGGCCTACTACTACTACTACTAATTATTTTTGGCACTACTTTTTTATCTACCGAGACTCCCGCCTCGGCGACGGGGAATGATTCAGGCATGTGAATCTATGAAAGATACCCCAATACTGGATAACCTCTCTTGCTGACCACCCTGCTATTGAAACCTTGGCCCAGTCTTAGCTCACAGGAGTCCTGTATTGCGTTTCTTTCTTTTCATTTTTAGGTCTCGCCTGACCCAGCGCCGCTTTGATGTTTGATCGTGATCACTTTCGCGGCCACACGGGCGCTTGGCATAGCCAATAGGTCTCGCGTTTGGGACCTTATAAGTATTTAGTTATGCAAGTGTTGCATGGCTAAACACTTATAAGGTCCCAAAGGCGAGACCTATTGGCTATTTTAGTAGCACCCTAGTCCTGCTTGAGTGAGCCGAGCAAGCAGGCCTAGCATTGATGGTCTTACCGTATTTAGTTGAAGAGGGATAACACCTATTATAGGATTACTATTTGATAAATTGCACCTTCGGTTACTCAATTTGCACGTTCACATCGCTACATCAGTAGATGATTGCAGGAATTTGACATAGTAACTGAGTAGCTGCTTTTCTTAAAAACCTGATAGAAGCACTTTATATTAGCACATCACATTAACTACCAGTAGCATGAGCGAAGAGCGCCTGCCCTTGAAACACACTGCATCTATCTTGCCTGGGCCATATTTGAAAAGTATTTTTAACAGCGGATAGAAACCTTTTATAATACACGTACTTCCATGTAAGCTCCCCCAGTCAGCCACACAACTGTATAATGTTAATTGAGGCGAGCCATTGCCCCCTTTTATAAGCCAGCCTTATCCAATGGCTCATGAATTGCTTATTTGTACGAGGAAGAGATGTAATTTTCTCCCGTTTTTAAATGTCTGTCATGCTAACTTCGTTCCAGTTTAATAGTCTGGTTAGCCAATTGAATTAAAAGCCAAATTACCATAGCAAGCCAATACCTCTGCCCTTAAAAGCAATAACCTAGATTGTTGAAGCACCAGGCACGTCCTATGAAATGATTTGATAAAACATATATAGTAGGCTGAAATTTTAAATGTTGAGCCAAAGCATGCTTCACTGCGTTGCCTGCAACTGTAATATCAGTCAGTCCAAGATCGGTCCATTTGCACGAGAAAGAGATAGAACTTCTGTCAAATGCTTTTTAGGTGCCCTCTGTTGCTAGCCCGATATTTTGGTTAGTGCTGTTGGGTATACGACATAATATCTAAAATGTCAAGCAATTCGCTAGCCTGCTTAGAAATGAAATATTGAAATACTGCCAAATGGCTCACTATAAATCACAAGTTAACTTGATCAATGCATAAGCTTTAATGCAATTTTAAATGCTGTGTTATGTTCTATGGTATGGCTTACATTTGTAAAAAAGGAAGAAATAATCACATTATTTATTATGAACAACACTACTTTCTAGTCCTTGCACTCACATTACACAATCTTAATACATTCAAAGCACACTTTGACCATTCAACTCACTAACAATGACTGTTAGTATACAACCAGGCCTGTACCGTATGTAATCGTAAGAAATAAATATAGAGGCTTTGTCACACATGATCAGTTGTCGAGTACGGTTCAAAGCCTGCAGTGAACTCCTGAGAGAACAAACCATAGTGAGTGCATTTTCCTTTTGGGTGACCATGGGTCCATGGCAACCTTAGGCAGATGAAACTTCCACCTTCTCTTTTGTGGATTCCCGGTAGACCGTATCTGCTCTCAGCACAAAATGCAGGGATTGGAACCCCACCTTTTTTATAGAGGTGTCTCATGCCAGTCCTCTCAGAATTTCTGGCTAGTCACACCTTGACCTACCACAACTGTTTCAGTTTCAATCACTTGTAAAACAAACCAGCCTTTCTTCTGGGTGATGATTCAAAGTCACCCACTTCACATGTGTTCACCACTAACTTCATGAGAGAGCAGGAGTGGAAATGTGCCGCAAAAGAGGGGAGATGGCTATATCTGGCTACCAATAAACCTACAGTCCACCTTAAAACTGTGTCTCTATACAGAATGGGGCCCGAATATGCGTACCAAAAATTACGAAAGCAGATGAAACTACACTCAATATACATTCAGGGTTGAATGAAGGGGCCCAGTCATAACATGTTACTTCAAGGATTTACCAGGGGAGAGCGGTAGGCAGTGTCCTCATTGGGGTGCAGTTAAAAAGTCTTCTATATCCCACTACCTTAATCAGCTGCCACCGACTGACAGAGTCCTGGCCTCGGCACGTGGTGTCTAGTGCCCACATTAAAAGGAATAGCTCATTGGGTGGACCCAAAACACGCAGCAGAGTCTGTTAATTCACTTGCTAGTAGCATACCATCATCTGGTAGAGCCATGGTCAGAAGCATCATGTTATCTTTCTCCTGCATCTGAAAAGTACTGAATCTGCCTGTACCTTAAATCAAGGAGTGGGTTACCATGTGTACACCACGCCAAGGACTTTTTGACTCTACTCTATTTTATCAAACGATCCAATAGTAGCCTCAGCAGAAGACACACACTGAGTCTGGAGCTGCACAGCTATTATTGGCCAATTCAATTCACGGTAAGCCAAGAGGGAAGAAATATAAAAGCAACTGACAGGAAAGAAAATCTGGCTAAGAAGCAAGCTGCAGCCACACCTAAACACATTCTTTTCTTTCAAACTGTGCTCTCATGAGTGCATTGGCAGAGATGCAGTTTTTAGAATGCGGTTAAAGTAAGCAAGATTGCAATGCCAATATTCACTCACAAATCTGTCATCTTTTAGCACTAAAAGTGCTGTAGCAATGTCATTTCCCGCTTCCCTTTGGCACTGATATGTTTCACCACATTTCTGGTGTAGCACAAAGAACCTTTTCAAATTAAATCACTTAAATGTAAACATAAGAGTCTGTTGTCCGCAAAGATCAACTATCTCCAACCACAGTGTTGGCAGTACCTTTGTAGTCTCTGCTTCATGTGTGTAAAAACCTTCACCATCCACAGAGAACAGCATAAAGATAAACATTTAGAAGAACAGTGGTTGTCATCATTCAAAAAAGAACAACATAGAAAACTACTACCGAAAATTACCAGCAGAAGAAAACCCTTACTTATACTCCAGTGAAGCAGCCCAGACTGTTAGGTGGGGGGGGGGGGGGAGGATACTAACACCATTGTCTGGTATCAGATAAAACCAGGTGATCACTGCTACACAATTTGGAAACAAAAATAATGATTAAAACTTTGGCAAAAGCACAGAATCTAACTGAGCACACTGATGCAAATACAGCTTCAGGTGCACACAACGTGGTTTTAATTACAGAGATACGTGTAGCAACATCTGCAGGATTAGGTTTCATTTAGCATTTTTAGCCTGCTAGGTTTTAACAAAATCCTACGGATAAAACACACATTTCAAAAGGAAATCCACGTGGGATAGGTTTTGTGATGTGTAAACTCTATGGAAATAATCATTTTAAAACATTCCACAGAAAGCTTTTCCCCTATACCAAAGATGATAGCATTTATACTAAGCTCAATATCAAATAGGGAATGGATCACTTGACCCGAGTAACCAGGGTTTGCAAAGTGTTCAAATAAAAACCCTCATTCACGTATATAGGTCAGTGGCGGTATATCTTGATTCTCCGCCAAGTTTAAAAACGTGACAGCATCATCATAGGGATTATTTTTGTATCCTTACCTCCGTCCAGAGGATGAACCACTTGTTATTACAGTAGTGATCAGAAACAAGTGAATTTCTGGTGCTCTGGTGAAGTGAATTAAAAAGACCTCATATGTCCTATACAATATTTTTAATTGGACACTATTAGTGCGTCAGACTACTAATCCGTCTACTCACGCACCACACTGCTTTTATTCACCTCTATTCCGGACCAATTAAAAATATTGTCTAGGACATATGAGGTCTTTTTAATTCACTTCACCAGAGCACCAGAAATTCACTTGTTTCTGATCACTACTGTAATAACCAGTGGTTCATCCTCCGGACGGAGGTAAGCAAACAAAAATAAGCCCTATGATGATGCTGTCACGTTTTTAAACTTGGCGGAGAATCAAGATATACCGCCACTGACCTATATACGTGAATGAGGGTCTTTATTTGAACACTTTGCAAACCCTGGTTACTCGGGTCAAATGATCAATTCCCTATTTGATATTGAGCATTACTTCAAGGAAGCTGAATGGATCTCAACCTCTTCCTTCTCCCCCCACCTGATTAATCGTAGCATTTATACTAAGCCAGGATGATAAAAAATGTCTCCTGATCACAAAAAAGCGCATCACAGTGGTATCAGGTTATAGTTAGCAATGCTAGTTACTTTAGGTCTCTATAATAAAATACACAGGGAAGTGTTTGTACAAAACGCAAGTCGGCACAAAAGTTCCATCTTATATACAAGTAAATAGTTGAAAAAAATGTACTTATGAGCAGGGACTTTATAAAAGATGCTTAATAAACCCTGGTGAGGAAGACACTGCACATCTCATGCCCCCTCCCTCCCTTGAAGATAGTTGGCCTCTTAGGCTAACATGGCAATATGTTATGGACGCATAACTATTGCTAGAAGTGTGTACAAAATAGCATTCGAATTTTGAACGGAAAGGTATTTATAAATCCAGGTACTTGGCATTGTTAAATTTATCATAACTTGTACAGAACAGACGTAAGAAGACTTTTTTTTATGTAAGCCAAAATACAGCCTTTAGCACTCTTCCCCGGTTGGTCAGCCCCGAGGGTATTGGCCAGGCAGCTTTGATTAGGTGAAAAGTGGCCTGGACGGGCAGAGTGTATCTGATGGAGAGAGCTCTGTGGGGCACAAGAATGCCAGAGAAGAGTGTTGAACCATAAAGCATCAGCTTTAAAGGAAGAACAGGTCAAACAAGCCTATCAGCTAGGGCCACCCCCTCTTCCTGCCAGATCGAAGACTTAAGGAAGGAATTGATAGATGTGAGTGGGGGGAGTTTATAGAAATAAGCCATACTCTAAGTTTGGTTTAGTTAGCTCTTGCTGCTCTGCTTAAATTTCAGCCAAGATGGATTTCAAGAGAATAGTGCTTTCTGGGACAAGACTATGCCACACTTTGAAGGAAGGTGTCATACTCTGGGGTGTTGCCCAGCACTCCATTGGACAAGGGTGTTCCCTACTTGTCGCCAAAGAACAATGGATAAATATGTGAGAGGTGCAGAGCCCCTCAGTTCAGCTGACGGAAACTACAAGGAGGAGGAGTGTCCTGCAGGAATCCTGATCTGCACCAAGGGCCTGGCTGGTGAAGACTGCGACTTCTGCATTATCTGGGACTACAGCTCTGAGGACTTTGCCTTGCTTCAAGAAGGAGTAGGGAGTGGACTCCCTGCAGCTACAGGTTAACAGAGCTTAAAAGATCCTTCTACAGTGCATTGTGGCAAGTGAAGTCCAGGCCTGCCGATGCCCATCTAGGAGATTCCAGACCCTTGAATTTGTGTTGTGGACACTTGGAGCCCATTAGGAGACCGTCTGGAAGAACTTCCATAAGTTTGGGAAGCTTCTGGAAATAGCTCCAGGAGATGACTGACCAAGAGCCATGCCGGCCACCTTCAACTGCGACCCGGGCTGGATTCCAGATTTGTACCGCTGAAGCGTTCCGGAGGTCCGACTTCCAGAGTTTGACGGGGAGCTCCCTGAAAGTCAAGCCGGTAAACCTTAACCAAATCTGGACTGGTGGAAAGCAGCAAGGGCTCTTGGCGGAAAAAGCTCCAAGGTAAAATTTTGACCAAGGTTTACCGCATGGGGTGTCCAAGCAGGGCTCCATTACAGTCAGCCTCAAATTTTGACTTTGTTACCGTAAAGTGCGACCAGATGTCCAGAAGTGGCGCTGTTGGATTCTAAGCACTAGAAAGTATTTATTCTTTAAACATTAATTTCTCCGGTTTCCTACATTGGAATCTCACGGTTTTGGTGACATTTTTAAGATAAAATTATTTCCTATTTTATAAATTGGTATGGAAGTTTTTTTGTGCGAGTTGGGTCTTACTTATTCACTGTATTGGTGGTTTTAAATACTTTACATGCCTATCTCCTAAGGTAAGCCTTATTGCTCTGTGTCAGCTACCAAGGGACTAATTTATAGAGACTCTATTTAGGACACAATACCATGTTGGTGGCCTTGTTGCTGGTGTTAGGTAATTACCTACCACTCCCCGTATCCCACTTTACAACAGGGTACATATATATATTTCTGTAACTGTGTTGTATTGTCATTTATAATAGTACATAGTTCATTCGGACCTCTTGATATAACAGTGTTAAGCAACTAAAAATGTAGCCAAACATACTTACACCACTATTCTTTAAAAATGAAATTCGTGTACATTACCTTGATAAGTTCAAACTACTGTTGCTGATGAGTGCAGCTATAAAGACACAATAACTATGCTGAAATAGATGTGGTATCAAGGATTGGCGTGGAGAAGAAGGGTATATCGTGTACAGATATTTTAAGTCTGAGTTCTTGGTGAGGAAAAAAAAAGAAAGAGGGAAAGAAGTATTGTGGGGGTGGAGCGATAAGGGTACTGTTTAACAGCTTTGCAGTTGGGTCCACATACTCAAATCATGTGCTAAACATATTCCTTTATTGATCCTATTTGTTGTGTTGGTTCCTGAATTTAGACTTCATGCATCTCAAGTGCAGTTGTCACAGTCTACTGTTTTACACTATGTGTTGTCTTTTAGTTGAGTAGGGTGATTTGTTGCCAAACATCATCTCTCTTTAGGAAAGACACCCAAATCAGATCAAATTCTGGTAGATGGTCTTGTATTCTATATATCACCCTGAGAGATCACCAATGCCTGAGAATACATAGTGTTGTGGATAGCCAGCATCTTTGGAAATGTGAAATGTCAAGGTTATATGAAAGGTAATAGTTGCAGCACCAGTATGGTGAATGATTTAATAATTTTGGGTCTGATTCAGATCTCGGCGGACGAGTTATTCAGTCATAACGGTGAAGGATATCCTGGCTGCCAAAATATTAATCTCATAGGATATAATGGGATTTATATTTCGGCAGATAGGATATCGGCACCATTGTGATGGAGTAACCCATCTGCTGAGATCTAAATCACGCCCTTCACCTTCTGCAACATTGGTGTCCAACTATTTAATATCTTAAAATAGTTGAACTTCATCCTAGCTTTGCAACAGGGTGATCTAAAATGTCTGCCAAATTTTCTTTTGAAATTTCTAGGTTTGTTTTCTGCCAGCGTATTCACAAGTTTGCTTTTGCAGACTCAAAGAAGCAACATGAGATTATCTCCCCATATAACCTTGATAATAGTGGATAGGTCTATTGGCTAGTAGGCATTGGAACTTGAGGTTAGACTGTTTCCATTGTATCAGGTTATTTTGCTATAGCTGTGCTGGCTGCAGTAGGTGTCATTGGGAGAGCCTCAATCAGAACCCTATTTACTCTGTGCCCTATAAATTCTGAACAATCCACCACTAATGACACTAAAAAAAAGTGAGTGATAATTCCAGCTCTGTAGGTTTTAATAAGATGGATACAAAAGTGTTTTTGTGTCTCCTGCCTTGTGGGTATGCCCTTGATATCTGTGGGTTCTCGTATTACCGTTGCTAGGCACCTCTGACTAGTTCCCAATGGATAAATCCAAATCCCAGGCACACACTTTCCAGAATACTAAAACGGTCTCCCCAATCGAAACATTCAAACGCCTTTTCTGCATTATGGCATCGGACTCCATGTCTCCAGTTAAACACGAAGAGGTAATGCGGTCTAATGGCCAGAGCTGCTGAGTTTGGAACTGGGGAATCAGGGTTGGGTCCCGGCCTCAGCTCAACATCCTATGATTCTGGGCAGATTACTTAATCTCCCCATGCAAAACAATTGTGCAATGTGTTTTGGTTCTGATGTAATGTGTTATGTCTTTAGGCCAAGTTCACAATAAATAGAACTGCAAAAAACATAACAAAAGACACTGTGTTCTTATATGTTTTTTTGAAGAACTGCCTGACAACAAATCCAGTGTATTAGAGTGTGAATTACATGTTTTAGTCTGGCAGCTAATATTTGTGGGCGTATCTTTATGTCCACATTGACAAGCCAGACTGGCCAATTGTTGGGCCAGTATAGCGTGTCTTTACTCATTTTCAAAAGGACTGTCAGACTTGTTTGAGCAGAGTGTCAAGGTATTTGTCATCTCTTCCTCCATATACATCTCATAAAGGGCATCTTTCACTTGTTCTATCCTTATTTTATAATACTACCCAGGAAATCCATCTTCCCCAGGCAGTTTGTTGTACTGCAGATCGCACAAGTTACTTACTTGTGTAACAATATATCTGTAAGAGACATTAGTTAGTGATAGATTCCTTACCTTAGAATATCCCCAGGCGTCAGACTGGATCCAGAAGGTTTTCGTCAGCAGTGCCCCTGCGCGTCGGTAGGCGTCGTCGTACGGCCCCGCGC
Organism: Triturus cristatus; assembly: GCF_964204655.1. Taxonomy (NCBI): domain Eukaryota; kingdom Metazoa; phylum Chordata; class Amphibia; order Caudata; family Salamandridae; genus Triturus; species Triturus cristatus. Next base: position 229,318,414 of record NC_140593.1, read on the forward strand.
ACGTCGCTGGCGTCGTAGCCGCCGAGATGACGTCGTCAGAGCTACTTAGACACGCCCACACACGCAGACGTCAGTTCTGTACACAACTTTTCTGCGCCAGAAGCGCAGAGCCATGCCAGAGACCGACTACTGGTGCAAGAGAACTAGGGCCCTGAAAGGGATGACCTGAACCCTAGAGAACAGTTCGCAGAACGGGGAGGATGGGCGGGCGGTAAGGAATCTATCACTAACTAATGTCTCTTATAGTTATATCGTTAGACAAGTAACGTGTCTCTTTCAGATGCACAAGTTAGTGATAGATTCCTTACCTTAGAATACATACCCATGCAATACCAACCCCGGTGGCAGGTCTGCAAAGTGAGATTACACCAGAAAGTCACTGAGAACGTAACGGCCAAAGAAGCAGTGTCGCCGGACCGGACTGTCAAGGCAGTAGTGCTTAATGAAAGCATGCAACGAGGCACAAGTAGCCGCCTGACAGATGTCTTGCAGGGGGACACCGCGTCCCAATGCTGTGGCAGCCGTTGTCGCCCTGGTAGAATGGGCGCGCAGCCCAACCGGAGCTTCCTTTTTAGCCAGAGAGTAAAAGGCTTTAATGCACAAGACAACCCATCGGAATTTAGTTCGCTTGTGCACAGCCCGGCCTTTCTTGGCGCCCACGTAGCCAACAAAGAGCTGGTCATCCACCCGGAACTGTTGTGTGCGGTTGAGATAGAAAGAGAGCGCACGTTTTGGGTCTAGACGGTGGAGCCTCTTCTTCTCTTAAAGGGTGCGGAGGTGGAAAGAAAGGGGGCAGAGTTAGTTTGCCTGAGATGAAGGGCAGAGACTACTTTTGGTAGAAAGGAGGGACGCGGTCGAAGCACAACCTTGTCTGGATGAATCGCCAGGAAAGGAGGTTTGCAGGAAAGAGCCTGGAGCTCACTCACCCGCCGCGCAGAGGTGATGCCACCAGGAAGACAGTTTTCAAAGTCAATAACTGCAAAGGACAGTTATGAAGAGGCTCGAATGGAGCGCACATCAGATATGTGAGAACCAGGTTCAATTCCCATTGAGGCATCACAAAAGGAATAGGAGGGAAAAGGTGAGTAATGCTTTTGAGAAATCTATTGACAACCGGGGACTTGAAAAGAGAGGGCTGATCAGGCAACCTAAGAAAGGCTGAAAGAGCAGAGAGGTAGCCCTAGATGGTGCCCAAAGCAGAGCCTTGCTGGGCCAAAGAAAGGAGGAACAATAGGACCTCAGAAAGAGGGTCAGCAAGAGGATCAACAGATTTTGCTGTGCACTATGCCACTAACTATTTCCACTGACAGACGTATACCATTTTAGTGGAGGGATGCCTGGCTGCCACAATCACATTACATTCTTCGGGGGGCAAGTCAAATGGAATCCACTGTCGCCGCTCAATCTCCACGAAAGGAGGTGGAGGCCGGACAGGTTCGGGTGGATGACCGTCCCCTATTGCTGCGACAGGAGATCCTCCCGAAGAGGCAGTCGGATCAGGGGATCCACGCTCATACTGAGTAGCTCGGGATACCAAACTCTTCGTGCCTAGTCCGGTGCCACAAGAATGACTAGGGCCTGGTCGCGCCTGATCATCTTCAGCATTCTGGCCAGAAGTGGTATAGGCGGAAAGGCGTACAACAGACCGCAACTCCACTCACGACGAAAAGCGTCACCTAGAGAGTGCCGCCTTGGAAACTCCGAAGTGCAGAACTGCTGACATTGAGCGTTCTCTTCGGTAGCGAATAGATCTAACCAAGGGTCTCCCAACTGCTGAAATAGACCTTGCACCACCTCCGAGTGAAGACGCTGTTCGTGATCCATCATGCACCTGCGGCTGAGTTAGTCCGCCCTGGCATTCAGAGAACCTGCCAAGTGTTGAACCACCAAGGAAATGCCTTGACGTTCCAGCCATGTCCAAAGACGTAAAGCCTCCTGACGTAGGGTCTACGACCCCACCCCACCTTGCTTGTTGCAGCACCACATGGCGGTGGTGTTGTCTGTGAACACCTGCACTACTCTCCCCTGCTTTGGAATGCTTTGAGTGCAAGTAGGATCGCCCTGAGCTCCAAAAGGTTGATATGGAGCTTGGACTCCGGCGGAGACCAGAGGCCTCTGATCTCCGCCTCTCCCATGTGGCTGCCCCATCCCAGGAGGGACGCATCCGTCACCACTGTGTGCTCCGGTTGGGGAAGGGAGAGGGATCTGCCGCTGACCCAATGCTGGTTCATGAGCCATCACTGCAAGTCCTGTGCAGTGCCCTCCGAGATCTGGACGTAGTCGGACAGGTTCCCCTGATGCTGTGTCCACTGGAACTTCAGGTCCCACTGCAGAGCCCGCATATGCCATCTGGTATGATTGATCAGCAGGATGCAGGAGGCCATGAGGCCCAGCAGCCTCAGTGTCTTCCTGACCGAAACCCAGGACCAGGGCCGAAAGATCGGAATCATAGCCCGAATGTCCAGACTTGCTGTTCGGGAGGATAAACCGGAAACTGTGCCATATCCAGAACTGCTCCGATGAAGAGGAGCTTCTGAGAGGGAATCAGGTGCGACTTCGGCATGTTGATGGAAAACCCCAGCAAATGCAGGAGGTCGGCCGTAGTCTGGAGGTGGGAGACGACTGACTGGGGCAAGCCCGCCTTCAACAGCCAGTCGTCGAGATAGGGGAAGACTGAAACCCCTGATTTGAGCAGATGAGCTGCGACCACCGCCATCACTTTCGTGAACACCCGAGGGGCACTGGTAAGGCCAAAAGGGAGCACGGTGAACTGAAAGTGCTCGTGGCCCACCGTGAACCGTAGGTAATGCCGGTGGGCGGGCAGGATGGGGATATGAAAATAAGCATTCTGCAAGTCCAACGCTACCAGCCAGTCTTGCGGGTCTAGAGCAGACAAGACCTGAGCTAGTGTGAGCATCTTGAACTTCTCCTTCCGGAGGAAGCAATTGATGTTCCGGAGGTCTAAAATAGGGTGCAGACCTTTGTCGTTCTTCGGAACCAAGAAGTAGTGGGAGTAACAACTACGACCTACTTCTGGCGTCGGAACACGCTTGATGGCCCCCTTGGCCAAGAGGGCCGTAACTTCCTGCTGGAGAAGTGCCAAGTGTTCCCCCGACATGCAGTGGTACTGAGGTGGCATGGCCGGAGGGGTAGATTTGAAGGGGAGGGAATAGCCCCTGCAGACAAGTTGCAGAACCCACCTGTCCGAGGTTATGGAACGCCAGTGGGGAAGGTGATGGCGAATCCTGCCACCCACTGCGTCAGGTGGGCCTGAAACACAGGACTAGGAATGTTTAGAGGCGGCAGTGGCATGGGAGGTGGTGGACTGACCCGTCCGCTGTCCTCGGGACCTACCACGGCGGGTCCCACGTCCGCGGCTGCGCTGAGACTGTGGCTGCGCAGCCTTGCGGTTCTGAAAAGAACACGCCTGGGCATCCCGACCTTGACCACGAAAGGACCGAAAAGCAGACCCCGAGGGAGTATGCGTGGTGGCGAGACCCAAGGACTGGGCCGTAGCCCGAGAGTCCTTAAAGCGTTCCAGGGTGCTATGCGCCTTATCACCAAAGAGGCGTGTACCATCAAAGGGCATGTCGAACAGGGTGTTCTGGACATCCCCAGAAAAGCCAGTAGTTCAGAGCCAAGCATAACGATGGAGCGCCACAGTTGTGGAAAGTGCCCTACCGAGAGAATCCGCCATTTTAAGTCCACAACGAATAGTACATTTTGGAGCATCTCTCCCTTCGGTGATGGCCTGGGAGAGAACCACCGTGCTTCCACAGGGCACTGAGGCAGCACCTGTGCCACAGTGTCTTACACAGAATGGGAATAGCGGCCTCGCAGGCACGCAGTATTCACCGCCCAGAGCTGACCGAGGTGAAAATCTTTTTCCCAAATTGCTCCTGTTTCCTAGATTCCTTGATTGGAGGAGCAGAAGGGAACGCACTCGGCGAGGCAGAAGCCTGGACAACCAGACTCTCAGGCGTCGGGTGTTGTGAGAGAAAGTTGGGATCGCCCTGCGCTGGGCGATGGCGGCGTGCCACACCCTTGTTTACAGGGACACCTGTGTTAGGTTTAATCCAGGTGCCCAACAGGACATCAGTAAGCGCTTCATTGAAGGGCAGTAACGGCTCCGCAGAGGAGGACTGGGGCTGCAGGACCTCAATCAGGAGATTGGTCCAGATAGGTTCAGAAGGGAGCTCGAGGTGAAGAGCCTCAGTCGCCTGACACAAAACCACCGAAAAAGTCCCAACCTCCTCCGTGGCCACGGAAGAAGGGGACAGAGTACCAGGGTGTGGGGATTAATCCAGATCCACTGGAACCTCCACATAGTCTTCTCACTCAGGCTCATCCTCACATTTAGCTGCAAGAGGGTCCTCAGACCCCTCCCTGCATTCCCCTTCGTCCACCGGTTGCTGAAGAGGCCAGCAAGGACGAGGTGCCCTGGGAAACAGGATAAACTCCTCTCCAAGAAATGGAATGGGGGGGTGGGGGTAGATACCGGTCCCGGGTCGGCGCCGTCCAGCGTCAGCAGCTGCGTCGCGCCCGGCACCGGATCCAGGGCCGGAGTCGCCGCAGGGTATGGATCCGGCGTAGCCAAGGTCAGAGGCGGCGGCACGGGGGCAAACCCTTCCGATGGATCCGCGGGGCCCGAAGGCGCTCCGGAGGGACCCGGCGAACAAATGGCGCAAGGCCGACATAAAGGCCTGCACCTCGTCCGAAGTCGCGTGCGGCCCCGGAAAGGGAGGGTAGGCTGCAACGGAGCCACGGGGGAGTTACCGCTCGCCCCCCTCCACCGCGTGTCGCGACCGGTGAGGGGTAGAGGAAGAGTGACGTCGTTTCTTCGACTTTTTATGGCGCCTAGACTTACCTGTCCCCGATTCCGATGAGCGATGCTGATGGCTCTGCGACCGGTCCCTTGACCTCCCACGGGATTGGGACCTTGATTGACGCAGAACCGATAGCTGGACCTCCAATAACTTTCAGGAACGCTCCCGCAAAGCTTTTGGCGCCATGGCCTGACAATCGGGGCACGTCTCGGGGTCATGGGCGTGCCCCAAGCAGAAGAGACACACATCGTGAGGGTCCGATACCAACAAGTTTCGACGGCAGGCCCTACTGGACTTAAACCCAGGCATCTCTATTGCACCAGGAGTCAAGTACACGACAAAACAAGTTGTCAGAAACCAAGTTAAAACTTTTAACTAGGGATACCGCTTTCTCTCGGATCTGCGTGGAAAAAGAAAGAACTGACGTCAGCGCGCGTGGGCGCGCCTAACTAGCTCTGACGACGTCATCTCGGCAGCTACGACGCCAGCAACGTACGCGGAGCCATACGACGACGCCTACCGAAGTGCAGGGGTACTGCTGACGAAAACGTTCCAGATCCAGTCTGATACCCGGGGATGTTCTAAAGTAAAGAAATCTATCACTAACGTGTCTTTTGGATAGTAACAGCATTCGCTGTTTTATCTCTCCCCATATAAATTCACTGTCTTCTATTGACAGACTGCACATAGCTAGGGATGAGAGAAAGGTCTTTTCTGTGGATATACAGGAACTGATATATCGCAAATTTATCTGCTCTGGATTGTGGGAAGGTTTGCAGGTTCTCTCCAAAGTCAAATTGCTGGTACAGCCACTTGTATTTCCCTGGTCACAGGTGCACTGCTAGCTGCCACCTTTTTCTCTGCTCTTAGCGATAGCGTTACAGGTAGGACAGAGCATATTACATTGAGCCGGTGGAAAGGTTATCCAGGACATATTTGCTCATTTTAATCATCTTCTATTTGTGACTAAACATTTGAATCATATTTGTTCGTAAAATACCCATTCTTTTTCCCTAAATGCCGGTGTTTTTCTTTTACACTTATTTTTCTGCCTCTGATCATTTGACCTCTTACAAAGTTTTTGACAACAGACAATAATATTTTGGGAAAGTATACAGAGTCCCTGTTGCCGTCGAAATAGGATAGGATAAGCTCTCTCAATGCCTCTTTTGCAACTTGCATTTGGTTCATGCATCGGACCTCTTCAGGGTGAGAACTAGGCCACACTATTGATAAAAGAATTTACAATCAGACTATCAGCTATGGGTTTGCAGATTATAAAAATTAGTGTATGCAAGGCATAGACGTATAGTTTTTACTGTCTTGGTTTAATAAGCCCCATATACCCGTTAGGCCAATAACAGTTGTATTGTCTCATACAACTGTCACATGTGTTGTGTTCATCAGTGAAATAGTCCTCTCCTATAAGGGTGTGTGTATCTCTGAATTATGTGAGGATTCATGAGAGACAATAGAGCAAATGTACCATTTCTTTATTAGGTGTGTAAATGGAGCCCCTTTCCCAGTGGTTTGTGTTAGTTTGGCAAATGTGTCTTACTTCTGGGTCTGTCCAGGTCTTACTTAGCTAATCTGCATGCAAGGGTCTTTTTAATGAGTTCATCTACCCAAAATATTTAGAACATTTTGCTGGAAGGTGGAGGGACCTGTTGGGTCTATCATTTTACAGCTTTATAACTATTTGCCCGTCCAATCCTCTTAAGTTTTCAGACTCAATTTGTGACAGGTGGGTTTCTTCAATTTGTCCAATGTCTGTGTTTGTGGTGGCCTAACAGAGTAGCATTTATTACGCCATAATGTATTGGTTCATGCAGTTGACACAATGCCTTAATGATGGATTTGGGCCCAGAACTCTGTACTGGGGAGAATGTTTGACATTGTTCAGCATTCTGTCTATCAATAGTTCTTTTTGCATTTGTCACCCCGAATGGGACAGGTATGCCCAGTCGTGGGTCCTGTGCTCGCCATGCCACTGGAGTCAAGCTACCCTGGCTGATGAGGGGTAATGCCACGAAACTGGTCCCAGGATGCTTGCTTCCGGTCCAGGGAAGACGTGTCCTGGCAGTTCAGGCTTGACTGTTCCCAAGGTCAAGACTGAATTGCATATGGCCGAGTTTAAACTGGAATGACATGGGATGCAAAAACAACAATGGACTTTGGCCCAGATCTCTGTGCTGGGGTGAATGTTTGTAGGAGAGTAGGATCTCCTTCTTATAGTTACCCTCACTTGTTGCTGATGTTTCACTGTTTTCAACTTAGTCTGGCTGGGATCTTGCTATCCAGGACCCCAGCCTAGCTGATTTCTCTCTAAATTGATTGCATGTACTTTAGGTACACTTCCGATTGGTTTCTGGTTGCTGCAGGACGAAACTCCGGCAGCGGATGGCTGGATAATAGGTTTCCTGTCACAGGGAGGTGTGACCACCTCCCAGACAGGCTTTAGTGTGTTGGGGCTGGGTGGGTGCACACAGAGTGCTTTGATGTCTGCACTGGGGGCACATTTGGTGTCCCTGTGCATAGTCCAGCTCAAACCGTTTCTCAGCCCCTGCTCTGGCGTGAAACTGGACAAAGGACATGGGTGTAACCACCCCTCTGTCCTGACCCTCCCATAGGTGGGTCCCCAGAGTTTGTCCCACCCCTTCCTTGGGTATCAAGAAGGAACCCCTGGCTACAGGACTTTGGATTTACCTGGACGAAACTCTGCTACAGAAACCAAGTACTTCAACTGTCTACACTACGCTGGATGACCGAAGAATCTCCCTTGGAGTAAAGGAGTTACTCCCCTGCAAGGCAGGCACCAAAGACGCATTTGACCGGTTTGCATCTACGCAGCTCCTGACGGACTCCGAAGACTTTGCAACACAGAAGGTGGGTTCCTAAGGTTCCCGGAGGCCGAACAGTGCTCTCAGCAAACCTGAGACCCGCAGCCCTCGTAGGGACCGTGCAACCCGAACCCCTGGACACCGTGCACATTTGCAACACCATATGCTTCTTAGCGATCCCTGAGGCTGTGCTTTGGGCTACATGTAGTCCAAACCCCGATCAGTGATTCTACCGAAGATTACTGGCCTACACTCCATGAGTGTTCCGTGGGCTGGTATTTAGTGATTCCTCTCGAGGTCAGTTCGCGATCCCTGGTCTGTCGACCTGTGGGTCCCTGACGAGGGTACTGTAACTTTCAGTGGGCTTTCCTGGTTGCTCCAGACGTGCCCTGACTCTCCATCCCTTGGGGAGTCCACAGGACTTTGCTGGTCCACACCGAAGCATCTTTTCTCTGACCGCGTGGGTTGCAATTGTCAAGGCTTGTTGATCTCCAATCCGGACACTGACAACCCCACACCCCCCCCCCCCCCCCCCCAGCACTCGACATCCTTCGTGGGACAGCTCGCCTGCGGACTTTAGTCATAGTCGATGTCTCCTGGTTCCCGTGGCTGCAGAGTCAAGCTTCACCTCATCTCACCTGAAGCACCCAACATCGGCAAGTGACCCAGACTCTGTCCCCTCTGCTTTCAGGTTCTCCTCAGCTCCGATCCAGGCTTGGATCACACTGGACACTCCTCCTCTTCCAGGCAGCAGCACTTTGAAGCATCACGCCATTGAAAACGACGAAGATTCCCGACACCATTTGACACCTATGCACACGGCTTCCCAGGGTGTGGTAACCAGAGTTCTCCGGTGCTCACGTGGGTGCTGGCCTTAGAACCTTCTAAGTTTGAAAAGGTTTTTGGGGGGAGGAGCCAAGATGGCGACCGGGACGGCAGCGTAGATTCCCGGCTCCGTGAACCTCTGCATCCCGCACGGATATCCTGCATGAGATCCTTATTCTGCGCTATGAGATCGTGTTTGTAAACGAAAGTGGCAACCGATCGTGTGACTCCGAGGTTTCTGGCTGACGTACCGCCGGAGAAATCAGCGGTTGAACTTTGCGGCCCGTGCGGCCCCGGAGCCGGGACCTTGAGTGGACGCCTTGGCCGGGTGGCAGTTTAACAACAGCGGCCTGTGGTGATTGGGTGGAGTCGGTCCGCCGGAGTGGTGCTGCCCTCGGCCTGCATTTTGCTGTAGTCGCTCCCCCTGCTGAGCGTTGCGGACCGAGGACACGCCCGGGGGTGCAATTCTCGGATCCTGTGGTGTTTGCCCCTGCCTTTGACGGTGAGCTGCCCGGACGCCGTCCCTAGCTCGCCCTGATCCTTGCGGGCTGCTCCCGGCTTTTCGCGGGAGCTGGTCCGTGGCGGAGACGACTGTTGCCCGTGACCGCGCAACGGCTGAATTTGTGCCTGCCCCAGGATCCCTGTCTTCAGCGACGTGGACCTCGAGGCGCTTGTCCCGGGGTCCTGGCCCCAATACGAGTCGGGCCTTCCCAGCGGCCATTTTGTTGCTATGCAGCCTACCATCCTGTCCACTGGGTCGCAGCAGGATTGGGGGTGTGTGACTTTCGGGAGTGTGGCAGAGAGATCGGAGAGAGCTGCTCTGGGGTACGGTGACCTCCTGGAGGCCCTTGGTGCCCTTCATTTCTCCTTGGCTCATGGCGCCGGGGTCCTGGGGAGGAAGCTAGATGGGGTGGCATCGGCGTTGGGACAGTGGCGGCATGCTGGTCCACAGGTACACAGTGGCTTCCCACACTGCACACAGGAGGAAGATGTTGCGGCCCCCCCTGCGATTAGTGCACAGCAGGACACTCCGGACAGTATGCTACCGTGTGGTCGTCTAACTGTGGGCTTGATCTGTTCCGGAGGTATTGGACCTGAGTGGAAGATGGTGGTCTTGTCCCGTGCACGATCTCCGGCGACCCAGGGACAATTCCAGCAACGTGTGTCTCCTTTGGCTGATTCAGCCTGTCTGGACCTTGTGTGCAGTGCAGATCCTGGGGCGGCACTGGAAAAGACGCCCCTCCATGATGCGGTCTGTGCTGGTACTCAGAGACTTCCACCCCACCTGTGTGCGTCGCTTCCCGGTTGTTTTTGGACACTCCTGTACCTTGGAACATCGGACATGGTGCTGGGTCGAGGGGCAGGCATGGGCAGAATCGTAAAGAGTGGTCAAGGCTGAGGCTGATCCTTCGGGGGTGGTCACCTAGTAGACGGGCGGACTCATGGTTGCGTGCTCTCATGGTTATTCGCATAGTTGGTGTATAATGTTCCCCATTCCCCCCCCTTTTTTGATATGATCGACTTGGTGCTGCTTATTGTTTGCTGTGGGGGGACTTCACCGTGCGGGAGGGAGAAGCCGGGGGTATGTTTTGAAGGCCCTCCTCCAGTTTATTATACTCTCTCCGCCCCCCCGTCTGGTGGGGTTCTTTCTTACTCCTTTTTCCCTGTTTCTTCTATATTTCGGGTCTAGTTCCAGGGCGACAGGCACACTGCTGGGGGGTGGGGCCATACTCATTCGCAGAGGTGCAGGGTGGGGGGTTGGGGGAGGGGACTCTTTAGTCTTTATCTCTTTTTCCATGGCCTCCTTTTTCTTCTCTGTTTCTTCTTGTTTTCCTTTTTCTGGGATCAGCGCGGTACAGTTCCCTTATTGTGAATCGTTGCCCTTTCATGTGTGCCACAGTTTCCGGGGTGTTCGCTGGGCGTTAGATATTGGGGTCTGCAGGCGCAACTGTTTTTGATATTCTTCCCCATCCGGACTTTCCCGTGTCTGCGCCATTGATTCAATATATTGCTGCTTATTGCTTACGTCTCTTATCCTTGCCCCTTATCGCTGTTGGGAAATTGTTTGGCACCTGATCCTACTGTTTTGTCTTATCATAAAATGAAAAACCCTTTTTCTCCTGGTGTCCTACCTGCGCGGCTCATTGGCCGGACTATATTGGATTGAAGATTTTGCTCTCCGAGGTGCCGCCTGTGTTTGCATTTGCTTTTATTGTTCTGATTACTTAGCGGCCGGCCCCGGGGGGTTGTAGGCCCATACGTGTAAATGATTGAAACGTCAATAAAGGTTTTTCAAAAAAAAAAAAAAAAAAAAAGTTTGAAAAGGTTTGCTCAAAGTCCTCTCCTAAGTGTCCTTAAGCTTTAACATTCGAACCGCGACTTTCCCATAGGATTGTACGGAGCTCGCGGCTTGTTCTCTAATCTCATAAAGAGGTTAGTAGAGAGTGTTTAGTAATAAATACATATATTGTACATATATACCTTGTGTGGTTCTCCTTTCATTTGGTCATTCAAGAGGTTTTAATCTGGTAAACCAAACTGCTTTACATTCTTTCGAGACTTAGCCTGAAGGCTGCTCTCCATAGCTATCACTAGGATAGCTTTCAATAAAGGTCGTCTTTAACCTAATCATCAATAAGGGTCGTTTCGACTGGTGCAAGGTGCCCACTATAACTAGTGGACAGCATATACCAGGCCAACTTCTCACAATGTTTGCCATTGATCATCATTCTGTCTATCAATTCTTCTTTTTGCATTACCATTAAACGTCTGTATTTTACGAGCTCAGTGGGAAAGCCACGTTTATTTATGAGCCAATCTTACTGGAGAAGTTAAAATGTTTTTACCTCAATTTTAAACTTAGACAATGTTTTATTCTTCTAATGTCCAAGATTTAAATCTTGTATTGTTATTTTGTCAAGGTGTCTTAACTTATCAGAAAATGTATGCTTCCTCTATTGAAGAGATAGAAGGTGCAAACATTTTTTGATGCACTAGGTTTAATATTTTATCCGAAAACAGTGATTGTGATATCCTGAGGGCTAGAGTTTGCTTACGGTGAATCCTTGTGATAAGCTGACAGGTAGAGGTTTTTATGTTTTACCCTGTTGAGATCTGGGCTCTTTTTAGTCAATCCTCCAGAGCAGAGTGTTGCTTCATGTCAGTCCACCATAATAGTGATGTGTGCAAGTTTTTGCAATCAGGTTTAGAAGTTTGGAAAGGAAGAGTGTGAAAGTTTTTAATCTGCAGAGGATGAATTCTTGAATTATGCATTGGTTTTTAAGCTGAGAGATAAGTATGTTGGTTTCGAGCCTTAGCTAGACTAGTGTATCCTTTGAAAATTATATAAAGTCGTTCTAGCTTTGAACAGGACTATTTTTGACCTCAGCTCCCATGTCATGGCCTTCCTTCCCTGTTGTGGTTTGAATTAAGGCCACTGCTCTATTCTTTAATTATGCCCCTAGCAGATAGGTGTGCTCATTTAACATTTTTATTACTTTGAAAATATAAAGACATTATACATTTTTAAGTTGAGAGGTTCGTCAACCTTACCAAAAAGGAAGGAGTGTCTCTGCTGCTGTGGTCCAATTTTCCACTTATGTCTGCATTCTGCTATTCGTGAGGAATGAGACCCTACAGTTGGTTTGTTCTGCCGATGCCTGGTGTTGGTCTTGGCTCTTCCTTGTGGATCCGTCTCAATCTTTCCTCAGTTTGTACATGATCTTGTGTAGGCTTTCTCAGTTTGAACGTCTCCGGCTGTGCCTCATTACTGATGATCTCCAGTTACCTATTGGTTTTGTGTCTGTACTGGTCTTGGTCACAGCTTGAGTACTCACTTCCGTACCCGAAGTTTCTAAGCAGTCCAAGAATCTCTCAAGGTCCTCCGGTTCTGTGTACTTTGAAAATCTGCAGCCTACGGTTATGCATATGTTGCTGGTTCAAAGAGGCTGTACTTTATGACCCTTTTCTGGAGTTGCGGTCTCATGGCTTGGAACTCTTAACTTCTTGCACATCTCAATGAAAAATCAGCCGATATAGTAACTGAGCCCATCAAGCTTATATGGACTGTGTTTTTGGGCTGCTTGTATGACTTTCCTTGATCATGCCTCCGAAAACATACTATTATGTGTCTTGGAAACTTGTCATATTTCTAGGTCGTATTCTGTGGGCACGTTGAAATTCCAGGGCTGAGTTGACTGAATTTGAAATAATGTAGGTAAGAAAATTGGTCAAAAGAACTATCACAGTAGTTTCTCCTAATTGTTCAGGTGTCCCATTAAAGAGCATGTCGTCTATCCTTGCGTGATCTTCCAAGTTTATTACTTTGTTCTGTGAAAATCAGAGTTCTCGTTTAGAGTGAAGAAAATCTTCTGTGCAAGCTCAGACCTAGTCAACCTTAGCTCAGAGGTCATAGTTGCTAATTTGGATTCCACTGTTCCTAGTTTGGTTCCTATGGCTGAAATTTCCTTCATACCTGCCTCTAATGAAAGCCTGTGCCAGGGGCTGTTGCACAATTTGTGCAAGTCACTGTTTTTGTAAATAGGAGTTAATTGTTGGCCTTATTCGATTCTGCAATTCTTTATCACATTCATGGCTAATCCAGCGATAGTGGGTTTTAAAGTCTGAATTTGCCTTGTATGAACTATATGAAGTAGCATCCTGAAGTAGCTTCCCTGTGTTGGCTGCAGGTTTGACTTGGCTACGTTTTAATAGAATGAGTATAAGCTAAGAAAGGGTCAACCACGTCAGCCCTGCAATCACTAGGTACTGGATCATTTACCCACCAGTCATTAACTGTTAATTGGATTCCTGCTGAAGTTTTATTTTAGCCACCCCCAATAGGACTGTTGGTTTAGGTGTCTGGCTGTATTAGTGATTCTGACACCACCGCTCCTCAAACAAGTATGGCTACCTCAGCACATTCACCTTCCGGCTTCTTCCCCTATCTTGAAGTATCTAAAACACAATTAATTCCACATTGTCATGATGGGGTCATATTCTTAATAAGCTTTGAGGTATAGAACACATAATGGCAGGGCTGGTCTATGTGCATTACTGCTTATGTTAGTCTTCATTTATTTGCTTGTATGATCATGCTTGTTCCCTTGCTGTGCACCTACTGGTGCCCAAGCTCTTCCAAGTCAGTTTCAAAGTGATTTGATGGCAACCAATTGGACAGTTAGATTATCACCATGCCCACACATTCAGTGGATCTTGACTTTAATAATAATTTACAGATGAACCCTCCCGTTATGTCTCTGTTGTGTCTCCTGGTGTATGGCAGAATAAAAGATGAGTCAGTTGGATAATTTACCTTCAACTGAGGCAGCACTGTTACCGACTATACTATCACCGAACTGGCCAACTCTCAGAATAATGACTTACTCTTAAACTATAAAATAAAAATAAAAAGTACATAGAGCAGAAACAATAAGAAGCAACAGAACACTCTACCCCAAAAAATCAAAGACCTGAGTTGCTCTTATTCCTCCTCAGGTGAAAACAGTCCTCAAGTGGGAATAAGAGACAGGGACTGATAAAGCGATACCATTTCAAAATGTGCGAGCTGAAGACAATATAAAATCACTGAAAGGGATGGTGTCTTGATTAGCTCTCTCAAGCAGTACATATACAGTAGACTAGCAAAAGATTGTTCAGCCAAACCCTCCTACTAATAGGACTGCCTCACATGACAATAGCATCCTTCAAAGCTACTCAGGTCAAAACCCCCTACATAAAGGATGGCTGAGGGGGCAACGCGGGCTTCAATCTGAGATTCTTTGTGTCAAGACTTGGCAAAATCAATTTCTGAACAAGATCATAATTTCCAAAAATGTCAGGATGTAAGATTTGACTAGGTTGAAACCTTTACAGTGGAACAGCTTTACAAACAAGATAATTTAGATTAGAGGAAGAAAGTGACAGCACCAGGGTGCCAACAAACTGCCAATGACTGGAGGACAAAGCAAATCCCTCACTCAGAATTTGAGGCATTATTCCCAACATCACTGAATATCTTGAGTTCTAAGTCAGAGCTCTATTTTGGTTCTTATGTGTGAACACAAACACTCTGCTTTCCGTTATGAAAAAAAATACCTCAGGATGTGCTTTAACAGTTCATTTTTTCAAACTCAAAGAATCAATCATGACGAGAGCGAGGGCAAAAATTATTGAATTAAGAGGCCATAAAATTATACTTAAGTGTCCTAGAAGGAGAGAATTTAAAGAAATAACTTGAACCCTTCATGCCGATGTCAACAATGATCAAGTAACCAGACTGAGATGATTTCACGGCTTGTTCACATAGGCTAACCAGATCTAAATGACAGGGGTACAGCGTGTCACAGTATATTTATAGGGCCTAAATACACCAGGCACAAGTGGTGCAGTTTTAAATTGGGTCCATCATAAATTTCGATATAGAGTTATTGTACTAAACCCATCTATAAATAAAATATGTATAAAAGGTGGCTATCTTACTGGTTTCCAAGTCAACTCTATTTCAATGTATACACTACTAACTAAAGGAGTATCTATTTTGCTGAGGAGAGACCTGCTGTTCATAATAGACTTGATAATGAGAGATCAAATGGACAGGCTAGCGAGTATAAGGGGTAAACGACAAGGTATCACATTCTCTATTTTATCTATTTATGGCCCCCGAGAAGACAGGCACACATGTTTTGCATTGTGGTTTCTTCATGATAGCAGAGGTCTCAAAGGGTCATCCGATAACAGGAGGGGAATTTAACACAGTATTGAATGGGTCTATAGATAGATCTGTCAATAGACTGGTTCCTGTCCCATGCCTGGTACACCAGAGAGAGGGGTCATGGATCTAGGGCTGATCCAACTGCGGAGGTTACAACACAATCAGGATTACACATTTTACTCCCAGGTCCACAAGATTCACTCATAAGTAGATGTTTTCATTCCAAACAGAATGCTCACTGAAAAGACTACGGACTCCACAACAGGTTCAAGAGTCTTGCCTGACCACCTTTCAGTGATATTAACAATAGGAATCCAGATGCTGCAACCCCTATGAACCAGATTGCAGAGCTTTAATGAGATAGCTTTCAAAGTTAACAGAGTAGACATGGTCCATCACTATTTTGAGGAAAATGACACCAGTGAAATTATGCTTTGCATTTCGAAGCCTACTACAACAGCATTAATATGGGGGAAGTTGATATACCACCCCTCTGCTTTTCAGAAAGTAGCCAAGGACAAAAAACAAGAACCAGAATGGCAGGTAAAAACCAGTATCAAAATATAAAATGCACTACCTCCCCAATTAGAACACCTACTAACAGGGGAAACACCAGAAAATTCTACATATATAGCTAAAAATACTATGATAAAAGGGAGAAAGTGGACCGTATTTGAGCATACAAATTGAGAAGGGTCCAACCACACATTCAAATAAGAGACATTCAAGACGAGAGTGATGTCCTTGACCCAACTGTTGGTCCAAATATTCTCAGCATCTTATACAGCTTTCTACAACCAGCTAACGCTCAATAGTCAGACATTTAACAGGTCCCCTGAATCTAACCGCTGGTGGGGCGATCGGGAAACTGGAGATTTCCTATCACCCTCCCCTTTCTCTTTTTTTCAGGGCACTAGACAGAGGTTCTATTTGTTGTCCATCCTATTTTTGTTGGCTTTACAGCTGTGGTCCTATTCCACTATAAGAATAAAGCCTGTCACACACACTGATGATACCTACTGTTTGCCCCGGGGGGAGGAGAGGGAGAGGGAGAGGGAGAGGGAGAGGGAGAGGGAGAGGGAGAGGGAGAGGGAGAGGGAGAGGGAGAGGGAGAGGGAGAGGGAGAGGGAGAGGGAGAGGGAGAGGGAGAGGGAGAGGGAGAGGGAGAGGGAGAGGGAGAGGGAGAGGGAGAGGGAGAGGGAGAGGGAGAGGGAGAGAGAGAGAGCGAGAGAGAGAGAGAGAGAAGAGAAGAGAAGAGAAGAGAAGAGAAGAGAGAAGAGAGAAGAGAGAGAGAAGAGAGATAGAGAGAGAGAGAGAGAGAGTGTGTGTGGCAGGTCTGGCAGAACCAGGACATACGATAGATTCTTCTCAACTACTTCCTGGCCAAGTAGGAGTGAAGCTCTGGAGTTGCCGGGCTCTTAACAGCAACATCAGAAAAAAAGGGCGTGCACACACTCTAGGATGAAGTACAGGAAGGAGATGCCAAGGAGAAAGAGGGGAGAATGCTGATACTGGAGGAAGTTGAGGAGGAGACAAGGTACAGACCGGCGAAGCAAGGCAACCCTGACAAGTAAGCAAATGCATTCAACCTGAGGGGGAAAGTCAGCAGAGGTCTATGGCAAGTGATTCATCACTATTGAAGGGAGAGGAAGCCACCTGCATGATTCTGATCTGATTTAGGACCTTGCCAATCCCTTAGGTTTTCATTGAGTATCACACTAAGTGGCCATCCCTTGAGGGAAGGGAACTATGAGTCTTACTCAAGCATTTTAGAGAATTTTCATTTGGTTTTAAATTGCTGAGGTGCTAATAAGGTTTTATACTGAAAACACACCGATTAAGGGGAGTAATACTACTATTTGCTCTGCACTGTGAGTATGTGCTGGGGAAAGACTGACTGCCTTCCTATACCCAAACAGATGTGTATATTGCTTACCATGAGGGACTACAAAGGTGGACTTAAAGAAAAGATCAAAGACAGCCAGATGGAAAGAGAGAACAACCACCTCCTGGATACAGGACAATGTTTTGAGCTTGAACCTCTCATTGTAAAGACTGATCACACTCATTAAAGCTCTCTTTACCTATGTTATGTTACTTTACCCTCTCCTCCAATATGTAAAGTGTGTCACTATTACAGACAAATGGCAAGATTTGGAATTAAGAAGCCTCCCTGAAATTTGGACATAAACACTCCAAAACTGCCATTCAGTCTCCTAGTGACTATGCCCTGACCTTAAACACTTTTAAAAATTGGCTAGACTCCCTAGTCCTAATTAACATTTAATTAGGGCTACTGTAACTTGAAGCCAGAACCACACAATTGGCTCAACAGCTTAATGGCACAATGGAGCAGCCTAGTACATTTATATCACTAAAATAAATGACTAAAAAAGACTGTCTTCAAACCTACCATGGTAGTCTGACTGGCTGCAAGAGCACTAGACAAAATAATCCATTCTGACATGTAGAAAAATCTACTTTTATATATTAGCAAAGCTACCCCTAGGTGTGCCTTGTAGTTCACAAAGTTATGCATTTAATGTGTAAATGAGAGAAATGATAAATGTTAAGATTTAAACAGTACCTGGCCTAAAGTGCTATTTTCACTATTTAGGCCACTGTAGCTTTTTCCTATGGAGAAAGCTCATTTGTGTTTAAAATTCATCTTTCCACAAAAATACTGTAAATTTCATTTAAAGATTCTTCAAAAATAATAATCAAAAATCTAGTTTGACGCTGAAAGTGGATTTTGCTGACTTTGGTTTAAAGGTGATTTTTAACAAAACTTGTTTTGTGCGGTCTGTAGGTTTTATCAGTAATTAATTCAGTTCTGCTGAGCTTCCTCCCTGACACTGTATAAGCCTTTAGTGAGGTGCAAACACCGCTCTGCCCAGAGATAATAAAACTAGCTCGGGGGGCAGGAGTCTGGGAGAAAAAACTACTGGTCACCTAGCCTGAAATGTGGGAGCTGGCACTGGACAGGAACACAGGTGGCATTACAAAGGACCATGCTAAGGCTGGCCCTACTCCATTGTGTACACTAAATAGGACAACTGACTTGTATTTGGAATCTTCTTGGCACTTTTTGCCTCAAAACGTAGGCCAAACATAGCTATGGTTTCCCTAATCTGGTTTAAATCATTTTTGTGTCATTTTGTTTATTAACTTTCTCTCCTTTAATAAACTGGTTTGGGTTTAAATGGCTATTTTTCTGCTTTGATGTTGCTTTAATATTTAACACCTTTCTCTGGGGGAAAGGCTGTTCAGATTCTCTTATTGAAATGGTATGTTCACCCAAAAAGTTACAGCACTAAATTCGTAGGTTCCCTCCTCCAACATTAGCAATCGAAAACCTCACCCAAATAATATGAAAAGTGAAGGAATAGGCCACAAACATTGAGAAACGTTTTTGGTATGCCATGTCAAACGCTTACATGAACCAGGCATTACACAATGTTAATGCAAAGTGGTTGCCAAAATAAATTTCATTTTAGTAGAATGGAAACGACTGAAATGACGACGACTCCAAAGGCTGCATCATGGTCAAGTTTTCTGTGCTGTGGCAGCACAGAAGGGATCTGTGCATGTCTCTTTCCTCTAAATACCTTCAAACTAGTGTGTTTTTGCTAACAGCAGCTTAGAAACAAAGAGTCACTTACTGCCCTGTGTTTCCGAGCTTTGTGGTCAGCAAAACATACACTAACCCGGAGATATTGTGAGCTAATTGATGCGTTAAAAACAGCAATAAGAAGCGCGCAAACAGAAAACGGGACTATGATAGGCTACAAGTGTTCACAATACTGTGCCTCCTACCACTCCTTATTTCTTCTCCAAGGAAACTGGCAAAATTACCTTGAGATTTCTCTGGAGAAAAAAAAGATGTTCTAAAAAGGCAGTCGCGGTAGGTGTCTGGGCAGCAGGTGTCTGGGTAAAGTGACGGGGCGGGCGGAGGGGGGTGGAAAACTTACCCGAATCCCGCTGCATCGCCGCTCTTCTGGCTCCACTGGAGGCACAGGCTCCCAGACTACCCTGTGACGAATCCTGACGCGGCTCTCAAAGCATGAGAGCAGCATCAGGATTGGCCTGAAAACTCTCAGGTTGCACTCCCAGCGAGACTGGGAGCCGATTTCTGCTGTCTCCAACCCGGCAGCGCAGCTTGGTTTGGAGACCGCTTCAGAGTGCATGACGTTTTGTCCGCCCTGAGAATACCGGACAAACAGTCATGCGCACTGACAACAGTGCATCTACCACTCCCCTTTGTGCCTGGCATCGCCATGGACCCACCCCCCAGACTTTACAGTATGGAGAAAAATAAAACATGCTTTATTATCGTTTTGTTTTTCAAGTTTTGAAGCTGCTGCTAATGGCTGGGATGGGAGGGGGCGGCCATAGTGGAGGAGCCGCCGCTGTAAAAAAAGCTTTGGAAAGCTCTGGCTCTCAAAACTGGTGCCAAGGTACATGCTGCCTAACACCAAATAAAAACAACTAGCTATGAAGTGCTAAAATGTAACTTAGAGAAAAGAAAATAGTAAAAGCGCGAGGGAACCAGAGCAACTGTATAGTGTTGCGTTAAAGAATGTAAAGTTTAAGTACAAATCACACCCACACCATCACACAAACCCCACACCATGAAAAAGAAAAAAGTCCAAAGGGTGAAAGCAGGTGCATATTAGGTGTGCAAAGTACTGAAAAAAACCGCATCTGTCCATCTTTACAGAGCTCAATAGTTAGGCTTAAATGTCAGCACATTTCTGAGATATATGCAGCTAAATAGGGAAACTCAACAATGGTCTGTGGTATAATTAGCCCATCACACCACGTTGTTTAAATTCTGCTGGGCAGGCAATATGTAGATTGTCTACCAAAAGTAGAGGTCTCCCTGAGCACAGTATTATAATCCGAAGAAGTCTGTGTGGGAGGGAGGTAGCAAAGGTCTGTGGAAAAGATTACAGACCTTCACTTGCAAGACCGTTTGTCTTCCATGCGAACGGAAAACAAAATACATTTTAATAGAGGTGGGCGAGCCACTGAAAGCTGGAGCCAGGCTCGAGCCTGGAGCCTGGCTCAGCTCGAGGGCCTGTTAGAACCTGGGGCCCATAACGAGCCGAGCTCTCAAGTGGCTTCAGCCAGCCACCCTCAATTCACCAAGGATATGGCATTATGGCCGAAGCGATAAAATCATTTAATCTACACGTAGCTACAAAAAAAAATTGAATTTGACGTTGTGTAAGGTAACCAGTGCTAACGTAAAGATCTTCGGGTCGAGTTTGGCGTATACATAAACAGCAGAAAAATGTACAAAGAGAAAAAACAAAGCGTTAATATAAAAAACGAAAGATAAATGGATATCCATGTAGTGGCTTATTTGTACAAACTAAGTGAAACCAGAAATCCTGGATAAATCGTGGCTTACTCGCTTAAATTTAAAGACATATTTTACAACATCTAACTGTCATCAAAACATTGCTATCTGCCTAAGTGGTAGCCTACGGTGCAGTGGTACTTATGAGACAGCAGTAAAAGGTTTTCTGAAAAAAAGTACAGATAACCTACCGTCTGACAGGAAATAATGACAAGAGATCCAACAATGGAGGCACCAACGCGCCAAACCATCAGGCAAACCATACTTTAGTGAAGCCTACATAGGCAAATTCCTGCACATTAGCTGAAACACATACCATCTCGGGGGAGGGAGGGGGCACTGGTTCCTGTCAAGCTCGAAATCCTGTATCTTGAAACCCACATCTTCACTAAACGAAAAAGCCAATAAGCCTCACCTATACAAGAGCTATTGCCTTTGGTAAGGTGTTTTTGTGATGTTGTACATAAGTCTGGCTGCTGTACAGCATGGCTAAATGTTGGTTGCGTGGAGTCTTGTGGAGTGGGGCAGTAGGGTGTTGTACAGTGGAGTGGGGGAGTAGAGTGCTGTACTCAACTCAAATTTAAAGATGATTTAACAGCTATTGCGGATTGGATGACATCTAACTGTCTTCAATTGAACGCCAGCAAAACAGATTTTGTTGCTCGGAAAAAAAAAAACTATCTATGGAGTGAGCACTGGTCGCCTTGGCCTTCCGCCTGCTCCCAAACAGACGGCTAAAAACCTGGGTGTTTGGTTTGACCCTGCATTGCCCTTTCAGGCTCAAACTAAGGCGGTAGCTGGAGTCTGCTTCAGCCTCCTGCGCGGTCTTAAACCTCTACTGGGATTTTTTCGATGCGAACACCCGTCAGTTTATGATCCAGATCACTGTACTATCTAGGTTGGATTACGCCAGCTCTCTATACCTAGGGGCTAACAGAGCTGAGATACATCGCCTGCAAAGGGCACAAAACGCTGCCGGAAGGATGCTTCTTGGCCTGCTGAGAACCTGCACTCTTTCTAACTTCCTCCGCAGAATACACTGGCTTCCAGTGGAGAACCGCATCAACTTCAAAGCCTCTGTATCTTCCATAGAATTCAGAATGGCCAATCCCCCGATATTTTGACTGATCTTCTCACGCCCTACATACCCACCCGCCAGTTGCGCTCTGCTGGTCAGCACCTGGCAAATGTTAGTCGGGTAAAGAGAGCAAGAGCAGGAGGGCACTCTTTCCGCCTTCTTGCCCCTAAACTCTGGAATTCTCTCCCTGTGAGCATCAGAAGCATCAAAAAAATCATACCTCATTCTGAAAAGCGATTAAAACTTCTCTTTCCCAAGTAATCTGCTTCCCTCTCATTCACTCTCTGCCCTTCTATTTGTTTGGAATCAGCGATGGGACGCCCCTTTGCTGGGGCAGCAATGCACTTTATAAAATCAATAACATAACGTACAGTGGAGTAGAGTGTTGTACAGTGGATTTGTTGGAGTACAGTGTTGCAGAGTGGAATGAGGGTGAAGAGAGTCGAAGAGTGTAGTAAAGTTAAATTGCTCAGTGGTAGAAAGTGGCGTAGAGGGCAGTGGCAGAGTGTAGTGGTGTGGAATAGCGTGGAGTGGGTTGGGGTGGATTGAGGTAGTGGGGTGGACTGAAATGGAGAAGAGTGGGGTGCATTGTATTGCGGTGGAGTGAAGTGGATTGGAGTGGGGTGGTCTGAAATGGGGTGGACTAGATTAGATTGAGGTGGATGCATTGGATTGAAATGGTAGGACTAGGGTGCGGTGGGCTGGAGGGGGTGACTCGATTGGGGCGAGGCGGATTGGGGTGGGGTGGAGTGGAGTGGTTTGGGGTGGGGTGGAGTGGTTTGGAGTGGGGTGAGGTGGAAACGGGGTGGATTAGATAGGACTGGATTGGGTGGATAAGACCGCAGTGGGGTGGCCTGGAGTGGGATGGGCTGGACTGGCGTGAGTTTGGCTGAACTGGGGTGGGGTGGATTGAACTGGGGAGGGTGGTTGGGTTTGGGGTAGAGAGGTGGATTGGGATGGAGTGTGGTGGATTTGGGCCGATTGGGCTGGATTAAGTGGGGTGAACTGCAGTGGGGTGGATTGGACTGGAGAGGGGTGGATTGTGGTAGGTTGGACTGGATTGGATTGGGGTGGAGTAGGGTGGATTGCATTTGGGTGAGGTGAATTGGAGTGGTGTAAAATGGATTGAGCTGGATTGGATAGTTGTGGGGTGGGGTGGGGTGGGGTGGATTGGAGTGGCGTGAATTGGGATGGAGTGGCTGGATTAGATTGGGGTGAGATGGATTGAATTGGGGTGAGGTAGATGGACAAGTTACTTACCTTCCGTAATGCCTTATGTGGTAGAGACATGATCTAGCTGTTGATTCCTTACCTTTGAATTTACAGGCATCAGGCTTAAGTGGAAAGATTTTTCTTAGCAGTGCCCCTGCGTGTCAGTAGGTGGCATAGGTTAACTTCGTGTGATGTCTTCAGCGACGTGTTTGCTGTAGTCGTGACCTGACATCATCAATATAACTGCCACTCCGGCCCACTGACTCCAGCACTTTTCACGACTTTACACGCCAGAAGCGCAACGCCATAAAGTGACTGACCATGGTGTGTTAAAAAAGAAACTAGGGCCGTGAAGGGAAACAGCCCTGACACTAAAAGGCAATTCCGCAGTGTGAGGAGGATGGGTGGGTCGGTATGGAATCTGTGGCTCGATCATGTCTCCACCAGATAAGGTGTTACTGAAAGTAAGTAACTTGTGCATCTGATAGAGACAACTAGCTGCAGATTCCTTACCTTTGACTAGATACCCAAGCAATACATTTCCTGGAGGTGGGACTGTAGAAAAGCTTTAAACCAGGAAATCCTGTAAAACATAGCAGCCAAACATGCCCTCCCTGCGAACCTGAGAATCCAGGCAAAAGTGTCTGGCAAACATGTGCAGAGATGCCCGCTTGGCAGATGTCAGAAATAGGAACACCATGCTGGAGGGCTGTGGTGGCTGCTTTCGCCCTGGTGAATGGACGCCAAGGCCTTCGGAAGGCTGCTTCTTTGCCAAGGCATAACATATTTTGATGTGGAGGATAACCCAGCGTGATATGGTCCTCTTTTGGACAGCACGCCCCTTCTTTGCTCCCACATATCCTATAAAGAATTGGTCATCCAGACAGAACTCTTTTGTGCGATCAAGGTAGAACAACGATGCTCTTTTTTGGTCCAGATAGTGAAGAGGCTTCACTTCCGTGGGAGGGTGCGGAGGGGCATAGAAAGTGGGCAAAGTAACAGACTGTCCCTGATGAAAGGAGTTACAACCTTGGGCAGATGATCTAGTTTTCAGTACCACTTCAAGGAAAACTGTCAGGTAAGGAGGCTGTGATGACAGTGTCTGTAGTTCGCTCATCCACCTGGCAGAGGTAACAGTCACCAAAAAAGCTGTTTTGATAGTCAGCAACCATAGAGGACAGTTGTGCATCAGCTCAAACGGTGGCACATCAAGAAAGTAAGGACCAAATGAAGGTCCCATTGCCACATAAGAAAAGGAGAAGGGGAAAACAAGCGAGTTAACCCCTTCAAAAATCTCTGCACCAGAGGGGACTTAAAAGTGAAGGCTCATCTGGCAGCTAAAGAAAAGCTGAGAGGGCCAAAAGGTAGCCCTTCAAAGTGCTCAAAGCTGAGCCCTGCTGAGCCAGGGAAGGGATAAACAGGAGGATATCTGCCAGGGAGGCAGATAAAGGGACAATAGACAGTTCTCTACAATACTTACAAAATATATTCCATCGGCAGGCGTATACCGATTTGGTGGAAGGACACCTGGCTGCCAGAATAACCTTGCAGACTTCGGGAGGAAAGTCAAAAGCAGTCAACTGTCGCCGTTAAATCTCCACGCAGGAGGTGCCTGGCTGCCAAGATAATGTTACAGACTTTGGATGATCGGAAGAAAGCTGTCCACTGTCGTCGCTCAATCTACACACAAAAAATGTTAGAGAGTTGACAGTATCGGGTGGAGAACCCTCCCCTGATGCTGCGACATAAGATCCTCAAGAAGGGTCAGCCTGTTCGGAGTACTGATGGGCATGCTCAGTAGCTCAGTTCCCAATCCGAAGCCACAAGAAGAACTTGTGCCCTGTCGCTCCTGATCTTCTTGAACACTCTGAGCAGGAGTGGTATGAGCGAAAAGGCTTACAGGAGGCCTGAGAACCACTTGTGACTAAATGAGTCACCGAGCGAGAGCTGACTTGGTAACTCCACCTCTCAAAACTGCTGACATTGCACGTTCTCTTCGGAGGCCACCAGATCTAACCAAGGCTCTCCCCACAGCTGAAAGAGACCTTGTGCCACCTCCGGATGGAGATGTCACTCTTGATCCGCAAGGCACCTTCGGCTGAGTTTGTCTGCTCTGGTGTTCAGAGAACTGGCCAGATGTTGAACCACCAGAGAAATGCCCCGTTGTTCCAACCAAGTCCAGAGGTGCTGGGCCTCTTGACAGAGTCCACAACCCCACTAAGCCTTGTTTGTTACAGTACCACATGGCGGTAGTGTTGTCCGTGAACACCTGAACTAGCCTTCCCTTGATGGATGGTAATCCGTTTAGTGCCAATGGGATCGCCCGAATCGGATCAACAGTTTGATATGGAGCCTGGCTTCTGCCGGAGACCAGAGTCCTCTGATCTCCACCTCCCCAGATGACAGCCCCATCCCAGAAGAGAAGCATCCGTCACTACTGGGTGGAGAATGGAGAGGGGTCTGCCTCTGACCCAATTGCGGTTTGTTAGCACCCACGGCGGTTCTTTCACAGTGCCCGCCGAGATCTGAACCAGGTCAGTGAGATTTCCTCTAAGCTGTGCCCATTGGAACTTCAGGTCCCGCTGCAGAAACCGCATGCGTCGCCATGCATGGTCCACCAGCAGGAGGCCATGAGACCCAACAGCCTCCGAGTCACTCTCACCAAAATCCAGGATTGAGGATAGAGGCTGAAACATTGTTATCATAGCCCGAATATCCTGGACTCGCCGTTCGGGAGGATAGGCCCGAAACTGCACTGTGTCCAGAACTGCCCCGATAAAAGCGAGCATCTGAGAGGGAGTCAGGTGTGACTTCGGCACGTTGATAGTGAACCCCTGCAAATGCAGGATGTTCACCGTAGTTTGGAGGTGAAAGACGACTGCTTTGTACGAGCCCGCCTTTAACAACCAGTCGTCGAGATAGGGGGAAGACTGGAACCCCATGATTTCTGCAGATGGGCTGCGACCACCGCCATCACCTTTGTGAACACCCAAGGGGCACTGGTGAGGCCGAAAGGGAGCACCGCAAACTTAAATTGCTCGTGGCACACCGTAAACCGCAGATAGCGATGATGGGCAGGCAGGACGGGGGTATGAAAACAGGCATTCTGCAAGTCCAGCTCTACCATCTAGTCTGCCGGGTCCAGGGCAGCCAGGACCTGAGCTAGGGTGAGCATCTTGAAATTCTCCTTTTTGAGGAAGTAGTTGAGGACTCAGAGGTCGAGGATAGGACGAGGGCCTCCGTCCTTCTTTGGGACCAGAAAAATAGTGGGAAAGAGAACCACAGCCTATTTCTGGCCCAGGAATCCTCTCTATAGCCCCATAGGCCAAGAGAATTTTGAATTCCTCGTGGAGTAGAGCAAGGTGATCCTCCATCAACCGATCGTACACTGGAGGCATGGATGGAGGGGTACACTCGAAGGGGAGGGAGTAGCCCCTTCGAACTATTTGCAATATTCACCGGTCCGATGTGATGTTTCGCAAGTGGTGGAAATGATGGCGTATTCTGCCATCAACTGGCTGAGAATGATTGGACTAGGAAGGTTGTGCGGTGGAGAAGGGGATCATGGCTTGGCTCGACTTTTTGCCTCCAGACCCACGGGGTCAGGGTGAACCGCATCCATGGCACCGCAGAGGCTTCTGAACTTGCGGGAACCTCTAGCCGGAATAGGGCTGGTGCGGTTGGTAGCTACGAAAAGAGAGAAAGCGGATACAGGCCAGGACGTTGTAGCGAGGCCCAAGGACTTGGCTGTAGCCCGCGAGTCCTTGAATTGCTCAAGGGGGTCATCTGCTTTGTCTCCAAAGAGACAGGAGCCATTCAAAGGCATGTCCATAAGGTTAGCTGGGACATCCCCCAAAAAACCAGATGTCCTCAGCCAGGTGTGGCGATGTACGGCCACTGTCGTGGAAATCGCTCTGCCCAGTGAGTCTGTCTTGTCCAAGCCACATCAGATGGCGTACTTTGCTGCATCTCTCCTGCCTAAAATTGCTTGGAAGAGTAGGATCTGGTCCTCCTCAGACACCCTGGAGAGCACCTGCGCAACCATGTCCCATATCAAATGAGAATAACAACCCAAAAGGCATGCATGTGTTCACCAACCGCAATGCCAGACTGGTGGAAGAAATTATTTTCTTCCCAAAGCTTTCCAGTCTCTTGGATTCCCTGTACGGAGGTGCAGAAGGGATGTGCCACGGGAAGAGGAAGCTTGAACCACCAAAGCTTTGTGGGGTGGGATGGGCAGTGAGGAAACTGGGTATCCCGGTGCAGGGCAATTAAAGCGGGCAATCGTCCTATTCATAGAAGCCCCTATACTGGGCTTGGACCAGGTGCCCAAAAGGACGTCCGTTAAGGCCTCACTGAAAGATAGCAAGGGTTCCGAGCTGGAGACACCAGGCTGCAGGACCTATGTCAAGACGTTAGTCTTCACTTCCACATTAGGAAGCTGCAGGTCCAAGACCTCCGCAGCCCTACGCACCACCATAGCAAATGATGCCCTCCTCCTACGTAGCAAGGTTAGGTGGAGACAGAGTGCTAGAATCTGGGGAGGTATCCAAACCACGGTCATCACCCCATTTCGCATACCAGTCCATGTCTTGTGGTTGCAGGATTTCTTAGGGATCCTGCTCCTCCTCCCAATGCTCATCATCCATTCCTAACCCTTCAGAATAGGGCAGGTTGAACTGCGTGGAGCTGTACGACTTCGTCGGCGCTGGTCTCGGCGTGGGAGGACGCTCGACCAGCTCTGTGTCACCGGGAATGAGGATTGGGGAAGCGCTGGTGATGTCGAGGACCTGGGTGGTCGACACAGCGCCGGGCAAGGATGCTGTGGAGATGTGAACGGCGTCTGTCCATAACCGGAAACGGGTCCAGTAGAAGGCCGTGGCACCAGAGCTGAAGGCGTGGAACCTACGGTTACTCCTCCATCATCTGAGTGTGCGGGGCCTGAAAGCGCAGCAGCAGGGTAAGGCCACTCAAATATGGCGCACGTGACATCATACAGCTCCTTAAGCTGGGCAGGGGTCGCTCCGAGCCGACCCAGGCAACCGCTCCGCGGAGTAGGGCCTTGAACGCCGAGGGTCCTCAGCATTGTTGCAAGACGCGGGATGGGGGGGCGAAGTCCAAGCACACTTCAACTTCTTGAGCTTTTTGTGGTGCCTCCTACCTGACTTCAACATCTTCAACGAAGGTAAACTTTGACTCACTATAGCAGTGCTGGGACCTTCCTCTCAACCGAGACCTGGACTGGGATCGAGATCGACGAGGCTACCTCCGTGGTTCCGGACACTGGGCCGTGATCAGATTTAGGGACCGCTCCCTCAAAGCCCTCGACGCCATGGTCCAGCAATCAAGAGCATGACTTCGTGTTTTGGTCGCACTGCAGACACCAGAGACACACTAAGTGGTTTGTGACCGACAAGGTGCGATGACAGGTGTCGCATTGTTTGAACCCAGAGTCTTCCTACTAGACATCCTACACACCGAAAAGAGTCAACAAGAGTTGAAAAAAGTCTGTCAAAAAATGACAGGGGGTAGCTCTCTTTGAAGGATCTGTGCTGGCTAGTGCGGAAAGAAAAGAAATGACGTCAGAATGTCAGTGTGGTGGTTATATTGACGATGCGGATGTCATGACGACAATGAACAACGCGGGTAACGTCACATGGAGTGGACTGACGCCACCTACCGGAGCGCAAGGCTACTGTTAACAAAAATCTTTCTGATCCAGCCTGATGCCTGGAAGTTCAAAGGTAAGGAATCTGCGGCTAGATGTCTCTATCAGATTGTTTTGTTTTGTACTGGGGTAGGGTAGAATGTTTTGGACTGGAGTGGGACAGATTGTTCTATACTGGAGTGGGGCAGATTGTTCTGGACTGGAGTGGGGCAGATTGTTCTGGAGTGGGGCAAATTGTTCTGGAATGGAGTGGGGCAGATTGTTCTGGAGTGGGGCAGATTGTTTTGGAGTGGGGCAGGTTGTTTTGGAGTGGGGCAGGTTGTTTTGGAGTGGGGCAGGTTGTTTTGGAGTGGGGCAGGTTGTTTTGGAGTGGGGCAGGTTGTTTTGGAGTGGGGCAGGTTGTTTTGGAGTGGGGCAGGTTGTTTTGGAGTGGGGCAGGTTGTTTTGGAGTGGGGCAGGTTGTTTTGGAGTGGGGCAGGTTGTTTTGGAGTGGGGCAGGTTGTTTTTGAGTGGGGCAGGTTGTTTTGGAGTGAGACAGGTTGTTTTGGAGTGAGACACATTGGAGTGGAGCCGGGTCTGGTGGCTCAGTGGACTAAAGCAGCCACTGCAGGGGCCTGTGTTCGACCTCATGGTCACAGGTCCACTCAGCCTTTCATCCATCTGAGGTCGATAAAATGAGTACCATTGAGTTGGGTAACAATAAAACATCTGTTATTCAGCGCCAGGACACCTACGGGTAATCGTGCGCTTTACAAATACACCGGTTATGTTACTGAGCAGATTGGATTGGAGTAGGGCAGATTGGATTGGGCAGATTGTTTTGGAGAGGGGCAGATTATTTTGCATTGGAGTGGGGCAGATATTTTGGGATTTGAGTGGGGCAGATAGTTTGGGATTTGAGTAGGGCAGATTGGAGTGGTGCAGATTCCTTTGGATTGGAGTGGAGCAGATTGTTTTGGATTGGAGTAGGGCAGAATGTTCTTTATTGGAGTGGGGCAGGTTGTTTTGGATTGGAGTGGGGCAGAGTTTTTAGGCCTGGAGTGTGGAAGATTGTTTTGGAGTGGAATGGGGCAGATTGTTTTGGAGTGATTGGTGCGGGATGGATTGGATTGGAGGTGGGGGCAAATGGAACGGAGTGAGGTCAACTGAACTGGAGTGAGGTCGGCTGGAGTGGGGAGACTGCTGCAGGGCAGATTGGTGTGGACAGTAGCAGATTGTTCAGATTGGAGTGGGGCAGATTGCTTAGATTAGAGTGGGGCAGATTGCTTAGACTGGAGTGGGTCAGATTTTTGTGGGTCAGCAGATTGTTTTGGACTGGAGTGGGGCAGATTATTTTTGAGTGGGGTAGATTGTTTTGTATTGGGATGGGGCAGGTTGTTTTGGATTGGAGTGGGGCAGATTGGGGTGTGGTGGGATGGGATGGTGTGGGAGGATTGGACTGCATTGGATTGGGGTGGACTGGATTGGTCTGGGTGGATTGGATTGAGTGGGGTGGATTGGATGGAGTGGATTGCAATAGACTGGAAAGGGGCGGATTGGACTGAAGTTGGTGGAGTGGATTGGGGCATACTGAATTCATTATTTTGAGAGTCACATAAGAAAGAAAATGTCGCTTGGCAATATATAGAAGACGATAATCATCATTTTTTGAGAACATCGCCCAAGAGCAAAAAAAAAGTACAAAACATTAGTCTAAAATGAGAAAAGAAGGATTGGCAAAGTAACAGAAAGTTAAATATAGAAAATTCATCGTATATTTGAGAACAGAGCTCACAAGCAAAAAACATGAGTGCAAAGTTAGAAAAGAAGAACTTGCAAAGTAAAAGAAAGTCAACTATAGATAATATAACTTTGTTTGTCCTGCTGAGCCCAAATTTGCCAGTCACATGCCTTCGGTTTGCAGTGCACTGAAAGTTAAAAAGAACATTGCACCTCTGTCACATCAGGAGTAGGGGACAAGCACTGATTAATTGAATTAATCAGTGTTCGGTCCCTACTCCACACAAAGGAACGTAAATTATGTTAGGCCTGCAGTGACCAGTTACGCGGCTGTAAAGAAGAGTGCCATGCAAATGTGTACCGCCATAATATGCAAAGCAAAATGTGCCCCGATACAACTGTACGCAAACATGCGGACGCCGCTCTAGAGGGTGCCTCTTCCTGTATTCGCATAATGGGCGTTTTAATCATACATGGGGACCGCACGAGTTCACTGTGCAGGGACTACAGGTATGCCTTTAAGATACAAAATATAATACTTGTTAAGAACCGCTCAGGTAGCGGGGAATAGTTAGTGTGGCCTGGGACAGCGACGTCCTTCTACCGAGATTGCTGTATGGAGAGAGGTACATGAGGCCGTTATCTGTGCCTTTGTTGCTGTCCTGATGGGTGGAGATCGCGTCTGTGTGTAGGGGGCGTGGCTTCACGGTATGGGTTTCGATTCAGACAGCTGCAATGTCTTTGTTGCTGTCCAAATGGGGGGGGAAGAGTTTGCCCGTATGTAGGGGGCGTGGCTTCGTGGTATAGGTTTCAAATTCGGCTCTGGGTCACGCGGAAATAAAGAAGCGCGGTTTGATGCTTCCTAGTTATGCGTTATATAATACAAGCATTTGCAATGCAATAGGTCTTGCATTATTTAAGTTTGAGCTATTGGCATTGCTAAATAATACAACACCAATAGCTCAAACTTTAATAATGCGAGACCTATTGCATTGCAAATGCTTGTTCAATGTAGCCAAAGCCTTGCTTAGCACCTGAAGTTTGTACGCGGTGCATAGCAGAGCAGTCATTGTGAGGCAATTACAAGGTACCTTACCCAGCGCGAGGCTGCCATGTGCTGCTCCTGACATCGGAGAGTGAGGACTGAGTGCGGCCCTCCTGGAACTGTGAGGCTGGCGCGCGCTGCTTGTCAAGATTCTAAACGCAGGTTAGGTGCGATGTTGAGAGGACCCGCGAGGCTGATGTGCTGTACCGTCTGCCCCTAGGAATTCCATGCGCGTGGAAGGTACGCGTGGCAGCAGACTTTGTTGGCGTCACGGCTGACTGGCTGCAATGCGTTTTATTCGGTTTATGCCCCATAC
Organism: Triturus cristatus; assembly: GCF_964204655.1. Classification (NCBI taxonomy): domain Eukaryota; kingdom Metazoa; phylum Chordata; class Amphibia; order Caudata; family Salamandridae; genus Triturus; species Triturus cristatus. The sequence goes on from NC_140593.1 coordinate 229,350,020, forward strand.
CCTGAATGGAGGAAAAGACTGGAAGGCGAGCAACGCATTACAACAAGATATTACAGCGGCGGACTATGGGATTTTGGAACCGCGTTGTGATACGCGAGGTTGCTGCTTAGTGACATGCAGTCACGACATATTTAATTGAATTTAAGAACATTTGTGAGCATCTCTCAGGTTTGCTAAGTGAAGTAGTAATATGCAGATTGTTGAGGGGAAGAGTAAACTGAACGACTATGAGCAATGTGAGGCATTCCTTATTGAAGAAGATTAAGCCTGGACAGCGCAGTTAACAAGACAAGCCCGGAGGAGCGTGGCGCACGCTTGGGGCGGGGGAGCGCATTCCAGGCGGGGGAGCGGACCCTTTGAAGTGCTCCCAAAAAGCAGATTGCATGGCGGCACGATGCGCGTGATTGTGCGCGTGCTAGCCATGCAATCCGCTTTTTGGGAGCACTTTTAAAACCTGCTTACAATAGTCTCGCTAAAGCAGATTGCATGGCGGCTCGATGCGCGTGATTGTGCGCGTGCTAGCCATGCAATCCGCTTTTTGGGAGCACTTTTAAAACCTGCTTACAATAGTCTCGCTTCGCGATCGCTTACGCGATAGCAAGGTGAGACCTAAAAAGCAGCATTCACCCAGATGTCACAATTCATTGAAGATAATGCCATACTTTCAGACTTCCAAACGGGATTCCGTCCAGGAAGAGGCACAGAATCTGCCCGTTTTGCCACCTGGGATGACCTGAAGAACCAAGTTGACCGCAACAGGGTTCTGCGCTACTTCTCTCAGACCTCAGACGCCTTTGACACGGTTGACCATGACACACTGATAAAAAGAATCTACGAAGCCGGCATAGAGGGTACTGCTCTAGACTGGATTGCATCCTACCTTCGCAACAGAACTAATGCCATCCATAGCCCTCCTTTCTCGTCCAAACCGTACTCCACAAAAGCAGGAGCCCTTCAAGGCTCTATCATCTCACCCATGCTTTTCATCATCTACATGAAGTCATTACCGGCACTGATTAATCAATTTCACCTCACATGCTGCAACTATGCAGATGACACGCACATTCTCTTTCAACTGGAATGCCCCAAAGACATTGGAAACTGACCAATTTTCAGTTGTCTCAGAGCCAACAATCAATGGATAACATGGAGCCTTCTCAAACTGAACGCTTCCAAAACAGAAATACTCACATGTGGCGATTGGAAACATAATAACCTGCTCTCCATATGGCCTGATTATCTAGGAACACCACCTAAAGTATCGAAGGAAGTAAGAAACCTCGGAATGACCTTGAACTCCAAGCTATCGATGAATACCCATGTGGACAAACTAGCAAGATCAAGCATTGTTACCATAAAAACTGACGAATCTTTCCCCATTTGGGATTTCCACACAAGGTCCAGGCTACCATCTCCCTTGCTCTGTCCAAACACGATTACGCCAATAGCCTCTACCATGGATCACCTTTAATGACCATGAAAAGACTACAGCGGATTCAGAACTCCGCTGCCAGACTACTCTTATATATAAAACAGCAAGACCACATGGCCCCTGCCTTGAAAGCCCTGCATTGGTTACTGGTTGCCAGAAGATCCACATTCAAGCAGCTTTTTTATCATCCACACAGGGATATATGGAACAGGACCACTCTTCATCAGGAATAAAACACCAAATACATTCAGCAAAGGAACCTCCACTCTAAAGTGGCCCCTCGCCTCAAAATCCCAAGATAAAAGCAAAAAACCATGTGTGGCACATCCTTCTCTGTTCAAGTACCTGTAGTGGAGGCGGAGCTCCATGTACACACATTGCTATGTTAGCACAAGCGTCTTAGAATTAAGACGCCATCTTGCCACTTTTGCTGCTTTTGCACACGACACAGCAGGTAGATGTTATTACAAGAAAACTGCTTGCTTGCTTTTTCTTCACATGAGAACGGTCTGTTCACATCGCTAGACGTGCACCGCGACTTTGGCCTGCACACTGTGTGCAGAATCAGTCGGGGTCAAAAAACAATGTATGCTTTTGAATTCAGGATGATCGGCCCACGCTCTAGCCATAACACGCACACAGCTGAAAATATTTGAAACTAGAGTGCCTTTAATATTGCAGTTTGCATGCATGAGTTAGACACTTTTGGAGAAGACCTTTTCCAGACAGAGCAAAGCTGATCCTGTGATGTGATTCACCTAAGCTGATATTTACGGTATAGGGTTCCCCATTCAAACCTAGAGACCTTCTATTAGTTTAATAATACTAGTTTACTAGTGAAGGGATGGTGGTTGTAATCCACTATCATTTGTAATATGATTTCTCCCTTAATTTTCTATGGTATTGTAACAATGCTGATGGTTTTATTTTTAATCATTTGTCTGCTTATGTTAGCCAAAGTACTGCATTTTAGGGCACGTAGTTGAAAATAAACATGTTAAACTTTACTGTGTCTCTGATTACTCTTGTTGTGGACTGTTATGAGAATAATAACAAATAGGTATTTCTAATTCCCACCATTCCTGAGAGTACTCTAAGTCGCATGCTCCGGGTTGTCTAATCATTGGTAGCTTCGAGATGATACGGAGAACGAATGAGACACTGATGCTAGTCGGATAGGGGTTCTGGGTACTGAGGTGAGTTTTAGGTACACCGCAATTCACTGAGGTCCTGGTTTCCTGCGCATAGTTCTGTGCATGAGCAGCATCCCTGCAACATGGCACACCTAATGTTTGGTCTTATTATTTGAAACGCCTTAGTAGTGCTTCTATTAGTCTACGACGCTCTCACTCTTGTTTCCGGATAGCGGGAGTGACGGTTAAACCTACCTAAATAGTTTCTCTATAGGTTCAAGCTTGTCAATTAAAATGGTTTTTATTTTTGTGGACCCTTGTTTTGCTACTGTTATAATAGATTGTTTTTCTTCTCTGTGTTTTTATGGCTGAAGTCGTTATTGCGGCACATAGCCGCGCACCTCTCCGGCGTCATTTGACGCAGCTCAGGGTGCCTGACGATGGGATGGCTGTTATCTTTGTAGTGAGTGCCGATGCTTCATATCCCTAAGAGTTGTTTTACTCTTGGGTTACCATCCCGGCAGTAAATGCGGACGATAGTACGTTTCACTCTTATACTCCTACGCAGGTCCCAGCGAATCATACGCCATATAGGACGCAGGAGATTCCGGTTTCAGCTTGGCAGCATCGTATTTGGTTTAATGTCGCCCTCCCCCACACGGTGACACTGGTTCGTTTAGGCCCTTTGTCCATTCCAGGGGCCACTTGGCCGGTACTGGCCGGATTTACACCTCATCCTCGTTATTTACATGCCACGGTGGATGAGTTGTGCCAATTACATACAGCCCTGATTACAGTACATCGGGCTTTGGTGCAATACGTTTCACGCAATGTACAGGTAGGGGCACCTGTTGTTGCTGGGCAACCAGCTGGCCCGGCCGGGATTGTTATTAGTCCCGTCATGGTTAATTCGGTAATGGGCAAGCGCCCCCAGAATAAGGACTATTTGTGTTATTGGCTTGCTGAGAAATTTGGCCAGCTGGAAGCAGTATTTCTGCACTCTACTCCTGTGGAGAAACACAGGATACTCACCATTAGTTTGCAGAAAGACTTAGTCCCAGAAGTGGCCGATTGCGAGAACTGGGGTAAGGTTTTTGCAGCTGTCTACTCGAAGTGCTTCGGCACCCAGTCTATGGCCGCACTGCCCTCCGTGATCAAACGTGTACAAGATCAACACGGTCCGGAGGAGGCGGTCAAGTTGGGAATGAGACTTGTCGGTGTGTTCGACGTGGTTGCCACTCTCATCATTGGTAACCTCGAGGGAGATGCGGTACACTTTCAAGTGGCGAATGGTCTAGCCCTCGTAGACGGCGTCAATAAACCCCAAGAGTTGCCTAAAATTATTTCGGAAGCATATAGAACTATAGGCCGCAGTAGTTTGGGGATTAAGCCTACGGTTCAGACCGCAGATGTGCAACAGCAAACTAAGATGGGTTCGTCTTTCAAAGACTATCGTCCAGCTTTTCCTAAACAAAGTTGGAGATCTAAGAAACAAGGTAAGCAGCAACAGAAAAACGGGTCTCGTCCAGCGTCGCCTGTACAGCCGACTGGTGAGCGCACATATGACTTGCGCGATCACACTAGGATTAGGTCTCCTCATAGGTTTTAGGTAACTGAACAACGTTCTCCTCGTTCTTCACAGGAAACATCGGCCTCGCAGTCCGGTGGAGGTGAACGTGGCAAGGGTCGGGGTGCCCAACAATGACATGAGCCACCCCGTCATCCTGACGGTAAAGGCAAGCAGGACGATTTTGCACGTCAATGTCCACCGTTTCAGAAGAAGAAAGTTGCTGCGCTAACAGCGGGGTATGCCACAGATAGTCAGAACGCAGCTTCGGAACCTGACATGGGCACTAACGCTGCTCGACAGCGCAGCGGACGTTACAGTAGTGCGGCAAGCACTGCGTCCATATCTGGAGGCGACAGCAACGGACACGTTCATTACTGTAGAAACTGTGGATACTAGAGTGGCTCCCCCTGACAGACTATATGACATAGTCCTTTTAATAGAAGGTGACATACAACGTACCATTAAAGGGATTTTTTTGGGAAAATCTGACCTCTCCATATGATATTCTATTAGCAGAGGCGGACAGGCCCCCGGCTTTCGTTTTGGCCGCCCCTAGAGGGGAGGAGGTAATCCTCCCGTCCTTCGCGCACACAGTGCCAAAGGATCAGGCTCAGAACTTTGCAGAGGAATGGGCTCAGGTGCTTTCTCCTGCTCTGTACCGTACTCAGGTTGGTAAGATAAATTGTCACCAAGCCACGAGATTCCTTTACGGTCTATGCCCCAGCCACAACCCCAATATCCCATGTGCCGCGAAGCTAGATCTCACGTCGCAGAAATCCTTGAACAATAGGAATATCAAGGTGTTATTGAAACATGTGGTGTATCACCCATGAATAATCCCCTATTCACTGTAACTAAACCTGATGGGTCGTACCGCTTAGTTTTGGATTACCGGCATTTGAACTCTCATTGTCGGACCTCTGCCGTACAGAATACCCACAGTTCTGCCCTCGTTGATAGCCTCGTGAGAAAAAGGTTTAAGACCACACTTGACATATCTAATGGCTTTTATAGCCATAATCTGTCCTCTATTAGTAGTCAATGGACAGCCTTTACTTCAGACGGCAAACAGAAACAGTTTAAAGGATTAGCCATGTGCTATAAAAACAGTCCAGGCTTCTTTGCCGCACGCACTACTGTTAGAGAGCACTGACCCTGATGCGTACTCGTATGTTGATGATATCTATCTCACAGACAATTAATTATGGCCGCATCTGTGTCGCGTTGACCGCATCATTATCATGTTTGCGGACTTCGGTTACAAATTCAACTTTGCAAAGTCGGACATTACAGAGTATACAGTGTTGTTTTTGGGTTATGAACTCAACAACGAAGGCCGAGGTATAGCCCCTCACTTCCTGAAGAAGTGTGCATGTTTGCGTGCTCCGACAACACTGAAAAACCTACAATCTCTGCTGGGTTTTCTAAATTCGGGCGAACTTACATTCCCGATTATGCCCAGCGTATCACGCCGCTATATGCCTTGGTACAACCTAATTTTTCCAAATCGAGCTGGCTGCCGGAACATTCAGCTATCTTGCAATTTTTGCAGGCTGATCTTCTTGCTTCGAAATACTTATTGACACGTGATAACCACACTAACTTGGTAATACGAATTGTCCCTGGTGCAGTGGGTTTCACGTACTTAACGTTCAATGACGGCGACACAGTCCCCATTGCTTACAAATCACATTTGTACACTTCGGCTGAAATGCGCTTTTCCATGGTCGAGAAAGTTTTGACTGCGGTGCAGATGGCGATTCTGAAAGAGAGGGCGCTGTCGCAAGGGAAACGCATGTTGGTTGCGACACCTTATCCTGCCCTAGAGGCAGTGACAAAAGCCAGAGTACCTAATTCCAAAGCTTTGCGTCCATGTTGGATACAATGGGCCACTTCCTTGACATCGCCGGATGTCACCTACATCTTTGATGCCTCATTGCAGACACAGGAGTTTTTGCAGTATGAGTTCGTTGATCCAGCTCCTCTGTCTTTGTGCCCGCTTGAGGATTACCATTGTGTCATTTACACTGACGGTTCGGCGCAACCGGCAACGGAATCAAAGCATGCATATTCAGCGGCCTGCGCAATTGTGGCTGGTACTTTCGTGAATGGTGAATTCAAGTCTGATGTCGTGCATACGCAGTCATTGGGTGATTGTACTGCACAGTTGGCAGAGCTACGTGCTCTTGTGCTTGCACTGGAGTTTGCTGATCCACAAGTTACAACTCCTATAGTGAGTGACTCGTTTTACTGTGTTCAGTCTTTTAAGGACAATTTCTTCTTTTGGTCTCAAAATGAATTTAGTGATTCCAAGGGTAGCACAATCAAGCATAAAATGCTTTGGGTTCGAGTGGCAGGACTTAAAACAGAATCTGCCTCTCGTGAATGTAATTCATACTCTTGAGCACCAGCGAGTTGGTGTCCACGCTGTCGGAAACATCTTAGCTGACGAAGCGGCGAAAACAGCAGTGGCAACATATCTAGTAGCAGCAGTTACAAGATCCAAAAGTAAGACTGATGATGACATATTGGCAGCTATTGTTGCAACGGAGAAGGGAAGTAATTACCCTAGAGGTTTTTCCTTCTAAATACTCTTATCATTTAAGTCCTGATAAAGTTCCTTATGTGAGAATTAACTACGTTGGTGACAGATTGATTCCCAAAGCGGACTGCAGACTTTCCTTGATAACAGCGGCTCACGAAGGCATGGCTTCTGCACATGCCGGAGTTTCAGCGACTGTTACTCTCTTACAGCAACGTTACTGGTGGCGCGGATTGTATAAACAGACTAGAGCTTATGTTCTTAATTGTGATATCTGCCAGCAGATTAAACCTTCCAACTGCTGCGCGCCCACCACAAACACGGTTGTACATATCTAATAAACCATTTGGGTGTGTTTATTTAGATCACTGCGGTCCTTTCTTCTCTGATACTGCGTATAAATACATCTTAGTTGCAGTGGATTCGTGCACACGTTTTCTTTGGGTATGGCCACAACGGAGTGCTGATGCTCGAACTGTCATCAGGGATTTGCGTGTCTTTGTGGGAATTTTTGCATGTGGTACCCTTCATTCTGACCAAGGTCCTGCGTTCGCCTCTAAGGCGTACAAAGAAGCCATGAGATCTTTGGGGGTCTAAGTCAAATTTTCGTCTCCATACAGGCCTGAGGGCAAAAGTGTTGTGGAGCGAACGAACCGTGACTTAAAGCAATCCCTGACAGCTAGGGTTTTAGGCAGGGCTCGAAAAATCATAAAAAATGCACTAGACCTGCAGGTCTAGTAACCTACAAAATCTCCTCGACCCAACTGAAAAGCACTTGATCTCTAATCTGAAAGCTGAGCAAATGTGACATGTTAAACAGATTTTAAAGCATTTGTATTGCTCATTTACTTTGTGAGCAATAAAGATGCCTTTAAATCTTGCTATCTTGTCACATTTCCCCTGTTTTCAGGGGTCAAGTGTCAGTTTGTATTCCTACTCGCCAGTAAGGGCGAGTGGGACCTAAAAATAGCTCGTCCTGAATTAATCCGACTCGCAAATGTGAGCGGTCAAGTGAATTTTTCGAGCCCTGGTTTTAGGCACTGGTAGGAACTGGTTAGCCCATCTGTTTAACGTTCATCGTGCACTTAATAATCACCCTAGAAGGTCTCTGGGTGGGCGGACCCCATACGAAATGCTCTTTGGCATAAAGATGTTTGTTCCGGACCTTGATGGTCTAGACATGGCGGCGGCTGCACCCTTTGACGTAGATTATCACTGTGCTGTCTTACAGAATCTACAAGAGACCAGAGATGGTCTTGTAAAGGAACACTTGCCCTCCACGACTGAGGCTGCGCTTCAGATTCCAGTAGTCGGCTGGCTACCTCGAGTTGGTGACCTGGTCCGTGAGAAGGTGGAGAACAAGGAGTTTGGCCGCTCTTCTCATGCTCCAATACCAGTGCTTGGCGTGCAGGGTACAAGAACAGTCATTTTACCTCCACTTCCTGGTCGCAAGGATAACAGGTACATCTCCATTGACAATGTCAAACTACAGCGAGTGGCCGATTCTTCTTAGTATGACTCCAGCGGACTCTTGTCCAGCGATGATGAGAAATTCTGTTTTGGCTCCGGCGTCTACCACCAGGCCTGACATTGCCATCGAGATGCATACAGTTACTAATCCTTTGTTGCCCCCACCGGCTGGTGGTCCACCTGAAGATACGGAGTATACTTATACCACAGATGTGTTGTTGCCTGGTTTACAATCAACTGCAGTTCATCCAATCCCCCATCGAAAATTTCTATTTTTGCTGCGTGGTTTAAAAGACATTTTTTGATTACCCCTGGACTTACATTTGGCTGCTGCTCATAAGTATTTTTTTGTTTATGTCCATTGGATTTGTGGTGGTATTTTTTCGTCTTGTAAATGGACACTATCTCACCGAAAGATCGGCAATTAGATTAGTTGACGGAACTTTGGCCCCCCACTCCTCATCGCACATCATGAAAAGGGACCAGACTTTTGTGAATATTACTGCCTGGCCTGTGTTGGATGGGATTGTGTGGTATGCTGTTAAATTTCAAATTGATGGTCCCACAGAGGTGATTAATGTCCCCAATGTACTTCGTATTTGTATGGGGGATGTTGTGAAACAAAACATCCGCTCTGATGATTGGGACGTCAAGGCCATAGAGGCACTCTTTTCTGATTTGAAATATTATGCTGCTTTTGATGGTGAAGATTTGTATTTAGACACAGCTAATTATGGGGAGTTGTTTTGCAACCAACACTATGGCAATCACTTCCTACATAAAGCAAATACTTTTAGAAATTTTGTTAATTATACGCAATGGGAACATTGTCCGGCACCCATTGAAGGCAGCTCCAAAACTCTAATGAACAAATTTACATATTTTACTGATTTCAGCGTTTCTGAACCTAAATCCTTTTTTATTTTAAAGTGGAGATGTCAGCTTCCAAAGTTAAACTGACCCAAACTATCTCAAATTGAAGCTGCTTCCAGATTAAGAGCTATTGTTAAAGCAAATTTAGAAAAAGTGCTTGTTGTCATCGATAATAGCATTAAAACCCTTTCTTCCAGAATTTACACGTTAGATAATATTGTTTCATCTGTTGTGGATATTGTACAGGATGATATGGATGTTTTATACCATGGTCAAAATCAATTGCGTTCTATTATGCAATTTGCATGGACTTTGCAAACACTGAAGGCTGGGGAAGTTCCCTGGGACTACATGAATACATCATCTTTATTCCTGCCTTTTAATCTGACTGCAAAGCAACAGTTTATGTCCATGAAAGATGCAACATACTCATTACTGCATATTGAAAAGTTGGAACCTTTACCTTTCTCTGTTGCCGAATTGAACTCTGTTGTGTGGCTTATCCATGGGTTAATCACTTTGACATTTCCTTTGTTTAAGTTCAGTTCGTGTATGAAACATTATACCCTAGGCAGATATGAACCATTGGTTACTTCTTTCCTGCATGAAGTTTGGTCACTCCCATTTACATACAGGTGCATGAGAGAGGGTAAAGAAGTTTATTTGAAAGGAGAGGAATGCATTTCCACACCTGATCACTCAGTAGTCTGTAGACACATCCAATTGCATGGCGCATGCAACGTTCGGGCACCGAATTTAGCTTGCATTCTAAAGGAAAATACTGTGCCAGCAATTACGCCTACTTTTACGTTATTGGCTAACGGTAGTTATTTGCTTTTAAATAATGAGGCATGCTGCGGGATGTTAATAGGAATCCCGTACATTGCAACTGTCTCACAACGCATAGTATGCTGTAAAAATGTCCTTTACCCACCCCCGCATGGGAGACTGGATGTATCCATCTGGCCTTTCATCCCAACCTTGAAAGCAGAGTTCAACAAGATGAGCAGAATAAGGGCTCTATTGTCTCAAAAAAAAGTCGCACTGACTTCCTCCAGTGAAACATTCGTCCTTCACGTAGCTAACATCCGCACCGAGGTGCATGCGCTTTTAAATACTGATCTCCCCCTTCATTTCGGTGCTCTGATTCATACTATATTCAATGCCTCGTCAACAACTGGCTTAGCGCATTTTTTCATAGTTGTGGGATCCGGCCTTGTGACCTCCTTCCAGACAATCTTTGGTGTGATACCGGCATTTTTTCATTCTATTTTTTCCAGCATCTTCGGCGGGCTCCCGTTGATTCTCGCCCTCACGGCTGGTGTGCTCCTGTTGGTCTGCTTGCTGCGCAATGGCTGCACAATTTGTATTACAAGACAGCCTGCCCCGGCTGCTTCAGTTGCGTAACCTGATGCTAGAATACTATGGAACATTACCACTGGCCACTTTAAGCATAGCCTGTGGATTGTCCTTCCGGTTTTCATACTTTACTTGCGTGCAACCTGTTTTTCATTGCCTAGATTGTCCATTTGAATGGGCGCTGGATTTGTGCCTGTCGAACTTGGTGTCTCCTGCCCCGGATTATGATCGACTAATGAGTCCCTTAGTGGCTCATGAGTTGGACTGTTCTGGTATCGGGATTATGGCCTGTGGAGCGGCACATGGAGTCCTAAGGAATTGGGATATCTATACGGCTGCGTATGACTTCTTGGCGAGAAGTTATCTTGAAGAACATGCAAGTTGTCCTTTGATTGTGCTAGAGGCTCCAGTTATCGAAGAACATGTATGTTCGTTTACTTTGTTGGACTGGATGGCGGAATCTTTTACAGAACATTATAATGACTTCCTCTTTGAGGCTGTCACTACTTATTGTGCTTATACATTGATGGATTAACTTGGAGGCTGCCCATCTTCCATTAGTCAACATACACATTTTTGTGTTTGTTCCCCCTTTTTTTTTTGCCTCCACATCCAGGCTCTGCCGGGCCTTTTCGGGAGGTTACCTTTTTCTTTTCTTTTTCTTCCTTCTTTTTTTTTTCTCACACTGGTTTTTCGGACTTTCACTACCAATTATCCGGCTGAACAATACATGCACTTGGTTCTGTCTCTGTCGAACTTGGACTCTGCTTTCCTAATTGTATCCCTATTTGTTCGTGGTCCGATCAAGGGAGGGTGTAGTGGAGGCGGAGCTACATGTACACACATTGCTAGGTTAGCACAAGCGTCTTAGAATTAAAACACCATCTTGCCACTTTTGCACACGACACTGCAGGTAGATGTTATTATAAGAAAACTGCTTGCTTGCTTTTTCTTCGCATGAGAACGCTCTGTTGGTCACATCGCTAGACGTGCACCGCGACCTTGGTCTGTACACTGTGTGCAGAATCAGTCAGGGCCAAAAAACAATCTATGCTTATGAATTCAGGAGGATCGGCCCACGCTCTAGCCATAACACGCACACAGCTGCAAATATCTGAAACTCGAGTGCCTTTAATATTGCAGTTTGCATGCATAAGTTAGACACTTTTGGAGAAGACCTTTTCCAGACACAGAGCAAAGCTGATCCTGTGATGTGATTCACCTAAGCTGATATTTACGGTATGGGGTTCCCCATTCAAACCTAGAGACCTTCTATGTAATCCACTATCATTTGTAATATGATTTCTCCCTTCATTTTCTATGGTATTGTAACAATGCTGATGGTTTTATTTTTAATCATTTGTCTGCTTATGTTAGCCAAAGTACTGCATCTTAGGGCACGTAGTTGAAAATAAACATTTTAAACTTTACTGTGTCTCTGATTACTCTTGTTGTGGACTGTTATGAGAATAATAACAAATAGGTATTTCTAATTCCCACCATTCCTGAGAGTACTCTAAGTCGCTTGTTCTGGGTTGTCTAATCATTGGCAGCTTCGAGATGATACGGAGAACGAATGAGACACTGATGCTAGTCGGAAAGGGGTTCTGGGTACTGAGGTGAGTTTTTGGTACACCACAATTCACTGAGGTCCTGGTTTCCTGCGCATAGTCCTGTGCATGAGTAGAATCCCTGCAATATACCCAAACTAAGTAACTCTTTACCCCCAACATAAGATCCACAGATAACCACCTTATCTTCAGAAAACTACTCCAGAATTGTCTCTTCCCCATATAACCACCATACACAAGCAGGGATGTACAACATGTCCCTCTGTATATCAGCATTTGTTTGTACTATGGACATGTACCTATATATGTTTTACTAAGTGTCTATGTGTAGAATAATTATGTTTAAAAAATATATATATATATATATATATATATATATATATATATATATATATATATATATATATATATTCATTAGTTCTTCAAAACAAATATGCATATTGCTGGTGATTGCATCATTGTATGTTCTTGACATGTATATGGGTGACTGCGTAGATAAGTGGGTCTTTTATCGTGGATATTTGCTTCTTCTACAATATATGGTATGCACCAAAAAAAGATTTCCGAGATCACATGATAAAAGCGAATGCACTGGGCCCACAAAGACTACAAATGTCTGGATGTCTGCAACGCTGGCTATCAACTTATGATTGCCCTTTGGGAACTAAACCCATGAGTAATGTCCTAGCAAAGTCACAAACGGCATACTTGGGCTTCCAAACAAAGATGAGCAAGATACACGAATACCACTGTACACATGTAACTCGTCCATTGTTTGTGCACACTTGTTCTCGCTTTAATTTCACTCATCTCCAGAAGCAGGGCACTTAACGGATCGCTTAAAGATTACAAACTTTTCTTCTCTTCACATTAAAAGAATAATTAAAATAACTTAGAGAAGTTATTGGTTAAAGATGTGGAAACTCATTTTCTCAAACTGTGGGCTGAAGTTAGGCTACATTTTTTGAACAGCTCTGAAACAAGGACGCTTTTACTTCGAGGTAATACAAGGACAATGTAGGTCTATAGCACAATTAAAAGGTGGCACAAAATTGTCTCTGGAAGCACCAAATATGGCTGCATTAACAGTGCCAATTGTTGCAAAAATGTGTCTTGGTTGATGAAAAACAGAGCAGCAGTCCAGCCCTGAATTTATCTCAAGGCAAATCCTTGTAAATATAGGACCTCAGAGGCAAGTTATACAAAGAATCAGAAGTAAGAACACCTCCAGAAAAAAACAACAGTTTCAGAAAAAATGCTAACAGATTAGAGAAATTTTAATTTTTTTGTCATCCGTAGAGCATGTAAACACTGTGCCTCATGGTATTTAGTCAAGCAATTACACTTCGAAACGTGCTGAAGGAAGTAGGAATTATTTCAAGAAGACAACATGAAAATTATAGGTGTCGGAAGTGTTGGTAGGCAGAGTCATACCCTATCTCTTGCTTGGCCACATATATATGTCTACTGACCTCTATAAAGTCCAAAGAAGCCTTCGTAACGCAAAACTTTCTTGAAGCAATCAAAGCTGTTCTTGTACATAAGTTCTCCCACAAATGACCCGGTGGATCGCTGGTTCTGCATTCTAGTTTTTACAAGATCAATAGGATACACAGCAGTAGCTCCAACAGCTAGAAATAACATAAGACATAACAAAAGTAGAATTCAGGAATGGGAAAAGCACACTTTTTACAATAAAAAAGCTAACTTCACATTTGACTTATGATACAGCAATACAATATCAGATTGACATAATATGTTTATACATTGATTGTCTGTGCTTTAGATAAGCAATTACCAGCTATTCAGCTTCAATTATGTTATCCAAATTAGTTAAATGGTTTTCTCAAATTGTTATGTTCAAAGCACACTGAAGCTACTCCCTGTGATTTCTATACTTGCACAGTGAGTGCGTTCACCCATGGGGTCTCCTATCCTGTAGACCAGTGGCTCCCACACTTTTTAGAACCACGAGCCACATTTTAGACCAAAAACTTTTCGCGACCTACCTACCTTTAATGGGCATAAGGCAGGTGATTTTTTAATGTAACGAAAGCATCTGTGGTAGCACATTGTCATTTACAGACAGCATATAATCCATTGAAATGGGCACCAACTTCGCACAGACATACAGCTTGATAAAATGTATAGCATACAGCACTCAAATAATATTGGGTGGAAATTGGGTGTCTGTTAAATTTATCATTTGTGCATCACCAATTAAATTGGCTTCATTTGTTTTGACCCTATTAAAATCTGTTTCCAGCACACTTCCGAATTACCAAAAATGTACTTTTACTTAAATAACTGCTGAATGCATGCAGTTCATTTACAGGTATTTCATTTTATTGTGTGTTGCAAAAAATACATAATTCCCTTTAAAAACTCCTCTCACTTTGCAGTCAGAGAAAAAGAGACAGTAAGCACCAATCCCATATTAAAAGAATAAGCAGCAACTTGTCAGAAGACAGTCTGACATTTGAAATCTGTCATTGAAGCAAAGCAAATATGGCAAGATAAACGCATAATTTGAAGGCATCTTTACTTATTGCTTGGACTTTCCTAACCCACCAAAAATCGGCTCGCGACCCACTAGAGGGTCGCTACCCACAGTTTGGTAAATAGTGCTGTAGATACTCCTGCATGCTAACAGTACACAATCTCATACCTTCTGTGTGTGCTTTCTTTAAATTCTATGTCAGGACCCGGAGGCGAAGATTAGGTTAGGCTTTTCTTTCTATCTTTAATTTCTCCAGCAGGTGTTTACATTAGTGATTTCATTAAACACAAACTACATTTCCCATTAGTGCTTGGGGGAAAAAAAAAACTAAAAAGGTACTGTCCAATCAGAACTCTTCAGATACATATACCAACCGGTGCAGGCACTCTACAGTGTTGACAGATTGGGCTATTTCCCGCACAATTGGGCGACATTTTTCCCAGATGTGCGGGAAAAACCCATGCCTGGTGGGGGGCTACTTCTTGGGCTAGTATTAAGTCTGTATGCGCAATTTACTGGCTTGGGCGGGCGCCGACCACTATGAGTCCGTGGCGTCTGCCTATCACAGTGGCGCAGGGGTCCGTTGGCAAATGAGCATGCAGCGTGCTAACATCAGTGCAATCATTGGAGGAGGACCCACCAGGGTTTGCCTGTGCTGTGCGCGCATGACCTCACCCGCCCTCTACCCTCCACAAACTTACTTTACTTTTATCTGCGCTTCAAGAGAAGCAGCATCCTCGCAGTTTACGCGGAGCTCTGTGCAGAACGAAGAGACCGAACAGCTGTCCTGTTCTCCAACCTCAGGGAGTACCTATCAAGCTGGAGGTTAGGTGGGTGAGGGACTTTCAGCGAATATTAGAGCAGTTTAGGTGTGGTCACGGACTTCCAGGGTTTGTTACACCACGGTTCGCGGGGAGGACACACCCCCCCCCCCTCCCATCTCTTCCCCAGACCGTGCTCCGCTCTCGGAGGGCGTCGGGTTTGAAGCGATCAGTAGCTTGTGGAAGCAACACTTTGTTTTGTAATATCAAACCACTTGAAAGTTCAGATGTTTGGGTGTACAAGTTAGGCACATCACTTTCTACTCAATTTTTTTTTTTTTTAATATCTTTATTGATTTTCATTCTACAATAACATTACCCCTACCCCGAACCCCCCCACCCCACTCCCCCCCCCTCCTATTCAAACAAGATCGCAATTTACAGAGTTTCCCAAGACACATGAAGCATATAAACCTGTGAGGAGTGTTGGAGCACACATTTAGTAGGATGAACAAAGAAAGAAACCTTATTGCTGCTTTGTTAGATATTTCCCTTTTGAAAACTTTTAGAAATCTAAATATAATTAGACATCCATTGTACCAGTGGATCCCATATCAACATACCTCTCTTATGTTTGTTACGCCCTTTTCTTCTATATATGGCTACCTCCAGACTGCATGTTGCTAGTAAGCGGGCCCTCCATTGTTGGAACGTCGGTGGGTTTGGATCTAGCCAAGCTGAGGCTATGCATATCCTTAAGATGGCCATAGCTACAAAGATCAGACCGTGCATACATTTTGGACGAATACAATCTGCCGTGCCCAACAGTATTTCCTCTGTAGAGATATATATAGCTGTTCCAAAAATTTCTGATAAAAAAAATCGGAAATCTCCCTTATTATATTTGTCAGAGCTTTACAGGAGGAAAACATATGAACACTATCGGCCTCGAATAATGAACATCATGAGCATGTAGTGCCTTTCCCGATCCCCCACTTTGCGATTTTCTTCGGAGTATAATGCAATGGGAAAAACGTTTTATAATACTGAGCTTGCAGTTTAACTGACATAAAACAAGACTGCGACATTTCGAAGGATCGAAGAGGGGTTTGAGGTAATACAGCTAATTTTGTCTGCCAGTTCTCGATCTGTTTCTCCATATCATCAGAGCCCAATGAATTCAAAAATTCATATATCTCACCAATAGTTATAGAAGATTTTTTACAAATCCGGTCCATGATTTGAGTAGGGTGGAATTTTTCCCTAGCCCCCCCCATTTTTTAACAAAAAGTCCCTAACCTGTAGGTATTTGAAAAAATCTCTATGGCTAAGGTCATAGTCTGCGTAATTCTTCAAAGGTCTTCAGGCCTAATCTATTAAAGAAACAGCCAAGCTGTAATATCCCTATTTGTATCCACCGATTCATACACCTGTCATCAAATATCTCGGGGAGGTAAACTATTTCCAATGGGCTCTAGATAAATAAGTGCTGAGCAGTATCTCAAAACCGTGGCCCAATAATAGAATTTAAAATTAGGCATTGCCATACCCCCTCTATCCTTTGGGAGAGTGAGGTACTTTAGAGCCCGGCGTGGGTTTTTATAGCCCCATAAGAATTTGGAGAACATAGAATCGATAGATCTAAATAGTTGAGGGGGAAATTCTAAACAAATGGCCCCGAAAAAATATAAAAATCTGGGGAGATACAGCATTTTAATCACATTAGATCTTCCTCCTATTGTTAGATGTAGGTTAAGACGTATCAGTTCTTTTTTTGTACGTTGAATCAGAGGCTCTACGTTATCCCTAACTATGTTATCCACATCTGCCGAGATGCTCACTCCAAGATAAATAGCTTTGTTAATAACTCTAGGATCTCTCATCTTGATCTTGTCGTTGAGAATAATCTGCGTTTTAGTCTGGTTTAGTTTATAGCCAGAGACTTCTCCAAAAAGTAGAGCCTCTTTTTCTATCGCAGCAACTGCTTTGATTGGGTTACTAGTAACTATGGCGATATCGTCTGCGAAGGCTAGTGTTTTAGTCTCGAATTCTTGTACCCATATTGGGGGTATTAACATATTTTGCTCTAACCTACGGATGAACGGGTCAATATATATCACAAAAAGAAGGGGAGAACACAGACACCCCTGCCTGGTCCCCTTTGTGATAGTTATTTTATCTGACAACATCCCATTTATTACTACCCTAGCAACAGGTTCGACATAGAGCATTTGTGTTGCCTTGATGAATCGCTGACTAATCCCACAATGTAACATTGTGGTCCAGAGGTAATCCCAGGAGACCCTATCAAAAGCTTTTTCAGCGTCAAGTAAAATGAGCGCCATAGGGTCTCCTGTCACCTGGGTAAAGTCAAAAAGAGATATTACCCTTTGAACGTGGTCGATTGTAGATCTCCCGGGGATAAACCCGTGTTGGCGTTCCGATACACTTATGTATAATCGGTGCTAATCGGTTTGCTAAAAGTTTAGAATATATTTTAGAATCTCCGTTGATCAATGTAATGGGGCGATAGGACCCAGGTTCTAAAGGTATTGCAGATGACCATGAAGCTGGTGGTCTTCCACCCTCGATGATCTGGATGAACAGTTCCTGCATAATATCTTTTAGTTGTATTGAGAATTTAACATAAAATTCTGTTGGGATACCGTCCATTCCAGCGGCTTTCCCTGTGGTAAGGCTGGTCATAGATGATAGAATTTCCTCCCAAAATGGGGTACTATCTAAGCTTTCCTGGTCTTCTTTTTCCAAACTTGTTGATACATTTAAATTTAGATATGTCTCTGAGCTACTCGTTTGATTCTCTATAGTTGCATAGAGATTCTGATAGAATTATTGGAATACCGTTCTAATCTCGGAAGATTCGGTTTTGAGGCCAGTCTCTGGATCTATAATCTCTTTAACAAGATTAGCTGAATATTCTTCCGTGGTACGTATCGGCAGCTGGTGGCCAACCTGTTCACTCCACTCATATATTTTCTCCTTATGGGCTGCGGCTTTAGCAACTACCTTTTCTGTTAGAATATCAATAATCTGTTTTTTGTCTGCCGCAACACGGTTTAATTCATTCTCAGGTGTACCTCCCTCCTGGATAACCTTGGTCAGCTCTTCTTCCGCTCTGCCCAAGTTACCCTGGAGTATTGCCATTTTTATTTTAGCCTCTTTATTAGAACGGAAAGAAAACTGCATTGTCTCCACTCTAATACCAGCTTTTAAGGTGTCCCAGACCACATCAATTGTAGTGCTACCAACATTGGCCTCTAAAAAGCCCGTGATCCATTTTGTCATATGTTGACAAAATTTCTCATTCCCCAAAAAAGCTCTTTCGAAAGTCCACGTCTTCGGCTTATTTAGTCCCTTATCCAAGCTTAGCACAAGAGGATTGTGGTCCGATAAGAGTCTGGGTGTTTTTTCCATAATACTGCCGAACCACAATGTACTAGACATAAGTATATAATCTAGCCGAACAAGCCGAGAGTGTGGGTATGAATAGTATGTAAATCCCGGGTCCCCGGGATGCCCCTTCGGCCAGCAATCGACTAAACCGTGTAAAACACACAAGTTTTTTAAAGCCTGAAAAACTTTTGGTTTCCGCCCTGAATATCTGAAATCTGGATCTGACAGCCACTCTCCTGGTAGATGTATATTAAGGTCGCCACAGACGATTAAGGGAAGAGGCCAGTGAGATAGTTCGTTAGCCATCAGGGACAACACATCAGGATCGTCACTAACACTACCATAAATAGTACACAGAGTCATTTTGCTTCTTCCGGTATCGTAATGACACTCTGCGATAGCCCAGCGACCAAATTTGTCTGCTAGTGTACGTGTAAATTGGAGATCTCCCCCTTTAGCCAGGATTGCCACCCCCCTTACTCGTGCCCCTTGTGTTGAGGCTGTAATCAGTTGATACCCTAATGTTTTAAGCAGATAATGTTGTGACCCCTCTACATGCGTCTCTTGTAGACATAAGATATTAGCGCCAATCCCCTGTAGCCCTACCATTACTCTCTGCCTTTTCTTGCTGTCGTTAAGGCCACAAATATTTATAGTGGCAATTTTCAATTTAGCCATATCGCTATTTGTTCAAGTGATCTGTGTCTAAGAACGATATTCTCCCCTGTTGCACACCAGGTTTGTCAAGTTTGTCAAAAACTAAAATAGATATTCTTAGTCTGCTCTTATATTGACTCCTCCAACCTCTAGTTGTCTCATAATCATTGTGTCTGAAGCTCCCCCTCTCGCCCCCATACCCCACCCCCCACCCCAGCCCCCTCCCCCACCCTCCCACCAAAATTTAGGCAGCCAGGCTCAATCCTGAGCCTGTGTGATAGCGTCTGAATAGACCTCGACCACTCTCCACACCCCCCATCACCAAGCCATCAAAACCAAACAGCTATCTCTTGACTCTTCCCTGCTCCATTTCCCCTCTATCCCTCTCCCCACTCCTCATCGTCCCATCCCTCACATCTCCCAGGCCAAAAGAGGAGAAGAATAGTAGGGGGATGAGCAAATAAAGAGAGATTGAGCATCAATGAAACCAAGCAGGAGAACCCGACTATAATCCGATTAAATAGTCACAAAAAAAATAGTGTAAACAAAAAGTAGCATTCATATTACTGAGCGGATCCTACTTTGCCAATAGTTATTTCCTTAAGTAATTGTTCCGCTTGAATTTCTGAAGTGAAAAACCAGGTCCGACCTTGCGAAACAACCTTCAATTTTGCGGGATTTTGAAGGAAAGCGGCAGCACCAGCTTTCTGGAATGGTGTAATCAACTGCCGAAGTCGCCAACGCCTTTCAACTGTTGCGTGCGCAAAGTCTGGCTTGGCAAAGAACGAGAAATTCTCCCAAGTCCGTTTTTTATTGGGTCTAGCCAGATCATATATTGCCTGACGGAGCAAAAAATTTCCAAAATAGATCAGAATGACTCTGGGATAAGACTGGTTATTCTGGTTATTCTGTGGCCGTTTAGATAAAGACATTGGGAATCTATGCACCCTCTGGATCTCCTTCTCCCAGACCCAGTGTGCTAGTTCCGGAAACGCATTTTTAAACAAATTGATAGTAAAAGCGCGAATGTCGCTTCCCTCGCTGTTCTCCGGAATCCCTAAGATCCTGAGGTTGTTCCGTCGTTGGCGATTCTTCGCCTCCTCGAGTTTCCACATGATGTCTTTTATCGCATCTTCTTGAGATGTTGCCTGAGTTTTTAACATCTCAACGGTAGATTCCAGGACCTCTGTCCGATTTTCCACCATAGACATTCTTTCTGCTATTTCAGTGCAAGTCTTCCCAATTTTGCGTACCGAACACTGCAATTTTTTCCCAACCACTCGAGCATGACTGTTTTCGGTTTTGACCTCGTTTTAAAATGTATTTAGTTTTTGTAGAATCATGGTACTTTTGCAAAATGAGTTACAAATTGAGTAGAAAGAGAGACTTTCTACTCAATTTGTAACTCATTTTGTAAAAGTAAAATAAAAAATACACAGAAGGTGACATATTGTAATTTAGCAGCCTATGCTGAGCAGTATGGAAATCAAGTTAAGGTCATGGTCCCAGACATCTGGCCGTGAGCCGGTACAGAATCAGGGAGAGAGAGGGTTACTTATGCCACCGCACAAATAGGCTCTGGGGAGTAGGCTGATGAGAAGCATTAGGAGTGGGCAGGCACAGTACATTTTCTAAAGACGGCGGGGGAGTCCTCTGATTTAGTGGGGTCTGGGTCAATATCGAGAACAGATTTTGGGAGCACAGCTCTCACTTTTCTGAGGACCATGCACGCGTAGCTAGCTGGTTCAGTCCAAGGTGTTTCTTTTCAATCTGGTTTATGTAGTACTCATTTTAGTTTGGGTTCAACAGAGCGCCACATCCAGATTGCATCCCCGTGCTTTGTATGAGCTACCCGCGCGTGGAACCTGCAGTCTCGGCACACGCAGCGCACTCAGCAGGGTGACGACTGGCATCCGGATCGCACAATCATGTCACAGTCATACTGTCACTGTCTCTTCGTCATGGAAAAGACTGAGACAAAGTGAGTGACTGAGTGTGACCACCAACGCAGCAACAGACTTCAAGAGTCCTACTCCAGACTGGGACAGCCTGTGACTTCACTCCGAGTCCTCATTGCTGCCATAAGCGGCCCGTTATGAATTGCCACGCTTGCCAGCTTTGAATTGCAGCAAAACGTAAGTCTGCTTTTGTTTTGTAAATCAATTACTGTCATGCGGCCGGTAATTGTAGGCAGGGCAAGCTCCTTTCAGTGTTCTCAGGCCTCTGCATGTGTCTAACACCAGACAGGATCAGGCACTTTTTTTTTTACAAGTCCTGCCAGGTCCTAGGATGTCATTGCTGCGATCCTTTTAGGAAGGGCATAGGCAAAATAAACTAATTGACTTGTTTCCTATCACGGTGAGGCACACATAGCACACTGTATCTGTTTACATGAACTTAATTTCTTGATTTTGATCGCAAAAAGTATCCCTCTTAGTGTCATTCATTTAACAGTTGAATGGCATTCATAAGTACTCTGAAACCTTGAAAATGTCACACATAAGCACTCTTAAAACGTGGCAACTATGCAGTCTGTTTTCATGTTGAATAGTGCCCTTCCATTTCTGGTGCTTTGCAACAGTTTTAAGATCTTCGTAGAGTTTCTCGTTGCTGAAATGGCTGTAATATGTTATATATGTTTCCCTCATCTTCGTTGCTTGATTTTTGCTCGCGAGAAAGGGTCACTCACAGTCGTTGAATGTCACTCATAATTACACTGAAATTATGAAAATATCACACACAAGCATTCTGAAACCTTGGCAGCTATGCACTGTGTCACTTTTCTCTCGGGTCTCAGACTGTCAGACCCGGCCTGGTGGTGCAGCCCTGTGCTGCTGTGGCCGTCGACTTGTGGGGCCTGGCCGCAGCATGAAGAAGCAAGCACAAATTGAAGTAAGTTCATTTATAGTAAGAGTAGGAATGCGTACTATATGATAAGTAAAGCACTCTGAATCAGATGTTCTGTATAGACTTGTAATCTTTCATGTGAATATTTGCTGTTGTAAAGTGTTCTGATAACTTTGGATCTAGCTATTGCTATATAATAATCTCAAATAAATAAGTGAAGGTTGCTGTGCTACTGTCTGTGTATTACCTGTTCTGTGTGAGGGAAGCGCACACTGCTGCTGCCGCCACATCCTCTCCCATAGGTGATACTATTATTCAATTTAGGCAGAACACTGCACATTTTGGAAGCTAAAAAGTGTACTATTTTACGTAATTACCTCTTAAAGTACCCCCCAAACAAAATACAAGTTAAAGGAGTAATTATTTTAACATGGGTTTGTCTCCGAATCTCCCTCTTATTTGTTTCCAAATGTTGACAAATATGCTGTGGATAAAATAGAAGTGGAGGTTGTCAGACTCCATTCAGGAAGGAGGGAGGGGGCTTGAGGGCTATGGGGTAAACGGGGGCTACAAGCATTACCTTTGGGAGTTGCTTAAAATACAAATTAGAGGGTGCAGTAATTAGCACATAATACTATTTCTGGTTTCCTCAACCTCTGTGTTTTCTACTATTGTAGCTTGAGCAGTGCCTGTTACAAGTTGCAATGTGACAGTGGTGACAGGTCATGAAAATGAGTAGCATTAACACAGGTGCCCAGTTAACCCCCTTCCACTATCTGTATATTGAATAGAATTTAGATTCATTCTTTAAGTGGTTTCTGATTACTATTTCTGCATAATTTGAGAGTTGCGAGTGTGGGCTGGTTTTTGGGCTGAAACTGGTCTGGTTGGGCTTATGTTGGGCTTATATTTGAGCAGCGTTGGGCTTGGGACGGGTCTAGAAATCTGGCAACACTGCACTCTATGCCCCTCTTTCTTTGCTGCTACTACAGCAGCATGGAGAAAGTACCTTTTATTCCCCGATCTTCTAAAAACGTTGCCAATGTTATAATGTTCGAGCGGGAATGATAAAACCTGCTGAGTCGTATCACTGAACTGTTTGGTTTATTGTACTGCATTGCTTGTCCTCGAAAGCAGGAACGTTCTCATTACCATGCGGTCAATCGAGCAGCCTGGCTCTCATAAGCGGTGTGGCTAGCAGACCGCAAGGGGGCTTGTGCATTTCTTGTCACACGCTCAGCGCGCCTCTACCTCCTGGCGGGCGGTGCACATCACTTTCACTCAATGAGTGAGGCGAAGCGCGTCCGGACGCAGTGTCAATTACGGGGAAGACTTCTTAAATAAACATTACGGCAGCGCTAAGCTTTTTTAGTTAAGAGAGCCACTGCCTGGAGATTGGCACCCATGAAGCAGGTAAGACCAGCCTCCTTGAGGCATCCTGTATCAGGACATGTCCGAGGTGACATTTTAGCTCAGAAAAATCAGGGCAACTGTCCCACACTTAACTATTACAGTTGTTGGTAAAATGATTTGCTGATTGGGTTTCAACCAGCTAATATTGCCTTCTTAAAATTAACTCCACATAGAGTCATTTCCATACCATACTGTCCCTATGGAAGTGTTTGAGGATATAGGACTATATGGATGAGGGTGTCACCTACCTCCCCATTGATGACCAAGTTTGCCAAGTAATGAATAAGTCCATATGCAATGCAGTCCCGCGAGTGGTAGGCCCCCTGGAGAAGATTATGCAGCTGCAGGTGCAGTGCCAAAGACCCCTCAAACAGAGGGAAGAAAATTCTGGGCCCCAAGCCCCTGTGCCTCTAGGGCTGTTTGCTTCACCCCCAGCAGATAAGTGCACAGACGATCAGGGGGTAGATCTTGACGCCTTTGCCCACCTTAAAAAGGCGTTTATGGACTCCCAACCACTACAACCTGACCCCCAGGTCTATGGTACCTCAAGGGGGGACCTCCTTCGGCCCCCACCCACAGATCCGGGAGATGGTGAAGAATCCCTCAATACTTCTGATGGAGACAGGGATCTCAGCAGACCCAGACGCCTGTCCTCTGACCTTTTCCCGGGCAATGACCTGATGACAAATAATAAAGCACCCCCCTGCCACAGACCAGCAAAATCCTGATGACCTTTTACATCCGCACTCAGCAAAATGGTGTCCTGCACTTTAAGATAGCTGCCTACATGGCGGGCGATTGAGGAAGCTCTCAGACAAGATGGTGAGGAGCTGCTGTTGGGCGGAGTGCCCCAGACTATCCCTGGAAGGCAAGGTAGCCCTCTCACCAGAAATTGACTCTAAAATGGCCACCTTCCTTAACAAGTTTGTCCGTGAGCCATAGAAGAGCATTGATAGGTCCTGGCGCTCTTGCCAGTATAAGCTCTTGGATGTCATGAGACCCCTGGCTAAAATAATGGACATGCCAGGCCTCCAGGGCCCTGGTTTTGCCTGAAGCATTGTCCATTAGGGCCCAATGGGCTATCATTTGCCTCGGGAACGCCAATGGTGCGTTCACGGGAGCACTGCATGTCGCTGTTGATCAAAATTCACCCCAATTTGGGGGATCTCTCAACTTCAGAGGTAGGCATGGTGGCCCAGGGTAATTTGTTCAGGGACCCGTTCATTCAGGAACGGGACAAACATGTTAATACTTTCAATTCATTAGACAAAGCCCAGACCTCGATTAAACGCATCTTTACCCCTCATGTTTTTGCCAGAGCCAGTCATAGTAGGGAGCGCTTGACCGGCCACGCTCCACATCACGCCTCCACCAGGGGTACAGACCTTCGCTTCAGCCAGTGGCAGGATACATGGAGATTCAGGAATTTTGACCCAACAAGATCCTATCCCCGTCGCAGAGGTGCCAGAGGTGGTTCCAGGAGCAACGGAGGCTACAACAGTTCCCAAGGTGAGAGTGCAAACATCAGAGGGGTTACAACTCGGGACCGTTTGGTCCAATTTTTGCAGAACTGGGAGGCTCTCTGCAGATGCGTGGGTTCCCCAGATGGTAAGGGGGATTCAAATAGAGTATTATGATGTGCCCCTTCAGCCACACCGACCCAAAACCCGAGCCTACTCCCAGGAACATACAGCCCTGGTAAATTTGAAGATAGCACAGCTCTTGGAGAAGAGTGCTATTGTCAGAACCTCCCTAAATCCTAGAGGCTTTCTCAGCAATCTCTTTCTCGTACAGAAGAGGGATGGCGGCCAATGCCCAGTGATGAATTTGAGTTCAACAGGCGGCTTATTTATCGCCTCTTCAAGATGGAGGGTATCCACCTTCTCAGGGACCTTCTTCAATTGTCCGATTGGATGGTCCGTTTGGACTTGAAAGATGCTTACCCGACGGTGTCCATCTTACCAACCCACAAGCCTTTCCTCCAATTGCAATGCAAATTTCAGGTATTCTAATTTACCTCCCTTCCTTTCGGTCTATCATCCGCCCCTTGGTGTTTCACCAAGCTCATGAGACCAGCAGTGGAGCATTTGCGAGCTCGGGGGGCCCGGGCGCAACTAATCGTCTACCTCAATGATGTCCTGTGATTATCGGCACATCTACAGATGATGAAAGATCTTCTAGAGTCTCTGGGCTTCGTGATGAACACAGAGAAATCCACGCTCTGTTAGACACAACCCCTATAGATCCTGGGGTTTCTCATGGATTCGGTCAGGGCCACCCTCAGTCTCTCTTCTTACCAGCTGACCAAAATACAACACGAACTGAGGAGGACACATATATCACTTCGACAATTGGCACGTGTAGTGGGTCTCTTATCATCCTCCATTCAGGCCATTTTTCCAAGGCCTCTTCATTTTAGGGCGCTACAACGCCTTAAAGCTCCCACCTCCAACGGGGGCCTTAAATACTCCCAGTCTGTTCCGCATTCTCCGGGAGCCCAGGAGGAAATGCAGTGGCAGATAACACACAGAGGCCTGGAACAGTTGGGCGATCTTAGGTTCTCAACCCAATACGTGGTCGAGTCAAATGCCAGTGGGTCGGGATGGGAAGCACACAGGGGGGAATTTACTACAGGAGGAAAATAGTCCACTACAGAACAATCCCTGCATATCAGTTGTCTGGAGTGGATGGCGGGCTCCTTCGCGCTCAAATGTTGGACCAAGTACAAAGGCCAGTGCTTGGTCCTCTTGAAGATGGACAATATGGCGGCAGTACATTACGTCAATCATCTGGGGGGCACGAAGCCAAAGACCCTATCGGATATGGCTCGCACCCTTTAGGAGTATTGTCTAGACAATCACATCTCGTTAGCGGAACATCTCCAAGGTCAATCCAATCAAGTGGTGGATTGGTACTCCTGACACTGGTGGGATGTCACGCCATGGAAAATTCATACACATGTATTTCAGCAAATTCAGAGGAGATGGTGCCTGTTCTCCATGCATCTCTTTGCATCTCGCCTGGACTTTCAACTGCCCCGGTATTGCTTTTGGAGGCAAGACCGGATGCAATAGTCATATTTCTGCAAGATTGGAGCAGAGAGGCAGCGTATGCGTTCCCTCCTTTTGCAATGATAATGAGGGTCTCGCCGCAAGTCCGCAGACAGCGAGCAGATATGATGGTGATCTCCCCATTCTGGAGGTCGCAAGCTTGGTTTCCAGCGATGATGAAACGTTCTTGGGATTTTCCAATCCCTCTATCCCTGTTTCCGGGTCTCCTACGGGATCCCCAAGACAATATTCAGCCCCTAGTAGTGGTAGGCTCCCTCTGTCTCATGGCATGGAGGATTACCAGGAACGATAAGTCCCGGGCAATTCACGAGAAGCTGCCTCTTTATTTACCAGAGCTTGGGTGGATAGCACAAACAAAAGCTACTGCTCCACCTGGTCCAGATGACTGGATTGGTGTCTCCATCGCCGGGTGGATCCTTGGGGGTGCACATTGTCCATGTTCTGAATTGCCTAGCACAGTTGGTTATCGAAGGTTTGGCCTACAGGTCAAACAATTTCAGATCGGTGTTCTTGGCAGGCGATCTGCCCGTGGAGGGTCACCCGGTAGGGGAGCACCTTTTGGTATGCAAACTCAGGTTATCACTTTCTCCAGAACCCAGTACTTCACCTTGTGGGATGTGAATAAGGTTTTGAATTTTCTCATGCCTTGGCCTTCTGATAAATATCTGTCCAGGAAGCAGTTGTCGGCAAACTGACCATGTTATTCTGCTTGATTTTGTGCCGGAAAGTCTTGAGGGTCCGGGCATTAGACTGAACAGGTAGAGTATTCATATCAGAAGGAGTGACTTTTCACATTGCTCGTCATACGAAGTGTAATTGAAAATTGGTGTCATACTCTGCTTTCCCGGACGTGCCTAGATTATGTGTGGTTAGAGCAATTAAGGACAGCAAGGCAGTGATGGAGGACCTGCATACTCATGGGGAACGACAATTGTTGATCGCACTAACTAAACCTCATAAAGCGGTTTCTTCCCCTACAATTGCCAGGTGGGTCAGATAGATAATGCAAGAAGCAAGTCTTGATGTTTCCAAGTCTGGGGCCCACTCAGTGAGGGGGGGGGCATGGCATCCAAAGCTCTTTCTTTGGGAGCTAGATTAGAAAATATTCTCAATGCTGCGGACTGGTTGTCCGATTCTACCTTTAAAAGGTTTTACTTCAAACCAGTCTCTACTCTGGCAATCCTAGTCCTTAAAGAGCACATGTGACACCACACTTCCCTCTCTGAAGCAGTACCACATCACGGTTCTGTTGTCTATCAGGACTTGCACTGGACTGCCCGCGATGAAAGCCACAAAGGCCTTGAGAGCAAACCAGATGGCACAAGACACTAGAAGACTGATGTGATATGTTTGCTACAGTGGAGACGAGAGGCTTCTGATCTCTACACCTCCTCGAGGTGGCCAAATCAGCCCAGAGCACATAGGTCACCACTATGAGCTTTGAATGAACTAGAGAAAACAGCCTGATGCAAGTTGGGTTGGAATACGCCATTGGAGGTCAAAAGCCGCATTGTCCAACACACAGATGTGCACACTTGCACTGAAAATAAGTAATGCTTTTGTGATGAGCCCTAACTCGGGTGAAACCAGTCCTGGGTTGCTTGTGTTCCAGTTAAGGGAAGACCTGTCCTGGCAATTAGGGATGGACTGTTCCCACTGGAGCAGGGTCAAGACTGATTTGCATATGGCTAGGTAGGTCCAAACTGAGTGGCTGAGATTATTTCAAGCATTCCATTTATCACTTTTTTTTTTTAATCGATTATCAACTATCAGGCAGGGGTAATAAGGAAGGCATTCTGGTTGACTTTGCTGGACGAAGAAGAACAAAAGTTACTTACCTGTAAACTGTGGTTCTCCAGTATTGGTGTCTTTCATAGATTCACATACTTGAATATTCCCCGTCGTCGAAGTGGGAGTCCCACGGTACATAACAAAGCAATGTAGTAATAACATAAGCCTATTAGGCCTACAGGAAAGAAAAAAACAGAGTTTTCATGGATAGACAACTTGTCACCTTTATAACATATCACTGTCGTTATGTTCTAGGTCAAATCCAGCCAATCAGGTGTCCGCACCCTCTAGAACCCTCTCCCCAGAGACTCAGGCTCTCAGATTTTCGTAGCACAAGAGTGACAAAGTCAAATACAAGGAAGAGCCTCTGAGGGGAGGTGGGTGGGTCGCATGTGAATCTATGAAAGACACCAATACTGGAGAACCACAGTTTACAGGTAAGTAACTTTTGTTCTTCGATTCACATGCTTGAATAAGAGTAGTGAGCAGTAGTAGCAGAATAATACAAGGTACAGAAGAAGCCAGATAGTAGTATAGACAGTGCAAAGATTATATGCATAAAATCGACGTCTATCTATATTCACTGAAAAAACCATAGGTTTCAGGGGTGTTATAGTTAGCTGGACATTTCACTCATACAAAACCATTGAAATTCCCCCGTTATAGTTAGTTCAGCTAACTATAACTCGCGCGCCCGCAATGCACTGCTGATGACGTCACATATTACATCACTCATGACATGGTCAGTGACATCTCAAATGACATCACTGATGACATCTCAAATGACATCACTGATGACATCACTGATGACATCATCCAGTGAATGTGTGTTTTTCTGAAAATTAAATATGTTTTATATATGTATATCTCAAGGTCGATGGAAGAATAAATGGGTATATAAGTGTCTAAATGGATGATTTGTTTTTGAAAAATTGATTGTGTAACTGACTGATTAAGTGTATCATAGTGAATACATGGCTTAGTGAGTAATGTTTAAATATGTAAATATCTGTATCAGTCTCTCACTTTGTGTATAAGTGGCTGCATGGGTTGGTGAGTAGCTACATGGGTGTCTATATAGGTTATTAGTTGGTTTTTTGAGTATCAGTCTGAGTGTCTGCATGGTTCGGTGGGGGGTATTACGTAGTGCATAGGTGCATGAATGAGTGACTCACTGTTTGTATGTGTTGAACACAGCATGTGTGCAGGACTGTATGGGTGGATGAGTGTGTGTATGGGTGTGTTAGTGAGTGAATGACTGTCTCAATAGTGTCTTTATGAGTAACTACATATGTTTTAAACTAGTATATGTGACTATTGGTGTATATATGTGAGTATATGTGAGAGTGAGAGATTGAAAGAGTTCCTGTATGAATAAGTATGTGTTTCTATAAGTGATTTTTTAAAAGACTAAGTATGTGTAAGTTTCCGTAGAAGTAAGTATGGTGGTGTGTGTATAACTGTATATGCAAGTAAATGTATGTTTGATTCTTTATTAGCATGAGTGACTATGTGTGTGAGTAACTCTATGGATGAGTGGCATTGTGTAACAGGATGTATAGGTGTATGAGTACATATGATGAGTGAGTACATGTATGAGTGACTGTATAGGACTGTTGGTGAATGAGTGGATGTGTATGTGGATCTTAGAATTACTGAAGAGGTTGTTGTAACTGGTATTGGTATGTCCATTGTTTTGAAAATTTTAGTCTCTATTTTTGAATGTGTGTATCAAAGGTTATATTAGGGTGAGAGGAGGTCTGCCACTCTATCACAAGGATGATGTCATCAGTGATGTCATCAGTGATGTCATTTGAGATGTCATCAGTGATGTCATGAGTGATGTCACTGACCATGTCATGAGTGATGTAATATGTGACGTCATCAGCAGTGCATTGCGGGCGCGCGAGTTATAGTTAGCTGAACTAACTATAACGGGGGAATTTCAATGGTTTTGTACAAGTGAAAAGTCCAGCTAACTATAACACCCCTGAAACCTATGGTTTTTTCAGTGAATTTCTGAGGTTTTTTAAATGCTAATTCCTAACTATAACGTGCCTGAAACCTATGTTTTTTTCTGTGAATTTCAAAGGTTTTTTAAATGCTAATTTCTAACTATGCCTACAGAGATAGGACATGTGAAGAAAGAAGAAAAAATGCACAGAAAGAAACAAAAGAAGTGCAGAAAGAAGCAACAGAAGTCCTCAAATACGAAGATAAGTGCAGGAAGAAGGATAACGTGCAGAAAGAACAAAAAGAAGAGCAGAAAGAAGCCTTGTTGCAAAATCATCCTGTACCCTCAACTTTTTCAGACGGATACTGGTGGTAACTGAGTCTGACTAACCAGTCCTAGAGCCAGTGCTATGTTAAAAGACACTTAGAATACAGTGAAAACACCTACATACACTAGGGAACATTATGCGTTGGGGTCCCCCTGTGATTAGCATGACCTCCTCTGTAAGCCCCTAGTGTATAATAGGGCATGGGGATTAAAACTACCTCTTAAAACAGGCCACAGGGCGTTTTTGCACACGTTAACTCAGGCCCCGTCCCCTCCCTTCACCACTGTGTAAACACGCCCTGTGTCCATTTTTAGTTGGGAGATTAAGTTCATTTGAATCCTGAGGGTCCCTAGGGTCCAACTAGCCCACTAGGTACCTCCAGTAAGTGCCACAGAGCTGCGTTGCAGAGAGGTGTAAAAAGTGGCACGGCCTGGACCACCTCTCTGCAATGCAGCTCAGTGGCGCTTACTGGAAGCACTTGGTGGGCTAGTTAGCCCCCAGGGGCCCTCAGTATTGAAGGGAAATTATATCCCCAATTTAAAACGTGCCATAGTGCGTGTTTGCACACGTCACCTCAGGCCCCGTCCCCTCCCTTCACCACTGTGTAAACGCGCCCTGTGGCTGTTCTAAGTTGAGAGATTAAGTCCCCCTGAATCCTAAGGGTCCCTAGGGTCAAACTAGACCACTAGGTACCTCCAGTAAGCGCCACAGAGCTGCGTTGCAGAGAGGTGTAAAAAGGGGCTCGGCCTCAGAACACCTGGCTGCAGCGCAGCTCCCTGGCGCATACTGGAGATGCCTGTTGGGGGCGCGTTTGCAGAGTGCTGCACGGAGGGGGCATGGCCTCCGGCACGATGCCAGTCTTTTATTTATTTTAGTTTTTTAAGAAGGGGGGCTGTTTGGTTCCCCTTCTTATTCTAATTTATTGGCCCTGATGACCCCATCCCCCAGGGCCAGTCTCCTAATTATATTTTTTTGACCCCAATCCCCAGGGCCGGCCACTGTTTTTTATTATTTTTAAAAAATATATATTTATAGACACACCTAGGACATGCTGGACAAACCGTACGTACCTATCACCATGACGATTTGCGTGATATTCATTAAAAGGCGACTATGCATGCAATGAATCCACGTGGAATGTATTTACACCACTAGTGAAGCTCTGACATGTCTGATGCCCTACCGTGCCTAATCCTGGTAGACACCCTTGTCGTTTATTTATACAAACATGGGTAGCTATTGACGGGCACATTTAATACACATGCACACCAAGCCATTCAAAGGGGATTCGACAAAAATTCGACCAAAACTATGCAAGAAACCCCCCTCACGGTTAATAAAACACACATCCACTGCCGGATGTGTAATACTTTTTATTTTACTCTCTGGAAAGGGGACGAACATCACTTGAGAGTCACAGCGTGCTCCTGACAGAGCCCAATGCTGTGTTACACCCACCATTGCCTGCCGAGTGCCACACACCTCTGTGTTGTATTCCACTAGCTAGTGCATATGCTATGACACTCTCTAGCCCATGTGCACTGTAACACCACCCCGTGAATATGTCATGCCACACTTGTCTTCGCACGGGTTATATTGCCCCATCTAACGTGCCTTTCTCGATGCCTATGTTATAACGCACAGTGCTATGCCATACATATTACAATCTGGGATCCATATCTTTGTCACAGTGCATATGCAACGTTACACTCCCCAGCACATATTTTATATTACAACTTTAGAGACTAGTTAGGTTACACAACACTGCCCTGTGCATATTACACTCCAAGACGCATATCGCATAGCACGCGCTAGTGCCTGTGCTATCTCGCGCTCTCCCATGAATCTGTCATTGCGCACAATGTATTGCATATTATATTTCACGCCCGGTTCATCTTATATCACACTTTTTGGTGCATAGTTTATACCATACACTATATCTAGTTTTCATTTTCAATCGTGCTCTCAGGACTATGTTCTATATAACACTGTGTTCACCTACCCTTTTCACGGGCATTACATTTTGCGATAGGGGGTGGAGGGTCAGGGGGTGTTTCTGCCAAGTGAGCCCGGAGTCACAGTCACAAACGTCCTCTTCTTCCTGAATAAAAGTGAGATTATGCTGCATACTTGTTCATATTTTAAGTAGTTCGCACAGACACAATGTTTTAAAAACAATAAAGTTCCTAATACCCGCCTTCTCTGAACAGTTAGCTTGCTGCCCCATCCCCTTCCTCCCTATCCTCTGTTGTGTGAATCCATGGACTAGCCTCCTCCCTCCTGCCATGCATGGTCTGATGTGCTGCCACTGCCCTCAATTTAGTATGATGTACCAGTCCACTCCTCCTGCCCTCCATTGCCCAATTCTATGCCCCATCATTGACCTCCTGCTTAAACTCTGTGCTTAGCTTGCTGCCCCTATTCTCCTTCCCCCTGCCCTCCGATGTCTTTGTGCATGCCCCTGCTCCATCCTTTTTGCCCACCATGTCCCATGGACCTGCCACTCCTATCTACTCTGAGTGTTCTGTTGAGCTGCCACTCCCCTCCCACCTGCCTAGCATTGTCAGATGACTGTAACCTGTCCCTGCCACCTCCACCCTGCCTGTCCACATGCCATGCCCCTATCCTCTTCCTCCTGTCCTACATGGTCCATTGTACTGCCACACCCTTCTGCCCTCCCTGGTCTGTTGTGCTGCAACTGCTCCTCCTGCCTGCCCCGTGTGGTCTGTTGTGAGGTCCCTTCCCCTGAACTTTCTTGTCTGTGCACAGGTCCTGACCCTTCCTTCTATCCTCCATCGTCCTTTGTGCATGCCCCTCCACCCTCCTTCTTGCCCATCATAGCCATTGTGCTGCCACTAACCCTCCCACTTGCCATGCATGGTCTTCTGTGCTGCCATGGCCCCTCCCACCTTCCCTGTGTGGTCAGTTAGCTGCCCCTGACCCCCTCCCACCTTCCCTCCATGGTCTGTGTGTATGCCATCACAGTCTCACTGTTGCTCTTCATGGTGTGTCTTGCTTCTAGTGCCCATCCTGCCTGACCTCCATGGCTATATTGCTGCTCCTGCCCTGCCCCCTTGCCCCCAGCCCTACTCCCTCCCTCCTGGCTTGTCTGTTCCATTGTAATGCCCCTGATCTGTCCCTCCTGCCCTTTATGGTCTGTTATATTGCAGCTTTCTCTCCTGTCTGTCCATTATGGTCAGCTAGCTACCATTGCCTCTTGCCCCTCTGTTCTCTGTTGTCCATGTGCATGGTCCTGTCCCCTCCCTCTTGCTTTCTATGGATTGTTGTGCTGCACTCCCGTCCTGCATGCCCTGTGTGGTGTATTGTGCTGCTGCAAACCCTGATGCCTGCCCTGCAGGGTCAGTTTGGTGCACCTCTCCATGTCCCTCCTGTCCTCTGTTATCCAAGTCCATGTCCCTATCCCATTTCCTTCCATGATCCAATGTACCATACTTGCGAACATTTTGAACTTGGTAAGAGGGAGATTTTGAAAAAAAACTGGGGTATTGATTTTCCCCTTTGAGTTACATTGAAAAAGAGGATATTGTAGACAGGAGACAGATCAAATAAAGCCCATTTGAGCTTAAAAACATTGGACGTTTCCTGGCTGAATCGGGTCTGTTGGCATGTATGGTTGTACTACCATTGCCTCTTCCTTCTGCCCACAATGGTCTATTACATTGCCACAGCCTTGAAGGAGGGTAGATTTTGTATCACAGGGGGCCCCTGGCCCGTTCTGTCCACACCTGAAGTATGAGACCCTTGTCCTTGCCCTGCCAGCTGCATTTGTAGGCCGTATTAAATTGACCAGCGGGTCCTGTGTTGCTATATAATTATCCTGAGACATCCTTACCACTCAGCCAGCATAAAACCCCTGTGTAGGCCCTTCTGTTCAATATGTAGGCCTCTTTGTTAAATTGACCATAGCTCTGCAATTTTAGTGTATAGCAGTCTGAAGGCAGGTCTGCGAGGCCTTCTGATCCAAACTAGTAGCCCCCACCCTACCCGAGTGCTCCGTGCTCGGTATCAAAGTTCAACATCCCCCTGAAGCTGTCGACATACAGTAGGCTGCATCCTGGACTGGTACTTGCTTCCTGGGCAGGTTTCCCGCTTTTAAGGAAGTGGCAACCGCAGAGCGTCAAGTTAGGAGAACTGAGGAGATTTTATACATGAATATATTGAATTCCCGTACAATACCCATTATTTTCTGCTTGCTCTATGGAACTTACGATAAGCGATTGGCCTGAGAGACTGACCTTTTCACCCAGTCCATTGTCAGCATTAAGTGGGTAAATGACGAAATGTCTGGTAAAATCTGCAGACGAAGCTTTTGGGTAGCATACGTAGGTAGATGTAGCGTGCAAAGGAGCCCACAAAATGATATAAAAAGGGAGCACCCACAGATATCGACGGACTACCTCGCCGTCTGTATGTAGGTTAACAGGCAGTGCAGGTTTTCCCCAAGAGCTGGGAGCTCTTGTCTTCCTTTGCTTAAAATGTCTTGCTCTGCTTTGCTTGAAGTATCTTATTCTATTTTACCTATATGAAATGTCATGTTATGTTTAACCATTGTTCTCTTTACTTTTGCATTTAAAAGATTTTGTATTGTAATTGCAGGAATGCTTGCTCTAAGAGTAAACGTGAGTGTTCCTAGGTAACATTTTCCTTGGTGTAACTTGTTTCTCATGATGCATTTATAGATGTGTTTTCTCTCTCTCTCTGTCAGTACATTAATTGAGATACAGAGAATATTATGACAGCTGTATGATTATCTGGATTCTGTATTTTGTACTTTATGTCTCTATTCTGCGGTTTCTTTGAAGTTGCATCTTCTCATTAAACTGCCATTGTATTCTGCCTCCAATTCCATGTCTCATATGTCTGTTTTCTTCATTTTTGGAGCAAGCGTTCCTAGGCACCCCGGCTCAAATTAAGGTGCCCCTTTTGTCCCTGACTCACTCTCCTGCTCAGTTCTGTGGTGGCTCCCGGGGATCTGGGGACCGCCCCTAGCTTCCTTGACCCGTAATAGATCTTCCCTCCAACAGCCTCTCTTGCAAGTCCTGTATTGTTGGTTTGTTGCCCCTGCCCCCCTTTCCACTGCCCTCCATAGTCTGTTGTGCTTCCACGGCCCTTCCTGCCTGCTCAGTGTGGTTAAATTGTTGCCTTTGCACCCTCCTACCTGCCTTCAATTTTCAGAGTCCGTGCCCCTGGCCTCTGCCTCTCAACAGTATCCTAATGAACAACTAGATTGCTAACATTCTATATTTATTACAAAAGTGTGGAACGCCTGACATCATCTTGATGTAATCAAAACTGTAATACCTAGAGCATTTCCTTTAGAAATTACATATATGAGAGGGTCTTATTGGCATCAAAATTATGGTTAGTGCTCTAAAAGACTAAAATAAGGACATATTTTCTGAGTTTTCAAATAGCGACAAAGCACTTTTAAATTATTTGTTATCTTTATGTTTTTTTATCCAGTTGACCACTTGATTAAATGTTGCACTTAGGGGAGAGGATGTGGTGTTACTTCCAGAACTGCAGACTTTGCAACTGGGGAACCAGGTTGAAGTTTCTGCTTCAGCTCGACATTCTGTGTCTGGTCAAATCACTTAGTCTCCCCATGTCTACAACCAAAATGAATTTGTTCTTGTGTGATGTAACCAATGCTCATGTAAAGCACTCCAATACCTGACAAGTCTGCACTATATAACACTGCAAAAACACAAAATAATAAGTGTTTTGCACACTTCTGTCATTGGGCTATATTTGGGCTACATCTGGGTGATTTTGGGCTACATTTGGGCTCTTTTGTCTCCGGTGGCCATCTTGGGAGATTTATTTGTTATGAAGTTTCCTAATTTCCTCATGTACTGCAGTCTCCTCAGTAGGAAATGCTTTCAGTTTTTTACTTTGATTCCATCATGAAGGTATTCAGATATGTCACACATTTGCCATAAATTCTGAATGTTAGCACTCTAGTTGCTCATAAGATCACTGTAGTAAAACTACTGCACCATGGAAGTCTGCTCCTGGTATTAAAAGTGCATGTTTCAGTCTGCATGTCAGAATTTTTTAATGAAATAGAAGAGGATTTGAGAAGTCACTCAAAATGTGCCCTCATTTTCTTTCTTCAGCATTAATCATAATTTCTATGGCAAAATGAACCTCCTCATTGTGTTCCTTTTTAAATTAAATGTTTTAAGTGTTACCAGTTTATTCCAATCAAGATGGCTTCAGGTGTGCCTTACTTTTGTCATAATGAAGACAGTAAGCGCTCTAGTTGTTTTTAAGAACATTCTGGGACATTCTGTCATTGGGCTATACTTGGGCTACATCTGGGTGATATTTGGGCTACATTTGGGCTCTTTTGTCTCTGGTGGCCATCTTGGGAGACTTATTTGTTATGAAGTTTCCTAATTTCCTCATTTACTGCAGTCTCCTCAGTAGGAAATACTTTCAGTTTTTTACTTTGATTCCATCAAGAAGGCATTCAGATGTGTCACACATTTGCCATAAATTCAGAATGTTAGCACTCTTTTTGCTCATTAGATCACTGTAGTAAAGCTACTGCTCACCAGGGAAAACTGCTGCTGGTATTGAAAGTGCATGTTTCAGTCTGCATGTCAGAATTTTTTAATGAAATAGAAGAGGATTTGAGAAGTCACTCAAAATGTGCCCTAATTTTTCTTTCTGCAGCACTAATCATACTTTTTATGGAAAAATGAACCCCCTCATTTTGTTCCTTTTTAAATTAAATGTTTTAAGAGTTACCACTTTAATCCAAGCAAGATGGCTTCAGGTGTGCCATACGTTTATCATAAGTAGGACTGTTAGCGCTCTAGTAGTTCTTTGGAACACTCTGGGAAGCTGCAGTAGAACACAAAGGAATCAACTGACAGTCTCTGCCCTTGTTGGATGTACATGTTTTACTGAGAATGTCAGACTTCATTCTCACATGACTGAGAAAGATAATGTGAATTTACAGAAAATAAGCTCTCAGTTTAGCCTATAGATCACCTTCCAAACCTCTGTGGTAAAAGCATGAGAAAATATTTTTCTCTCAATCATGATATCCCAGCAGAAGGCTTTTTCACATGGTGAAATCACCTTAGAACATACCACAATTCCTAAAATGAGTATGGTACCATCAACAAATGATTTATAATGTAACTAAAGTCTTAAAACCTTCTATTAACTGCAATGCTTTTTAATGAGGTGCTATCATGTATATTGGTCCCAAGATGGCTGCCAACACTTCTTGGATGAAGTGCTGACAGCCAATCAGATCTCAGGATGAGATGTGTGGTTAGGCTCCGCCCACATATATATATGCTTTTAAATGCTATTTTCTCAGGAAATACTGAACAGATTTACACCAGACCTGCAAAAGGCACTTCCTTGACCTTATGGCTACCTCTCTGCCAAATTTCAAGTAATTCTGTTCAGCCGTTCGGGCTGTAGCTGTGTCTAAAGGTCCTATGGAAAAATGCATGGGGAAAACGCGTTTTGGGACCCCCCTTTTTTCTCGGCCCCTGCTTGACGAATCCCCCCGAGACTTTCAGGGTAGGAGCGGAGCGTAGCGCCCCACCTATTTTGAAAATTTCGCGAGGATTCGTCGACCGGCGCCAAAGTTATTCCAAATAGAATGTTGCGGATTTCCTATGGAAACAGGGTCCTAACTATATCTACCTACTGGCGACCGCCAGTAGGTAATATATTAGAGATATATATATATAACATCTTATACATAAATATATAAAGAAATAAAAGTACCTTGTATGCAGGAGGAGGGAAGCAACAGAGGCTCACCTTATTTAAAAAGATTCCGAAGGACTGCCTGTCCCACAGCTGTATCCGTGTTGTCTGCAGCATCCAGACAGTAGTGTCTCGTAAAGGTGTGTCTGCTGGACCATGTCGCCGCTTTACAGATGGCTTGAAGAGGAACTCCAGCAAACAGCGCAGTGGAAGAAGAAACCTTCCTTGTGGAGTGCGCTTTCACAGCAGCAGCGAGAGGTTTTCCTGCTTGTTGATGGCAAAAGGCAATAGCAGAGGATATCCAACGTGCTATAGGTGGTTTGGTGACAGGATGACCTTGTCGCATACGCCCGTAGGCGACAAAGAGTTGGTCAGTTTTTCGAATGGCGGCAATTCTCAGAAGATAGAATTTGAGACATCTCTTGATATCCAAAGAATGAAGTGACTTTTCTGCAAACGTCTGAGGATTAGGAAAAAATGTTTTCAAAACAACCGGCTGATTGAGGTGGAAATCAGATGGCACCTTCGGGATATAGGACGGATTGGTGCGAAGCAGAACAGAGTCTTTAGTAAATTGAAGAAAAGGAGGGTTAATGGTAAAGGCTTGCAAGTCACTGACCCGGCTAGAGGATGTAAGCGCCAGGAGAAGAGAAGTCTTCCAGGTGACATGTTTGATGCTGGCCTTATGTATAGGCTCGAAAGGCGATTTCATCAGCTGCGCCAATACCATGTTTAGATGCCAAGGAGGAGGAGGCCGACGTATCGGAGGAAACATACGAAACAGTCCCTTGAAGAATGGTTTCATTACTCTTGACGAGTAAAGTGAGTTCGAGCCATCTTGGCGGAATCGTGAGATCGCTGCTAAAAAGACCTTAAGGGTAGCATATGACAGGCCTGATTTTGCGAGGTGCAAAAAGAAAGGTAGTAGTTGTTCAGGCTTGGAATGGATAGGATGAATTTTGACATCACTGCACCAGGAACAAAAGCGTTTCCATTTGAGTTTGTAAGTTTTTACAGTAGAGGGAGCTCTAGCCTTTGCCAATACTTCTCTGCATTCCACAGGGATGTCCATATTCACAAATTCAAAGTACTCAGGTTCCAAGCTGCTAAGTGTAGAGACGCAGGATCGGGATGGCAAATTTGACCGTGTTCCATGGTCAAGAGATTCGGAAGAGGACGAAGCATGATTGGGTCGCACTGAGACAGAAGCAGCAGCTCCGTGAACCATATTTGTCGAGGCCATCGGGGGGCTATTAAGATGAGCCGACAGGGTTCTCTCCTCATTTTCCGTAGGACCTTGGGGACTAGAGGTATCGGTGGAAAGGCGTAAGCATAAATTTTGGACCAGTTCATCAAAAAGGCATTCCCGCATGACTTTGGTTGGGGAAGCCAACTTGCGTAGAACTGGCATTTCCGGTTCAGGTAGGTTGCGAAGCGATCCAGATTCGGGGGACCCCATGGCTGGAATATGCGATCGAGAATGGGTTGGTGTAATTCCCATTCGTGATTGGTCGTGGAGGATCTGCTTAGGGAATCCGCGAGTATGTTGGACGCTCCCGGAACATGGACTGCAGTGAGGGCGATGTGGTGTTGAATCGCCCAATTCCAAATCTTTTGGGTCTGAAGGGACAACAGAACGGACCTCGTGCCTCCTTGTTTGTTGATATAATGCATGCACGTTGTGTTGTCCGTTCTGATCAATACCGTGCTTCCATAAATGATGCTTCGGAAAGCTTTCAGAGCCAGAAAGATGGCCAGTAATTCTAACAGGTTGATGTGTCTTGTCTTTTGATGAACAGACCACCTGCCTTTCACAGTAAGACCCTGCAGGTGAGCGCCCCAACCTTCGAGAGAGGCGTCGGTGGTGAGGGTGAATTGTGGAGAGTCCGCCAGAAAAGGACGCCCCGAGGAGACATGTTCTTCGTGAGTCCACCATAGAAGAGCCTTTCTGAGGCGAGGAGTGACTCTGACTAGGTCGTTGAAATTGCCGGAGACCTGAGCCCATTGATTGTCCAGTTCTTCTTGGACAGGTCTCATCTTCAGGCGGCAGTGAGGGACTAGAGGAATGCAGGAGGACAACATCCCTAGGAATGACTTCAACTGTCGGACAGAAACAAACTCTTTTAGATGGATAGAGGCCGCTAGATTGCGAAGACGT
Organism: Triturus cristatus; assembly: GCF_964204655.1. Classification (NCBI taxonomy): domain Eukaryota; kingdom Metazoa; phylum Chordata; class Amphibia; order Caudata; family Salamandridae; genus Triturus; species Triturus cristatus. The sequence continues at coordinate 229,390,625 of NC_140593.1, forward strand.
TGTCGTCGTTCGTGCGACACAAAAGCTCTCCCTAGAGTTGTATCCAGAATGGCTCCCAAGAACAGTCTGTTTTGAGCTGGGTGCAACTGAGATTTTTCCAAGTTCAGCGTGAGGCCCAGAGATTGGAACAGGGAGCTGCACACCAGAGTTTGTGTTGACGCTAGTTCGAAGGACTTTGCCTTCAGAAGGTAGTCGTCTAGGTAGGGAAAGATTTGGACTCCCTGAAGGCGAAGGTAAGCTGCCACTGGTGCAAGGACTTTTGTGAACACTCGGGGAGCCGAACAAAGGCCGAACGGCAGGACTTTGAATTGAAAATCCCGTCCGGCTACCCTGAATCGGAGGAACTTTCTGTGTCTTGGCAAGATGGGAAGATGAAAGTAAGCATCTTGTAGATCTAGGGTGGTCATGAAATCTCCGTGAGAGAGAAGAGGAAGGACCTCTTGTAGGGACAACATACGAAAAGTTTGTGTCTTGATAAATTTGTTCAGGGCTCTCAAATCCAAAATGGGACGCCATTCTCCCGACTTCTTCTGAATAAGGAAAAACCTTGAGTAGAACCCCCTGCCCTTCTGTAGATTTGGCACCACTTCGATCGCGCCCTTTCTCAATAAGATGTTTAGCTGAATCAAAAGCTCCTTCAAATGTGCAGGAGGGGGACCTCTTGGTGGAGTATTTGGAGGAATCTTTATGAATTCCAAAGCGTGCCCCCTGCGCACAAGATCGAGAACCCATCGATCTGTGGTGATTTGCGACCATTTGCAGAAGAAGCAAGAGATTCGACCTCCAAGTTTTGGAGGAGTCCGTGAGTGAGGGTAAGGAGAGTCATTGTTTCTTTGAGGAATCCTTTCCTCTGTAGGAAGATTTGCCTCTGTATTGCCAGTAATTGGAGGAATTTTGCTGCCGATACGATTGTTGGTTCTGCGAGGAGTAGCGGCCTTGTCCTTGCCTGTACTGGTTGGAATTGCCTCGAAAGGAAGAAGAGGAACCACGACCTCTTGCGCCTCGAAATGGCTGTTTTTTTAATTGTAAAGACCCTAGAGCACGAGCTGTGTCAGTGTCCTTTTTGATTGCTTGAAGGGCATCATCTATATGTTGGCCGAAAAGGGATTCGCCGTCGTAAGGCATGTCCAGGATCTTCGTTTGCACCTCTTGACGAAAGCACGTGGCCCGTAACCAGCCCTGACGCCTGAGGACTGCAGCGCCCGCCAAAAGACGGAAGCCAGAAGAGGACACATCGATGGCGCAATCTATAATCTCCAAAGAAATTCTTTCTCCCTCTTGGAGAATCTTCAAAGCCTCTGGTCTGAATGATTCGGGAATAAGATTGATCAAAGATGAAATGTCCGACCACATTTGGCGATCGTAGCGGCCTAAGATCGCCAAAGAATTGGCGGCGCGTACCGTTGCCGCCGCCATAGTGGAATTTTTTTTCCCTATACCATCCAGTCTGCGACCTTCGCGATCTGGAGGTGCCGACACAGGCGATGAAGGATTTCTGGATCGGCGTTGGGCTGCCTGAGTGATGATAGAATCAGGCTTCGTTTGCGAAGTCAAACAGGCAGGAGAATTTGGAGGAGCCTTGTATTTCTTGTCGATCCTAGGAAGGATGGCTGGAATCGAGTTAGGGGTTTGCGTTATTTTAAGGCCCTCTTGCCATATGAAATCAATGATTGGAATGCAGCGGACCTGCTTTTGAGGTTGGTCCTTAAAGTCATATAAAAAACAATCTTCCTCTCTAGTCGTCATAGGGAGGTGAAATCTTGTAGCTGCTCTCTCCATGAGCAAATGGAAACCACCAATGTCAACTGGGGGGGAATCCAAAGGAGCGGGATCAGCGGGAGAAGGTGTTTGGATCTGATAGTTGTCCCAGTCAGAAAGGAGGGAAGCATCGTCCAGCTCACCCTCCTCCTTGTCAGCGTCATCATCCTGGTCCTCGACAACATCCTCAAGCGTGAAAAGAGGAACCCCAAGAGATTGTTCACGAGTCACTTGCGTCGGTGTGACTACTGGTTCCGTATGAAACACAGATTGTTGAGGTGTCTGTGGTGTTGGAGTGGTATGCCCAGACCGTGGAAAACGGCGATTATAATCATCAAGCATATACTGCAAATTGGAAATCAGACTTAAAGGCAATTGTGCCATGGAAGGTTGCGGAACCGGATGCGTGTCATAAGACGAGAGATCCTCTTGTCGCAAATCCTCCTCATCATCATCATCAGTGTCCTGACATTTAATCAAGAGCTCGAAAGGACTGCGAGCAGGCCGAAATCTGTCATCCTCATATTCATCATTGTCAGATGAAAACAGCAGCTCAGGAGGTTGCACAGGTGGTTTGAGTGGCATGAGGGTCTCCAGAGACTATTGTTGACGTTGGAGTAGAGAGGTTGATGTGTCCAATGGTAGCAAAGCCAGAATTGGAGCTGTAGCCGTTGTTGCCGGTGCTGAAATTCGCTGTTGGGCTACCGTCGACGACAAAGCCACCGTCGACGACGAAGCCACCGTCGACGACGAAGCCACCGTCGACGACAAAGCCACCGTTGACGACGAAGCCACCGTCGACGACGAAGCACTCGTCGACGAGGTTTGCTTTTTCTTATGCTTGATACTCGTCGACGACGAAGTTAAAGGCAACGTCGACGAGATGGGCCTCACCTTCACAGATACCAGTGTCGACGGTGAAGACGCCGACGACATGATCATTGCCGTCTTCAGAGACATAGATGCCGAGGTCGTCGATGTAGGTGCGACGACGGCAGCTCTCGTCGACGGAGGAAGGCTTGATGAACTCGTCGACGAGAGAGGCAGTTTTTGAGGTAAAAACTGCGCAGCTGGAGTCTTAGACGCCTGAGAATCAGATCTCGGGGGCGTCAGGGAAACAGAGAGACTCCTGTGGGGGGAAATCATCCCTCTTGAAGTTGAAGGTTCTCCATGCTGTTTCTTCACCATTTTTGGACGAGGAGAAACTTTTTGAGAGTCAGAAGACCTCTTGAAAGAGGGAGCAGTTTGGATAGAAGACACACTCTCCACATCAGAAACAGGATTTTCTGAAGTCTTCAGCTTCTGTAGCCACAGAAGGAGACGCCCCTCTCTGTCCTTCAAAGTTTTCTGTGAGAAGGTTCTACAGATTTTACAGTCCTTAACCAAATGTTCCGGATACAAACAATAAATACATTTTTTGTGAGGATCTTCAGAATGAAGTCTCAGTTTACCACAGCTCCCACAAGGTCTGAAGAGGGATTTCTTGGTTGAAGACATCCTAGACTCAATCTCTGTGAAATATGAGATGAAAAAACTGAGCAAGCTCAGGGAGACTCCCTTCACACGACGTGCGGTAGAAAATCTGAGAGCCTGAGTCTCTGGGGAGAGGGTTCTAGAGGGTGCGGACACCTGATTGGCTGGATTTGACCTAGAACATAACGACAGTGATATGTTATAAAGGTGACAAGTTGTCTATCCATGAAAACTCTATGGTTTTTTCTTTCCTGTAGGCCTAATAGGCTTATGTTATTACTACATTGCTTTGTTATGTACCGTGGGACTCCCACTTCGACGACGGGGAATATTCAAGCATGTGAATCTATGAAAGACACCCCAATACTGGAGAAAGCATCTAACACCATACAGTCTTGGACTACAGAGTCAAGAATACTGGGTCACCTGGAGGAGGCCTATGGAGCCTATCAATGAAGTGACTTACCAGCGGTGCTGAACAAGGCTTCCACCGTGCCAGAGTCAGGGTGTCTATCAGGGCTCATTAAAAGGTGGCAAAGGCTCTATGATTCAAGGGTGCAGCTGTAAAATTACAGAAAGAATATTAGCCTTTGTTTCCACTTCTGGCATCTGCATTTCCAACACCGCTGCTGCCCTACGCACCACAATAGCAAAGGAGGCACTTTCCTCAGTGGGTGGCCAAAATGGAGAGTCCGCTTCCTTCTCAAGTGTAGTGTCAAGACCCCTAGCATTTTAAAAAGTCTAAATACAGTCATCCATCAGTGAAGTGAGGAAGCAACTAACTGCTTGCCACCTCTTCCTCATCATCATCATCATCATCTGGGGCTGCAAACCAATTTCAGTAAAACCTTTGTCATGAAAGTGGGTAAATCGCTGCAAAATGTCACACCTTGAAATCGAGAACATCACTATAAATCATACACCAACGTTCTCTTATTTATGGAGTTTATTTGATCGGGAGGGGATCTGGAAAGACACAGTGAACTCTAGGCAGCTTTAATTCGTCAAATCTATCACGGCTTTACTCATTTTTTCTAGGAAATTAAGCATTAAACATCCAAAAGAGATGATTATTATGTAGAATTCTAATTGTTGATCTATTGCAATGTACAGTTCCGAGCTTTGGGGCTATGTAAATGTCGATACCAGGCAACTGATAAAAAATGCCTATTTTGGACATCTTTTAGCTCTTCCTAAAAGTTGCTTTACCTTCGTTTGCCACTCGGAACTGGGAGATCCATTTTTGGTAGATCTGATAAAAGTCCAGCGAGTCTTGCTCTGGCATAAAATCTGGACATCGGACCATACGGAGCTCAATCAAGCCATCGCAAAGGATTGCCTTAGATCAGATTGTGTTTCGAAAGTTCCTTGACTGAAGTATGTCAACCAATTTTTGACTGATATAGGTCATACTGAATATTTCGATCAACCACAAATGCTGAGTAGTATACCTAGAAAAGCACTAAAACTGGAGTGCCTAGCAATTCTTGAGGAAACCAGGTTGTAAACTGAAATTGTTAAACCATCCGTACTTAAAAATCAGATGATTTTAACTACCTTTGATTTAAAACCCTTTTTAGCAAGCACACATAATGCTCAACATAGATTTGTTTTGACACTATTCAGGCTGGACATTTTTCATCGTTTAACCAGCTTTCCTAACATGAACAATTGGTCACGTGAACTAGTGCATTTCCCTTGTGACAATTTATCTAAACAGTCTACTATGCACATATGCTTTTTTTGTAAATTGTATCCATATTTGAGGCACTCATTAATTAAGCCACTGGTAAAGCCCTTAAATTTCATGCAATGTCGTCCAGCTTTTTTATATTTACAATTCCTTCCAAATTTGTATATATGTACTGTTTTATCAAAATATTTATGGGCAGTTATTACTCGGAGAAAAATTATTAACGTGGGAACAGAGTACTGCTGTTCCTCTTTAAGCTGTATCTACATCTGTATTTTTATCTGGTTTTAAACAGCTTATTGCATTTTATCTTGCACACTGTATATTGGTATTATTGTGTATGCTTTTATGATTCACACTGATATCGAATAAAACTTATTTTGTTGTTCCTGTACCAGTCTGTGCAGTAAAAAAAAAAAAAAAAAAAAGCTATGAAAAATGCTTCTTTGCCCTCCGAATTTTTTTACTCAATTTATTGTAATCAATTGAAGAGGTCGGAATCTGTCTCATGTTGCCCCAATTTGTTCTAATAGTGAAATTCATTTATTTTAAACTTTGCTTCTAATTGGCGACAGACTTTATCAAAGAAGACATTGTTTTATTTCCCCTTTAATTTCCCATGCTGCGGAAATAAAAACATGATTACTTCTATAATCACTGGTAGTCAATGTTGAAACAAAAGGCAAATCTTTCAAGAAGCAGTAGCTATTTTATTTATTCTAACATTTTACAAAGGTTCACACTAATCACTGTGTTGCAGGAATAACTGTAGGTAATCACATGGTCGTGTTTCACTCATGTACTAGAATTTGAAGGAATTGTTTATGAAATAGGCAATCAGGTTTAGTAAAGCAGTCAAGAAGCACATCCTTGATTACAGGTGAGCGAGAAACTTGTATTGGCCAATGTCACCAAATGCAGATTGCAGACCACAAGAATACAGCTGAAGATAATTTGCAAAAAAGAGAGTCCTTCTTTCTAGGAAAGAAACTTTCTCTGTGTGGCATAAGGTCTGTAAGCTGGGCTGATTAGTGCTAAGAACAGGGGATATATTTTCAAGATCGACGTCTTATGACAATTGTGTCTATGAAGAGAGGTTTGGTGATGAGAGGGATAATGGTCTGCAGTTTGTTTCTTTTCAGTTTTGTTACTTATTCACATCAAGATTTAGGTGATGTGCCACACTGAAAGGATTGGTTGCTGTGCACATTAGTTCCATGCTGTTGAATGGTGTATGTACATTCTCATGTCATTTTTTAGAAGTGTTATATGTGTTTTTTGACTAGGGTTACTAAATCTCGTTGGACACTGGAGATGTAGTAGCCTTCTGTTTTTCATGAGTGCATTGATACACGATTTTGTAACATCCCACGCATTGGCTGGTTGTTTCACTTCTTCACGCTGCATGTGCTTCTCATGGGCTGTTTTTTGTTTTTGTCAACTGTCTATGAAGTGAGCAGTTTGATTCATAACACGTTGATGGTAAGTAAAAAAATAAAGCCATATAAGTAATCTAATACTGTCTCATACTCTAAAAGAATGAGCAGCAACCATCAAGAAGAAAATGTTTCAATCTCACAACTCACCTCCGGCAATGGAACCAAGGCCAAACCTATAAGCGGACTCTGCTATTTGGATGAGAATGGACCTGGACACATCCACTGAAGCTTGTTGCTTGGCAGGAACAGAGAAACAAGAGGATTGAAAAGTGAATATTTAAATGGCCAAAAGTGAAAATACCCAATACATATGTCACTGCGTTTTCAGTGATATGAACAGAGGGTTGAAAGCATGAGACAAACATACTAAGCTTATATAAGAGCATTTGCTGCTGAAGTATCTGGCTAATTCCTAGGATCCATTTCATAATTGAACCTTAGCAGGGATGCATGAACAGAGTGGATTTTGACATGCACCCTGCAGCTGAGACATATATATTCCTAAATCTCAAGTGAGTTTATGTTTTTTCTCGAGTATGCACCCATTTGTTTAAATGTGTACAAAACTGTGTGTACATATTCGCTAAAACAACGTGGTGTCCCCAAAATACTCTAATCTATGGTAAAAACAATTCTGGCATGTCCAATCTAAATCAGAAAATTAAAAATATTCTACATAAACACCGGAAACTGATTGAGTCAGATGAAAAATTGTCCAAACCAATGATTGTTTTAAAAAAGAATAAGAATATTCAGAACTTTATTATGGCAGACACTACAATCAAAAACTTCAGTATTTTCAGGGGTGAAATTAGACACAAGCCCATGCTTGAATTGCATACACTGCCCAAATATCAAAGGTGCATTTGTAAATTATGCTTCTATTGGTGGACAGATCAAATTTAGGCAATATATGACATGTGGCACAGTTAATTTGATTCATAGGAGAAAATGCCCATGTGGTAAGGTATATGCCAGTAAAACCTTTTAAAAAGTCAATGCTACATTTTTCTGAAGATAAAATTAAAACATGGACAAGAAAATCTCTGTAGTAGCACATTGAATTCTTTGAACATAATCTGAATCAGATCTGAGCTAACAAATAATGTTTCAACACGAGGAGGCCATACTGAGAATTTGCCAGGAAGGGGGGAATGCTGCCAGATAAATATGTGTAATACACCAGAGCCATACGTTCAGTATTAACTCCAACAGCATTATTCTCTAGCATTTAAATCGGTTTCCAAAATAAACTGTTTTGGAAGCATTGAGGATTTTGAACAATAGATTTTGTTCCATACTATGAGTTTTCAACACATGTTTAAACAGTTGACTTGTTTTATATGTGTTAAGTGACTAGAATAGGTAAAACCTTCACATTTCTAAAATGTGTGCTACATACGATACAAATTGCTGCGAGAGTTATACGCTAACATATCTTACCAATATGTACCTCTGATCTTGTACCCAGATCATTAATAAGCACCTATGTCTAAGGGCCAGAACACTAACATCACCTATACATTTTCTTTGGAACTTACATAACTTTTTATTCACATAAAAAAATTCCATTTCTTGTTGATCTATTAGAGCTTACAACAGTACTTCTATTTACTTATTTCGTAGCCTAGTCTGTCTTTTATAACTCACAACATCTGGATAGACCTATTCCATGGTCTGCATTCTAAAATGCATAACAATATGATGTTTCGATTAACCATGCTAAGCATTAAAGTAGTGTTTTGCACATCAGTAGGTGACACGCTGCATATATATCCCCCAGCCGCTGAAACTCACCTCAACCATCCAGAGTGTGCCTATGTCACAGTTGTCCAGTGTCTATATTAATTAGGTTTAGCATATAAATACGTTAAAACTGAGAACGGAAGGAGGCTTTGTTTTTCTGCATCTGATCCATAATGGATCATGAGCATTACCTAGCCGCCAAACCTGAGCTATATCGTTAACTCTGACATGTTAAAACAATGTGTAAATTTCCTATCTGTTGGGTACTTTTAAACAGGTCTATATTAACGCATAACATACTATAGCGTATCTGTCAGTAAATTGCAGAAGGTGGAAGAAAGTGTTGGTACAACATCTAATATTAACAATTAACATGTTCATGTCAGAAATATAGTTAAAGCTGATATTTGAGAGATAAATGTGACATTGGGCATACTTATTATTAATACCATAACTTTGCTCTATGATGATACATTTGAAATTGACAAAACCTTTGTTACATTACTACTGGAAACCCTGCATGATGTACTCAGATGATCACTGCTTTTAATCTTGCATATGCTGGTGACTGATATAATCTTGTCTGGCGTGCCAACATTACAGTACTGATAATACTAGGAGCTCAGATGATTTTCATTAAACATTAGTAGCTCTTGTTACAGAAATGGTTGGACACCCCTGATGTAAACACTATGAATACTACTGAAGTAGGGTAAAATGTTGGGAAATGCATGGAGAAAAGAAATCTATAGTCAAGGGTTTTTGTTTCGTTAAAAAAAAAACCCGCTTGAAACAGAATTAACTTTGGAACTTTATTTGTTATCAAAATCAATGAAACTGGTATATGAAGAACAAGTTACTTACATTTGGTAACACTCTCTGGTGAACACTCTAACTGCGGATTCCTCACCTTTATAATATTTCCCAGGCTCCAGACTGGATCCGGAAACTTTTTGTAGCAGTCCTCCTGCGAACTGCCAGAAGTGACTGAGTGGCACACCTTCAGACGTAGAGCACAAGACAATTGACAGAATTTGGGTGCATCTCTTTAGTATGGGACCTTTTTAGATGGTAAAGAGAGACCAATCTACAAATGAGGAGGCATGAGGTCAGTGAAAAATGAGTGGTTAGATCTGAGTATCCACCAGAAAATGTGTTCCCCAAAGGTAAGTAACTTGTTCTTCTGATGGATACTGCTAACCACAGATTCCTCACCTTTAGAACTTTTGCCAAAGAAGTACCTCCTGAAGGTGGAAGGGCTGTGGAGTGGGCTCAGTCCAAACCGCCATGGGAGATTGAAAGTGAGAAATGTCCTTACTGTCGAGCTGGTTGTTGAGATAGTGCTTTTTTAATGTATTCACTTAATGTATGTTGCAGCCTGGCAGATGTCAAGGGCAGGCACTCCACGTGCAAACGCAGTAGTGGCAGCCTTAGCCCTGGTGGAATGGACTCCAAGACCTTACGAAGGCTGCTTTTTGATTAATGTGCAACATATCTTAATGCAGAGGACTATCCAGCTCGGCAGAGTGCTTTTCTGCATTACCTTCCCTTTCTTCACCTCAGAGAACACCACAAAAAGATGAACATCCATGCAATGGTCTTTAGAACGATCAACGTAAAAGCTTAAAGCTGTTTTGGGGTCCAACAGATAGAGTACCTCTCTCTCTTTCAAGGGGAAAAGCAGAGCAAAGAATACTGGGTGAGTGATGGGTTGACCAACTTGGAAAGAAGTAACTTTTGGCAAGAAGTCCGTCTGAGTCCTCAACACCAGTGTGTTCAGAAAAAAGGTGGTGTACTAATGAAGCCTCGAGTTCACTCATGCTATGAGCTGAAGTGATCGCAATGAGAAAGGCAGTCTTCAAGGTCAGAAGACACAACGAACAGGGGTGCATCAGCTCAAAGGGAGTATACGTGAGAAATGTCAAGACAAAGTTATGGTTCCACTATGGCATCACAAATGGCCTGGGAGAGAGCATACACAGCAAACCCTAAATAAAGGGCAGGCAAGTAGAAACAAAGACGCCCGGCCCGGAAAACGCAGAAAGGCTAAAAGGCTGACAAATAGCTTTTAACAGTAAACACTGCAAGGCCTTTCTGGGTCAAATACAAAACAAACAATAAAAAATGTTGGCTTGTAAAGGGTCTGCCGGTGGACTCCACACCAGTCCCCAGAATTTTCACAGGGTCAAGCATAATGGGCTTTGTACATGAATGCCTGGCAGCAAGGACAACATCCACAACTTCAGGTGGTAAATCAAAAGCAGTCAACTGATGCTGCTTACTCTCCATACATAGAGGTGTAGATAGCACAGGCTCAGATTCAGAATCTTTCCCTGCTGCTGCGACAGAAGATTTTCCTGAAGTTGTAGCCTGATCAGTGGGCAGACACTCAGGCTTAGATGGGTCGAGCTAACACAACCTTCTGGCCCAATCCAGGCTAACAAGGATGACTTGGGCATGGTCGTTCCTGATCATCTTCAGAACTCAGGAAGGCATACAGAAGCCCCTTGTTCCACTCCACCTCCAACTACAAATGCATATCCAAGAAAAAGCATTAGTGGGAACTCCAATGAGGAAAAGTTTAAACACTGCACATTGTTGACAATGGCGAAAAGATCTAGCCAGTGTTGTCCCCAATTGTCTGAAGATTCCCTGCGCCACCTTGGAATGCCGATGCCATTCGTGATCCACCAGGTGATACCAGATGAGCTTGTCCACCCTGGCATTCAAAGATCCTACCAAGTGGTTCACAATCCGGATCTGGCCTGATGTTCCAAACAAACCCAGAGATGCAGAGCCTCTTCACACAGTACCCAGAAGCCCACTCTGCCCTTCTTCTGTATTAGCATATTGCGTTGTTGTTGCCTGTGAGAACATGCACCAGCCTCCCCTTAAAAACTGTAGGTAGGGCGTGTCCAAGATGGCGGCGCGCTAGGACACAGGATTGTGTCCCTCCGGCACCGCCGATACTTAGCTTTGCTCTATCTCCTGTTCCCTGGGGCCACCGGACCGCGCAAACATCGGGAGTGGCGTTGACACACTGCGGGGCTCCCCTGGGATGAGTATCGCTCCTGAAGACGCTGAAGTGGCGGCCTCTGGAGTCCTAGTGCAGTGAGGGCCTTGGCGACCTCGTGGGAGGCTGCAGCTGCGATCCGAGCCTGAGCCGGGAGTGAGGTTCTACATGTACGCCCGCAGCGAGGTACTGGTGCGGTAAAGTGTCACTGACGACCGCCAGAGACAGCTTGTAACGCCCTTGAGAGGGATGAGTCGGGGCCAGATGGGGCGTACAGGACTGCCCATGATCCCCGCCGGCTGCCAACGGCCCGCAGCGTTGAACCCAGCTGCATCCTGAGAAGGGGCCTGCGGCGTGCTGGGGCCATCAAGGAGCCTCCCGATTCAAGCCGGGTGAGGACGCAGCCATTTGGTGTGGGGGGCCCGACCCCCACCTCGCTGTCCTGGAGGTGGTGGTGCACGATACGGCCCGTGTTGGTGTGGTGAGCCTACAGTTAGGCCTAGCGGTCCGCAGATCGGCAGACGGAGTGCTCATTCAGTGGGCCCTACGTGGAGAGCTACAGACCACGGACCGGCAACTGCGGGGAGCCTCCGGTCAAACCACTGCGTGCCGGGTGGGGGACATTGCACCCACTGCGCTGCCAGCCACCAAGTGCCACATGTTGATGGAGTCTGCATGCCAACGACTGGCCGGGAAGGCCTGGAGGCCTCTTGGGCTTTGACGTTGCAGAGCGGCGCCACGGTGAGTCGGACTACTGCGGCCTCCTGTACCTGTAGAATGCCTTGTGCTGCCCCCAGAGAGTGGTGACCGGCGGGGTGCTCTGGGATTGGCAATCTTGGGAGAGGGGCTGGGGTAGGGCCCCATCGGTCTGCAGGTCGGCGACAGGCTACATTTTGCACGCACGGACCCCCTCTGCAATTAGCGCGCCAACAGGCCTACCTTGAATTGCGCGGCCCCCGCTGTGAGGCATCAGGGACGCTATAACCAGTGACTTGGGGCCCCTCTACGCTGCGCAGTCTCCCTATGGCACCTACTATGACGATTGCGGCGACTGGGGCTAGAGCTGACTGCGCGGTACCAACGGTTGGCGATCCATGCCATGGCGGCAGCACGCGCAAGGAAGGAGAAGTCACTGAAGGAGCTCCTACTGAAGCAGCCAGGTCAGGCCTCGACATCAGGTGAGAAGGCGCCTGGGATGATGGAGGGTGAAGATTCACCGGCTACTAAAGCGTTCATGCTGGAGCTGTTCGCGAGCATAAAGGATGATATTTAAGACCTCCGGAACCAGCTCACAGCAGACTTGAAAGCAGTGCGTCGCGATGTTGATGAAATCGGTGAAAGAGTGGCGACCCTCGAGGAACATGACGTTGGCAGAGACGAGGAGCACCATCACTTGCAACAGAATATGCTGCGCTTACAAGAGCAGAACATCGATCATCAGGCCCGCGCTGAGGATCTGGAAAATCGTTCCCAGCGGAACAATGTGCAGATTAGAGGCGTACTGTGGAGAGAGGAAGGGGACGGCCTCCGAGCCTACATCGGGGCTCTGTTCAAGCAAATCTTGGGCGAAGATGGAGAGGCGGACATACAAATGGACAGAGTTCATACAGTGGGACTCCCTCGCGGTAACAAAGCACCCCCGCCTGAAATACTCTTGTGCATCCACGACTTTCAAATGAAGGAGTGTATCATACGGAAAGCAAGAGAGGCCCAGCCCATACAGTTCCGAGGTCATAATCCCGCCATATTCCAAGACTTGACAGCTTCCACACTCCTCAAACTCCGTGAGTTGAAGGCAGTAACCACACATCTTCGTGAGCAGAATATCCCTTACTCCTGGGGTAACCACTTTCGTCTCATTTTTAAGTACGGTGGCAAGCTGCTGCAGATTCGCTCCCTCACGGAAGCGCTGGAGATCCTTGGCCTCGAGGGCACAGGCCCGACTGAAGAGGGAGTATGGTCTAAGGTGTTGCGCCCTGCCGTGGGAGGGAGGGCAGCGAGTGGGTAAGGCTACTCTCATCAAGAAGCCCGATCAGGCCACGAGAGACAGGGAACGGGAGGCGGTCATTGCCACTCTTTCGCAAACGTCACAGCGCCCAGCCACTCCATGAAATGTGTTATTGATGGCTCCGGAATAGGCTCTCAGAGGGGTGCCGGAGGGACAGCATGGACTGTTTAAGGACCTCTCGGACGGCCTCTCTACAGGTAGGCGGCAGCGTCTCGGACCTGCCTTGGTCTGGGATGTTGTATCAGCCACGTCCTGGTGGACTTTCCTTACTCCGACTGACTCTAGTCATGTTTTCTTTTTGATGTTTTTCTTGTTTTCTGGGTTAGGGTGGGTTCTCTCCTCAGTGAGTTCTTTTGTTGATATCACACACACTGGACTCGTGGCCCCCTTCTGCCTCTTCTTCATAGCAAGACAGCGCGTGCTCCCACATAGTTCTCGGAATTCCTTACCTCCCCTCTGGATTTTAAAATAGTCAGTCTCAATGCCCGAGGCCTTGACAACCCAGTCAAGCAGAGGGCGGTTTTGTCTTTATTAGAACATTCAGGGGGAGACATTTGCCTCATTCAAGAAACTCATCTACTACAGGCCGACACCCATCGCATGCGGCACGGTCACTTCCCTCTCCAGTTTTGGTCTTCTACCACCAGTAAGAGGGGTGGAGTGGCCGTCTTAGTGGCCAAACACTTTAGGGGTTCCGTAGTGGGGACGGTCTCAAAAATCAAGGGAACCCTCTTAGCGCTGCAACTCCGCGTAGGCTTCTCTTCTTGTACTGTAGCTTCCATCTACTCCCCTAACGATCGCCCAGAGAAGTTTTTGTTGGAGGCCTGTGCTGAGGTGTTGCATTCCCCGGATCCGGCGGTATTTATAGGGGGCGACCTTAATCTTGTGATGAATGGGGAACAGGATCGTTCTGGCTCACGCACAGGCAGCGCCAGCGCTCTATCAGCAAAGGGAGGGGAATGGTTGCGGGAGGTTGGGATGCAGCATGCTTGGCGCGGTTTGCACCCAAACGAGAGATTTTTCATATTACTCAGCCGCACACAAAACATATGCCCGTCTTGACCACTTCCTCGTTACTCCAGCTGCTTGAGCCCTGGTTACGGAATCTACCAGCGAAGCAAGGGCCCTCTCCGATCATGCACACATTACCCTAGCACTGCGCTTCAACCCTGCTAGTTCGACTTTCAGGCCGCGCTGGCGTCTGCGTGATTCCCTGCTCCGATCCCCGGATGTTGTTTCTGACATCAGGCGCTGCATTACTAATTATATTACTAATGACAGGGCTGACACTCCACTTTCTTCGGTATGGGAGGCATTGAAGCTAGTAGTGCGAGGTGCCTTCATTGCTAAAGCCGCCTATGAGATTAAGTCCAGGCGAGCGAAGCTTGAGGAACTCGAGGCCGCCGTTAAAAAGGCGATACATAAACGCACAGGCGCTCATAGCATCTGGCTGCAGCTAGAAAAGGCGCGTCTTCAGCTACGCCGTTTGGATCTCGACCGGGCTGAGCATGCTGTGATCCATCTGAAACACAAGTATTTTGTTGGCTCCAATAAAGGGGGGTCGTATGTTGGCACACTGTTTGCACAGCCAGCAAGAAGCACACTTGGTTAAATCGTTACATGAGGAGTCCGGTCGACTCCACACTGACGATGCCCAAATAGTCTCGTTCTTCCAGTCCTTTTACCACTCACTTTATATGGCCGACCCCTCCTTGCTACCTGACCCAATCGAGTACCTGGGGGAGGCAGCGGTGACGCCCCTGCCTGAGGTTCAAGCTGCCGCCCTGGAAGCACCCATTCGCATTGAGGAAGTTATCTCTGCGATCGCCTGGTTAGAGTTAAAAAAGGCTCCTGGGCCGGATGGCTTCGGGGCCCTTTTTTTTTTTTACAAAACCTACTGTGCTGAACTCGCTCCGCTACTCACCCGCCTATTTAACTCACTCGCCCCTCTATGCTACTGGCGTCTATTTCGGTTATCCTCGAGCCGGGTAAGGACCCAGACCTCTGCAGCTCCTACCGGCCGATCTCCTTTTTGAATGTCGACGCAAAGTTGTTTTCCAGTATTTTAGCACATAGGTTGAACCCCCACATGCCGGGCCTCGTTGATCCGGACCAATCCGGCTTCATTCCGGGGCAGCAATGTGGAGACAATACCAAGCGCCTTTGTCATCTCATCGACGAGGTCAAATGGTCCAAAGAGGAAGCCCTTTTATTGACGACAGACGCGGAAAAGGCTTTCGACCGTGTGCATTGGCCATATCTCTTTGCCACTCTGGAGCGCTTCGGGTTGAGTCCCCAGTTCCGACGCTGGATCGCAAGCATTTATAGCGCCCCTCAGGCAGCTGTTAGAGTCAATGGCTTACTTTCGGAGCACTCTGAAGTCGGGCGGGGAACGAGGCAGGGGTTTCCCCTTTCCCCCCTGTTTTTCGCTCTATACATGGAGCCCCTGGCTCAGCGACTTCAAGATAACCCCCTTGCGCAGGGCATCCCCTTTGGTTTAGATAATCATCTCATTAACTTATATGCGGACGACATCATCTTTTCAATTGCTCACCCCATATCCTCACTACCAGCCATCATGCAGGAACTCCAGACATTCAGTCAGTTTTCTGGTTTTAAAATCAACACGCTGAAATCCAAGGTACTCAACATTACCGCTAGCCAACACACGGAAGCGGCTCTTCGGCTCCGCTTCCCCTTTGACTGGGTGTCTGGGGGACTCACATACTTGGGCATAACCCTACACAAGAGCCTGACGAAAACAGAGGAAGTTAACTACTCTGCGCTACTATACCAGATCCGCGCGGACCTCCAGCGTTGGCGTCGCCTTCCCCTGACGTGGTTCGGATGGTTATCTGCAATTAAAATAAACGCTCTACCACGAGCCCTATTCTTGTTTCAAACCCTGCCACTGGAACCCCCGCCACACGTCCTCCGACAGGTACAGAAGGCGATCAAGAGCTTTGTTTGGGGCCCGATTTCTCCACGACTACCCAAAACCCAGCTCCAACGATCAAAGATGTACGGGGGATTAGCCTTCCCTAACATTACTCTATATTTCCATGCTTCCCTCATACGTTACATAGTGGAATGGAACCGTACTATGATGGAGAAATATTGGGTCTTCATGGACCAGACGGTCGCAGGTCATCACATCTGGTGGGACGACTGGTTGCCCAAGTCGGCTTGCACTTGGGGACTCTACTCCTCACCAGCCACGTGACCTACGATGCTTGCCTGGGACAGGGTCTCACTGAGGGCAAACCTGACTTCATTCCCTTCTCCCGACTCCACTCTTTTCAAATCCTGCTTTCCCGCCGGGAATGGCCGTCAAGGCAGCAGCACACTGGGTTGCGGAAGGTTGTAAGCGTATAGGACACTTATGACATTCAGGGCCTTCTCCCCTTTCAGGAACTACAGTCGGACTATAAGTTACCGGATACTGACATTTACTTACACTCCCAGATTATCCATTGGATCTCGACACCTGGGACGCATCCCCTAGCTTTCCGGCCAATGAAATCATTCGAGAAAGGGATACTTAATTAAAAGGACGATAAAAGCTGTATCTCTGAAATCTACTCCTTCTTCAACTCTGCACCCCCAAGGACCTGCACTGCCGGGCAAAAGCGCTGGGAAGTAGAATTAGGGCGCGCGTTGTTGGATAAGGAGTGGGAAGACTTTTTTCTTTTTTGTTTAAAATCGGGCACACCACACTGCATACTCCTCGAGCCACCCCGAGACAGCTTTTAAAATTGCTACCTATTGGTACTACACTCCCAAAAGGCTCTCCAAGTGGCAAACTCAATGCAACGGTCTCTGCTATAGGGGGTGCGGTAACCCCGGGACACTTATACACTTACTTTGGTACTGTCCCAAATTAACCCGCTACTGGGAACAAATCCTAGATGACAGACTTGGCCTTCAGCTCTTCCATACCCCGGCTCCCTGCTTACATGCTTATAGGCCTTCCCAATGCGCTAACCTTTCCCTTGCGATCAACTAGGGGGGGCGGCAGATGGCCCTTGCACTGAACGCTGCACATAGGGTAATATTGACAAGGTGGGTATCTGACAAAATACCCAATCACACACACTGGTTACACCAACTATGGAATCTTCTAGCGATGGAAAGACTTTCCATGGTTGCGGCGGGGAAGGATAAAGACTATGCCAAAACCTGGGCCCCGTTTTTAACTATTCTCTCCTCTGAATTTCGTGAATTGACTTGCCCGCAATAACTTCGTATCCTGAAATTAGTTCCGGATACCACTGCGACCACCCCATAAGAGTGTGTTCAGTCAGCCTTTGCTTTCCTCTGGACATGCTGACCCCATTGTCACACCGAGGCCCTTTGGAAGACGCACGTGCATCTAGTTGTTTCCAAGCTCACTGAATAGAGGGGGTGGGATGGGTTTTGAGGCTCTTTATTGTTTTCATATTATTTCTCAGTTTTGTTTATTGTTCAAACATGGAACGCCCTCTAGAGCCTACGTACCTTTGCGGGTCACATCTAAGCGGATGCGGAAATGGGCTCATTGCTTCTCGAGTGACTTGCTCGCTTGCCCATGATATTACCCGATGGTTCATATCCTCCCCCCTTTTTATAGACGCGGCCAGTCCGGATGGGTTGTAGGCGGCATGCGGTGTTTAATTTAGAAACGTCTGCTTTGATCTTTGCCTTGTTGATATAACCGAACTGTAGCAAGCCGGCCCGCTGGGTTGTAGGCATCCTGCTTATGTTCCTCTGATTGTGTTCTGTCAATAACAACAGATTTAATACTAAAAACTGTAGGTAGGCCCGCAGCACCACATGACTGGCGCACAAATCCAAAATATTGATATGGAGCCGGATGTCTGCCAGAGACCACCCCCACAACCTCAACTGATTACCTCTCCAACCCAACTGCGATTCATCTATCACAACAACAAAGAGAGGGTGAGGGAGAGAATCACTCTTGTTCCCCCTGGTAACTTTAGTAAACAACGAAAGAGTGAATAAGGAAAAAGAACAACAGCGTGGGCAAAAACCAAGAGAGTTTGTTAAAAGAACCCTCACTCACCAACCTGGTTGGTGACATGCTTCATCATCGGGTTCCCACCAAGGAGGCCGAGTGCCTCCCTGGTGTGCTGCGACGCCTGATTTACAGCGGAGCTGGTTTTTGATGGAAAGGTGGATGTGAATTTTTAAAAGGTTCGTGGTTTTAACCTATAATAAATTTTATCTAGGTAAACCAAAAACCGTTAAAAACAAGTGAGACGGACTGGAACTGGTTGGTTAGGATAACCAAAGTTCGTCCGATTTAGATCAGTGAGAAGAAAATGGTCGACATGTTTCAGCTTATGCCAACTTGGCTAAGCATTCTTCAGGACCAGATGGCAAACCACGGCGGTATGCGCACGCTAAGGCGCACCCTAACCAGTGGAATGAAAGTGGTAACACGTACGGTTCTACCGATAAGCCTTCTTGCTATTCCAGGGCTAATAAAATCTGGAAGGAAGGAAAAACAGACAAACACACAAACATATACATGTGACTTGTTGGTTATTTTCTGTCCTTAGCGAAATTGAGTGAACAAACAATTTGGTAATCCCGTGCTGTGGAGCGGGAGTGGGTGTGTTTAGCAAATTCGGCCACTACTGCCCAGGGGCGAGCATTACTCGTCTAAAATGAACCTATAAAACACCGGAGGTGTTTGTAGTGAGCTCGGCATATGTATAGTGCCTTCATCAGTTAACAGTAATCTGTAAATCCAGCAAAAATTGTGCCTATGTAGTGGCTATTAGCCACTGTGTAAATAATGAGAGCTGACTCGTGAAAGTGTATTGCATGCTGATTTTAAGGCGCCCGTGGTTGTTGCCAGGCGTCGTTGCTCCAATGCATGCATAACAGAAGTATAATAATCAAACAGTAGCATGGAGAAGAAATGGTCCGCTTACTCGTATGCAATGTACGACTGACATCATGGGTCCGAGAGGGGGGTAGTGAGCTATAGTATCTGGAATGGTGACAAGCAAAAGGGTTAATATGTCTTGTTAGGCTGAAATACAAAGTCCCAATGGCTGGGGGAACATGTATCCCTAAAAAGGGGGGGGGGCCCGAACTTACTTCCATGCTCGCACACTCCCGCTGTAGACCTGGTTCAGTCCTGCTCGGCCCGGATGTTAATGGGTACTGAGTAAACACGGAAGTAAGTAGTCCGTGAAACCGGTCACGTGATGCCCAATACGTGCGTGTGACGTCAGGGGTGGGGGCGTGAACTAAAAGCAAGCTATTGAAACGGACGAACTTTAATAAGACCTTGGGACCGACAAACAAAGCAATAATACATCTGATTCATTCAGGCACAACATTTAGAAGGACCTTGAATCCAAATAGCCGGTGTGGGTTGCTTTATTGGAAAGCTAAATAACTGCTCGCAAACGATGTACTCATTTACCTTGTAACGTGCTAGAAGGACAGTGAATTGGATATCCTCTATTAACACTAATGTCAGGGTAACTAGCAAGACTAAAAAATAAAAAGAAAGGCTATATACATTGACTTTTAATCCCCATGAAACGGACCAGATTATGAGAGTGTATGAGACAAAGTCCCGTATTAGTCAAACTGAGCTGATCAGAGGCTAGAATGGCCATTAAGTAAACAGTTCATCGCTTCAGTACTGAACTCCAAGGAATGTTATCATTCAATCCTACTTGGTGTGTGGATAAGCGATAAATCCAGCGTTGTTCTTTCTCAAAGAGAGACTGTTGGGTGTTTGGACCTGGGTTAAGTTTCTCAATAACTGTCCATCTCAAGTCATTTGTGGTGTGGTTCTTCAGTAGAAAGTGTTCAGTGAGTTTGGTACTCACTTTGCGACAACGGATGGTACTACGGTGTTCACAAATGCGCTGCTTGATTTTCCTACTTGTCATGCCAACATATCTTAGCCCGCAGGGGCAAGTTATTAAGTAGACCAAATCTGTGGAGTTGCAGTTGGTGTGTATTTTCTGTACCCATTGTTTTCCTGGTTCAAGCGCTAGGTGTTTTGAGGTAGAAGTCAAATGGCAAATGCTGCATGATCCACAAGGATAGTGGCCAACCACTGGGGGAAGGCCCCACGTACTGAGAACAGATTGATCCTGCCTTCTCTCCTGTATTCTCGGGCGGGTATGTACAAGCGTATCCTTGATGCTTCTTGCTCTTTTGTATGAGAACAAGGGTTTCTCCCAATCATGGTTGTTGCTCTTCAAGATATTCCAATGTATTTTGATGGATTTACTAACTGCGTTGGACGCTGCGTTGTAGGTGGTCACGCACGCGAGAGGAATGGTATCCTGGTCATCTCTCACATTAACTTCCAGGAGGGCATACCTATTTTGGTTGCGGGCTCTTTTGTTACTTTTTTTGAGGATTTTATCGGGATAGCCACGGTCTTTCAGCTTCACAGTAAGTTCCTGTGCTTGCTTCTTGAAGGTAGAACCTTCACTGCAATTGCGTCGAAGGCGTAGGTATTGACCAAAGGGAAGATTCTCTCTCAATGGGCGTGGATGGTAACTTGAAAAATGAAGCAGGTTGTTCTTCGCTGTTGGTTTATAGTGAGTTTTGGTCTGTAGGGTGTTGCCTACTTTAGTGATGACTACAGCCAGAAAAATCATCTCTTGCTCATCATGAGCATGCGTAAACTTAAGGTGAGAATCACAGGTGTTTATCCACTCTAAAAATTCCAGAAGAGCTTCTTCAGATCCTTCCCAGAATATCAACACATCATCAATGTATCTTTTCCAAAGAGATATGTTAGATGAAAAAGGGTTATGTGATAAGATGTATTTACATTCAAAATCATACACATACAACCCTGCCGCGCTCAGCGCAAATGTGCTGCCCATAGAATTACCTGTAGATTGTAGGAACAGGTCACCCTTGTATTCGAAAAAGTTATGTTTCAGTGCAAGAACGGCACAGGTGACCACGAACTCACGCGGGGTTTTGTAGTTCCAAGTACTTGATTCTAGAGTACTTTTGATGACACTAATAGTGTCATCCTGTGGGATGCATGTATAAAGGCTTTCTATATCTAGGGTAACCAGAAAAAAAGCTCCATCTGGGATGACGGTCTCTTGTAGGAGTGCAAGAAGGCTTTTAGTGTCCTTCAAATAGGTGCTTGTTGTCTGGATAAGAGGTTTCAGAAAAAAGTCACAGTATCGTGAAAGAGGCTCCAACAGTGAACCAATGCCTGACACTATTGGGCGACCAGGAGGGGGTATCCTATTTTTGTGTGTTTTTGGTAACGTATAAAAGTAAGGGATGATTCCCTTGCTAGTTGTTAGAAAAGTAGCCTCCTGTTTGGTAATAAGACCCTGAATTTCAGCACCATTGACAAGATCATGAATAGTGGTGCGGAGTTCTGAAGTAGGATCCACCATCAAGGGCGTGTAACTAGTACGATCGCCCAGAAGGCGTCTGCATTCTGTGTCATAGGCGTTGGTGTCTTGAATTACTACTCCGCCCCCCTTATCGGCTGATTTTATCACAATGTTGGTGTTGGATTGTAATGACTGCAGAGCTTGGAACTCGCTAGCCTTCATGTTCTTGAAAAGATTAGGTTCATCGAATGCTTCAATGTCATTGAAGACCGCCTGTTCAAAGGCAGTAATCTCTGGTGGAACAGCATGGGGGGGTGGGGTGAAAGTAGATTTTACTTTAAGCCCTGTGTCACTCATATTGGACTGGGTAATACCTAGTGGCTGTTTTTCAAAGAAACTCTTAAGTTTAAGTTTCCTGAAGAATTCAAAAAGTTCGCAATGAAGTTTGAAACGGTCATCTATCACCATCATCAGTTCTGGATGAGGGGTCTGTCGCTGGTCCAATTGCAGTCTAGAAGCCACCATTGCAGATTGCATGCAGTCACCTATGAAAACCTGGATGGCATCTGACAAGTTCCCTGGTCATGGGCCAACTGAGACTTCAGATTCAACAGCAGAGCCTGCATATGCCACCTTGTGTAGTCAACAAGCAGGATGTAGAAGTCTAACAGGCCAAGAAGCCTCAGAGCAGCTCTCACAGAGATCCAGGAACGAGACTGAAACATTGGGATAATAGCCTGAATTTCCTGGACTCGTTGCAACGGAGGAGAGTCCCTAAACTGCACAGTGTCCAAAGCAGCTACTATACATGGAAGCTTCTGTGAAGGAGTCAGTTCTGACTTAGGCTCATTGATTGAGAACCTCAATGATGCTAGGTGGCCTTCAACAGCCAGCAGTCAAGATCGGGGAAAACTGGTGTCCACTTGGAATCCTCAACCTCGGAGATAGGCAGTTACCAATACCATCGCTTTCCCGATCATCTGAGGGGGAACTGATGCAGTCAAAGAAGAGCACGGCAAACTGAAAATGTTCTTGGCCAACCTTGAAGCACAGGCATCATCTGTAGGATTGCACGACCGGTATACGCAAATATGAATCCTACATATCCAAGGACACTTATTTGCAACCTGTATCCAGTGAATCCTTGGGGAAACGCCAACACGCTGAAGAAAGACAATTGAGATGTGCAGTTAGTAGCAAACATCCAGTTACACGCTTAGGATGACTATGTAGTCCTGGTAGACGCTCAACTGATGGCTCCTTGTTGCAGCTGCCAAACCGCATGAATGTGAATGAATAGGAAAACTGCTTGTCCTTTAGGATAGAAACAGTTTAGTTTTTGCATAACTACCAAAATAGACAGGCTCACCTATGTAGGTTGACTCACTGTGTGCCAATCAATTGGGAGACAAACAAACCGATTCAAGATTAACCCCACCCTACACATTTTTGAAAAGTAAATGAATTATAATTGGTCCTGATGAAGGTGGTCTTACTGGTGTCCCACCGAAACGTGCATTGACCTACTTTTCAGATGGGAATCCAGCCAGAGACACAAATAAAAGAAGGAACTGCTGTGACGTATCAGCACAACATAGTCACACTAACCATGTCTTTCTCCTAACTTACTGGATCCCGTATATGTTTTTGAATAGTCATTTGTATTATTTGTTGGTACTGTATGTATGATAGCATGGATGAGGCATGTGATGGGTATGAATGTAGGTCTAATGAATGAGTGTTGGGTCATTTTCAGGTTAATGTCATGTTGCAATTGTCTCTCTTTCATTTGGATTGTATAGTTGTTCATAATAAAATTGTGTTGTCTGTCCCATTCAGCCATGCTAGATTAATTGAGATATCAAGCCATTCATGAAACTAAGTACATTAAATGTATTGAAGTATTAACAATATAGGATTATTTTGTATGTTTGCTTTTTCTGTTCTGCGCTAATTTAGAATAATGAATTTTTTGTAAACGAGAAAACCCCCCAAAACTTTTTATAAATAATAAATACGGTTTTATGAAACCATTCCGGTTAAGAAAATATTTTGGGGACATGTTCTATGCATGAGTCTTAGTGGCCAGCCATATAAGCGATAACATTCAGATTAGAGGTTTCTTTTGCTGTTTTTTTGTTGTTTCCCCCTCCTCTAGGACCTATAAGAATATAGGGGTGCCTTTCTACTTATCAGCTTGGCCAACCTTGAACCACTGGCATCATCTGTAGGATTGAACGACAGGTATACGCAAATATGAATCCTACATATCCAAGGACACTTATTTCCAGCCTGTATCCACAGCCAAAGGAACCTGGGCCAGAGTAACCTTAGTCCTCTTGGAGCCTCGGCAGGGGAAGAGGGAAAATTCCCAAATCCAGATGTAGAAAGACCTAGACGTTCATCCCACTGCAAAGGCTGGCACCAGGTATAAATACTGGATCTTCAGACCAACAGTTCAGTTCACTTCTGAACCTGTGGAGGAACCCAGAAGGACTGCCTTGTATTTCAGAGGACTGATCTGCTTCTTGAGGTCTTTGTACCTCAGAGGACGGCCCATCTGCCACCAAAGGACCACCCTGCTGTTTGAAGCATGCCTTGGCGCTTGATGCCAGGACTACCATAGTGACTCTGAACACTAGCTGGCTGGCCTCCTGTTCTGACACAAAAAGTTACAACAACCTTGAAGCGGCACCTGGACCCTGCCTGAAGTCCTGTCCTCCAACTGCTGCCCCTCTGGTCCTGGACCCGTGAAAGCGGTGCTAAAGGTGTCCAAACCACCAAAAGCTGAATCTTGGGACTTAAAAAAGTTTCTATTGAAAAGTGGCCTGAAACAGACAGGACACCGGGACCTAACCGCTCACCAATCAGTCCAAGGTGCATCACCGGTCGTCCGGACTACGTTGTAGGTCTCATTAGCGCCAAAGTCTGTTCAGTGGCTCCTCTCAGGAAGGGTATCTGGCCTCGTGAAGCCCTGGTCCGACACAGCCTGCAGCTTTATCCTAATGGAAATTTTCAACTTCCAAACACACGCAATTTTGTCCAGCAACTTCCCAACAACGACGCCTCCTCAGATGCTGTTGGCTGCCTTGCCTCACTGAACTTTACCTTCTCAGGAACTTTTTCCTCAAAATTTTGTTCAAGTCCGAAGGTAAGCCTAGACTGTGTCCAATCCAACCCGTGTAGACTAACTGCGATCCATCGCGATAGGCAATAACCTTTGGCTTTGCCCTGGTCTCGTGTGACTAGATGCTCAGGGTTGGTGCTTTGATCTTTTAGGTGCTATTTTTCACTAAACAAAATTCATATCTTCGGTTCTACTGACTGGATTTCATTTCTTTTGGCGTCAAATTATTTATTAAACTGTTCTTTATATTTCTAAATTAGTGGGATTTTTATTGTGTTTTCACTATATTACTGTTAGAGTGTTTCATAAACATGTAACATATTGCCTCTAAGTTAAGCTGAGTGCTTTAGTGCCCAGGTACCAGAGTAATGAGCACAAGTTACTTAAGTGGCTTTTGAAGTTCATCCCAACAGGAATTGTGGTTGTAGCTTGAATATGGTTTTCACCCCCCCCCCCCCCCCCCCTCAATAAAAAACCCAATTTCACACAGTACTCAATATATTTCTTTTGCAGGTTCCATCTACAGCCACCCATTCTCAGACTCCTAGTGATGTCTTTACATGCTTGTCGCTTATATAGCATACGAAATGCCAGGTCTTGCGCCTTTATTTCCATAGCTTTAAATCTTCTTAAAATTCTAGTAAGTGGTTCTAATAGCTCTGTGAGAGCATCAGAGAAACGAGCAGCAGGCTCCTGTGTTTCACACTGCAATACTGCTTGCTGTACTGCACCAGATCTTTATCTACCAGTACAATGAGAAACATCAGCAAGCCGAACAATGTTACAAAAACTTTCTCTCCCTTAGTTGTATTCAGGCGACTTCTGCGGAGCTGTTGAAGTTGTAGGATGTGTGTCCAAGCTCCCAACCTCTTTTTATTTATTCTGGACTCATCCAAGATGCAATTACCTTGATGTATTTCAACAAAGGTTTGAAGCCAATGACAGCATCCAGCCTGCTGTGCCTTGCTGATAGAGCAGAGTTATTAAGCTTGGGACTAGTAGCACCAGGAAAGAGGTTGGTAATGACAACCCTGACCCATGTGCCAGAAGCGTGGTTTGGAAAAGGGGGACTTTTTAGAGTACAGTTAGTTTTTGGGAGACCCAAAATGAAGTGAGAGGATAAAGACTCCCTGTTAGAAAGGGGGTCTCTAGTTGGCAATCGTTTGCACCTTTGTCCAGATAGCGACCCTTCCTTCTAGTCAGGATAAGGGGGATATAATACTGAAATAACCCCTGCTCGCCCCCTTGGTAGCTTGGCATGAGCAGTCAGGCATCTGCCCATAACCAACAGTAATACTGTGAAAACCCTACAAAAGGACACCAGACCAGTTTTAGCATAACCACCAATATTTATCTTTGCAAACAAGACCAAAACGATAAAAAGCCAATATACAGTATTTGAAAATATGCACTTTGGAAGAATGACTTTAAAATGCAGTTACTTGAAGTCGGTAGCTTCGTCCGGACCTACCGCGGTGCTGAAAACAACTGAATCCAACAGTTCCGGGCGACCACGGTAGTGCAGACCGGTATTAGTGTCAGTAGACTCGTAAACAGTACCTTTGGTTTCAGCTGACCACGTCGGGAGGGCTAGTTGCGAGAACCATTGCGGTTGCGATGTGAAGTATAGGGGTACGGCATGCGGTGCCCTGAAGTCGCGCTGTAGGCAACGGCCCGGTGACAGTCGTCCAGTGGCAGCAGTGGTGAGACCAGGGCTGCGGAGTGAGGCGGTGCTGACAGGCCACGGTGCAAGCGACTGTGCCGGCTGATGGGAGCTGGTGCCGGTCGGCCCCAGACTGCGGTGAGACGGGGCGGTGCATCATGCGACATACAAACGGTGGCCCCAAACCATGGTGCAGTCACGGGTGTCGAGGTCAGCGTCGTCATCGGTGAGACCAGGGTGGTGGAGTGAAGCAAGGTGGTGCGGAGTGTGGTGCCCACAAGTCGCGGTGCAAATAGCGGCTTGGTGGTGGCAGCGGTCGTCGTCCGTGAGATCAGCGTTGTGGTGCGAAGTGTAGCAGTGCCCTTGGCGGTGACTTCAGGACACAGAGCCCGCAGCGGTATCGGGGACGGTGTAGGCTGCTTTCTCTTTTAGTAGCAACTGAAACCCATGGTTCCAGAGGTGGTACCCAGAGATAAGTGAAGTCTTTGCTTTCCCTGAGACTTGGTGAACAGGAGGCAAGCTGTAGTTCAAGCTCTTGGAGATACTCTGTGACAAGTGAAGAAAGGTCAGTCCAGTCCTTTCACTGCCCAAAGCAGAAGCAGCAACTGCAGGCCAACCCGGCAAAGCAACAACACAGCAAAGGGGGCAGTAATCCTCCTGGCAGTTCTTCCAGATCTTCTTCTTGGCAGGTCCCTGGATCCAAGCGAGTTCTAAAGTTCTGGGCCCCAATATTTATACTCCGTATCTCTTTGTTCTCTTGGGTGGAGAGTGTCTGTGCTCTGTCCAAACCAGTGTGGTCCTCTCTAGAGACCGCATTATCCAAGGCAGACCAGGCCCATTCAGGTGCAAGGAAATCTCTTCCCACTACTCTAAATACGATCCAGGTCTATTCAGCCCAGCGCCGACTCATCCATGAAAGGCAGAACACACCTCGACCCCCCCAGTGGCTGTCTGAAGAGAATGCATGTCTCCAGATCCTGTCACTCCAAAGCTAGACTGTCAATTCACAACCCAACAGAGGCACGGATGGCTAAGCAAGAAAATACCTACCTTCTAAAAGTGGTATTTTAAAACACAGAACATAAAAATCATCTTTATTAAAAGATGCGTTTCTACATTCTGAGCTCAGGCATACTAAACTATTTCTCCATCTTGACCCAATGGGAAGATCTACTCATAAAATGTTACCAAGTATTCCCCATTCTATCCTATGGGACAGATGGCCTTTTAACAGTGAAAAACGAATTACACTGTAGTTATCTATCAGGACATGTCACACACACCAGGACATGTCCTACCTTTCACAAAGACGGCACCCTCCCCATAGGGGTACCTTGGGCCTACCGTAGGAGTGACTCCCACGTAATAAAAGGGAAGGTTAGGCCTTGGCAAGTAGGTGCACTTGCTAAGTCGACATGGCAGTAAAAACTGCACGCAGACACTGCAGTGGCAGGTCTGAGAACCCTTTGAACAGCAGCTCATGTGGGCAGCACAATCAGTGCTGTAGGCTCACTAGCAGCATTTGATTTACAGGCCCTGGCACTCTCAGTGCACTTTACTAGGGACTTACCAGTAAATCAAATATGCCAATCATGGAAATACCAATCCATAATCCGATTTACCATAGGAGCACTTGCACTTTAACACTGAACAGCAGTGAGAAAGTGCACTAAACCAGCAAAAACACAGTCCGAACCAGGAGGTCCCAAAGCAAAAACACAGGGAAAACACGCCAAAAGATGCCAGATCTACACATGTCCCCTAAAGCTGAAAATAGGGAGAACTAACCAACCTCCTTGGAGTTCTCTTCACTAAGGTGGAGGAAACCTGGACAGACCATCAGCAGTGATGTGTTCTGTGCCAGGGTGGTCTACCACCATAAAGTCAATTCCCTGTAGGGAGATGGACTACCTCAACAGCTTTGGGTTCTCACCCGTCATTTGCATTAACCATCTGAGGGGCCTGCGCTCTGTCTGAACTCTGAAGTGAGGTAGGGTCATAGCTTATTTAGTGCCCAGACCACAGCAAAAGCTTCTCGCTCTATGGCACTCCACCTCTATTCCCTGCTAAGGAAGACTACAGGCTGGTCTAGGCCCTCATCTTTCAGTTGTGAGAGTACCGCTACCACACGATGCTCGGAAGCATCAGTCTGCACTACAAACTCCTTGGAGAAGTCGGGTGCCTTAAGCATGGGCACCGTGCACATGGCTGCCTTCAGGGCATCAAAAGCTTTCTGGCAGGCATTAGTCCAGATCCACTTGCTGGGCTGCTTTCTGGAACTCAGCTCTGTCAAGGGGGGCAACAAAGGTGCCATAGCCCTTGCCCTTGACAAACCTCGTGTAGTAGCCGGTGAGACCTAAAAAGGTTCTCACCTCTGTCTGGGTATTGGGGGGCTCCCAAGCCAGAATGGTGTCAATTTTAGGATGTAGGGAGGCCACCTGGCAGCTTCCTACCTGGTGCCCTAAGTACAGCACAGATCCTTGACCGATCTGACACTTACAGGCCTTGATCGTGAGGCCTGCCCTCTGCAGAGCTGTCAACACTTCCAAAAGGTGTTGCAAGTGTTCTTCCCAGCTGGGACTGAACACTGCAATGTCGTCGAGGTAGGAGGCACTGAAATCCTCCAGCCCAGCCAACACATGGTTGACCAACCTCTGAAAGGTGGCAGGGGAATTCTTCAACCCAAAGGGCATCACCTGAAACTGGTAGTGCCCCTCTGGGGTTGAAAATGCGGACCTCTTCTTGGCCCCCTCAGTTAAGGCAAACTGCCAGTCCCTAGACATCAAATCAATTGTGCTGAAGAACTTGCCAGCTCCCATCCGATCAATGAGCTCATCCGCTCTGGGGATGGGGTGCGCATCAGTCCTGGTGATGGCGTTTGAGCCCACGGTAGTCCAAGCAGAACTGCAGGTGCAGCAACCTTTGGGACCAAGACCACTGGGCTGGCCCAAGGACTGTTGGAGGGTTCATTCACCCCTACCGCCAATATCTTAGAGACCTCCTCTTTGATGCTGGCCTGTAAATCACAGGAGGGCTGTCACCAGTGTCCATGTCATGGGTACACCAGTGAGTAACACCTGGGGTCAGGGAAAACGGCGTGGCGAACTGCCCCAACAATTGGTGACAGTCAATCTGTTGCTCTGGGGTCAGTGTAGGGGAGAGGATCGCACCTTCCACTGACCCATTGTGCTCCTTGATGGACAGAGGTCAGGGACAAGTTCACTCTCCTATTCCACCCCATCATCTGTCGCCAAGAGCATGCTCACTTCAGACCTCTTAAAGTCAAGCTTGAGGCAGTTCACATGGAGACCCTAAAGGGTTCCTGGGAGTCTGAAAATTCAGCAGGTAGGTGACATTACTTTTGCGCTCCACCACCTCAAAAGGCCCGGTCCATTTGTCCTGCAAGGCACAAGATTCGACTGGGGCCGAATCTCTACTGGAGTGGTATTCTGGTTATACCAGCATTTCATCTCCTCCTTGCTTGCTTCCAGGATCGCCTGATCGAGTTTCCCTAAGCGTAAAGTTTGGTTCCTGAAGACCAGCATGTAGCTAAATTAAATCCTGAGGAGTTTTCCTGGGAGCTGTCTCACAGCCTTCCTTAACCAAACTGAGAGGTCCTCTCACAGCGTGCCCATACAGAAGCTCAAAGGGACTGAAACATAATGACTTCAGAGGTACTCCCTGTATGCAAAGAGAAAGCATGGTAACAGGACATCCCACTTAAGCCTCATGGGTTCTATTAGACCCTTGATAATGCCCTCTAAGGTTTGGTTGAACCTTTCCACCAAACCATTGCCTTGTGGGTGGGTAAGGAGTGGTGAACTTGTAGGTTACACCACACTCCTCTCACAAGTATGTGATATACTGGATATGAAATTGGTCTCACAGTCCGGAATCACCTCTCTGGGGAAACCCACATGGGAAAGGAGCCCCATTTAAGCCCGGGCCACCACTGGTGCCGTCGTTGTCCCAAGAGGGATAGCCTCCGGGTACCGGGTGGCATTGTACACCAAGACCAGGATGTACCTGTTGCCCATGGCTGTCTTGGGATCCAATGGCCCCAAAATGTCCATCCCAACACTTTCAAAAGGGGTCCCTGCAACTGGAAAAGGTTAGAGAGGAGCCTTTCACAGCTTCCCACTCCAATCATTTGCCTGGAAAGCCTAGCAAAACCTACAATGTGCATCTGACTGCCTTCGCATTTGGGGCCAAAAGAAGTGGGTGACA
Organism: Triturus cristatus; assembly: GCF_964204655.1. Lineage (NCBI taxonomy): Eukaryota > Metazoa > Chordata > Amphibia > Caudata > Salamandridae > Triturus > Triturus cristatus. Next base: position 229,421,120 of record NC_140593.1, read on the forward strand.
CTGTCAAAGGTTTTGTCTCCATAGAAGGGCATTCCTTCTGCTCCTTGCAGAATTCTTACCTGGTGGGACCACCTTCTTGCTGCAGATGGGTCAGCTCAGATAAGTCCCCAAGTTTAGCTACCTGCTCCCCTGCAGGCACCGGGGCGTCCGGGGCGTCCCCATCAAGATCAGCCTCCTCCTGGACCGTGGGCACCACCTGCCCTTTCTCTTAGCAGGAACCCGGGCCACGGTTTAAGGCTCCAGGTCCTTCTGATCACCCTTCCCAGCTGCCACTGACCGAGTGGTCATGCATGCCCACTCTAGCAACCCAAGCATCTCCAAGCGAGACCTGAGCTCAACATCCTTCCACAAGGACTGCTCCAGGTCATTACCTACCAGACAATCTACAGGCATAGTAGGGCTCACAACCACCCTCAAGGGACCTGAGCACCCCCCCATTCAAAGGGATCCTATGCCACCAAACACTGGCGCTCCAAGTTGCCCACAGCAATTACTTGGCAGAATGCCCTGGGGAATACTTGCTCCTCAGAGACCAAGTGACACAGGACTGAGGTTACACTGGCTCCAGTATCACTGAGAGCCTCTACCCTTCTCCCATTGATGGTCACCCAGGCGCTGTATTTCTTACTGTTAGCAGGCACCTGGTTTCCTGGGACCATCTCACTGTTCCCTAGTAAGATTAGAGTATTTTCAGCAGGATCCCCACCCTACTGCGGGTACCCCTCCTCCCCCAAGCGCTATGCTAGCCAACACAATGGACTACCCAATGGTGGACACTTGGGATCCCCCTTCAAGTGACACACCTGTTCATAGGCATAGCACTTGCGGGGGCCGGTCTCTGCAGGCTTCCCTGAAGAGACCCCTTGTTATCTCCTGGTGGATGGGAAAAGTTGAACAAGTTACTTAACTTCGGTAACTATGTATCTGTAAGAAACATTAGTTAGTTAGATTCCTCACCTTAGAATATCCCCAGGTGTCAGACTGGATCCGGAAGATTTTTCGTCCGCAATACCCCTCGCGCGTTGCTAGGCGTCGTCTGCGGCTCCGCGTCCGTCGTCGGCGTCGTGCGCCGGAATGACGTCGGAGTACTTAGACGCCGCCCTTGCGCGCTGACGTCAGTTCTTGTACATAGCCTTCCGCGCCAGGAACGCAGAGCCATGCAAGATACCGACACTGGTGCCAAAAAATTCTAGAGCCCTGAAAGGGATAGCCTTAACCCTAGATGTCAGTTCGCAGAACGGGGAGGATGGGTGGGTCGGTGAGGAACTAACTAATGTTTCTTACAGATACATCGTTACCGAAGATAAGTAACTTGTTCATCTGAAAGAAACACATTAGTTTGATTCCTCACCTTAGAATAGATACCCAAGCAATACCAACCCCGGTGGTGGGTTTGCGAACCAAGATCACACCAGAAAGTCCTGGAGGACAGAACGGCCAAAGAAGCCATCCCTCCGGACTTGGCTGTCTAGGCAATAATGCCTGGCAAACGTGTGCAGCGAAGCCCACGTGGCCGCCTGACAGATGTCCTGCAAAGGGACCCCCCGTCCCAAAGCAGTAGTAGCCGCTGTGGCCCGAGTAGAATGGGCGCGCAGCCCAACAGGCGGTTCCTTTTTTGCCAAGGAATAACAGATTTTTATACACAAAACGACCCACCGGGACATGGTCCGTTTGTGTACAGCTTTTCCCTTCTTTGCACCCACGTAGCCAACGAAAAGCTGGTCGTCCACCCGGAACTGTTTAGTGCGGTCCAAATAAAAGGAGAGCGCACGTTTTGGGTCCAGACGGTGGAGCCGCTCTTCCTCTTTGGAAGGATGCGGAGGCGGAAGGAAGGTGGGCAAGGTGACAGATTGCCCAAGATGAAAGGGGGTCACCACTTTCGGTAGAAAGGAAGGACAAGGCCGAAGGACAACCTTGTCCGGATGAACAGATAGAAAAGGAGGCTTGGACGATAGAGCCTGGAGCTCACTCAGCCGTCTAGCCGAGGTCATGGCTACCAGGAAAGCAGTCTTAAGAGTTAGAAGACGAAGAGGACAATTGTGAAGAGGCTCAAAGGGAGCGCACATCAGGAATGTCAGGACAAGATTCAAGTCCCACTGAGGCATTACGAAAGGGACAGGAGGGAACGTGTGGGTAATGCCTTTAAGAAAGCGTGACACTACAGGGGACTTGAAAAGAGAGGGCTGATCAGGAAGCCGTAAGAAGGCAGAGATGGCAGCAAGATAACCTTTCAAGGTGCCCAGGGCAGAGCCCTGCCGGTCCAAAGAAAGAAGAAAGAGGAGAACCTCAGAAAGAGGGGCGGAAAGGGGATCCACAGCCTTTGCTGTGCACCATGCCACAAATTTGTTCCACCGGCAGGCGTATACCGTCTTTGTGGAGGGACGCCTGGCTGCCAGAATGACATCACAGACTTCAGAAGGCAAGTCAAATGGCATCAACTGCCGCCGCTCAATCTCCACGCATGGAGGTGGAGGCTGGACAGGTTCGGGTGGAGGACCGTCCCCTGCTGCTGCGACAGAAGATCCTCCCGAAGGGGCAGACGTATCGGAAGATCGGTCAACATACAGAGTAGCTCGGGATACCAGTACCTTCGTGCCCAATCCGGAGCCACCAAGATGACTGGGGCCCGGTCGCGCTTGATCTTCTTCAGCACTCTGGGCAGAAGTGGTATAGGCGGAAAGGCGTACAACAGACCGCAACTCCACTCGCGACGAAAAGCGTCGCCAAGCGAGTGCCGCCTTGGAAATTCCAACGCGCAGAACTGCTGACATTGCGCATTCTTGTCGGTGGCGAATAGATCTAACCAAGGCTCTCCCCACTGCTGAAAGAGACCTTGCGCCACCTCGGAGTTCAGACGCCATTCATGATCCATCATGCACCGGCGGCTGAGTTTGTCTGCTCTGGCGTTCAGAGAGCCCGCCAGATGTTGAACCACCAGGGTGACGCCCTGGTGTTCCAGCCATGTCCAGAGGCGCAGAGCCTCCCGACAAAGGGTCCACGACCCCACCCCGCCCTGTTTGTTGCAATACCACATGGCGGTGGTGTTGTCCGTGAACACCTGCACGACACTTCCCCGGACAGAGGGAAGGAAGGCTTTCAGTGCAAGTCGGATCGCTCTCAGTTCCAATAAGTTGATGTGGAGGCGAGACTCCGCCGGAGACCAGAGGCCTCTGATCTCCGCCTCTCCCATATGGCCACCCCATCCCAGGAGGGACGCATCCGTCACAACGACATGCTCCGGTAGGGGTAGGGAGAGGCTCTTGCCCGTGACCCAATCGCGGTCCGTGAGCCACCACTGCAACTGCTGTGCAGTGCCCTCCGAGATCAAGACATGGTCGGACAGGTTGCCGTGATGCTGGGCCCACTGAAACTTCAGGTCCCACTGCAGAGCCCGCATGCGCCGCCTGGCGTGATGCACTAGTAGGATGCAGGAGGCCATCAGCCCCAGAAGCCGCAACACTAGCCTGACCGAAACCCAGGATAGAGGCCGAAAGATGGGAATCAGGGCCTGTTTATCCCGGACCCGCTGTTCCGGTGGATGAACCCGGAACTGCGCCGAATCGAGAACCGCTCCGATGAAAAGGAGCTTCTGAGAGGGGCTCAGGTGTGACTTCGGCACGTTGATGGAAAACCCCAGCAAATGCAGGAGATCCGCCGTAGTCTGGAGGTGGGAGACGACTGTCTGGGGCGAGCCCGCCTTCAACAACCAGTCGTCGAGATAGGGGAAGACTGGAACCCCTGATCTGCGCAGATGAGCTGCGACCACCGCCATCACTTTCGTGAACACCCGAGGGGCACTGGTAAGGCCGAAGGGGAGCACGGTGAACTGAAAGTGCTCCTGACCCACCGTGAACTGCAGGTAACGCCGGTGGGCCGGCAGGACGGGGATGTGGAAATATGCGTCCTGCAAGTCCAACGCTACCATCCAGTCTCCAGGGTTGAGGGCAGCTAGAACCTGAGCCAAAGTTAACATTTTGAACCTTTCCTTCCAGAGGAAGGCATTGACGTTCCGGAGGTCCAAGATAGGGCGTAGGCCCCCTTTGCCCTTCTTGGGAACCAGAAAGTATTGGGAATAACAACCACGACCTACTTCTGGGCTCGGAACGTGCTCGACGGCCCCCTTGGCCAAGAGGGCCGAAACCACCTCGTGGAGAAGATTCAAATGATCCCCCGAGATACGGTGGTGCTGCGGTGGCATGGCTGGAGGGGTCGTCTCGAAGGGGAGGGAGTAGCCCCTTCGGACGATTTGCAGCACCCACCTGTCCGATGTGATGGACCTCCAGTGGAGCAGGTGATGGCGAACTCTGCCGCCCACTGGCGTGGAATGGGCCTGAAAGCTCGGACTAGGAAGGCTTTGAGGCGGATGCTGCCGGGGTGGATGTGGACTGACCACGTCGTCCTCCAGTACCGCCTCGGCGGAAACCACGTCCGCGACCGCGTGCAGGTTGGTTCTGCAGCCGGTGGCTAGGCGGACGTGAGGAGGAGCCCCTTCCTTGGCCACGAAAGGAGCGAAAAGCGGAACTTTGTGGCTGCGGGGCCGAGAGGCCCAAGGACGTGGCCGTAGCCCGGGAGTCCTTGAAGCGAGCCAGCGCACTGTCCGCTTTGTCACCAAAAAGGCGAGCGCCATCAAAAGGCATGTCCATGAGGGTGCTCTGGACATCCCCTGAAAAGGACGTGGACCGCAGCCAGGCGTGACGTCGAAGCGCCACCGTGGTAGAAATCGCCCTACCCAGCGAGTCCGTAGTGTCAAGCCCACATCGGATTGCATGGCGCGCTGCATCTCTCCCATCGGCCAGGGCCGAGGAAAGCCGTGCCCGGGCCTCCTCCGGGCACAGTGGCAGCACGTCCTCCACCGCATCCCACAGAGAGTGGGAATAACGGTCCAAGAGACAGGCGGTGTTCAAAGACCGCAGGCCCAAACTGAGCGAAGAGAACACCAAACTGTTCCAGTCTCTTGGAATCCCGGTCCGGAGGAGCGGACGGGAAGGAGGATTGGGAGGTAGAGGCCTGGATAACCAGACTCTCGGGGGTGGGGTGTTGGGACAGAAAACTGGGGTCACCCGGAGCAGGGCGGTGGCGCCTGGCAACGTTCCTATCCACAGGAGGGACTGTGGAGGGCTTGGACCAGGTGCCCTGCAAAACGTCAGTGAGGGCCTCATTGAATGGCAGCAGAGGCTCAGTGGAGCATGCGGCAGACTGAAGCACCTCAGTGAGGATGTTAGTCCTCACAGCCACGGCAGGCAGCTCGAGCCCAAGGGCTTCGGCCGCCTTGCGCAGCACCACGGAAAAGGCTGCACCCTCCTCCGAAGCCACAGTCGGAGGAGAGATGAATCCAGTGTCTTGTGAGGTATCCAACCCACTGGCCTCCCCCAGTTCATCTGCCCAGTCCTGTGCAAGTTGGCTCTGAAGGGCCATAGGGTCATCAGACCCTCCCAGTCGCCCCCGTCATCCGATTCCTGGTAAACAGGAGGAATGATCGGAGCCGGTCGATAGACAATATGTGTCTCTAGCGGAGTCGGATGCGGCGTCGGGCGGCGCCGCATCGGCGTCGGGACTGGACAGGGGCTGAACCGGGGATCAACGTCGACCGGAGCCGGCGTCGGGGGTGTGATCAGTGTCGGCGCCAGCAGAGGAGGCGTAACAAGGTCGACCGGTGTCGACGGGGGCCCCGGCTCGGGGCCCTTGGGGACCTGCGGCGTCGGGGCCGGAGCCTCCAACGGCGCCGGGGCCGGAGCCGCCGGCATGCGAGGTCGCCCAGTCGAGTCCGCGGGGCCCGAAGGCGCACCAGCGGGCGTCGTCGGCGGGGCCAGGTTCCTCATGGCCGAGAGGAAGGCACTGACCTCCGCCGGCGTCGCGTCAGTCCCAGGGACCGTCGGGTATGGGGACTTGCGCGGCTCCTGCGGAGCCGCGGGGGTGGAACCACCCGGACCCTCGGCCGAGTCGCGCGACCGGCGAGGGGAGTCCTAAGAGCGGTGTCGCTTCTTGGAGTGCCTCGACTTACCCGAAGACTTCGAGCCAGACGAGTGACGATGTCGAGTGCGGCTCCGCGACTGATCCTTGGACCTCCTCCTGGACCGGGATCGAGAGCGACGCGGAGCCGAATGGCGAAGCTCGAGAAGCTTGCGGGACCGCTCCCGCCTAGCTTTCGAGGTCAGGGCCATACAGTCGGAGCACGAGGCCGCGTCGTGGTCGAGGCCCAAGCAGTACAGGCACCGGCGGTGATGATCGGTCACCGACATCAGTCGGTGACAGTCGTCGCAGGCCTTGAAACCAGGCATCCTACCGGCACCAGAGTCGAGAATTGACCAAAAAGAGTCAAAAAAGTTAGTCCAAAATTGACTAAAGGGGTAGCTCTCCCGGATCTGCGCTTACTGGCGCGGAAAAAAGAAGAACTGACGTCAGCGCGCGAGGGCGGCGTCTAAGTACTCCGACGACGTCATTCCGGCGCACAACGCCGACGACGGACGCGGAGCCGCAGACGACGCCTAGCGACGCGCAAGGGGTATTGCTGACGAAAAATCTTCCAGATCCAGTCTGACGCCTGGGGATATTCTAAGGTGAGGAATCTAACTAACGTGTTTCTTTCAGATACCCTGGGTATTAGTTTGGGCCCTTTAGAAAACTCCTATGCTTTACCCTTGTCCCCCCCCCCTCTTCTGCTGGGGACCCTGCCCACCTTTGGCAGAGTCTCTCCCATACACCTTGTGGACCCTGGTACTCACCCAGTGGTCCGCCTCCATAGCAACCTTCCTGGGTGCAGTCAGAATACTATCAGCCAAGTGCTGGCACAGCTCTGTAAAACAGACTAGTGCTCCCATGCAATAACAATTGTAGATCCCCTGAAAATCTGTCACATTACTACCCTTCACCCAACCATCCAGTGACTTGCAAAATAATCCACACATTTCAACCAAGGGTTTGCATCAGTTTTCCTACTGGACCCAACTGATCCTTGTACTTCAAAGGAGTGAGACCTTACCTGGTGAGAAGGGCTCCTTCATTTCTGCGTAGGTGAGACTTTACCCAAAGTCACTAAAGTGTCCCTCCCCTCTTCTGGGAAAAGAGACCACAATCCTGCTCCCCTATTCTTTTCAGGAACCTCATTCAGGTGTATCGATACCTCATAACCCTGAAACCACCTTTATATGTCACCCCCCCTTCTTTAATTCCTTGCCTACATTGATGTGGTTGTGCACAATTCTATCTGCCTGCATTAAGGAATTGCTGCCATCTGTGCTGGACTTACTTCTTAGCACCACCTCCTTAATACCACGCTCATGATCCAAGATCATCTTCCTTTTTCCTCCATGGATATTCCTCAGTCTTCCCTCTAATTCTCTAGCCGGACTTTTTCCAGTTCAAACTTCTTTGGCTCCCGCCTGCCCTCCAGCTCCTCTGGGGACAAGCCACCGCGGCCTGGCATGGAGGGTTCCCTCCTCCCAAAATCACATCCATCCAAGGAATAGGCTCCTCCGCCTGCTCACTGAGATCTCCAGATGGCCCAATGGCATGTCTGGCTGCTACCCCAGCCCTCAGCGCCTTTTGTAGCTCCTCTTTCCTGGTGAGGCTCCTGATTCGGGCTTTGAGGTACTAGCATATAGCCTTCAACTCCTTCACGTTGTAGGTTTCTAACCTCTCCTCCTCAAAGGACGCATCCAGGATGCAACCAATGATGCTCTTGATTCAGGCATGATGTAATAGCAAGTTCTCAACAAATGGCAAGATCAAAAATAGGCCAAAAAGAACCAGTATGTGGTATGAAGTGGTCTGAGATATGGTAGTAGTGTACACCAATCACTGTAGGTCAAGTGTAAACGCAAGTCCTATCCTCACCACCGACAAGCAATGTTAGAAATGGGGGTCTCTAGTTGGCAATGGTTTGCACCTCTGTCAAAATAGGAACACTTCCTTCTGGTCAGGCTAATGGGGGCACACCACTGAAACAGCCCCTGCTCACCCTCTTTTGTAGCTTGGCATGAGCAGTTAGGCTTATCTTGGTGGCAATGTGTAAAGCATTTGGACATAACCAACATTAATACAGTGAAAACACTACAAAAGGACACCACACCAGTTTTAGAAAAATAACCAATATTTTATCTGTGCAAACAAGACCAAATCGATAAAAAGCCAACATACAGTAATCCAAAATATGGACTTTGCAAGAATTACTTTAAAATGCAGTTCCTCGGGGCGTGGCCAAGATGACGGCGAGATAGGACGTGGGTCCCTATCCCTTTGGCGCCGCCGCTGCTTAGCTTTGATATATCGCCCTTCCTGGCGCCCATCCGAGCCTGCCGGCGGGTGAACTGAACCACGGAACTGACCTGGACCTGAAGACGAGCTCCATTTTGGGACACATGTGATCTGCTCCGCCGAGCGTTCCTTCCCGGCCCCAGCATTGCTGCGGCCCGGCGAGAGACGAGCAGCCGGGCGGACGGCCGTACAGCAGCGCAGCTTACCTTGATCTCCGGTGCGGCCCACCCGAGCACACATAAAGGCGGCAAGTACCCCCTTTTGGCCAGACCCACACTGGCCCTGTGACTGGCGCGATCGCGACGGGTTGCGATCCGATGGTGGCGCCATTTTGGGGGCTTTGGCGCAGGCCTGCAGGCGTCGCATTGGAAATGGCAGCCGAGGGTGTGTGACGGCGAGGACCTGCCCACCGGCGTAGGAACAGCAGCCGTCCCGGGTCCCTGACTGCAGAGCGAGACCTGAACACGTGGAGCGGCTGGGAGCGGCAGCTATCGTGGAAGCGGTGATCCCCCGTGAGGCCCGCAGGTAAGGAGTGGCGGGCCGGGGGAGAGCGACATGATTTGCGGAAGCAAGGCTCGGTCTGCAGGTCGGCAGACGGAGTGGTGCCCTGACAGTGCCTGAGAGCTGGGGGATTTGAATGCGGGACATTGCAGCGTTGCCCGATTCACAGCGCTGGCACAAGAGTGAAGGCGAGGCCTGGCGGGAGCGGTGCAACCCTGAGCCTGAACCCACATAAAAGAAGACGGTGCCTGAAACCCCATATTGTATCAGCACTCCTGCATGATATGCCTGCGCTGTCTTCCCCACTGGCGCCGGGCATGTAAGGTCCTTGGGGGTGCCTAGTGGCTGAGACTATACTTGCGATCCCCACCAACTGGCCCAGATTTGGGGAATGAGTAACCTGGACCCCTGGGGGATCCTTAGCGACTGCTTCCACCCTGTGCGAGTGCCACGTGGCAAAACTGTGGAACATTGGCTTGGTGACTGCGGCGAACTACCCTCTTGCCGGTGCTGCACCCTGGATGGCGCTAGTGGTGGGGTGATCGCCCACGTGGCCCTGGCTCCCCTTGGACATTGTCTAACTCTAATGACCTGAGGGCCCGACTGCCCCCCTGAATCTTCATATTCAGCATGCCAACACTAAGCTGACAGGCAAGAGAATATTCCTGGGAGGGGGCGCCAGTAGGTAGCACAGCGAGCGAAAAGGCGACGCAAGCCGGTGCTGCGAGACTGTGTGCGAATCTACCGGTGCGCCAGTGGTACTCTGCCGCAGCTTGCCGGTCCTGCTGGAGAAGGCACGGTGGTAGTGTGTGTTCCGGCCCGCTACTCTCACGCAGTGGTATGGGCAAGAGGAGTGTCCAGTGGAGTTAGCCCGGTCCGAATAGGTCAACAACTAGGGGGAAAAGAGACAAATCCCTAAAAGACCTTCTGCAGAAGACAACGGGGCACTCTGCGCCATAACCTGCAGCTGGAACTGCGCTGATGGACTGGGAAGGCCTTCATGATTGAGCTCTTCTCCGCCATTAAAGAGGACATTCAAGACCTCCGCTCGAAGCTTTCCGCGGATCTACGCGAGGTCCGGCGGGATGTTGATGGCATTGGGGAAAGAGTGGCGACTTTGGAGGAGCACGACTTGAGCAGGGAAGACAACCTGCACCAACTGCAACAGGAGAGGATACGCCTTCGAGAACCCTACATAGATCTGCAAGCTCACGCGGAGGACTTGGAGAACTGCTCCAGATGTAACAATATCCAGATTCAAGCGGTTCCGCGGAAAGGTGAAGGCGACGACCTCCATGCCTATGTCAGCGCCTTGTTCCTACAGATCCTTGGAGATGAGGAGGTACGAGATACACAGATGGATCGTGTTCACAGAGTGGGCCTAACGCGTGGTGCTAAGGCTCCCCCCTGACATTCTCGTCTGCGTGCACAATTTTCAACTAAAGGAACGCCTCCTACGTAGAGCTAGGGATCTTAACCCAGTGCAATTCCGCGGTCACCAGCCTGTGCTGTACCAGGACTTAGCGGCTTCTACACTGCTTAAACACAGAGACTTCAAGCCCATCACCAACCATATCCGAGAAAAGAAGATTCCTTACTCCTGGGGCCATCCGTTCCGCCTCATCTTCACATTTCAGGGCAAATTGCTTCAGACGTGGTCCTTGGAGGTAGCATATGTCAAACTGGGCATGGAAAGGCCTCCTGCTGGGACAGAAGATGCTCAATCACTTCCTCGCAGACGGCGTCGCTCCTCCGAGTGGCAACAAGTGGGGAGATCGATGCCAAGCCCCGCACCAGACTCTGCTGCTAGCAGGCTAGAGCGGGAGGCAGCCCTCTCATCAGTTACACAAGTGACCGACAACCCCGCGACACCTTGAAGTACTTAGCATGGCGACCGCTTGGGCGCTTCAGTTGGCGCCGGAGGGAGGATGCCCTTCGATTGTGCGCAGTGTTTCTACGCCCTAGTCATCGGTGTGATAGACACATTAATCTTGGTGCGCTCTAGGCCTCGGCTGCGTTTCCCTAGGCACTGACCACCAAGACGAACTTTTGTCATGTTGTCTTGCTTTTTCTTAGTCTTGTCTTTTCCAGGGGTTTTTAATGTTTTTGACTTTGGGTATGTTTGGGTGTCCCTCTGGGGCTCCACATCAGTTCTCGGGCAAGATAAGCATGCAGCCCGTTCCTGGGAGATGATCCTCAATGGTTTTGAGACGGGTGGCCTTGGGCTGGTACATAGCTCTTCTCTCCTCCATTGCTGTGATGGGTAGGGACCTGAAAATTGTTAGCTTGAATGTACGGGGGTTAAATAATACAGTAAAGCGATCTGCAATACTCTCTCTTTTAGAAAATTCTGGCGGGGGAGGTTTGTTAACTCCAAGAAACCCATCTGTTAACTAAAGATACCAAGCGAATGAGAGATAGGCGCTTCCCACACCAGTTCTGGTCTTCGGGATTGTCCAAACACAATGGGGTAGCAATCCTCTTTAGTGCGTGCTCACTATGCAAAGTGGTCTCTACGGTGACAGAAATAAAAGAACGGTTGTTGGCAGGCAGGGTACAATGGGGGGATACACATTTAACAATTGGGTCCTTATATGCCCCGAATGAACGACAAGAGCCCTTTCTGCGCCTAGCTCTAGCTGAGGTTCTTGCTTCTCCTGATTCTGCACTTCTGATCGGGGGGGACTTGAATGTTGTGATAGATCCGGAGTTGGATAGATCGGGACAGAGGGCTACTCACGCAGGGACGTTGTCGCAGGCTGGAAAACAGTGGATGTCTGACTGCGGGCTGTGTGACGTGTGGGGCGTACAACATCCTAATGAGCGTGACTATAGATACTTCTCAGCTGCACACAAAACATACACGCGTCTTGAACACTTCTTAGCCTCCTCATCCCCTCTCCCTCTCTTGCATGCTGCGATATCACTCCTCGCTCCCTCTCAGATCATGCCCTTATTTCAGTCCAGCTTCCAGCGCACTGCACGAGAGCTACCCCTCCGGGCTGGCGACTCAGCGATTCGCTCCTTCAATCTGATGATGTCACACAGCGGATCTGGGACACTATAAAATATTATCTTTCTGAGAATGATCAGGGAGGCACCTCCCTCGCGTCTTTATGGAGGCTTTGAAGCTCGTGGTGCGGGGGGAATTTATTGTGATTGCGGCGTCTTTCGCGCACCTCCACAAAGAGAAACGTGCAGATCTGTAGAAAGAGGTAGGAGAATTAGAGGCAGTTCACAAGCGCACCGAGAGTTTGGAGGGAGCTGGAAACGAGGCGCCGCATGCTGAAGCATCTGGATCTCGACAGAGCTGAGCATGCGCTTCTACGACTTCGACATAGATTCTATCTCAGTGGGGATAATTGTGGGAGGTTGCTCGCACATAAACTGCGGGAGCAGGCGACCGCAATCCCCTCCATACGGGACCAGAATGCAGTAGAGCATACTGCAGATGGCCTTATTGCCGATACCTTTCGCCAGTTTTACCAACGCCTCTATTCAAAGGAGGATACCCATTTGCAACATCCAAGGGAATATTTGGCCTCCTGCGATACGACTCCCTTACTTCAGCCAACGGCTGATATCTTGGACTCCCCTATTCACATTGAGGAGGTGATATCGGCAATAGCTCGGCTCAAAGTGGCTTAGTCACCGGGTCCGGATGGCTTTCCGGCACTGTTCTATAAGACATTTTGCGCGGAGCTGGCCCCCCTTTTGACAAGGCTTTTTAACTCCTTCCTGGACGCTGGGGAGGTGACACCTACAATGTCTGAGGCGGCAATTACTGTAATCCTTAAGCCGGGCAAAGACCCTGCAGAGTGCGGCTCGTTCTGACCGATCTCGCTCCTTAAAATTGACGCGAAGTTGTTTGCGGGTGTTTTAGCCTTCCGCCTCAGTCCCCTCATGGATAACATTATAGATCCGGACCAGTCCAGCTTTATACCGACACAGCAAGGAGGGGATAATACTAAGAGACTTCTGCACCTCATTGACCTTATACATCGATCGCGCACTCAGGCCTTTCTGCTCTCGATTGACGCAGAGAAGGCTTTTGACCGCGTGGATTGGGAGTACTTATTCGCGGTGCTACGCGCATTCGGGTTCGGAGACAATTTTATTCGCTGGGTCCGTTGTCTATATGCCTACCCTACGGCGGCGGTGCAGGTCAATGGTTGCAGGTCGATCTCTTTCCCTATCGCCCGGGGCACGCGGCAGGGTTGTCCCCGCTCTTGTTTGCGCTCTACATGGAGCCCTTTGCCCAATGTATTCGTTCAAACCCAGACATTGTGGGCCTTAAAATCGGACCCGATACACATAAAATTAGTATGTATGCCGACGATGTCATCCTATCACTCACACAACCCCGGTCAACGCTGCGTTACCGGACTACGGAGCTTACCACTTTTGGTAACGTAGCAGAGTTTAAGATCAACTTTACAAAGTCGCAAATCCTCAATATCTCGATTCCGGAGACTGAAGTGCATGATCGATAACAAGATTTTGCATTCCACTGGGTGTTCACGGACATCACATATCTGGGCATCCGGTTGACCTCGTCCATCGCTAGAACAGCTGTTCTTAACTACACTCTGCTGGTGGAGCAGACGACCAAGGCTTTGGCTGCCTGGTCGCGGTTCAAACTGATGTGGTATGGCAGGATAGCAGCAGTAAAGATCACGGTGTTGCCACGCATCTTATACATCTTGCAAATACTTTCTTTGAGCCCACCGCCGGGTGCACTGCGGAAGCTGCAGGGACTTCTTGTGGGATAACAGGAAACCTTGTCTTGCATTTGCACATGTAGCCTCCTCGAAGGCCCTGGGAGGTCTCGGCTTCCAGATAGTGAGTGCCTACTACCAGGCAGCATGCCTCCGTTATATCACGGAATGGAATAGGCCACTCTCCAGCAAACATTGGAACTTTATGGAGCAAACAGTTGCCGGACGGAATATATGGTGGGAACTGTGGCTCCCGCGCAAACAGAGCATGGGGACTATACTCCTCTCCTATTACCTCCCCGACCCTCAAGGTTTGGGATCAATTAGCTGGCCCGAAAGGGTGGACCACCTTCCCTTCAATTCCCCTATGTCCCCCATAGTAGATAACTCCGATTTTCAGCCGGGACGCGCATCCCCGGTCTTCCATTGCTGGAGGGAGGAGGGGTGCAAAAGAGTGGGCTCCCTGTTCGACCTAGAGGGCTTGACCCCCTTCCATCACTTACAACAAAGGGATTATGATTTGCCAGCGTCAGATGCCTTCTACTAATCACAGATGGCACACTGGGTTACGAGGGCGGAGAACTCTCATGTCTCGACCCCTGACATCTTTTGAAAAATGTCTGGAATGTAAAAAGGATGACCGCAAACTCATCTCCGAACTTGAATCCATGATCACTACACAACCAAAAGCACAAATCATATGGAAAACAGAGCTAGGGAGACCCCTTACACACAGAGTGGGAACACATGGTTTTACAGAGCGCATCACACTGCCTCTAATACAGCGGGGGTGGAATCTGCATACAAGGTGGTTACTCACTGGTATTATACTCCGGTGCGCATTAAGAGTTGGGACAGGTCCAAGTCAGACCTCTGCTGGCGGGGGTGTGGCCTTACTGGCACATTAGTTTATTTGCTATGGCATTGCCCGAAGCTAGTGCGTTACTGGACAGCAGTCATTGATGATGTTGATGCAGCATTTCAAATCACACTGCCTAGTTCCCTGAGTATACACTGTTGGGCCTTCCCCATCCTAAGTTTTTCCTGCTGAAATCCCTGAGGGGTAAGCAGATCGTCATGGCTTTACTTGCAGCGCCAGAAACGCCAGAAACCAGTCCTAGGAAGCTTGTTTCCGGTCCAGGGAAGACATGGTTTGGCAGTTCGGGCTGGACTGTTCCCATGAGGCACAGGGTCAGACTGATTTGCATGTTGCCATGTCTGAACTGGGGTGGCAGAGTGGGCTAAAGAACGGTGGTGGATTAAACCCAGATCAGCTGACTGGGGGTGAGTGCTTGCAATGTTCAACACTCCGTCCATCATTTCCTTTGGTTTTGCTTTGTTCGCCATAAGGTGGCAGGGTATGCTCAGACGTGAGTCCCTTGCTCACTTTGCCACTGGATTCAAGCAAGCCTGGCTGAAGACGGCTGAAATGCCAGAAACCGGTCCTAGGAAGCTTGTTTCCGGTCCAGGGAAGACATGGCTTGGCAGTTCGGGCTGGACTGTTCCCATGAGGCACAGGGTCAGACTGATTTGCATGTTGCCATGTCTGAACTGGGGTGGCAGAGTGGGCTAAAGAACGGGGGTGGATTAAACCCAGATCAGCTGACTGGGGGTGAGTGCTTGCAATGTTCAACACTCCGTCCATCATTTCCTTTGGTTTTGCTTTGTTCGCCATAAGGTGGCAGGGTATGCTCAGACGTGAGTCCCTTGCTCACTTTGCCACTGGATTTAAGCAAGCCTGGCTGAAGACGGCTGAAATGCCAGAAACCGGTCCTAGGAAGCTTGTTTCCGGTCCTGGGAAGACATGGCTTGGCAGTTCGGGCTGGACTGTTCCCATGAGGCACAGGGTCAGACTGATTTGCATGTTGCCATGTCTGAACTGGGGTGGCAGAGTGGGCTAAAGATCAGCTGACTGGGGGTGAGTGCTTGCAATGTTCAACACTCCGTCCATCATTTCCTTTGGTTTTGCTTTGTTCGCCATAAGGTGGCAGGGTATGCTCAGACGTGAGTCCCTTGCTCACTTTGCCACTGGATTCAAGCAAACCTGGCTGAAGACGGCTGAAATGCCAGAAACAGGTCCTAGGAAGCTTGTTTCCGGTCCAGGGAAGACATAGCTTGGCAGTTCGGGCTGGACTGTTCCCATGAGGCACAGGGTCAGACTGATTTGCATGTTGCCATGTCTGAACTGGGGTGGCAGAGTGGGCTAAAGAACGGAGGTGGATTAAACCCAGATCAGCTGACTGGGGGTGAGTGCTTGCAATGTTCAACACTCCGTCCATCATTTCCTTTGGTTTTGCTTTACTCGCAGCGCGGCAGGTGCTTCTGGCAAACTGGGGATCCCTGACGATCCCAGACCCTTGAGATTGGATTCAGAAACTCTGGCAACTCTTAGCAATGGAGCGTCTGTCGCGTAGTGTGGATGGGAAAGGCAAGGATTTTCCGAAACTGTGGGCCCCTTCTTGCAGATTCTGACCAAAGATATGAGGGAAGTAACATGTCCGAAATATTTACAAATTCTGCGGCTAATACCACTAGAACCACCTAGTGCACCCACAGATTGACCTACTGGTTGACTGACCATTGTTTAGAAGCAGGGTTGCGCTGACTTAGATAGACACGAACTGATGCAGAGGGAGGGTGGAGGGTGGGTTGGGGGGAGGCAGTTTTTTTTTTTTTCTGTGTTAATATTTCTTGTAAATGTGGTACACTCGATAGATGCCTTAACTCCCTATGACCTGAACTCATCGCGAGGTTGTGATGTAGGCAGTTAAGCTGTGTTTTTGCTACCTTGTTGCCATGCAATAAAAATGATTGATTCTAAAATGCAGCTCCTCGAAGTTTATAGCTCTGTCTGGGGCTACCGCGGTGCTGAAAACAACAGAATCCAACAGTTCTGGCTGACCGCGGAGGTGTGAACAGGCATTCGTGTCAGTAGACTCGTAAACAGTACCTTTGGATCTGGCTGACCGCATCGGGTGGGCCGGTCATGGCAACCGTCACAGTTGCGATGTGAAGCATAGCAGTGCGGCGTGCGGTGCCCTCAAGTCGCTTTGCAGGCAACAGCCTGGTGACAGTCGTCCAGTGGCGCCGGTGAGACAGAGTGAGGAAGTGCTAGTGGTGGCGGTTGATGGGAGCTGGTGTTGGTAGGCCAGACTGCGGTGTGGGAGGTGGCAGTCCGTCATGTGACTTACAAGTGGTGCCCCCAAACCACGGTGTGGTCAAGGGTATCGAGGTCAGACGGAGCGTCGTCGTCAGTGAGACCAGGGTGGCGGAGTGAAGCAAGGGGGTGCAGTGCCCACAGGTCGCGGTGCAAGCAGTGGCTCGGTGGCAGCGGTGGTCGTCGGTGAGACCAGGGTTGCGGTGCCAAGTGCGAAGGTGTCCTCAGAGGTGCCTTCAGGACACGGAGCGCGCAGCGGTTGTCGGTGACTATGTCGGCTGCTTTCCTACTCTGTGGCAACTGAAACCCACGGTTCCAGAGGTGGTTGCCAGCGATAAGTGAAGTCTTTGCAGTCCCTGAGACTTGGTGAACAGGGGGCAAGCTCTATTTCAAGCTCTTGGTGATACTCAGCAACAAGTGAACAAAGGTCAGTCCAGTCCTTTCACTGTCCAAGGCAGAAGCAGCAGCTGCAGGCCAACCCAGCAAAGCAACAGCACAGCAAAGGGGGCAGCACTCTTCCTGGCAGTTCTTACAGCTCTTCTTGGCAGGTTCCTGGATCCAAGAGAGTTCTAAAGTTCTGGGGTATGGGCCCCAATATTTATACTCAGTTTTTCTTTGTTCTTTTGAGTAGAGTGTCTGTGCTCAGTTCAAACCAGTTTGGTCCTCTCAGGCCCAGCTTCCCGACAGCAGGTGGAGACAGCATTGTCCAAGGCAGACCAGGCTCATTCCGGTGCAAGGAAATCTCCTACCACTACTCTAAATGCGGCCCAGGTCTATTCAGCCCAGTCCTGACTCATACAGGAAAGGCAGGACACACCTCGACCCCCCCAGTGGCAGTCTTAAGAGAGTGCCCATCCCCAGCTCCTGTCACTCAAAAGCCAGACAGTCAATCCACAACCCAGCAGAGGCACACAGGATGGCTACGCTCGAAAACACCTAGAAGTGGTATTTTCAAATACAGAACATAAAAATCATCTTTATAAAAAGATGCATTTCTACATTCTGAGTTCAGGCATACTAAATTCTATTTCTCTATCTTGTCCCAATAGGAAGAAATACTCGTAAAATGTTACCAAGTATTCCCCATTCTATGCTTATGGGACAGATAGCCTTTCAACAGTGAAAAATGAATTACACTGTAATTCACTATCAGGAAATGTCACACATACCAGGACATGTCCTACCTTTAACATACACTGCATCCTGCCCATAGGGGTACTTTGGGCCTACCTTAGCGTTGACTCAGATGTAATAAAAGGGCAGGTTAGGAATTGGCAAGAGCGTGCACTCGCCAAGTCGACATGGGAGTAAAAACTGAGCGTAGACACTGCAGTGGCAGGTCTGAGAACCCTTTGAACGGCTGCTCATGTGGACGGCACAATCAGTGCCGCAGGCCCATTAACAGCATTTGATTTAAAGGCCCCAGCACTCTCCGTGCACTTTACTAGGGACTTGCCAGTAAATCAAATATTCCAATCATGGAAACACCAATCCATAATCCGATTTACAATGGGAGCATTTTCACTTTAACACTGAACAGCAGTGAGAAGGTGCGCAGAGACAGTAAACCAGCAAAAACAGAGTCAAAACCAGGAGTTCACAAATCAAAAAGACAGGGGAAAAATGCCAAAAGATGCCAGGTCTTACACTCCACAGATGGTTGTCATTCCAGAGGGTGAATCAAGGATTTGGATTGGAGGAACTTGCAATTCCCAGAAGGTACAATACACTGCTTCAAATCTGTGCCAGCAAAGCAGGGGGGGGTGTGGAGATCTCAGACAAAGATTTAACAACTGCTTTACATACAAGGAAAAGCAGGAGGAAGTGGCCAATCAGAGAAGCATGTACCGGTAACCGCTCAAAACTCTTACCCCCCACCCCAATATCTTCCAGTGTGTATTAAATGGAAAGTTGTTAAATGCATCTATTAGTAACAACAAAGGGGAGAAGCAATTTACTGCTATAAGAAATCACACTGCAGTGACTGATTAGCCTTAATATATTTTAACTGAGTCAGTTTATAAAACTTCAGGAACCTTCTTCTCTCTTAAAACCTTATGCAATCACTCGTCAGTCTTACTCTTCTTAAGTCTGTTGTATTGTCCCTTTTTAGGTCTCGGCTAGCGTGGCTGCACACATGCGCAGCTTGCTCGGCGAGATTTGATGTTTCTGAGTAGCTTCAGAAAAGGGCTTTAAGCCCCGCCCCTCTTTTCCATTGGCTGGCGTCACTGTTTATGCTAAACGGTGGCCAGCCATTGGAAAGAGCTTCCCATGTTGCCTCCCTTTGGCTTTTTCAGACGGCCCACTTGGACGGACTTGCCTGCTTTCCTTCTGAAGTAAAAGGTTTCTTATCTTTATGGGGCCATGTGTTTGAACTCATGGCCCCATAAAAACAAGAGATCCTCTTTTACTTTCGGGACCGTGCCGCGCGCGTTGTAGTAGCAGCGTTTTCCTCAACTCATTTTCAATATTTTTTTATTTCTCTCTTTCGACTCTCTCCTCACTCTACTCCAACGGGAAAGAGCAAAACTTTATTTTCTTAACATTTACTTCATAGAACATTTAATTTGCCGCTAATTTGCCTCAGAGTCAGATCACAGGGCGCGTCATGGGACACTTCCAGGTACGGATATTTTTCTGAACGAGGGGACCAAGGAAAAGTGCAGGTTTGTCTGTATTTAAATCTTCACTCGATGTTTAACCATACGGGGCAGAGTCCCTATAGGCTTTTAAACACTCGGGCACCTTTATCTGCGGGAAATAAATCATTGCAGGTAACTCATGCCAACGGCTGTGCCGCCTTTATCCGAAAAGACATTATTGCATCTTTGATCCCCGGCTGCTGTCCCGCTGAGGGCTGTAAACCATTTTTGTTTTTAATTGCACGTTGCCGATATGGGAAAATAATAACTCGGGACGTGTTTGTTTAATACCAGTATCTCTTGTCGTGAAGGGTCTTCTTTAGAGGACGGGTTTCTGATAAGAGCATTAAACTTTATTTTCTTAACATTTAATTTGCAGCTAATGTGCCTCAGAGTCAGATCACAGGGCGTGTCATGGGGCATGCCGCTGATGAGCCTCAGAGTCAGATCACAGGGCGTGACGGTGAACACCCACTCTACACGTGTCTCCTGTACATCTGAGGGGACTAGAGCCCAAGTGCCCTCTTTACCACACGCTGTCCCTGTGTAAGGGAGCGCTGCACACCTCTCGGCACTGCACCCCCTCTGTGGTGATGAGACGGCACTGCACCCCCTCTGTGGTGATGAGACAGCACCGCACCCCCCCTCTACGATACTATACCACCTCCGTGGTCCGAAGAGAGCTCCGCAGGAGATCTGAAGAACCTGGCAGTCGTTATCTGCCGTCACATCCGATGCTCCCAGTACCTCCAGGCCGCCAGCCTCCCGCGAGATCGGCGTTTCCCATTTAAAATAATTAATAAAAGAGCGAAGAGACGCGCATGCTTTAACACGGCGCCCTCACATTAAGCGCTCCTTTCAGTGCAGAGTTTCAAGCTATTCGGCCCTCCGGGGCCCCACCCCTTCTTCCAAGGCTGTCTGATCGCTCCTAGGATGAATTAATTATTAGTGCAGATTCCGCGGCAGGCCAAGCCGTCTGTTTACAGAGCGAGCCTAAAAAAACACTAACCAGCGAAAAGGGAGAGCGGAACCATTTGTAGCGGCTAAAGAGATCTGTCGCCTGGGGGCAAAATTGGACGGAAGGTGGGGGGAGGAGGAGGGATTGGGGGGCAGTCACACTTGCGAGATGGCAGCTTAGTGGTAACCTTAATATAAATGCCCCAGGCAGGACCATCTAAGAATGTGTAACAAGACTGGGTGAAGTGTACTGCCGGCGGATGAAAGGATGAAAGGCGGAGCCGCGAGTCTGGAGATTATAAGGGGAGAGCAGACAGCTTCAGTGGCCAGACAGATAGACCTAGGAACGGCGGGGAGTGTTGACGACACCCCGTGGTTTCAGTGCAGTTTATATGCAGAGGCAGGGCACCCTTCAGAGAGATATGTGAACATTTCAGCATTGGTGCAGGAGCCAAGGAATCTGTGGAAGAATCTCAGAACATGTGGTATTTCTGATGTGAATGCCAAAATACTTTTAAAACAATTCCTTGGACTGATCTTCCTGTATTTATGATAAGGCAGCAGGAATTAGATGGCAGGGGAGGACAAAATTATATGGCAGTGTTTGCTAAATTATGCTTCAAGAAAAAAACTCTACTGCACACTCTCTACTGCACACACACTACTGCACACTCTCTACCATTCAATACTACACTCGACTACTCGACTACTCACTCTCTACACCTCTCTCTACCGCTCTCTCTGCCCCTCTCTACCTCTACCCCTCTACCGCTCACATATGCACATATATATATATATATATATGTGTGTATATATATGCATATATATACATACATATATACATGTGCATATCTATATAAATACAAATATAAATGCATGCATACATATACACATACATATGCATGTTAAGTATATGAAAGTTTGAAAAACACTTATAAAACCAAAGCTAAAAAGCAACCTAATTACAAACAGAATTGCTTTAACTTTTACAAAGCCGAGACCTGTTGCATTTTTAATGCTTGTTAAATTTCCAAGTGGGAGTTGAACATGTTGCATTTTTAATGCTTGTTAAATTTCCAAGTGGGAGTTGAACAGTTGATGACTTGCACAACATCTTTTGAATTTGACATATTTCATTGTTTAGGAGTTTTGATAGAGCCTCCCTTTCTTCATATGATGGTCCGGACTGCACAAAGACATTGTGTAAGGCATGATTGCAAATACAGCAAATATCTCACCAGGGAGAGTAAAACTGGACATGCATGTTGGGGATTGCTCCAATAAAAGAGGGAAGCTTTGCACCAATTGATCCACACAAACACTGGGCTTGTATGAATTGTGCTATGCCTCAAGTTAAAGAATTGCTTTGTTTAATCATCTTTTTGCTGTTCTACATGATTTCATTTGTTGCTCAATTCTCACTCCAGAATTGATACATCTAAATATAAACCTGTGACTCCGTTAAAAAATGCAAAACGAAAATTGCAAAAAGCAGTAACAACAAACACAAAGGAGGCCAACTGACATGCAAATGTCAGTCATCAATAAATAACTATTCATAGATACAGAAATTGAAAAGCGTAGAATAGATCCTTTTTTTTAGCACAGCCAAACAGTAACGATGTTCTGCTTGTTTGTAATGGAACCATAATATTTACATCATTTACCAAAAGTCTTCTTTAGAAATTCTTTACTATCTAGTCAATAGCAACATGTCAGCCTCCAGATGCATCACCCTATTCCACTAGGTGTCCAGGCAGAAATGCACAATTTGTGGAGCAGCAAAGTATGTTCAGTACTAATTTGGAAACTGGCACTAAAAATATGAAGTTTCTCTTTTCCGCATCAAATGTCCTCCAAGGTCTTCAATTTATAAAACTGAATTTAATTTAATTTTCAGTTGGTCACGCCAGCAGGATGTAAATGCTTCTTTGATCCCAATTAATTTAGTAACCAACCTATTTTTAAGTTTTTGAACAACTATGTGGTAGATTCCTGGATGTGACTGTCAATGTGTTTCCCCTTGCTTTCTATTTTAAACTCATATTTCAAATAAAGACTAAAAAATATATTCCTTTCGTCATGTAGACAATATCATTTTCCATCCAATCCTGGCACAAGAGAAAAACTAAATCATAGCAGCCAACATCCTTTTCTGTTTATTTTCATATGATCCCCACAGTTCATTAAACATCTTCCTAGTCCAGTATTCATGCCTCCCTATTTCATTTTCTGTTGACCATGTTAAATATGATGATTTCATTTGCCACCTTATTTTTATGTGATATCCTGGTATCTACGGTTATAATCTACTTGCCCTTCTAATTTTTAGCCCTTCCTCTAAGTTTATGTTGACATTGTACAAAACCCTAGTTACACTTGCTATTTGAAACATATTGCTAATAAGGCAAATGATACTTACCAGTATGCATCTGTTCTTGGCATGTAGAGCTGCAGATCTACACACTGTGCATAGATCGCCATCTGGTGTTGGGCCCGGATGTTTGCAGTCGTTTGCAGTTGTTTTTCCTCTTGGAAAGTCTTTGGAAGTCACGAGGTATGTGACTCCTCCTTTGGATCGTATTGCGCATGGGCTTCGGCTCCATCCTCAGATTGTTTTTCGCCAGCAGGGAAAGATGGAGCGTAGTAATAACAGTGAAGATGCCCATGTGTGTTGTATCTAAATAAGATAAACTGGAATAGATTCAGGTAGCCGGGGAGGTGGGTGGGCGTGTGTAGATCTGCAGCTCTACATGCCAAGAACAGATGCATACCGGTAAGTAGCATTTGCCGTTCAAGGCATATGAGCTGCAGATTACACACTGTGCATAGATTATATAGCAGTAACCATCCTTAGCGGCGACCACCCGTATCTGTTGCAGTGGTTTGAAATAATGTTTTGAGTGCAGCCTGGCCCACACTAGCCTTTTGCTTAGTTTGCACATCTACACAATAGTGTTTAGTGAAAGTGTGCGGTGTTGACCATGTAGCTGCTCTGCAGATATCATCTAATGGGATGTTCCCTAAAAATGCCATTGAAGCCCTTATTTTACGTGTAGAGTGAGCTTTAGGGGGGAACAGATGGCGTTTGTTTTGCCTTGGGGTAGCAAATCTGAATGCATTTGACAATCCACCTAGCTATCCCCGACTTGGAGATGGGGTTGCCTTTATGTGGTGGTGAGAAGGAAACGAACAGTTGTTTGGTCTTACGAAAGGGTTGTGTTCTCTCGATGTAGTAGAGTAAGGTTCGTTTGACATCTAATGTGTGGAGAGCTCTTTCTGCAACGGTTTGTGGTTGCGAGAAGAATACAGGTAGGTCCACAGATTGGTTTAGGTGAAAAGGAGAAATGACTTTAGGGAGGAATTTTGGATTAGTACGGAGAAAAACCTTGTTATGGTGCATTTGCAGAAAAGGTTCTTGAATGGTGAGTGCTTCTATTTCACTGACCCTTCTGAGGGAAGTGATGGCTGCAAGAAAGGCAGTTTTCCATGTTAGGAATTGAAGTTCACATTTGTGTAGAGGTTCAAATGGTGCCCCCATTAGTCTAGTGAGATCGCTGTTTAGGTTACACACAGGTGAGGGTGGCACTCTGGGGGGAATTATTCTTTTGAGGCCTTCCATGAAGACTTTAATGGCAGGTACTCTAAAAAGTGATAGAAATTGTCTGTTTTGTAGATAAGGTGCTATGGCTGCAAGGTGCAGTCTAATGGACGTATAGGCTAGATTGCATCTTTGTAGGTGTAGTAAATAGCCTATGACGTGTTGAATGGACACATCTAGGGGATTGATGGTATTGTTGCGACAATAGACAACAAAACGTTTCCACTTGGCTGTGTAGCACGCTCTAGTGGTGTGTCGCCTAGCTTCTTTAATGACGTTCATGCAGTCAGGGGCAAGATTTAGATAACCGAATTCTAGGATTTCAGGAGCCAGATCGCAAGCTTGAGCTGAGCTGGGTCCGGGTGCCTGATCTCTCCATGGTTCTGGGTTAAGAGGTGTGGAGAGAGGTGTAGCTTTTGGTGCGGTACTACAGATTGTTCCAGCAGTGTGGTGTACCACGGTTGTCTGGCCCAAGTTGGAGCTACTAGGATTAGTGTGAGGGAGTGTTGTTGTAGTTTGCGCACCACTAATGGAATGAGTGGGAGAGGCGGAAAAGCGTATGCAAATCTGCCTGACCAGTTCATCCATATCGCATTGCCTTTGGACAATGGGTGTGGATATCTGGTGGCGAAGCTTGGGCATTTGGCGTTTTCGTGGGTGGTGAAGAGGTCTATCTGTGGATGTCCCCACATTTGAAAGTACGGGTGAAGAACTTGCGGGTGGAGTTCCCACTCGTGGAGTTGTTGCGTTTGTCTGCTGAACAGACCTGCAATAGTGTTTTGGACTCCTGGGACATGTTGGGCTAGGAGAAAGATTTTCTGGGGTTTGGCCCATCTCCATATGCTCTGTGCTAGCTGAGAGAGCTGTGGAGAGTGTGTGCCGCCTTGTTTTTGTATATAGTACATGGCTGTCATGTTGTCTGTGCGGACTAGGACTGCCTTGCCTGAAATCTGTGTCTGAAAAGATATTGGGGCTAAAAAGATGGCTAGTAACTCCAGATGGTTGATGTGGAGTAACTTTTGTTGAGGTGTCCATCTGCCCTGCATGGTGTGATGTAATAGGTGAGCTTCCCAGCCAGAGAGCGATGGGTACAACCGTCTACCAACACCAGATCTGTTAATTGACCCTGGGCCTGGTTCCATTGGCGCGCTAAGCACTCTTGGAGAGGACGCATCAGGAGTCTTGCGTGAGGTACTATGAATATGCAAGAGGCCCTCATCCCTATTAGTTGCATGAACACTCGAGCTGGAAGAGAGTGTTGTGGCTGAACTTTGGCACGTACAGCCTGAATGCTTGCTATCCTGGCAGGAGTGGGGTAGGCTAGCGCTCTTGAGGTGTCTATAGTGGCACAAAGATATTGTTTCACGTGGGACGGTTGGAGATGGGACTTTGCGTGGTTTACTGTGAAGCCCAGTTGGTGAAGTAGCTGGATAGTGGCGTGCGTGTGTTGTACACACTGGTTGTATGAACTGGCCTTTATTAGCCAGTCTAGGTATGGGAAGACATGGATGTGTGGTCTCCGCAGGTGTGCTGCCACTACTGCTAGGCACTTGGTGAATACTCGTGGTGCTGTCGTGACTCCAAATGGGCGTACTTTAAATTGGTAGTGTTGGCCGTCCACTACAAATCTGAGGAACTTCCTGTGAGCGTTGTGAACAGGAATGTAGAAATAGGCATCTTTGAGGTTTAAAGTGGTCAGGAAATCGTTGTGGGAGAGCAGTGGAAGTACCTGCTGAAGTGTTACCATGTGAAAATGGTCTGAGTGTATGCATCGGTTTAGGGGCCTGAGGTCTAGGATGGGCCGTAGAGTGTTGTCCCTTTTTGGTATGAGAAAATATAGGGAGTAGACCCCCATATTTTGTTGGTTGGTAGGAACCTGTTCTATCGCCCCCTTTTGTAGGAGGGAGATTACCTCCTGCTTTAGTAGTGTTAGATGTTTTTGTGACATTGGGCGTTGTCTGGGTGGAATGTTTGGGGGGGTAGATATTAGTTAATTATTTGTATTACCCATTTGTCTGAGGTGATGGTAGTCCAGACAGGAAGGAAATTTTGGAGTTTGCCCCCGACCGGAGTGGGATGGTCTGGTGGAAGTCATTGGGTAGGTGCAGAGGCAGAGCGGGCGATGTTTGTCTTGCCTCTGCCTTTATTATTGTTGCCTCTGTAGCCGCCTCTTTGGTAACCCCTTGTAAAGGTGGATTGGGTAGGGGCCTTATATGAAGTGGAAGCGGTGTCAGAGGAGTAGCCTCTAGATGTGCTCCGAAAGGAAGAGCGGCGAAAGCAGCGCCTGGGAGGGTGTGATTGTAAGGCTCCCATAGACTTCGCCGTATCGGTGTCTTTTTTCATTTTTTCTAGGGCCTCATCCACTTTTGGGCCGAACAGATGTTCCTGGTTAAAGGGGTGGTTCAGGATGGAAGCTTGCACTTCTAGTTTAAAACCTGAGATCCTTAGCCAGGCATGGCGACGGAGGAGGATGCTGGTATTAATGGCTCTGGAGGCGGTGTCAGCCCAATGGAGGTATTAGTAATTGTTTTGCCCTCCTGAATTAACTCATTTGCCCTATTTTTATATTTGTCATGGAGGTGTTGCATCATGGCTTCTAGTGCGTCATAATGGGCCCTGTCGTATCTTGCCAGTATCGCTTGTGTATTAGCGATACGCCATATGTTGGCAGCTTGGGATGCAGTGCGCTTGCCGGATGCGTCCAAGAGTTTTGACTCTTTGTCAGGTGGTGGTGCTTCGTCTGATGCTCGGATGTTGGCGGGATCTGTAGGGGCGGGTTTAAATTTTTTATCAATGCGCGGGTTAATGACCCTGGCTCTGACTGGGTCTTTAAAGACCTCCGGCGCGTGTTTGATAAATCCTTTGAGCATGGGCAGTATGGAGGTGGCCCTATGCGTGGTGTCAAAAGTATCGAGAAGGAAGTCCTCCACGGGGTCGGTATGGAGATTCACCCCGTGATAGTGTGCAGCCCTTTGGAGTAAGTGGTTGAACCCTAATGAGTCTTCTAGTGGGGATGGTCTCGAAGGGTAGAGATCATCTTGTGGGACGTTAGGAATGTCAGGGATGTTATAGTCGTCTCATGGGTCTGGGGAGCCTGTGGGAGTGGGGTCCCCTGTAGGTAGGTCATGGGGCACGTCCCCCATGTCATCATAGACATCATCATCCTGAGAGGGTGTGGGGGAATGATGAGGTGGGGGAGAAGGAGAAGGTGTAGGAGGGGAAGGTGGAGGTGGTGAAGGCATTCTGAAAGGGGAGGTAGCAGAGTCCTTCCTCTTTGGAGGTGGAGCAGGGGCAGGCTTTTCCAGCTGTCTCTTTTTGATGCTGAGCATCAAATGTCCGGTTTTGGGGTCCTTAATCAATGTCTTTTGCAATGGATCAGGGTGGTTTGTACGTCGGCGCCGAAGGCATCGGGCCGTTGGTTTTCTCGTTTTAGTCCGCTGTTTGGAACTATGCGGCCTGGAAAGGGCTGTCTGTTTACTCGGTGCCGAGATGGTTTTCGGCTTCGAGATATCGGTGTCGGTGGCCTTGTGTTTTTTTGCTCGGTTCCGGGGATGGTGTCTGTACCGAGGAGCTGGAGCTGGTTTTCGGCACCGATTGTTTTGTATGGAGCTCGGTGCCGAGGAGGAGGCCATTTTCTTTTTCGGCGTGGGTGCGGAGGAGTGTTTCTCGGCATCGACGGTGGGCTGGCTCAAGCCCGAGCCGCCGGAAGGCTTAATAGGCTTCTTTACCGGTCCCGAAGGTGCAGTGTGGGAAGCAGGGTCTTTGGTCTTGCCTAGGCCTGGAGGCGAAGGCGTGACCGAAGCCTTTTTCGGTGCCGTCGAGGGTGTAGGGGGTACTTCGGTACTCACAACCCTCTGTGCCTGAGTGATATCCTCCACATCTGAATCATCGGCTTCGGAGGCACTGACGAGGCCCTCGTCGGTGTGTTGTCCTTCTGGAGCGTCGACGCCTTCCCCAAAGATGTCTGGAAGCGCTGTCGACGAGTGTGCCATAGTTCTTCGTGCCCTTTGGTCTCGAATGTTTTTCTTGGACCGGAAGGACTTGCACTCCGGACAGTCTCGAGCCTCGTGTTCAGGGGAGAGGCAGAGGTTACATACTTCGTGAAGATCGGTGAGGGGGAATTTGGACCCACATCGAGGGCACTTCTTGAAGGGAGTCCTTTCCATTAGCCAGGACCAGTGCTTGGGTAGGCCCGAAGGCCGTCGTCAACGACTGGAATCGAAGGTTTTGATCGATGAGAGCCGCGCGTGGAGATCGCGATCGAAAACAATACCGCGAATTAGGGTGAGGATTGCACGTCGATAGAAGAACCGGAAACTGTTCGGAACCGGAGCGCGAAGATTCACATCCGAGCCCGATGGCGGAAAAAAACAATCTGAGGAGCCGAAGCCCATGCGCAATACGATCCAAAGGAGGAGTCACATACCTCGTGACTTCCAAAGACTTTCCAAGAGGAATAACAACTGCAAACATCTGGGCCCAACACCAGATGGCGATCTATGCACAGTGTGTAATCTGCAGCTCATATGCCTCAGCTAATAATGTTGTACTCAAACCCACAGCAAATCAATCATTTATTCGCCTATAATTTTTCTCAACTTTGGATGATTTCTAACTACTACACATGATCATGAAACACACGGGTGTTTGGAATGGCTAAATCTACTTCAGCCAAATTTTCAAAAAGAGAAAACTGTGTGACGACATAAGGCTGCATGATATCACCAAGGTTTGTTTATCTATCATGTGCATGCCACAGTAGATGGCCCAGTGTCTCTGCATTTCTGACAAACAGATTGATATTTATTTACTCTGGACTCAATATCTTTGAGCTAAATGTTTCTCTACCAACCTGGAACAGACTAGAAAGTTGGATCCATCTGATAAAATCAAGTACCGCTCTGAAGTGAGAGAATGCTGGAGATTATAAATCAAGCTAACAGTTTTGCATTTTTACACACAAATACATACGAAAAACATTATGTTTTCTTGTCTGTAACTAGGTTTAAAAATAAGAAAATAGTGAAAAAGTAGACAGCGATTTAAAACCTGTTCAACTTTGTAAGTAATAACAAAAACGAATAGTTTTTGAGCACAGGGGAAATGGAATTCACCTTCCCTTAGGCAGTAGCGATGGTGTAAGGTTGAACAATGACATGCACTGTTGAAAGATACAGTGGCTATCCAGCCCTCAGGCAGAATCCATTCATTTTCTCTTCAACTTATGAATGAAAAGATTTCTAAAGCACATAGCTACTCTAGAGTGTCAGAACGTTACATATAGCCAAGCTCACAGACAGAGCTATAAGATAGGGGAGAAAAGAGGAGTTTTAAGAGCTTACTTAAATAAGGATTCTTGTGAAGTGGCATGAAGAGATAGCAGAAGCTGATTCAACATAGCCAAGAGGAATCTACAAACGTGAGCACTTCAAAGACGAGGCACCAGTTTGATGCATATTGGTAGTTATAATTAGGACCTTGTTTACCTAGGAAGAGCATTTCTTGATTAGCTAATAACTGACACTGTTTGATGAATCGTCAAGTAATTTACAAAACTAGTTTGCCAGTGCTGCTGTCTGGAAAGTGTCAGGGTGATCCGTCAAGCAGGGGCCGTGAATAAGGGGGGGAGGGGGCAGGTCAGAAAAGACATTTTCACCATGTAATTTCCCATAGGGAGTTTAGACACGACTACAGCCCAAAATACGAAAGACACCAAATTTGGAAGAAAGCTAGATCTTGGTCCAGAAGAACAAGTTACTTACCTTCGGTAACGCTTTTTCTGGAGGATACAGTTTCTGCCTGTGGATTCCTCACCTTGTGAATATCCCCTGCACCAGCATTCCACGGAACTTTTCTTTCCCAGCCCTACACGTCGACGTGGGCAACGTCACAATGCATCGGCTCCGCACGCGACTCCGTACGACGTCATCGGAGCCAT
This sequence comes from Triturus cristatus, assembly GCF_964204655.1. Taxonomy (NCBI): domain Eukaryota; kingdom Metazoa; phylum Chordata; class Amphibia; order Caudata; family Salamandridae; genus Triturus; species Triturus cristatus. The sequence goes on from NC_140593.1 coordinate 229,450,887, forward strand.
AAGAAGCCCACGTCGGCGTGATGACGTCAGTTCCACCCATTTTTTCCGTGCCTTCGAGGCGAACAGGTGAACCAACGACAACTCCAAGTATACACCGTATACAGAATACCAATACATATACATAGCATACAAAGCAAAGGAATGCTAAACAAACAAGCATTTCCTACAAATGTACAAGAAAGTATCAAAACATTCCAACAAGACCTCTTTCATGGTATACAAAGGTGGACAACGGGGAGGCGGGTGGGTCAGTGAGGAATCCACAGGCAGATACTGTATCCACCAGAAAAAGCGTTACCAAAGGTAAGTAACTTGTTCTTCTGATGGATACATCTGCCAGCGGATTCCTCACCTTGTGAATAGATTCCCACAGCAGTCCCCACTCCCGGAGGAGGGTGTCCACCTTCCTATACCAGAAAGTCTTGCAAGACAGAGCGCGCAAAGTGGCCCTCCCTCCTCATCTCCGAGTCCAAGCAATAATGCTTTGCAAAGGTATGGAGGGAGGCCCAAGTCGCGGCTTTACAAATGTCTGCCACAGGAACACCCCGGGCCAAAGCAGATGTAGATGACTTAGCTCTAGTTGAATGAGCTCTAATGCACTCAGGAGGGGTCTTACCAGCCAGGGCGTAGCAGATCTTGATGGCAAGGATAATCCATCTCGACAACGTGCGCTTGTGCACCGCTCTCCCTTTGGAATGTCCAACATAACCCACGAAGAGCTGATCGTCCAGACGAAAGTCCTTCGTTCTGTCCAAGTATAAGCTTACAGCTCTCTTTGGGTCCAGGCGATGAAGCCTTTCCTCTTCTTTGGAAGGATGAGGAGGAGGATAGAAAACAGGGAGAGTAATGGACTGCCCCAAATGAAACGGAGTGACAACTTTTGGCAGGAAAGCAGCCCTGGTCCTGAGAACCATCCGTTCAGCATGCAAGGTTAAAAACGGGGGTTTAGAACTAAGAGCTTGAAGCTCACTCACCCTCCTTGCCGAGGTTATGGCTACAAGAAAAACCACCTTAAAGGACAACAGCCTCAAAGGACAGCTATGTAGAGTCTCAAATGGGGACCCCATCAGAAAGGTTAAAACAAGATTAAGGTCCCACTGAGGCATTACAAATGGAGTGGGAGGAAACATGTTTGTAAGGCCCTTGATGAACCTTAGAACAACCGGAGATTTAAAAAGTGACGGTTGATCTGGAAGGCATAGAAAAGCCGATAAGGCCGAAAGATAGCCCTTGACCGTGGCCACAGTACAGCCTTGCTGAGCCAGGGAAAGAGCAAACTGAAGCACATCAGAAAGATGAGCTTGTAAAGGGTCACTGGATCTCTCTCCACACCATTTAACAAATTTAGACCACCTGTAGGAGTAAATGGACTTGGTAGAGTGTCGCCTGGCCGATAAAATAACGTCCACCACATCAGGCGGGAGAGAGAATGAACTCAGGTTGCCCTGTTCAATCTCCAGGCATGAAGGTGTAAGCTCTGGAGGTGGGGGTGTAGAACCTGCCCCTCCGACTGCGAAAGGAGGTCTGCCCTCAGAGGGAGACGGAGCGGAGGGCACGAGGAGAGGTGGAGAAGATCTGTGTACCACACCCTTCTTGGCCAATCCGGGGCAATCAATATAACTTGGGCCCGGTCTTGGCGAATCTTCCTCAGAACCCGAGGAATCAAGGGTATGGCAGGAAACGCGTAAAGGAGCTGCGAACCCCAACTCAACTGAAACGCGTCCCCCAACGCCCCCTGCATCGGATACTGGAGACTGCAGAATGACGGGCAGTGCGCGTTCTCGAAGGTGGCAAACAGGTCCACCCGAGGAGACCCCCACGTCCGAAAGACGTGAAGAACCACCTCTGGATGGAGCCTCCACTCGTGGTCGGCGGAGAACTGCTGACTGAGACTGTCCGCACGCACGTTCAACACCCCGGCCAGATGATTTGCCATCAGACAAATCCGATGGTCCTGAACCCAGGACCATAGTCGTAAGGCCTCTCTGCATAGACAAAGAGACCCCACTCCTCCCTGCTTGTTGACATACCACATCGCGGTCGTGTTGTCTGTCAGGACTTGAATCTACTGACCGGGAAGGGAGGAAGGCCTTGAGTGCCAAACGTATTGCCCGCAATTCCAGAAGGTTGATGTGAAGCAACCTTTCCTCTGGAGACCAAAGTCCTTTGATCTCCAGATCCCCCAAATGAGCACCCCACCCTAAAGTGGATGCATCCGTTATCACTGTGGCCACCGATGGAGGTAGATGGAAGGGCTTTCCTTGTGACAGATTGCCCTTTACGCTCCACCAAGACAGATCTCTGGAGATCTTGATTGACTCCCTGAGATCCCCGTTGTGCTGATACCACTGCTTGCGGAGACACCACTGGAGCGCCCTCATGTGCAAGCGTGCATGGTTGATCAACAGAATGCAGGAGGCGAGCAGACGAAGAACCTTCAGAACTGGAACAACCGCTCCACTGTGGAATAAAGGGACCATCTCCTGAATGTCGAGAATCCTTTGAGGAGGAGGAAATGCTCGACACAGTAGTGTCCAGTACTGCCCCTATAAACAGGTTGCGTTGAGAGGGCACCAGGTGAGATTTGGGCACATTGATCGAAAAACCCAAGTCGAATAACAGCTGAGATGTCACCCGCAGATGACGCTGCACTATCTCTGGGGACTCTGCCTTCAGAAGCCAGTCGTCCAGGTAGGGGAAAACCGGGATCCCCGACCTCCTGAGATGAGCAGCCACAACTGCCATCACCTTTGTGAAGACTCTATGTGCGGTAGTAAGACCAAACGGGAGGACCGCAAACTGGTAGTGTTGCGACCCAACCGTAAAACGGAGATACTTCCAGTGCGACTTCAGGATTGGGACATGGAAGTACGCGTCCTGCTAGTCGAGCGACACCATCCAGTCTCCTTGCTGCAACGCTTGAAGAACCTGCGCAAGGGTCAGCATCTTGAATTTCTCCTGTCTCAGGTAAAAATTCAAGATTCTGAGGTCCAGAATCGGACGCAATCTGCCGTCCTTTTTGGGAATCAGAAAATACCGGGAGTAGCATCCCTGACCCCTTTCCTGCTCCGGAACCACCTCTATCGCACCCTTCTGAAGCAAGGCTAGAACTTCTTTCTGCAGGAGAAGCAGATGGTCTTCCGAGCAATAACCTTGGCAAGGAGGGTAAGGGGGAGGAAACTCCCGAAAGGGAAGGGCGTACCCAGTCTCTACGAGGTTCAAAACCCAAAGGTCGGTTGTAACAGATTTCCAACCCCATAGAAAGTAGGACACCCGACCCCCCCACAGGTCTTACATGATCCGGGATGGGGGATCTAGGTCTGCTTCCTTGAAGCCTCATTTGGAGCAGAGGAGGAGGAGGAGGAGGAAGAAGGGTTGCGTCCAGAACCTCTCCAACCCCTTTGCTTCCCTCTATAGGACCTGTAGAGGGGATTCTGCTGCTGTTGTTGCTGCTGCTGTTGGGGCTGTCGGAAGGAGCGAAAGGATGTTCTTCCGAATCCCCTAGACTTTCGAAAAGCTGTACCCCTAGCAGAAGCCTGCAGACCCAAGGACTTTGCCGTCAATCTGCTGTCCTTAAATCGTTGAAGGGCAGATCTGCCTTTTCCCCAAACAGTTTCTGTCCGTCGAATGGCAGATCAACCAACGTGGCCTGAACATCTGCTGAGAATCCAGAGGAACGGAGCCAAGCCTGCCTCCTTGCGGCTATAGACCCCATAATTCTCGCCACCGAGTCCGCCGTATCCAGCCCAGACTGGATCACCTGCCTGGCAGCCACCTGAGTGTCCACAAAAACTTCCAAGGACGACTTATCCCCCTCAGGCAACTTAGGGGCCAAAGATTTGATAGAGTCCATCAAGGCATAAACATAACGCCCCAGCAAGCATGTGGCATTAGATGATTTCAGCGCCATACCTCCTGAGGAGAAGGACTTCTTGGCCGCCTGATCAACTTTCTTTGATTCCCTATCAGCCGGAGACTGAGGGAAAGCACCCGAAGCAGGTTTTGAACATGAAGCCTGCACAACTAGGCTCTCCGGAGATGGATGCGTCGACAAAAAATCCGGATCTCCTGGTGCAACTCTGTACCTTCTTGCCACCTGTCTGCAAACCGCCGGAGCTGATAGAGGTTTCCTCCACACCTCCAACACCGGTTCCAAGATGGCCTCATTGAAAGGCAACAAAGGCTCCGAAGCGGACGTCGGAGAGTGCAACACCTCCGTAAGCAGGTTAGACTTGTACTCCACAGAGGGTAGCTGCAGATCTAACAACTCTGCGGCCTTCTTAATCACCACATGGTAGGGTGCCAATTCCTGTGGAGGAGAAGACCTTGCAGAAGTATGCTCCCACTCTGGGGTGGTATCCAAACCACTTGCTTCTTCTATCCCTTCAAACTCATCCGAAGAAGAGTCTACTTCACCTTCCTCCACCTCTGCTCGATATCTCCCTTCCTCCAATAACCTTTGGGCCTCTCGTCTCGACCGGATCCGGGGAGCCGGCATCGTCGACGTCGTACACGGCGTCGGTGGAGCCAGAGGTACCGGAGTCGGAGGCGCCGGACGCGGCGCCGATGGAGTCGGCCTCGGCGTCGAGGAAGGCTCAGAAGACTGATGGTCCATCCGAGGTCGAGTCGGATCCCCAGCCGGCGCCGGAAACTGCCAAGAAGGTGCCATCGGCATAAAGGCCACAAAGGGGGCCTGAGCGTAATGCTGTGGCACCCCTAGCGTAAACGCCATCGGACCCACGGGACCAGTTGGTGCTCCGGATCGGAAGGCCGCCCTATTAAAAATACCATACATGGCATTCAGAAAGCTTGAGGAATCTGTACCTGGAGCCGGGAATTGGGGATAAGGGACAGACCCTGTATCCCTTTGTGGAGTCACCGGCGTCAGCTCCGCAGTATCATCCACCAGAGCCGCAGAGTCATCCGGCACCGGAGCAGCCTCTTCCTGTTCTTGCTCATCCAAAGGAACATCAGACTCCACTTGACCCGGAGTCGAAGCCTTAGACGGAGCCGGTGACGGCGTCGGGGAACGAGCTGGAGCGTGCTTCGGCGAGGGAGACTTCGGAGACTTAGAAGGAGAAGGTGACAAGTCCTTGCTCTGACGTCGACGGGGCGAAGCCGACCTCGACTTCCTGGACTTCGAGGACCGACGCCGAGAAGAATGCTTCCTCTTCTTGTGGTGTTTCTTCGACTACCTCGAAGTCAATGACTCCCGCCTCGACTTCTCTTTTTTTCTCCCTCTCTTCTCCTCACCGATCTTCTTCATGAAGAGCTTAGTCTTCCTCTCCTACAGCGCTTTAGGATTCATGCTCCTACAGCACCCGCATTCCTCCATATCGTGGTCTGAAGAAAGGTACCATAAGCAGTCCTGATGCGGATCCGTCATGGACATCAGGCCTCCACATTCCCTACAGGGCTTAAAGCCCGACTTCCTCCTCGAAGACAAACTGAATTTTACACCGTAACACAGCTAAACTACAAAGTAGCTATAGAGCACTGGAAAAAAAACGTTGCGCGTCGACGGCGCGGAAAAAAGGGAACTGACGTCATCACGCCGACGTGGGCTTCTTATGGCTCCGATGACGTCGTACGGGGTCGCGTGCGGAGCCGATGCATTGTGACGTTGCCCACGTCGACGTGGAGTGCTGGGAAAGAAAAGTTCCGTGGAATGCTGGCGCAGGGGATATTCACAAGGTGAGGAATCCACTGGCAGATGTATCCATCAGAAATAGTGCTTTTTGTAATTTGGTATAAATCTGTTCACCAGTAGGTGGCAAAGTTCTACTCCGCGTGACATCGTTGGCGTCATCCGCGCCGAAAATGACGGTCACGGTGCCTATAAAGGTATCACCCAGGTGCGCTGTTGTCAGTTCTTTCCACGTCAGTCAGCGCAGATCTGGGAAGAGCTATCGCTTAGTAATTTTTTACCAGGTTTTTTCTGCGTTTTGTCAACTCTTTTTGAGGATATCCTCCGGGTGTGACAGGAATACGTCATCTAGGAAGGCCAGCTTCAAGCCATGCATCGCCTATCACCTGCAGATGTCAGTGATGGACCCACACCCTGTTTGTCTTTGGTGCCTTGAGCGGGACCACGTCCTGCTTGGGACTTGGTCTAAGCCCAGCACAGGGGCTGTCTAAACTGCCATGTCATGCACCCAAAGACCTTGAGGGAGTCCCTCAAACTTCTAGTAGCTCGATGTTGCGACGACCGATGTCCCGGTCGAGAGGAAGGTCTCGGGAGCAGTCGTGGAGCCTGAGGTCATTGTTGCAATCCTAGTCGTTGAGCCACTCAGGTAAGTCTAAAGAGAAGTCAAAGAGTGCTTCAAATTCTCTTCGTTCATCGGCTGATGAGACGAGGGAGCGTCACCACTCAAGGCCTGGCTACGCGGTTTAGCCAGCGTCCGGTTCGGCTCTGCGCCTCCCCAAGTTTAAGTGAGTCAGAGCAACCCCCACCCTGCTTTGATAATTTTAGGAGGCCATGCACCTCATATTTGAACAGCCAATTCCTGCCGGAGTGCCTTCGGACCCCATGGGTTTGGAAGGGACCCCTGCTGGATCCACGCCTGCTGCACCAGTTGGACCCCAAGGATACACTGATGGATCCAGAATGGTTCTGATCGTGTTGTCCCAACCTTCCCTGGCACCAGTCCAGAGGCCAACGCTCCTGGTACCCTCCCCCACGGCCCCGGACTGCAACATCCCTATGGATTTTGGTGAGACGGATTCCGAGGCTGGTGGGCCTCATGGCCTCCTGTATCCTGCTTGCGACATATGCCTGTTGGCATAGGCAGACTCTGCAATGGAACCTGAACTTCCAATAGGCACAGCATCAAGGGAATCTCTCTAACATGGTCCAGATCTCAAACGAAACTGGGAAGGACCTGCAGTGGTAGCTTACGAACTGTGTTTAGGTCATCGGCAGACCCCTTCCCCAACCAGATCTGACAGTAGTGACAGGTGCGTCACTCCTGGGACAGTGCAGCCATCATGGAGAAGGGGAGATCAGAGGACTCTGGCGGAATCCGGACACCACATGAACCTGTTGGAGTTCCGAGTGACCCGATTGGCATTTACAGCCTTTCTACCCTCCATCCAAGGAAGGCTTGTGCAAGTGTTCATGGACAACACCACCGCCATGTAGTACTGCAACAAACAGGGTGGGGTAGGGCCATGGACCTACCGCATCTCTGGACATGGCTGCAATAGCAGGGCATATCCCTGGTGGTTCAACATCAGGTGGGCTCTCTGAACCCCAGAGCAGACAAACGTAGCTGACAATGCCTAGTGGATCATGAATGGAATCTCCATCCGGATGGTGCAAAGTCTTGGTTGGATCGGTTTGCCACGGATGAGAATGCACGTCAGCAGTTCTACACGGTGCGGTTTCCAAGGTGGCTTTTGATCAGAGACATTCTTTGTCTTAAGTGGAACTCAAGCCTACTGTGTACATTCCCGCCCATACCACTCCTGCCCAGAGTTCTGAAGAAGATCAAGAACAACCGGACCCAGGACATCCTTGTGGAGCCAGGATAGGCACAGATAGTCTGGTATACTGAGCTGTTGAGCATGGCCATCAGTCCTCCAATCAGGCTACCCCTTCGGGAGAATCTTCTGTCACAGCAGCAGGGAAGGGTTCTCCACCCGAACCGGTCACTGCTCCGCTTTTTTTGCGTGCAGATTGAACGGCAACAGTGGACAGCTTTCTACCCAACACCCGAGGTCTGAAACTTTATCTTGGCAGCCAGGTAACCCTCTACCAAGATGGTTTAACCCTGCCGTTAGGCAAAATTTGTGGCATAGTTCAGAAAGATTCTAATATGGTGTTAGTGAGGCACACTGTTTTAATCATGAAGTTAAAAAAATAGTTTTTTGGGTTAATAAGCTTTGGTGCAAATAGGGTAGCGCCCCCTGACCTTAGGGAGTAGAATCAATGACTAATGAAAAAGCACCGCTGAGTCTCACCCAGTGTCCCCTCCTTGCACTCCTTGGGGTTCAACACCCTCTGATTTTAGTTTGAAAAAATGAATTTATTCAAATGTTTTGCTGGTTTCTGTATGTTTATTGGCTTCTTTTCAACTCACGTTTTCATCACATGTAAATTGAGCGTCATTATTTCATATGATTTTTTCTTTTTAACAATTAAACCTCGACATTACTGTATTCCCAATGCATTTCGGGAAAAATCACTTCATCAGGGGAACGGTCTGAAACAAAAAAGTAATAAACCAAAATCATTCACTGATCGGCTCCATAATGGTTGTAATTTTTATGTACTTTCATGCTTAAAGAGGGTTTCGTAAAGAGAACAAGGTGCACAAAAGTTAAAAACAGGGTGCATTGAACAAATAAGAGTAGCGTACATAGTTCAAAAATAACATGAGCCAATAAAAATAATGGTCTTCGGTGTAACACACTCCTGCATTCCCTAATGCGTTAATCCGCGTGAAAGCAAGCCGTTGCAGATTCAGTGAAAGTGTGTTAATCGGAGGAAAGTGGAATCCAATAACCCAAAGTTTTGAGGCCCGTTAAAAAATGGTGGTAAGATGCCTATGCAAGTGCAAATAGCTAACCGTCGTACATGCGGTGATAATGCATTAATTGCGAGTGACCGATTATAATGAAGGTGAAGGAGAATAACATAAAAAGTGCTGCATTTCAACGGAGAAAACCTACCTAGTGAATATCGAAATGCCGGGTCAAATTTAGCGTTGCGAGTCTGTATAAACAGCTTAAATTTCAAATGCGACTCCGGTACTGAAAGAAATGAAAGCGGGGAGTAAAAAATCTATAAAGTAATGAGCTGCCGTGAAAGCAAGTCACCGTGTGAACAGTCAAAGTAGCTTACCAAGTGTCAGAGTGAAGAACTCATTCCGGAACACTCGGAACTTCTACAAGTTTCTGCCAAAACTACCCAAGAGTCATATGGGTGTACGTAAGCTCATGACCCTTAAAATGTGTTTTCCTAACGACGGGGATCGAATTAAGCAAACATAAAAAGAGGACTGGACTGAATTAACGCCATGTGTAAAACGGACAATAAAAAACCAGTGAAAAAAACGTGATAAAGATGCGAAATCTGTGAGTGTGTAGGAGAGAAGAAAGATTAGCTAGAATGAGTGGAAGATATGAGGAGAATGTAAGGAGAACTTCATGTATATCACATAAAAGGACAAATATTATTCATATGTTATCAAAATCCTGCAATATAAATCGCCAATAGAAGTGCTGTTATTGTTCATATGATGACGGGAGCCATGGATGTTAATCAATGTCAATGACGTCAATTATTTTACAAAAAACAACTTTATTCTAAACTATCATTAAAACCCTTTGGTTGGCTTGAGTCCAATTTCTTTATCCAGATCAGTTCTCGTCGTAACAGACGTTTTCTGCTATCGACACCTTCAAGGAGATGAACCAATTCTAGCACCAGAAATCGTAGTTGGCTGATGATGTGTTTCTGTGTAGCTAAATGGATCGCTACCAGTGACTTCTCTGAATGATTTCTGATGTTACTTTTATGTTCTGTTAGGTGGACCTTTATCTTCCTTTTTCAGTTTTTCCTACATATGTCAAGCCGCATGGGCACTTCAATAAGTAGATCAAGTTTTTAGAATCACATGTAGCTGTGGTACACAATTGGATAGGAGTACCCTTAGAAGGATGTCTTATGGTGGTTCCCTTAATAATATTGTTGCAGTGTCCGCAATTTAAACATGGAATGGTACCTTTATAAATCTCTTCGCTAGCATGACCTGGTTTAGTTAGTAGTTCCTTCAGATTTTTTGTGCGTTGGTATACGAACAATGTGTTGATTTCAAAGATTCCGTTGAAGTCTCTTTCATTCCTAAGCATTGGCCAATATTTCAAAATAGTTCTTCTGATGAGGTGACTTCTGGTTGAAAATGTAGATACAAACACCGGTCTGTTACTTGATTAACTTTGTTTTTGCTCATAAGTAGTTGATCTCGCTCAATGTGTTCTACTCTGTGTATAGCACTTTCCAATACAGCAGCAGGATATTTCCTTTCTTTGAATCTGGTAATTAGGTTGGTTTTGTTGGTATCGAAATTCTCACTGTTAAGATATGATTCTTTTAGCTCTCAAAAACTGGGAATATGGTAAAAGATTTTTTAAAGAAACCTGATTACAACTGTTGTAATGTAAGGTGTTGTTCATGTCAGTGCTTTTTATATACAAATTGGTTTCCAGTTTATTGCCTTGCTTAGATACAAGTACATCCAAAAATGGTACTTGGTTCAAATCAATGTTGTTGGTGAATTTTATGTGATCATCGACATTGTTATTATGATCTAGAAATTGTAACAAATCAGAATGTGGGCCTTTCCATATTAAGAAAATATCATCAAATCAAAGTAACGCCAATCAGCAATCAAATGTGTACTCCAGATGTTGTTTGATAAAATGTTGTCCATTTCAAAGCGGTACATGTAGAGATTAGCATAACAAGGTGCTGCGCAGTTGCCCATGGAAGTTCTGGACAATTGTTGATAATATTCTTTGTTCCAGCGGTAATAAATATGAAATAAGGTGAATTGAAGTAACTCCAAAAGGAATACCTTTAATCCTTCGTCAATTGGATGGTTAAGTAAAAAAGATTCCACTGCTTCTATGCCCTGTTGATGAGGAATGGATGTATATAAAGAACAAACGTCTATTGTACATAGCAAGGTAGGTGTGTCTTCATCCAATTGTATGTTGTTAATCTTGTTCACAAAATCTGTGGTGTCACGCAAATAAGTGGACATGTTCTGAACGAGTGGTTGTGACAGTCAATGTATTTCCCAGTTGGTTCATGGATGGTATTTATTGTAGAAATGATGGGTCGAAATGGTGGCCTTTGTAGATTTTTATGTACTTTGAGTAGCATGTATATTGTAGGGCTTCTGAGGTGATCAAGTAACTGGTATTTTTGCAGTTTTCTGTAATGGTGCCCATTTCGCATGCTCTCACAACTATGGATTGTAGAATTGTTTGGAACTCTTCTGTGGGATTGTTAGGTAATTTCAAGTAGATAGATGCATCATGGACATGTTCCTCCACGCTCTGCAAGTAAAATGGAGTGTCAAGGATCACCAAAGCACCCCCCTTATCGGCTTTACAGCAAGTGATGTTGGTATTGTTAGCAATGCTGTAGATGGCCTATCTCTTTGTTAGTTAAATTAGAGGCTTTTGGGTTGTGTTTTTTGTGTATTTCTTGAAGTTCCTCAAGTATAACTGTTTCATAAGAATCCAGCGTTTTATGACTCAAAGGTGCCATGAAGGTGCTTTTCTTTTTCAATCCCATGGTGGTATCTTGGCTAGAGGATGTTTCGACTGTTGCCACGTTTTTGAAAAAATGCTTCAGACGTAAGCTTCTCAAACTTGAATACGGAAATCTCAGTTTCTAAGTCATTGGAATGGTGGGTAGGTATAAAGGATGTACCTTTTTACAGTGTCTTTATCTGGAAGTTGGTTAATGTGGTATTCGAAATGTTAATGATCAACGTTGACTCCGGGTTGATTTGGCTATTGGTTGATCTTTGCTTCTTGCTGGCTTTTGCCCTCCGGGTTCGACGCTTACATGATGGCCTCTCTCTAAAAAATGAGTGCCGGTTGTAGAGATGGTTGATGGTATAGTGCTGTTGTCAGGAATGTTGATTTCTTTGCTGGGACGGTCTCTGTTAGGTCCTGGTTTCTTAATAGACTCATTGGATGTTGAACAAACACCATCAGTTGACCCGTTGGAAAATGGACGTTGTTGTCTGCGCTGGGCATAGATATCTGCCCAACTATAAACTTCGCCAAGTTTATAGTCTATTGTGTCTCTCTTATATTTTCGTATTTTTCTTTCGTCAATTTCTTTGCCATAGCTGTCAAGTTGTTTGTTGATATCATTCAAGAATGTGTCTAGTTCATCAGCTGACAGTTTGGTGTTTAGGTCTCTTGATTTGGTCGATTTCCTTTTCATGATCCTCAATTACTTTTTCTAATTCATCAGCAATCAATAAAATTAAATCGAGCAAGCATTTGTTGAGGATTGCATACCAACGTTCTGTAAACTTCGGATTATTCTTACAAAGAGTTGACTTGAGGGAAAATTAATAAGTGCCCATGTGGCTTGACATATGTAGGAAAAACTGAAAGGAAGATAAAGGTCCGCCTAACAGAACATAAAAGTAACATCAGAAATCATTCAGAGAAGTCACTGGTAGCGATCCATTTCACTACACAGAAACACATCAGCCAATTTCTGGTACTAGAATTGGTTCCTCTCCTTGAAGGTGTCGATAACAGAAAACGTCTGTTACAACGAGAACTGATCTGGATAAAAAAAATTGGACCCATGCCAACCGAAGGGTTTTAATGATCGTTTAGAATACAGTTGTTTTTTTGTAAAATAATTGACGGCATTGACATGGATTACCATCCCTTGCTCCCGTCATCATATGAACAATAACAGCACTTCTATTGGTGATTTATATTGCATGACTTTGATAACATATGAAAAATATTTGTCCTTTTTTGAGATTTACATGAAGTTCTCCTTACAGTCTCCTCATATCTTCCACTCATTCTAGCTAATCTTTCTTCTCTCCTACACACTCACAGATGTCGCATCTTTATCGAGTTTTTTTCACTGGTTTTTTTATCGTCCGTTTTACACATGGCGTTAGTTCCGTCCAGTCCTCTTTTTATTTTTGCTTAATCTGATCCCGTCGTTAGGAAAACACGTTTTAAGCGTCATGGGCTTACGTACACCCATAAGACTCTTGGGTAGTTTTGGCAGAAACTCGTAGAAGTTCCGAGCGTTCCGGGATGAGTTCTTCACTCTGACACTTGGTAAGCTACTTTGACTGTTCACACAGTGACTTGCTTTCTCTGCAGCTCATTACTTTATAGATTTTTTACTCCCCGCTTTAATTTCTTTCAGTTCCGGAGTCGCATTTGAAATTTAAGCTGTTTATACAGACTCAACGCTAAATTTGACCCGGCATTTCAATATTTACTGGGTAGATTTTCTCAGTTTAAATGCAGCACTTTTTATGTTTTTCTCCTTCACCTTCATTAGAATCGGTCACTTGAAATTAATGCATTATCACCGCCTGTACGACAGTTAGCTATTTGCGCTTGCTTAGGCATCCTTGCCACCATTTTTTAACGAACCACAAAACTTTGGGTTATTGGATTCCGCTTCCCTCCGATTAACACACTTTCACTGAATCTGCAACGGCTTGCTTTCACGCGGATTAACGCATTAGGGAATGCACGAGTTTATGTTACACCGGAGACGATTATTTTCATTGGCACATGTTCCTATTGAACTATCTTCACTACTCTTTATTTTTTCAGTGCAACCTGTTTTCTAACTTTTGTGCACCTTGTTCTCTTTACGAAACCCTTTCTAAGCATGAAAGTACATAAAAATTACAACCATTATGGAGCCGATCAGCGATTGATTTTGGTTTATTACTTTTTTGTTTCAGACCATTCCCCTGATGAAGGGATTTTTCCCGAAATGCATTGGGAATACAGTAATGTCGAGGTTTAATTGTTAAAAAGAAAAAATCATATGAAATTATGACACTCAATTTGCATGCAATGGAAAACATTGTGAGTTGAAAAGAAGTCAATAAACATGCAGAAAACAGCAAAACATTTGAATAAATTCATTTTTTCAAACTGAAATCAGAGGGCCTTGAACCCCAAGGAGTGCAAGAAGGGGACACTGGGTGAGACTAATCCAGTGCTTTTTCATAGTTCAGAAAGACACACAGATACCCTTTCTGCCCCCTTTCTCAGGTTCTCCTGTTTAGTCTTTCCCCTGTCCAACAGGGCTCTGCTCTGGGCACTGTCAAGGGATATCTTTCTGAAATCTCTTTTTCTTTGGTTGCCTGACCAAACTTCTCTTTTCCAATCTCCTATTGTATATAGGGTTGTGAAAGGTTTGGAACATACTGCGCCCCCCCCCCCCCCCCACTCCTTTTGTTATGCCCCAGTGGGACCTCAATCTCAGCCTCACTTTCCTTATGTGCGCTCGCTTTGAGCCTCTGCACAACTGTCCACTCAGGCTCCTTACCTTCAAGACGGCTTTTCTCATGGCTATAACATCTGCCTGAAGGGTCAGTGAGCATAAGGCTTTGCCATACAAGCCTTCTTAGCTTACTATCTACCCAGACAACCTGGTGCTTTGTACGATAGCTTCCTTTCTTCTGAAAGTGGTCACCCCATTTGATATAGGCCAATCCATCACCTTGCCTACTTTTTTACATTCTGCCTCATACCTCCAAAAAAGAGGAGCGACATCAACGCCCGTACCCAAAAAGAGCATGGTCGTTCTAACTTGACAGCACATGAGAGTTTTGGGTCGAGGACCAACTCTTCCTGGGGTGGAGAAGTGTGGCTCAATGGTTAGAGTGGCAGACCTCGATGCAGAGCACTGGTCCGGGACCAGGGTTCGATTCCCGACGCGGCAGGGTCTCGGGCTATAAATTCCTCGGACCTGATATTCTCGCATCAGTGCCTATTCTAATCATGGGTCCCACGCTGCAACTCTGGGCAATAGCTTGCTTAGTCTCCACAACGGCCCCAACAGCGCTGGGATGCCTGGCTTCACCATGGGGGTGCCAAGGAGTGGACACTTCACACGGATAGCCAGGAAGGGTTCCTACAGCGGTATGAGTACAGCGCGGAGATACCCCCAGGGGTGATTCGGCGCTATACAAGCACATACACATTTACATTTATGTCAGTGCAAAGAAAGGACAGACTGTACAGAAGAGAACCATCTCCCGATGGATCATTCTCTGTATCAAAGTCTGCTAGCATTGGCTACGAAGCAATACCCTGAGGGTTTGCACGCTCAATACACCGGAGATAAAGCTGCAACCACTGTGTTAGCTCACGGAGTTCCTGGCCTGGACATCTGCCAAGCAGCAACGTGGGCTTCCATGCACACGTTTACCAAGCACTACTGCCTGGCCAGAAAGGTCCGTGGGGATGGGCACTTTGACTGTTCGGTCCTGCAGAACTTCCTCATGTGAGATTGGTCTGCAGACCCACCTCCGGGAAGGTATTGCTCGGGTATCTATTCTAAGGTAAGAATTCTGCGGCTAGAAGTCAATTAGATAATCTAGTTACTTACCTTCAGTAACGCCTTATCTGGTACAGACTATCTAGCAGCATATTCCTTACCGACCCAACCATACTCCCCGCTCTGTGACCGGATCTCTAGGGACAGGGCTTTCCCCTTTCAGGGCCCTAGTTTTCCACACCTGTGGTCAGTGTACTTCGTGGCTCTGCACTTCTGGCATGGAAAGTCACAAAAAGTAACTTACATCAGAACGCCTGGGTGGTGCCTATATAAGCACTGTGAACGTCATTTCCGGCGCGGACAACGAAACCACACCGAGCCGAAATATGCCACCTACCAGCGCATAGTGGTACTGCTCACGAAAATTTCGGAATACAGTCTGACACCAGGGCATAATTCTAAGGTAAGGAATCTGTGGCTAGATAGAGCCTTTACCAGATAAGGTGTTACCGAAGGTAAGCTACTTATTCATTAAGCTATCATGAACAGCAACCCCATTTATCTGACAGACAAGCGTATTATCCCCAGAGGCTCTCGTCACATGCACTGAACATACACCATCAGAAATGGAGAAGGGCAAGAAAGCCAAAAATTAGAGACAATCCTCCTCTAACTCTGCATCTAAGACCTGCACCATCACACCCATATCCATCACAACCCCCAAACACCTTCTATAGTTTAGAAAAGAGTTGAAGACACACCCCGTTAAAGAACATTACATCCCGAAGCAGTAAAAGCCCACTTGTGACTGCCAGTCCAAGCACTCACTCAATGTATCTAAGCCTTTGCCTACATATAGCACATACAAGAAAAACTAAAGGACGCTTATAAACACCTCTATGCATCCAGGGGGCGTGGCCAACATCTGATGGAGGAGGAGCCTTCCTCGAGGGACTCCTGCCGGCCGATCCCCATTGAATATTACCCTGTGGACCAAGGCTGCCCTGGGGGCTCCATCTGCCCCCCCTAACTCCCCTCACAATACAGGTGGTGGCGCGCCTTCTTTTTTACAAGGACAGAGATCAAATAATCCGACAGCCCCGGCATAAAGACCATCTAATAGTGGACAACAGCACTGTCAGAATTTTCCCTGATTTCTCTAGAGAGGTTCGGAGTCAATGGTCATCTTACCTAGCAGTAAAGAAAAAACTAGACCACATGGAAGTACAATTTGCTATGCTTTTTCCGGCACATCTTATAGTGGTGACCCTGATGGGTACTCAATTCTTAAATACACCCCAGGAGTCTTCAAAGAACCACCAGACACACCCCCCTGGATCAACAATGAGAGTGGCCACCCAACAACAGGGAGACTGAAATAGACATATTGTGGCCCCCTCCAGAGCCGTAAAGCAGCAAGAAAAAGTGGTGGCGGCAGTATGCACCCAACATAGGCAAAGCATCCTCTCTAGCTGGAGATGAAGAGCAAGACTGATTCAGACCACAGCTCCATCCCGATGGGGTGGGGGGGGGAGGGGGGGGGGGGTTCACAGCCACGACATGCCGACTGTCACCCCTGGGACAGCAGGCGAGATCATCTGACCTCATTCCATTGCCGCAGGTATAAAAAGGGACCAAGAGGAGGGGATGAAAGACACCCACAAATGCACCCTGAGATAAGACTGGGGGGGGCCGTGGGAGATGGGCTTTCCCCCGGGGGTATGATGATTAATTTTTGAAATATTCACTGGGTGGGTGAGAGGCCGGTGGGGCCACAGAATAGGATGCTACCGATGCGAGGGAGAATGGCTCTACCCCACGAGCACATTGTTTTTCATGGTTTGTATAAGTTTGGATGAGGGGGGTTTGCTCACTTGTCCTGGGGAGGGGGAGTTGGGGTGTGGTGGTTCTAATACTTAAGGGGTTGCAGGAATTAAAGGCCAGAAAGCGATACACCAGAAATCAAAGGTGTGCTCCCGCCCTCATTCATGGAGAGACTGAAGCTCGTGGGATTCACCTGCACTATTCTAGTCCTGCACTAATGTCTGCCCCCCCCCAATCCTAGATGATTATTACGTGGAACATAAGGGGGATGCACACTATGTCCAAGCACTATAAAATGTTCTCTTATTTGAATAAACTAGGGGTTCACATAGCCCTCCTACAGGAGACCCACCTACTGGCTAACAAAGGGGAGGCACTTAAGCGTAGATGGCGAGGTCAAGCATACTACACATCATATTCAGCATTCGCCAGGAGGGAGGGGGGAGGGGTTATGGTTTGGATAAGAGCAGGGATCCCATTCCAGAGCACTGGGGAGGTGATAGACCCAGATAGCCTCTATGTGGCAATAACAGGCAGACTAGACGGCCGGGACATAGCAATAGTCAGCATTTATGGCCCTAACACAGATCAGGGGGCCTTCCTGGCTGGGATCTCACATATACTGGTGGCCTACCTCCCTGACTGTAATCGTTGGGGGGACTTTAACTGCATAGCTGACCCTCGAAAAGACCGTTCCCAACCCCCGCTTAGAGATGCTCCAATGCATAAAACAGTGCGATCATTTAAGGACTGGCAGAGTAGATAGGGTATAATAGACTCCTGGGGACAACTGAACCCCCGAGGGCAGAGATTGCTCTTACTACTCCCTGGTACATTACCTCCACGTCAGATTGGACACGTTCCTGTGCTCCCTGGACATTTGTGCCCAGACTTAATCAGTGGAATATCTAACACGCACAATCTCTGACTACAATCCAGCCCTCCTCCATAGACGTTGGGGCCGCTTGCAGCAACGTATACCAACATGGTGACTCAAAGCTGAACCTCTAGAGGATCTGGTATTCCTTGAAGAAATTAGAGGGCACATTGCGAATTATTTTGCTGACAAGGTAAACACGACCTCGTCTAGGCTGACCGATTCGGACACCTTTAAAGTAGTGCTTAGGGGCCGAAGCACAGCAGCCTGTGTGAGAGTCCTATGTTCACTCAAAACAGAGCTAGAAGCCTCAGATCAGGCACTCCGTACATAAGAAAGATCAAGACCAGGGCATCATGAGCTGGGCCAGGCCCTACTGGACGCCAAGGAGGAAGTGGCCAAGCACACGGAAAGTTTGCAGAATTTCGACTATAAGAGATATATGGACCAGATGCACACAGAACGGGATTCTTACTGGCTTTTTTGGCTAACCCAGCTCGGAGGGGTTCCCCAATACTTGGAAGTTGGGGACAGTGAAGAACGTATACTATACCGGCAAGAGGAGATAAATTAGAGATTCGTGGGGTTCTATGCCAATCTCTGTAGCAGCCGGCTAAGACAGGTAGAGGGAATTATTAGGAGATACTTAGCTACTATCCCACTTCCCACCATAAGGGCAGAGGAGGCGGAAACGTTGGGCACCCCTATTGACATACAGGAGATAAGAGCATCTATTAAGAGGATAATCCTAGAGGTTTACGCTGCCTATGCAGAGGAATTAGCCCACAGGCTGGTTGACTTGATTGCAGCGGCAATGGATGAAGGGCACCTCCCTAGTACCACCCGGAAAGCACTGATAGTCCCTCTGTTCAAGTCAGGTAAATCCCCCCTGGAGTGTGGGACGTACAGACCGCTAGCCATGCTCAACCTAAACCTTAAGATACTCAGCAAAATACTAGGAACCAAACTCCAGCCATTAATGCCTGACCTTATACACTCTGATCAGGCAGGATTCATGATAGGCCGAAATACTGCGCTCAATATACAGTGCCTTATGATAATCATGGAGGCACATGACAGGGTAGGGGGGGGAGGGGATGGTCTTTGCTGTTGATATTGAAAAGGACTTCGACAGTCTTGAATGGGAGTTCATGTATGGAGTCATGAAAAGAATGCGCCTGGGACAAGGCTTCTTGAAATGGGTCAGACTGCTCTATACAAGACCCTTGATGTGGATCAGGACAGGCCGAACCGCTGATCTGGGGAACCTTCAATGGGTACTCAGATGCCTGGAATACTAGAGGTGAAAATATACCACTCCGTCCCGACATATTCGAGGGCAAACTGGGGGCGGCCATACAGTCTTTGAGGACCTGCATGAAGTTTTGGAAAGGCTTCCTGCTTTCGTTAGTGGGGAGGGTGGCGCTATTAAGAATGGTGGCACTACCGCGATTATTATGTGTTTTCACGGTGCTTCCAATATGGCTACCCCCAAAGTGTCATACTGACTTGCACTCCTTAGTGATGAGTTGCCTCTGGGGCTTGGGGCGTAGAAGGGTAGCCCTGAAAACAATGCAGCGTCTGACTGCGGAAGGGGGCCTTGCAGTCCCCAATTTCGAAAGATATTACCTCGCTGCTCAATTACCGTGGCTGGCCCGCTGGCTGGCATGTCAGCAGTCACAGGCACAAACACATGATTCCATTAACGTCAGACTTGCATGTTTCTATTCAAGTTGTTGTTGAGGGTAGGCAGAGGTCCAATAGATGACACAGGCGATGTAAAAGTGATACGGCGCTGTTGGGGATGCTGCCTCCAAAAGACGCCTACTCATCTGACCTCCCCAAAATGATATTAAGAATACTACCACGTGGGGGACACTGGGAGGGCCTCGTAGACTGGATAAAGGCGGGGTCGTCACGACGGGGAGACCTATATAGGGACGTGGAACTCCTCCAACTCGAAGACTTTCGAGAGGGATTCAACTTCCCCCCCATGGCTATTTCTTATTGCACGGGTTTGTGGCGGCGATCCGAGAACAATGGGGGGGCGGGGTGGAAATGTCCAAACCGCCACGTCATGCCTCTTGTAGCTACATTGGTACTGCGGGGGATAGAATCAAAGTGGTCACCTGCCTCTATGGGGCTCTGGGTAGAGATACCCTTCAACCGCTGACCGGTTTCCGTGATAGATGGGCTGAGGACCTGAATACCCCCCTAGAAGACAAAGATTGGGAAAATATACAGGCTGGGACCCTTAGGATCCCGAGAAATTCCAGGTTTCAATACATTTCTTTACACTACATAGGGCATACCTTACCCTGGGACGAATTAATACATTCTTCCACTGGGACGACGCGAGATGCCCAAGATGCGGAGAGGTGGGGGCAGAACTCTTCCATATGCTCTGGACATGCCCGGAGTTAAGGAACTACTGGAATGAAATCACTAACACAATCGGAGCGATTATAGAGCACCCAGACCCCTCTACCCATGCGCACAGTCTCTTGGGCCTGTTCCCCCCACAACTCCAAAACATGGGTCACCAGAAGATTTCAGGACCTGGCCCGGATACTGGCTAAAAGAGAAATAACGCGACATTGGAAGGACCTTGAGGGGCCTGACTTTCAGTAGTTGGAAACATGGCCGGGATGTGAGGGGAGGATTTGCCTTAGAAACACTCATCAGGGGATTGGATCAATTGAGAGAGCCAGGATCTGGGAAGCATTGGTGGATAATGCAAAGGACCCAGAATCCGCATCAGGGGGACTGTCTCCTCGGAGGAACCCGGTGCAACAGAACTTGGACGGGAAGGGACCCCAAGCTAACTCGGACATACCCGAGCATATCTAAAGGATTGAGCAATAGGTTGGAAGGTAGCACAGATGGGACAGCATTACAACTAGATAATACAACATAATTATATTAATCCCTAGAGTATGGAAAAGGCCTGCAACGGGTAAGGGGATCTGGGAGGGATTAGAAAGTTAAAGGGTTAGTTTGCATGCTATAAATAGCTTTCTCAAATAAGAGACACCGCAATCTGATTACATACTGAGAGTGATAAATAATGAATAACTGAACTGTACTGTTTGCCTCATGACAACTGTAAAAACCGATAAATGCAGTTTTTTTTTAAAAACACCTCTATGCGCTCATCTGATTTTAGGATAGCAAATCTATACTTTGCAAATACTTGCTGCTTTTTGAGTTTCTGATCAGCAAAAAACATGATTGTATTACAGTCTAGCTCCAATGTTTCCAACGAATTGTCAATCCTTTTTAAAACTTTTCATGTGTGTGCTTTTCTACTAGCCGTTCAAACTTCTTTCAGATGATGGCAAAATGCCATTAAATGAAGCAAGTGCACAGGTCACGCTATACGAAATTCGTGTGCCAATTTAGGTAAAAATTCTTGGAAGGTTTGGGATATATCCATGGTAACCAACACAAGCTGGTTATGCAATGCTGCTTCGGTGCAGTAAGCAGAGATGCTTTAAATTGTGCGTTTTTATAACCTCAACTGTTTTCAATATACTACTTGTAATAATATCGGAAATTAGAACATTTTCAAAGCGAGCGCTTGAAAGGTAGTAGTGGGGTAGTAGCAGAATGTAGTTATCAAGCTTAATAATGAAGAGGAGGAAGATGCATCATTAGAAAAAAAAGTGGGGACGAAAAATTGGACAACCATATATTTTAGGGGTACATTTCAAATGTACATATTGGTGAAATAAAAAAAGGGAGTTGATTTGCACCCACTTTTACTAGGCTGCCTCGAAAGTATGCATATCTTTTTATAACTCACACTTGCACACAGACACTCATTTTTGCACTTCTTGAGTTTTAAGTCAACGAGGCTGGAAGCGCCTGAACATAATGCATCAGGCAATGTCAATGTATCCCATACCTGCCTTTGAGCCTCTGCTAGGTTGTAGGGCAGCGCCCCCTCTTCCAGAGGAGCTATCCTTTCAATGTCGGCTAACGTCATACGTCTAGGAGAACAAGCAAAAAACATCAACAGATTTGACTGGCGTAGCCGAAAACAAAGAAAACCACAACAGCACTTTATTCCTTGTATTTTAATATCTTAACTCTACAATTTAAACAAGAAACAAGAGAGTGCTCCACTCACCCGCGAGGCTCATATAAATCTGCTAACTGGAACAAGATGTCTACTTCCATGGGTGTAACCTGACCAAATTTCTGTGCAGCCAGAACAAACTCCTCTGAAAATAAAAAAGGAAATGAAAATAAGCAAAGGAGTCGTGGGCATCCATCAGAAGCTTTAAAACACGTATCACTTTGTAAATCATACCCTGGTTAAGATTCTAGAAAGTGAGGCTGTCTGTCTAAGGGGGAGTTGACAGCCGCGGCAGCATGCTTGGGCTTTGCATTACAGCCTGTTGGAAATAGTTTTCCTTGAACATGAGTCATGAACATCAAGGGGAATGAAATAATGGCAACATCTTAGCACAAGCTCAGACAGTGCTTAATTCATAACATAAATGCAATACTTAAGTGCTGATGTGCAAAGTATTTCTTAAGAGTCCCACTCTCTTTTGTAACTCTGACACTACCCATTTGTGCGCCAGTCCCACTTTGCTCAAAGTATTCGGTAAGTTCTTCCTAAGAATACTTTGAAAAACATAAAGTAAAATAAGAAAACGTAGTCAATTGGGGAGTGAACGACAAACACAATTAGGGCCACTCACACCCTGGGGTACCGGTGGCACTGCACTTGCTGCACCAATGGTAGCCATACCCCTAGTTTGTAATGTTAAGAAATCTCACACTGCTACTGCAAGTACATTTCTCCAAGGAAGGTCTGCATTGCTGCTGCATGTGCTCAGCTTCCGGGAAACTTACAATATTGTTTAAAAAACGGAGAACATTAATGTAATACATTCATTGACATTAAGCACAGCAAGGCTTGACTGCTTCCTGACAGTTTTAGTACAACCCAGTGACATTTGTCATCCTGATCCATGCGTTTCAGCCCTCCACTTTTCATTTCTGAAACAGTTTGGCTGAAATAAATAGAGAAGGTTGGCAAAAATCAAAAATAGTCCACTGTCGTTTAAATTAGGTGCCAGTGAGGCACGTCGGAAACTTCCGGTACAAATTAAGTACCGCACAAGGTCAAGAATGGCGGGTTGCTTCTGTTGGCTCTTGACAGGACCAGTTCGGGAAAAAGACAATAATTCTGTGTTCTCGGAAACAACAATTATCCTTCAAGTGGACATCACAGGAGATAACTTATGTGAAGTGAGACTCGCGTCAAAATTTCCTGATTTACACAGGGCACATTTTTTAGTTCTGGCGTTAGCCAAGGCCACCTGTTCTTTCATTAAAAATCATTATAAAGTGCATACATATATGGACAGATAGGCTTCTTCATGCACTGATTTGTTAGGGTGCATTCACTTTTCGCTCTGCCCACTGCATCATACAGAATGGAGTAGTGGTTAAACCCTCCTCAGCCAGTCGGCGTCTGGAGGATTAGGCTCTAGAGTGACAGCACTACACCAAGTACTATCTTCTTCCACATTAGGACGAACAGAAAAGAGTCCACAGGTAGAGAATATCACCACAACTGTTAGACCTGGCGCCTGGGTGTAGTTTCCCCCCCAACTAATTGCCTTCAGACCCCCTGTTTTGCGGACTTCGTTCTAGGACTCAGCACAATCATTTTAGCACTGGTTAGCAGTGGTAAATTGTGCACGCTCCTTAAAACAAGGTAAGATTGCGTTCTACCAAATTGGCACATTTAATTTATTTGCACGTCCCTAGTAAAGAGGCACTACAGCGCCCAGGGACTGTTAATTAAATGCTACTAGTGGGCCTGCAGCCCTTTTTGTGCCGCCCACTTAAGTAGCTCTTTAAATCAGATCTCAGGTGTGCTATTGCAGCCTGTGTGTGCAGTTATAAACTGCCATTTCAACCTGGCAGAGTGACCGTTTACAAGGCTCAAATCTTTCTTTTCAATACATTTAACTCACCTCTGGCGGAGGCCGTGGACAGCCCAGAGGGCATGCCACAATGCATTTAAAAAGTAGAACATGCACTTTTAAGTCTTACATGTCCTGATAGTGAAAAACTACTACATTTGTTTTTCATTACTGCAAGGCCTACCTCTCCCATTGAAGTTACCTTAATACATTTAATAAGCTGCAAGCAGTTTATGTTTGATGTTTGGGGTCTTTGGAATTGTAATGAAAAATCCTAACTTATGATGAAGACGGATTTGAAATTACAATTTTGAAAATGCCACTTTTAGAAAGTTGCAAAAAGAATACATTGATGGACGAAATGCTGAACAATGTCACTCACCCCAGTACATAGATGTAGGCCTAAATCCATTGGTTTTTTTTTGCTCACCAAGCAACCCCAGTTTGGACCTAGTCTTATGCAAATCAATCTCGACCCTCCTCTCCATGAGAATAGTCCAGCCCGAACTGCCAAGTCAGGTCCTTCCTGGACCGGAAACAAGCATCCTACGACAGGTTTCGCTGTATCACTCCTCATCATCCAGGATAGCTTGAATTCAGTGGCATGGTTAGCACGGGACCCGCGGCTGGTCAGCCCGTCTCACTTGGTGTGACAAATGCAAAAAGAAAGATTGATAGACAGAATGCTGAACGATGTCACTCACCCCCAGTACAGAGATCTGGGCCTAAATCCATAATTTATTTTCCTCACCACACCAACCTAGTTTGAACCTAGCCATAAGAAAATCAGTCTTGACCCTGCTCCCCATAAGCACAGTCCAATCCAAACTGCCTAGCCAGGTCCTCCCTGGACCAGAAACAAGCATCCTTGGACCAGTTTCAGGGTATCACCCTCATGGAATGGAATGATGAGCAAACAGACCTGAAGACTATTTTTATATTTTAAAAAACTGGATCCCACACAATAGAAATCAAAGAGCTCCCCTTTCTATTTGTGAAAGAATAACGGTAGAGTCTGTCTGGGGTACAAGATGACAGGACGTTTCAGGAGAAAATCGAGAGTATTTATCTGAGGTTTCCAGTGGCTAACACTCCTGAGACTCTTTTCTATCCTAGGGAAGACTAACAACTGTAAAGTCAATATCTTGGACACATTTTCTGCCCTCAGGGAACTGCATGATAGGGAATTACACCTCCCAAATCAAATGCACCCACCCCAGTCCTCCCCACATTCTTAAGCCTTTACCAGACATCATTTCCACGTATCTCATTGCCCTATATAACACTATTATTGAAGTGGGCATCTTCCCTCAAATCTGGAAGTAGCCCACTGATATTCCTCTTTTTTTCACAACCTTCGCTAGATCCTATGGGATTGAAATATTTAAAGCCAATATCTCCGCTTCCTCTTTTTGCTAAGATCCTGGAGAGAGACTTGAATCAGAAATAGTGTAGTGTAACTGACTAAATGAATCCACTGCTTATGTTTGAAGGACGTGCCCGAGGTGGCCACAGTACGGTATCAGTACTAGTGGCGGTGGCAAGTGAGATCAGAGGGGAGCTTGGACGGTTGGCTCTGCCTCTCTTAGCTTGTTGGACCTCTCAGAGAAATTTGACACTGTGTACACTCCGCATTGGTAGTTTGCCTGAGAAGATAGAGGTTTGGCGAGAAGATAGAGGCTTTACTGTTTGGCAGGGATGTGACCCCTTGGTCCAGTGCCTGATTGCCAGAGGAGCTAGGTGCACTCCCAGTGCCAGTTGATTCTGCAAGAAATGTGGGAGTTGTATTGGACAGCTCCCTATCCTTTGAGTCTCTTGTCAATCAAGTCTCAGCTTCCTGTTTTGCAATTCTGCGGATACTAAAAAAATATTACCGGTCATTCCCAGCAAATCATGCAAGAATGTTATCAAGGCCTTAACTGCCTCCTACTTTGATTACTGAAATACTGTAATCTTGATTCCAATTAGCGCAGAATGTGGCAGCTTGTCTCATCCTTAATCTTCAGAGGCTGCCGTCGATAGCCAAAGACCTAGATTAACTCCACTGGCTTCTATCATGAAAAAGGGCCATGATTAAAGGTGTGTGTTTGGCACACAGGCGCTCAATAACTAAGGTCCCAGTTTCACTGATTTCAATGGTATTTTCCTACCCATTACTTGAAATCCAATAGCAAGAGAGAGATGGTGGCTCTGAGGAACAAACGCAGAAGGCGGGGAGGTAAATCATTTTCCTATCTTACGGCTAAGCTTTGGAACTCGCTGCCTCTAGATATTAGGTTCACTGAAAGTCATGCTGCCTTCAGGAAACGTTTAAGGACCTAGCTGTTGACACTCCAACCTACTTTTTTCTGCTGCCAGTTCCTGGTTTCAGGCTTCTAGCGCCAAGATGCCTTTGGGTATTGGAGCTCATTATGAGTTTCATGAGTTTAGAGATAACATCTCATCCTTGACATCATTGATGAAATCTCTAAAGCGTCAAATAATGTATCTTTTCCTAATCGGTTTCTGAAAGTAACAAACAACACAATGATTAAAGGAATGCATGCAATAAACTCAGCCACTGGCAAATGCTGAAAGACCATCGTTTCGCCATCAATTGTGCTACTAAAGAGACCAGTCTAATGCAAATCAGCCTTAGTTCTGCTCCAAAAGCAACAGTGCAAGCCGAACTGCCAGACCAGGTTCCTTTGCAAAGGGAACACAAGGAATTCGAGACCAGTTTCTGCCTAATTAGGACTCATTAGTGAAGAATAGTTCGAATTCGGTGGCACAGCGAGCACAGAATGCAAGTCTGGGCACAACTGCCACACTTAGCCCATTAATTAGATATTAACAGTTAAAGTGGACTTAGATGGGATATTGAGAGCATCACTTAAAATAATGAAGTGGCATAGGGCCGACATAGATCCTCTGCTTCCAAAGTCTCTTTCAGTTCACTCTTAAGTGGCTAGAGCTACCGACCTAGGAACTTGGGGAACCAGGTTTGAATCCCAACATCGGCTTAATAGCCTGTGATTCTGGAACAATCCCTTAATTTCCTTTATGCCAAAAATGGATATTATATATATATATATACGCTTATACTCTCAGCCTGTGGCCTGCACTATTAGCATTATAGCACTTCTGCTAAAGGCTATGCAAGTTGTTAAATACACCATTTCTCGTGCTGTCTGCACTCAGCCCTGGAGAAAGCTTTTAACATAGACCTGAGAGAAAGCTTTTAACATCTGTACTAGACCTCTGCTCGGTTATATTTATGGCTATGAGATAACTAGATGTTGAAGTGGAGTACAGCTGTTTCGGGGATGTTACTGGTGATGAGATATATGATGTCATCATAACTTCCCTGTAAATGAAGTTCCTCACAAAAATCTATTCTAGCCTCTTTAGCAAAGATAAAGTGTCTGTTTGACCTCTTGGTGACTATGTACACCACAAGAAGGTGGCTGTCCTCTGGCATAATCTACCTTCTCAGTGTGGTGAACAGTAGCTGCATCCTCTTCCAGGTAGAGGAATAATCTTGCAATTTAGGTGTGGTGTACACGCTTTCTTAATGAGATAGTAACTATTGACAGAAATTATATTTAAGCATCTGTTATTTTGTGAATGAGTAAACACAAAGAACTTCCCTTAAAGAGCAAACTACTTACCTTCTTTATTACTCTTTCTGGTGGATACTCTGTCTAACCGCAGATTCCTCACTTTGATTATATCCTCAGATGGCAGGCTAAATCAGAAAAATTAAATGCGTCACCAGGTGGCATTGTGCAATGCCACATCATTGCCATTCCACTCCGGAAGGGACTAACTGAGCTGCCCAAAAATTCTCTCTAGGCACATTGACGTCAGTTTCTTTCACTAATCCATCCATGCCCTCACTCAGACTCGGAGCCCCCTAACTAACTGCAAAGACCTAAGTGCATTGCTCTTTTGGGATCATTGTTGACAGAAGAGATCATACCACTGATTGGGAGGCAGGAGTTCAGTGAGAAAGTTGTGGTTAGCTAAAGTAGCTACCAGAAAGTGTGTTACCCAAGGTAAATGATTAGCTCTTCTGATGGACACTTCTAACTGCAGATTTCTTACCTTGTCACTAGATACTAAAGTAGTACCTTCCAAGGTGGTGGGTCTGTGGAATGGTGCAAACGAAATGCCCATCTCGACAGACCTGACTGTTGAAGCAATATTGTTTCGTGAACATGTGCACAAATGCCTGCGTAGCTGCCTGACAAATATCCAGGACAAGTACTCTTCATGCCAACACAGTGGTAGCAGCTTTGGCACTGGTGGAGTGAGCCCACAGACCTTCTGGAGGCTACTTCTTTGCCAATGCATAGCAGATCTTGATGCATAGGACTATCCACAAAGAGATGATACATTTCTGCACCAACTTCCCTCCCATTGCCCAGGAGAACCACACAAAGAACCGATTTTTCACTGTATGTTCCTTGTTACAATCAGTAAAAAGGCTGAGCTCTCTCTTGGGGTCCACACAAAGGAATCTCTCTTCTTCTTTCGAGGTATAATGTGTACAAAGGTGGTCAGAAGAGTAATGGCTTGTCCAATGTGAAAAGACATAATCACAGGAACACAGCTTGAGTCCTTTGCACCAATTTGTATTGGAAAAAAGTGGTTTAAGAAAGCTGGACTGAGAGGGCCTGAAGTTCACTCATCTGACGTGCAGATCTGATCACCACCAGGAAGACGGTAAGGAAGGGGAGTAGTGGCAATCAACAACTGAGCATTCGTTCAAAAAGGATAAACACCAGACAGCAGATGACAAAATTTAAGTCCCAATGTGGTATTACAAAGCGTGTTGATGGAAACATATGCTGCAAATCATTTAGGAAATGCATAACAATCAGTGATTTGAACAAGGACAGTTGGTCCAGCAAACATAAATAGCCCAAAAGAGCTGACTGATGACCTTTAACATTGCCCATATAAAGGCCATTCTCGGCTAAAAACAAATGCATACAACAACAAATCCAACAGTTTTGCCTGCAATGGGTCCACATGTTCAGTACCACACCATGCAATAAAGTTGTAACAGTGCTTTGTATATCCAGATTTTGTGGCAGTGGGCCTGGCCGCAAGGTTCATATCACGAAACTTGGGAGGAAGATCAAAAGAAGTCAAATGCTGCCTCTCAATCTCAATACAATACCATGCACTGATTCTGTGGCAGGAGAGCCTTTCGATCTGGAGGCAGTTCTCAGATCCACAAGTTTCAGGTTCCACACTCTCATGGACCAAACTGGTGCCACAAGGCTGACTTGGGCCTGGTCATCCCTGATCTTAAAATCTCAGGGCAGGCAAAGTAGCAGTGGGAAGGTGTAAATGAGTCTCGTGCTACACTCTATGCGGAATGAGTCTCAGAGAGAGCTTTCTTATTCTTAAAACTATAAAGTTGTCCTGTGCCACCTCCGGATGCAGCAGCGGTTCATGATCCTCATAGTTTTGCCACCTAAGATTATCTATGCTGGCGTTTAACAATCGCGCCAGGTAAAGCACCACGAGGGAAATGCCCTGATGATCCAGCCAGGTCATAGGAGAAGAGCCTCCTGGCACACGAACCCGGACTCTAGCCTGCCCTGCATGCTGCAGTACCACATGTTGGTGGAACTCAGGGTGCTTCGGGACCAGAGATGGAATCAGGTCCCTAGTGGAACTGAAGCAGGTCCGGGAAGCACGGTGATGCCCTTACGCCTTCTCTGAAGTGTGGCAGGAAGGGGTCAAGTCCCATCTGGACTTCTTGTGATTTTCTTTGATTTATCTAAAGATTTTGAACTTTGGGAGAAAAATCATGACATTACTCTCAACTTCGACTTGGAAAGGACCTGTGTAGGGATCTGACAGACATGGTTTCCGACCTTGTAGTTTTGGAAGGCGTTTCCTCTAGCACACTGGAAATTTTCTGAAGGAATAATGTCTATTCACAAGTGAAGAAAAAACAGCAGCAGAGCTCTAGGTCCCCATCTAAAGGAACAGAAAGAAATTTTTCTATATCCACTATTTTTCTATATCCACTCTAGCACCCGGGGATTTTCACAAGGTGAGGACTCTGGGGATAGAAGTTTCCATCAGAAACTATTCTATTCAATGCCCATATACGCGAAGCTAATGCAAATGAAAGAACATACTAAAGAACAAGTTACTAACCTTCGGTAACGATGTATCTGTAAGAAACATTAGTTAGTTAGATTCCTCACCTTAGAATATCCCCAGGCGTCAGACTGGATCCGGAAGATTTTTCGTCAGCAATACCCCTTGCGCGTCGCTAGGCGTCGTCTGCGGCTCCGCGTCCGTCGTCGGCGTCGTGCGCCGGGATGACGTCGTCGGAGTACTTAGACGCCGCCCTCGCGCGCTGACGTCAGTTCTTGTACATAGCCTTCCGCGCCAGGAACGCAGAGCCATGCAAAGACCGACACTGGTGCCAAAAATAAAATCTAGGGGCCTGAAAGGACAACCTTAACCCTAGATGTCAGTTCGCAGAACGGGGAGGATGGGAGGGTCGGTGAGGAATCTAACTAACTAATGTTTCTTACAGATACATCGTTACCGAAGGTTAGTAACTTGTTCATCTGAAAGAAACACGTTAGTTAGATTCCTCACCTTAGAATAGATACCCAAGCAATACCATCCCCGGTGGTGGGTCTGCGAACCAAGATCACACCAGAAAGTCCTGGAGGACAGAACGGCCAAAGAAGCCATCCCTCCGGACTTGGCTGTCAAGGCAATAATGCCTGGCAAACGTGTGTAGAGAAGCCCACGTCGCCGCCTGACAGATGTCCTGCAAAGGGACTCCCCGTCCCAAGGCAGTAGTAGCCGCCGTGGCCCGAGTAGAATGGGCGCGCAGCCCAACAGGAGGGTCCTTTTTAGCCAAGGAATAGCAGATTTTTATACACAAAACGACCCACCGAGAGATGGTTCGTTTGTGCACAGCTTTCCCCTTCTTAGCGCCCACGTACCCAACAAAAAGCTGGTCGTCCACCCGGAACTGTTTTGTGCGGTCCAGATAAAAGGAGAGCGCACGTTTTGGGTCCAGACGGTGGAGCCTCTCTTCCTCTTTGGAAGGATGCGGAGGCGGAAAGAAGGTGGGCAAGGTGACAGACTGCCCAAGGTGAAAAGGAGTCACCACTTTAGGAAGAAAGGAGGGACGAGGCCGAAGGACAACCTTGTCCGGATGAACAGATAGGAAAGGAGGCTTTGAAGATAAAGCCTGGAGCTCACTCACCCGTCTAGCCGAGGTGATGGCTACCAGAAAAGCAGTCTTCAGAGTTAGAAGACGAAGAGGGCAATTGTGAAGAGGCTCGAAGGGAGCGCACATCAGGAAGGTCAATACCAGATTCAAGTCCCACTGAGGCATTACAAAAGGGACAGGAGGGAACGTGTGTGTAATGCCTTTGAGAAAGCGTGTAACCACAGGGGACTTGAAAAGAGAAGGCTGATCAGGAAGCCGCAAGAAGGCGGAGAGGGCAGCAAGATAACCCTTCAGGGTGCCCAGGGCAGAGCCCTGCCGGGCCAGAGAAAGAAGGAAGAGGAGAATCTCAGAAAGAGGGGCGGAAAGGGGATCCACAGCCTTTGCTGTGCACCATGCCACAAATTTGTTCCACCGGCAGGCGTATACCGACTTCGTGGAGGGACGCCTGGCTGCCAGAATGATATCACAGACTTCAGGAGGCAAGTCAAATGGCATCAACTGCCGCCGCTCAATCTCCACGCATGGAGGTGGAGGCTGGACAGGTTCGGGTGGAGGACCGTCCCCTGCTGCTGCGACAGAAGATCCTCCCGAAGGGGCAGACGTATCGGGGGATCGGTCAACAGACTGAGTAGCTCGGGATACCAGTATCTTCGTGCCCAATCCGGAGCCACCAAGATGACTTGGGCCCGGTCGCGCCTGATC
Organism: Triturus cristatus; assembly: GCF_964204655.1. NCBI lineage: Eukaryota > Metazoa > Chordata > Amphibia > Caudata > Salamandridae > Triturus > Triturus cristatus. Next base: position 229,482,476 of record NC_140593.1, read on the forward strand.
TTCTTCAGCACTCTGGGCAGAAGTGGTATAGGCGGAAAGGCGTACAACAGACCGCAACTCCACTCGTGACGAAAAGCGTCGCCGAGCGAGTGCCGCCTTGGAAATTCCAACGCGCAGAACTGCTGACATTGCGCGTTCTCTTCGGTGGCGAATAGATCTAACCAAGGCTCTCCCCACTGCTGAAAGAGGCCTTGCACCACTTCGGAGTTCAGACGCCATTCGTGATCCATCATGCACCGGCGGCTGAGTTCGTCTGCTCTGGCGTTCAGAGAGCCCGCCAGATGTTGAACCACCAGGGTGACGCCCTGGTGTTCCAGCCATGTCCAGAGGCGCAGAGCCTCCTGACAAAGGGTCCACGACCCCACCCCGCCCTGTTTGTTGCAGTACCACATGGCGGTGGTGTTGTCCGTGAACACCTGCACGACACTTCCCCTGACAGAGGGAAGGAAGGCTTTCAGTGCAAGCCGGATCGCTCTCAACTCCAACAGGTTGATGTGGAGACGAGACTCCGTCGGAGACCAGAGGCCTCTGATCTCCGCCTCTCCCATATGGCCACCCCAACCCAAGAGGGACGCATCCGTCACTACGACATGCTCCGGTTGGGGAAGGGAGAGGCTCTTGCCCTTGACCCACTCGCGGTCCGTGAGCCACCACTGCAACTGCTGTGCAGTGCCCTCCGAGATCAAGACATGGTCGGACAGGTTGCCGTGATGCTGGGCCCACTGAAACTTCAGGTCCCACTGCAGAGCCCGCATGCGCCGCCTGGCGTGATGCACTAGTAGGATGCAGGAGGCCATCAGCCCCAGAAGCCGCAACACTAGCCTGACCGAAACCCGGGATAGAGGCCGAAAGATGGGAATCAGGGCCTGTATATCCCGGACCCGCTGTTCCGGTGGATGGACCCGGAACTGCGCCGAATCGAGAACCGCTCCGATGAAGAGGAGCTTCTGAGAGGGACTCAAGTGTGACTTCGGCACGTTGATGGAAAACCCCAGCAAATGCAGGAGATCCGCCGTAGTCTGGAGGTGGGAGACGACTGCCTGGGGCGAGCCCGCCTTCAACAACCAGTCGTCGAGATAGGGGAAGACTGGGACCCCTGATCTGCGCAGATGAGCTGCGACCACCGCCATCACTTTCGTGAACACCCGAGGGGCACTGGTGAGGCCGAAGGGGAGCACGGTAAACTGAAAGTGCTCTTGGCCCACCGTGAACCGCAGGTAACGCCGGTGGGCCGGCAGGACGGGGATATGGAAATATGCGTCCTGCAAGTCCAACGCTACCATCCAGTCTCCAGGGTCTAGGGCAGCTAAAACCTGAGCCAACGTTAGCATCTTGAACCTGTCCTTTCGGAGGAAGGCATTGACGTTCCGGAGGTCCAAGATAGGGCGCAGGCCCCCCTTGCCCTTCTTGGGAACCAGAAAGTAGTGGGAATAACAACCACGACCTACTTCTGGACTCGGAACGCGCTCGACGGCCCCCTTGGCCAAGAGAGCCGAAACTTCCTCGCGGAGAAGATCCAAATGATCCCCCGAGATACGGTGGTGCTGCGGTGGCATGGCTGGAGGGGTCGTCTCGAAGGGGAGGGAGTAGCCCCTTCGGACGATTTGCAGCACCCACCTGTCCGATGTTATGGACCGCCAGTGGAGCAGGTGATGGCGAACTCTGCCGCCCACTGGCGTGGTATGGGCCTGAAAGCTCGGACTAGGAAGGCTTTGAGGCGGATGCTGCCGGGGTGGATGTGGGCTGACCACGTCGGCCTCCATTCCCGCCACGGCGGAAGCCACGTCCGCGACCGCGCGCAGGTTGGTTCTGCGGCTGGTGGCTTGCGGACGTGAGGAGGCGCCCCTTCCTTGGCCACGAAAGGGGCGAAAAGCGGAGGTGTGCGCCCGCGGAGCCGAGAGGCCCAAGGACTTGGCCGTAGCCCGGGAGTCCTTAAAGCGGTTCAGCGCACTGTCCGCCTTCTCACCAAACAGGCGAGTGCCATCAAAGGGCATGTCCATGAGGGTGTTCTGGACATCCCCGGAAAATGACGTGGACCGCATCCAGGCGTGGCGGCGGAGCGCCACCGTGGTGGAAATCGCCCGACCTAGCGAGTCCGTGGTGTCAAGCCCACATCTTATGGCGTGCCGTGCTGCATCCCTCCCATCGGCCAGAGCCTGGGAAAGACGCGTCCGGACCTCCTCCGGACACAGGGGCAGCACGTCCTCCACCGTATCCCACAGAGAATGGGAATAACGGTCCAAGAGACAGGCGGTATTTAAAGACCGCAGGCCCAAACTAAGGGACGAGAACAGTTTCTTGCCAAACTGCTCGAGTCTCTTGGAATCCCGGTCCGGCGGAGCGGTCGGGAAGGAGGATTGGGAAGTAGAGGCCTGGATAACCAGACTCTCGGGGGTGGGGTGTTGGGACAGGAAGCTGGGGTCGCCCGGAGCAGGGCGGTGGCGCCTGGCAACGTTCCTATCCACAGGAGGAACTGTGGAGGGCTTGGACCAGGTGCCCTGCAGAACGTCAGTGAGGGCCTCGTTAAACGGCAGCAGAGGCTCAGTGGAGCTTGCTGAGGTTTGAAGCACCTCAGTGAGGATGTTGGTCCTCACAGCCACGGCAGGCAACTCGAGCCCAAGGGCCTCAGCCGCCTTGCGCAGCACCACAGAAAATGCTGCACCCTCCTCCGAAGCCACGGTCGGAGGAGAAGTGAATCCAGCGTCTGGCGAGGTGTCCAGCCCGCTGGCCTCCCCCAGTTCATCTGCCCAGTCCTGAGAAAGCTGTGACTGAACAGCCAGAGGGTCCTCGAACCCCTCCCAGTCGCCCCCTTCTTCCGATTCCTGATAAACAGGAGGAATGATCGGAACCGGACTGTAGAGATGGTAGGTCTCTAGCGGCGTCGGATGCGGCGTCGGCGGACGCCGTGCCGGCGTCGGGTCCGGATGAGGGCTAAACTGGGGCGTCGGCGTCACAGGCGTCGGCGTCGGCGGCGCCGGTGACGGCGTCGGTGGTTCAGGCGTCGGCGCCGGTGGAGGAGTGACAAGGTCAACCGGCGTCGACTGGGGCCCAGGCATGGGCCCCGCGGGGACCTGCGGCGTCGAGACCGGAGTCGTCGACGGCGCCGGGGCCGGAGCCGCCGGCACGCGAGGTCGCCCAGTCGAGCCCGCGGGGCCCGAAGGCGCGCCAGCGGGCGTCGACGGCGGGGCCAGGCTCCTCATGGCCGAGAGGAAGGCACTGATCTCCGCCGGCGCCGCGTCAGCCCCAGGGACCGGAAGGTATGGGGGCGGACGCGGCACCTGCGGCTCCGCCGGAGCCGCGGGGGTGGAACCACTTGGACCCTCGGCCGAGTCGCGCGACCGGCGAGGGGAGTCCGAAGAGCGATGTCGCCTCTTGGACTTCTTTGAGTGTTTGGACTTACCCGACGACTTGGAGCCCGACGATCGATGGTGGCGTCGGCTAGGGCTCCGCGAGCGATCCTTGGACCTCCTCCTGGACCGGGATCGCGCACGACGCGGAGCCGAGTGGCGAAGCTCGAGAAGCTTGCGGGACCGCTCCCGCCTAGCCTTCGAAGTCAGGGCCTGACAGTCGTTGCACGACTCCGCGTCGTGGTCGAGGCCTAAGCAATAGAGGCACCGGCGGTGGTGATCGGTCACCGACATCAGTCGATGACAGTCTTCACAAGCCTTGAACCCAGGCATCCTACCGGCACCAGATGTCGACAGACAGGGATCAAAAATGATCAAAAAGATTTAGTCAAAAAAGACTAAAAGGGGTAGCTCTCCCGGATCTGCGCTTACTGGCGCGGAAAAAAGAAGAACTGACGTCAGCGCGCGAGGGCGGCGTCTAAGTACTCCGACGACGTCATCCCGGCGCACGACGCCGACGACGGACGCGGAGCCGCAGACGACGCCTAGCGACGCGCAAGGGGTATTGCTGACGAAAAATCTTCCGGATCCAGTCTGACGCCTGGGGATATTCTAAGGTGAGGAATCTAACTAACGTGTTTCTTTCAGATCAACATATTCTGATGCACAGAAAATAATAAGTTATTTATTACTATTGCTGAAGAATGGCGGGGATTGTATCAGCTCTTGTACGATAGAGCCTCTCCCCACATTCAACTAAGGTAATAAATAACATATTAGACTCTATGGATCGGCCTACATATTTATATGCGAGGCAGTGATGATACCTCTGTAGCTGTGGTTAGCTGAAGCTTTCCATTGGTAAAGTGATTTTAGGTTTTGCTCACCACTTTGGGGAAGCTTGACGAATCTGCAAGATACTTTTTTGTAAAGAAAATCATTATTCCCCCATTTTTTCGTTTACGCATGCCAGTTCTGAGATGCGTAAAGCCAAACAATGTTATCAGTTTTAGTGGCCTGAATTGTTTTTATTGTGTCTGCCATTACGAGACAAGGTTTGTGACCCTACCCACCCACGTTTCGCACAAGCAATTGTGTTAGGGCCAAAGCCAGCACACCAAATCGTAGGAGGGGAGGGTAATAGGAGGAGACCCCAAAGGGGTGAAACACGTAACAAAAGTAAATAAATGTTAAAAATAAGCGCGCGGTTTGCAAGCCCTAAAATGAGGATAGTGGCATCTGACATGCATTTTTGATGAAATTATCACGACTAGTCAAAGTATGCAAACAATTCAAGGACATCTACTCTTACCAATTCAATTCAGAATGGCGATGGTTCGAATCAATGATCGTTTTGTTTTGCAATTTGTTCCCTAAAACATTTGGGGGGGGGGGGGGGGGGGGGGGGGGGGAGGCCCTAGCAAATATAAAATAAAAATGCTAAACGAAAGTAATATTTTTGTTCTCAAAAATAACATTTTCAAAGCAGTCAGATGGACTGAAGGGAACTAGTTTGTGTGCAGAGCATTTCACAGTTAAGGGAGCCAATGGCTGCAGTAGACGGAATAAAAATGTGAATTCCACAATAACAGACCAATGAATTAAGAGGGGTGGTTAAAGGCCCCTAATGACTACGTTTATTATAGATATCATTTTAATATCAAAAAGTATCATCAAACCCCAGACCTAAACAAACAAAAGTTGCTTAAAGCCCATTCCCTTTATTTGGTCCGGCAATTGTGTGAAATTCCACTGGTGCAAATATACATTCATCTGTACTCTTTCTATGTCTTCAACTCAGCTGACGACCATGCTTGCCAGTATGGCCGGACATAACCCAAATAAACTCTGAAATACTTTGATAGCTAGCTGCACACCATGTGTGTTCCGGATACTCACTTTGTTGGTGAGGACCCCTGCAGTACTGATAACATCAGGAGGATTTAAAGAGTTTAGTCCCTAAATACACAGTGTAAATGTACACCATTTTGAGGGAACACCACATACCTTTCATGAGCATGTCAAATTTGAAGCGAACATTTAGGAGTAAAGCACACTCAAGTCATACTGAGACTATGTTGATTTTTTTTAGCTAACACAACTTTGCATACGGACAATTTTGGCTGCTTAATAAAGCTAAACTACAAGGTCCAGAATACACCTTGCTGTTGCCTAAAAAGTCAGGACTAGCTAAGGTGTCACGCAAAACATACAGCCATCAGTGCTTACAAACACACGTGCTTCAAAGAAAAATGCTCTCAATGTTCAAAAAACGTTATACGTGTAGGCACGATACAAGACAAAGACAGACATAAAGGGCCAGGAAGGCAGTACAGTCATTAGAGGCTCCATCTGAACCCTCAACACACAAACATTTCATAAAGCAAATAAAGCATGGGAAACCACAGGAAAAGAAAGGTATGCTAACCTTTGGTAACTTCCACGTCTTTTCTGTTGCCAGCCAAAGTACTGTAGATCTTTCTAATGAGCTCCATGTTGTTAAGGAGGGAATTAAATCCATTAAAATAGGAAAAGCTGACCTGGTGGGATATGGTTCCTCCGGCCGCCTTCAGTAAAAAGAGCAGAAAACAAGGGGAGGGGATTTGGGGGGTGGGGGAGAGACACTTAGATGTTTTGTAGCACTAAGGATTAGGCAGAGGTTTAGAAATCTTTGAAACAACTGTGTAATTACACAAAGATTTATTCAGACACTAATGAAAATGGTCAGGGAGAAACATTATGCTTAATAATAAAGTCCATAAAAGCTTTTCATATAAAGTGACTTTGAGACTAATCATGAACAGAATGTAGGCCTATTCCCCACAAACCTAAACAAACACACATGCAGGATTACAACAAACATGACCAGTAGGAATTTTACAGAGCTTAAGTTTCAGGATAGGTTTCAGTGGAAACAGTTGAGCTGGTTCACATATGTAATTTAATGAGCAAGAAAAGGTAGTTTTCCAGACCTCTGGATGCATACCTATTTTACAACACAAACGCAGAAATGTAAGCAAAAGGGCAATCTAAACAATACGACTAGCACATGCAGCAGCTATCTGAGAATACATAGCGACGCGTATTTCATTGCTTCAGCCACGTATAAACACTGCAAATACAAACGCTGGACACATATAAACTTATAACCGGATATAATACCACAAAAAGTGGTATGGGGTAGGCTGGCTCAAATAGCGTGCAAAACCATGCTCTTGAGGCACCCTGTGGCGTTGAATGCGTTTCATTTATTATTGAACCCTTTTTTCCATCATAAGCACAACATTAGACTGGCATGGAAAGATTACTATACATTTATGTGTGTGTGTGTGTGTGTGTGTGTGTGTGTGTGTGTGTGTGTGTGTGTATGATAGCTGAAGATCGCCAAGGAAGAAGAGGAGACTAAGTAGCTGACAACCGAAACCACTATCACTGCACTTAACTAATGGGACGAGGCTTTACACTGTATTATTAAAAGCTCCAGCCCGGGGACACATTTACTTTGACATTTTTGTAGGCCTTCTTTCACTTACAGATAATGTCCTCCGAGTAAAACACCTCGTATCTACTTTGCCCCTAGTGGTGGAGACACCTCCCCTCACATCTGGATTGGCTCATCAGGCCTGATCCGGGGAGTGTGTTCTGCAGGATCAAGTTTAGCTCTCCTACATCAACAACTGTAAAGAGAACTGGGAAAGAGGGAGGGAAAATCTACCACAGGTCGGTACAACAAGTGAGAAGAAAGGGGGGAGGAAGGCTAGGTTGGTGGCAAAACAAAAACAAGGAGGATTTAGAATAAAAGAATATGGGAGCTTCCCTTATACCGGACCACCTCCTTTGGTCACATGAACACAAAAAAAATTATGGTGTAAACACCAAACAGAGGGAAGGGGAAAAGCAAATTGAAGAGGAATAAGTCCAATCTCCCTACTTCTGCTTTTGGGAAACAGCCTTTACAACGAGGTTCTTACCACATTGTGACTTTACCACGCATTTTTAAGCATGCCTGTTTTTATAATGTGTACGTTTTTTACAACAATGCCTTTAACACGCATTTAAGGTAAGTTGGGAGTGTGGGCGGTCTCCCCCCACAAATACATTGGTCTTCAAATGAATAAACAATGTGTGGTAATGGCATCCGTTGTAAAAACATACGTTGTAAAAAGAATGTGTGGTAAAAAATGCATGGTTAAGGGTTGCAACCTATTTGCCTGCGTTGTTCCGTCGTACAACCCTGCTTTTGGGCAAATGTTGGACAAATTGGCTGCGACCTAGCTTGCAGAAGCAGAAATCCTCCTAGATGCTTTCCAAGCAGAATGGTGTACATGGCACAGCACAGAGATAACAGCCCTGCCAGCCTTAGATGATTTAAGATTGGTGGATCAGTGGTGAGGAGTTTTGAGTCTGGAAAACCTGTTTGGGGCCATGAACCATATCGGCAACACCATTCTATTCCAAACGCTGATCAACACTGGTTTCTCAGATACCCTCCTTAATTGGATATTATCTTTTTATTTGACAGAACTGCCATGCTTTCCTTTCTTAGGATTGTAAATTGATATACAGAGTCCCATACGGTTCTATTTTTCCAGTTTTTAGGTCTCGGCTAGCGAAGGCTGCGCTTGCGCAGTCTCGCTCGCGAGATATAATGACTTGGAGAAGAGGGGCTTGAACCCGCCCCTCTTCTCCATTGGCTGGCCTCTTGAATGCTGGCCAGCCATTGGAGAAGAGGTCCGTCACTCCGAACAGGCCCCGTCCTTTTCGGATTCGGGGGCGTGTTTTTTGCAACTTTTCTAATTATCTCCTCCAGCCAATGGCAAGAGGAGAGAAAAGAAAAACACGCCCCCGAATTCAAAACCGCCGCTGCGTTTCTCCGAGGCATTTCTGCTTGAACTTGCTTCGGAGAAAGACAGTGTTCATGGCGTATCAGGCACTCCAGCCCCCCCTGAGGTCGTGTTGGCAAAAGTTAAAAGTAGTGGCCTATTGAGAGGGGTGACATAGGTGGATATGCCGGAACAGTGACCCGCTTTCTCCGCGGGCACCTTTGGCTCATGTCCTCAGCGCTGATGCGCATTGAAGGAGAGGGAGGGCATCAATGCGTTAGTTGCCTAAAGACACTTTGTGACCAAGTGCTCTATTTTTCTACTTCTGTTATCCGCTTCCATTTTATCAACCTGATGAAATAGTAGTCGGTGAACTTAGTAAATAGATTTATGGCATGCACTTTCAGCCCATGCCGTCTGCCGAAGAGAACAGGCAGCCTCGACCGTGAGTCCGATGGGCGGGACAGCCAGGGTCCTTTGCCCGGCTGCTGCTCTGGTCTCCTCCCCCTGTTTCTCCGGGTGGTGCTGTTCGCTCTCCTTTCCCTGGCGCTCGCTCCCTCTCCTCGGGCTCCTGTCCGGGTGGGGGCCGGTCACAGTTGGACAGCAGACCTCGCGGAGGATCTTCGTTAGGGGGCGCTGGCGGTTCCGGCCAGGGAGACTGAGTCAGTGGCGGAGGTGGCTGCTGCTCCGGACCCGGACACAGCAAGAGGCAACGGCGGCAGCAAGGGATTGGCGCTGGAGGAGCCAGCCCCCAGCAGCACGAAGAGGAGGGGGGCGCCGGCTACAACAGCGAGGATGAGTACGAGACGGCGGCGGCCCGAGTGGAGTCCATGGACCCGGCCACCGTGGAGCAGGTGAGGCTCGGTGGTTATTGTAGATGGACGGGTCATTGTGTATGTCCCGTTACATGTACTGGTCTGTGTGGTATTGGATAGCCTACACAACTGATCAATCTGTGACCTTGGAGCAGGTGAGGCTCGGGGTAATATAGGTGGACGTGTCAGCTTGCCCCCTTACATGTAATGGTCTGTGTGGTATTGGATAGCCTACACGGGGAGTCAGTCACCGTGGAGCAGGTGAGGCTCGGGGGTTATTGTAGGTGGACGTGTCATTGTGGTCCCGTTACATGTACTGGCCCGTGTGGTATTGGGTAGTCTCCACAAGGGATCTGTTCATTGGAGCAGGTGAGGCTCGGAGGTATTATAGGTGGATGTGTCGTCTTTTGCCCCCTTACATGAACTGGTCTGTGTGGTCCTGGATAGCCTTCACAAGGGATCCGTCACCGTGGAGCTGATGAGGCTCGTTGGAGGAGGGGGGGGGGGGGGGGGGGGTCGCTGGGGGGCAGGGGTATCATGGGTGGATATGTCATGTCTCCTTACACGTAGTGGTCTGTGTGGTACTGGATACCCTTCACAAGTGATCCGTTACCGTGGAGCAGGTGAGGGTTAGGAGTTAATATAGGTGGACCGTGACTTATCATTGTTTGTCCCCTTACGTGTACTGGCCTGTGTTGTACTGGATGGCCTTCACAAGGGAACCTGTCACAGTGGAGCAGGTGAGGTTCGGGGGTCTCTGGTGTTGGTAGACATTTTAATGTGTACCTTCCCAAAACTCCCTGCATAAAACACATTATCGAATGCCACAGACCACATCCCTGTGCCCTTTTTTAGGTCTCGGCAGTTTCTATATAGTGCTAACTTGACCCGAGGGTTTCCGACTTAACAGTATCCGAGCGCTGTACACGATCACCAGTTACTGTCTTGGACAATATCCTTGTGTATTTCGCTGCTTCAAAAATCCTAAATCTCAAAACGTCTTTTCCACCTTTCATCTGTCAATTTTTATTAGTCATTTATTTTTTAAATGCTTAATTTTTAGTGATAAATGCAAAGATCTAGAAACAACGGTGCCACTTCTGATTTGGCTCCCAAGATCAATGTGTATGTGTCTAGATCTATGTGTGTGTGTGTGTGTGGTTCTGTATGTGTGTGGCTGTGTGTGTATGTGGCTCTGTGTATGTATGTGTGGCTCTGTGTCTGTGTGTGTGGCTGTGTGTGTGGGAGGCTCTATGTGTGTGCGTATGTGTGTGCCTCTGTGTGTGTGGCTCCGTGTGGGTGGCTTTTTTTGTAGGTGGCTATGCGTGGGTGGCTCTATTTGTGTGTGGGTTGCTCTATGTGAATAGCTCTGTGTAGGTGGCTCTGTGTGTGTGGGTGGATGTGTGTGTGTGGGTGGCATTGTGTGTGTGGCTCTGTGTGTATGGCTCTGTGTGTGGGTGCAAATGCAATAGGTCTCGCATTTGAGAGAGATTAAGCTATTGACATTGTAAATAACAATGCCGTTTCTTTAACCCCTTGTGTGCCCATGACGAGCTGGACTCGTCATGGGCCGCGGTTGCGCTGTGCCCATGACGAGTCCAGCTCGTCATGAACCCCGCCCGCTAATGCAACGCCCGGCACTGGGCGGGGAAAGGGTGTGGCACACAAGGGGTTAAATGTTTTAAAAACAAAAAACAAAAATGTCATGAGCAATGCCAATAGCTCTAACTTTAACAATGCCGAGACCATTGCATTGTAAATGCTTGTTATTTAATCTTTGCATGCATCTCCTGGCATTTCTGTGTAATCAGAAACGGCCTCTACATTTATGCTGATGCCACTCTGCTCACCTTCAGACTTTACCAGCCCTCTTCCAGCAATTCCACTTATTGAATTTCCAAAGTGATGTTGAAGTGTCTTTCCATTGTTCCCTGGTAGAAATGTCAATTTTCTTAAATTAGAGCCAACAGAGATCACTTTAATTTCGCCTTCTCCAATTTACAGGGAACATACACCTTGGACTCAAATTATGGGTCTAGCAGTCTCAGCCAAGAACCTTGGTGTCTTTATTGTCTCCAAGCCCACTCTGCTCATCCAGATCTCAAACGTGGTCAACAACTGCTGTGTCTGACCGCATATTCTTATACTAATTCTGCCTTTCATTGGGAACAGTCTTCATATCTCAGTGAGCAATACTTTCAAGTATAGGCGGGAGTATGCCAACTCCATCTACCTGGCTCTTCCAGAAAAACATATTGGTTACCTCAAGTTGGAACAGAAAACTGCAGCCCAGATTGTCCCAAAACTTCACGTCGGTACCACATTACCCAAGATCTGAGCTCCCACCATTGACAGCCCATTCATTCTGGAATCAAGATGAAGGCATTGATAACTGTCCACAAGGTGATTCAAGCGGTAGCTCAGATCTATTACCCATCTAATTTCTTCCATTTCACTCTACCCATGGTCTTTCTTCCAACCATGATCTGTTAACGGCCCAAACTCTAGACCAGTCACCTATGGTTACAGATCTTTTTCAACAGCTGCAGCCAAGTTGTGGAACTCTTTACTGGTGAAATGGCAAGCAGACAAAAAAGTCTTCAATTTCAGGAAACATGTAAAACTGTGGCTTTTTAACTTTTTATAAAACCTCTTTTTTATGTCTGTTGTCCCATTCTATTTGTACTATGTTATTTTAGCCTATTATGTTTCTAGACAGCAGCAAGAAGCTTATGTGTGCTAATAAATACAAATAAAAACAAATAACAAATATGATCTGCTATTGAATGTCCCCCCTACTTCCCACAAAAAAGCAAAGAAAACAAGTTACTTACCTTCGGTAACGCCTTATCTGGTAGAGACTATCAAACCGCATCTTCCTTACTTTGGAATTATCCCCTGGCGTCAGAATCGATCTGTAAACTTTTTCGCGAGTAGTACCCCTGAGCGCCAGTAGGTGGGGACCTTCAGCTCTGCCTGGTGTCATTTGCACTGGAAGTCATGTGCACAGTGCATATAGAGGCACCACCCCAGCGTGCTGAAGTCAGTTTCTTTTCACAACTTTCCACACCAGAAGCTTGGAGCCGCAAAGAACACTGACCACTTCCATGTAGAACTACAGCCCTGAACGAAGCAGCTCTATCCCTATAAATCCGTTTGCCCAGTGGGGAGGATGGGCTGGTCAGTAAGTAATATGCAGCTAGACAAGAGTTTTTACTATATAAGGCATTATCAAAGGTAAGAAACGTGTTCATCTGATAGAGACTTCTAAGTACATAACATCACGTGCATTTGAGAAGCACACGTTCACCTGTAGGCATCTTGGCGCTGAATAACAAATATTTATTGTTAGCCAATTCAATGGTACCTATTTTATTGACCTAAGAAGGATGAAAGGTTGAGTGGAAACGCGTTGGCTAAAAGATTCACTTTTATGGTCTTTGGATTTTAAGCATTTGAATATATTTGAATAAAGAACACTTGTTTTCGACTACAAGCAAATTTTGGACCGGCTTCTTCTACTGGTCGCTATGGATGCTTCATGTCCTAATCTATTTTAATGAGACTCTTCAAATGATAGGTGCCAATTCCGTTTTCTGTCTTTGATTGTATTTGGGTTTACCCAATAGGAAGTGGAGAAGGGTGCACTTCCTGGCTTTTTCAGCACCATCGCAATATTATCAGACCACCATTAGTAATAGGTGCAGGATCTTTGCCTCAACCCTTTGTGTGTTGTGTTAACTATTTAAAATAGGGGACTTGAAGAGAAAAGGCTGATCTGGCAGCCGCAGTAAAGCGGAAATGGCAGACAAATAACCCTTCCACGTGCCCAATGAAGAGACCTGCTGGGCCAGAGTAAGGATAAACAGAAGAACTTGGGAAAGGGGTGCAGATAAAGGGTCAACAAGTTTGGCTGTACACCATGCCAGAAACATCTTCCAATGGCCAGAGTATACCATCTTGGTGGAGTGACGTCGGGTTGCCAAGATAACTTTGCAGGTCGAAAGCTGTCAACGGTCGCCGTTCCATCTCCACACATGAAAGTGGAGTGTTGACAGGTTCGGGTGGGGATCCGTCACCTGCTGCTGTGACAGAAGATCCTCCCAAAGGGGCAGCCTGATTGGAGGATTGATGGCCATGCTCAACAGCTTCGGGATGCCAAACTCTGATTCCAGTCCAGAGACACAAGGATGACTTGGACCCTGTCATTACTCATCTTCTTGAGAATTCTGGGCAGGGGTGGTATGGGAGGAAAGGCATACAGGAGGCCGGAGCTCTACTTGAGACGAAAAGCATCTTCAAACTAAAGCCACCTTAGGAACTCAAGAGCACAGAAGTGCTGACATTGCACATTCTCGTCGGTGGCGAACAGATCTAACCAAGGCTCTCCCAACTGCTGAAAGTGACTCTGCAACACCCCTCCAGATGCAGATGCCATTTGTGATCCCCTAGGCTTCTTTGGCTGAGTTTGTCCGCCTTAGTATTCATAGATCCCAGCAGCTGTTGAACCACCAGGAAAATACATCGACATTCCAACCATGTCCAGAGAAACAAGAGGACCCCATGTCCTCTTGACAAGGGGTCCACAACCTTACTCTGCCGTATTTTGTTGCAGTACCACATGGCAGTGGTGTTTTCTGTGAACACCTGCACTAGCGTTCATTTGATGATGGGTTGAAAAGCTTTCAATGCCAGCCTGTTGTAAGGTTCCAAAGGGCCTGCGCAGAAGTCTCCATTATAGTTACACGTTTAAACTGGTCATATTTTTCCAAATTGTGACTTTTTACATGTCTTGCACTTACAGGCTAAAATGCTTAGTAATTATTCTGCTTGCAGCACATTTTTTTAGTAAGCATTTTATCTTGTTGTTTGTACACTCTGTCCCATGCTAAGGAACACTGAAAGATATGCCCTTGCATTTGATTGTCCGCTGCACCTCTGAAATAGTGCGATTGGAATCATGCTTTTATAAAATAAACCACCTCTAAGCCAAATTCCGCAGAGGAGCACTTCTGCAGATTATCCTTAAACGCTGTGCCTGTGGTGGAGATGCCGCCCTGCTGACTCTAATCTCCATTTTGCAAAGGACGATAGCCTGCTTTACACCAGATCAGCTTTCTGATACATCATACACATGTATGGGGGTTAGGCTGTCTCAAAAGATCTGGCAGAGGGTACTCCCATTATGCTCTCGATGGTGTAAGTAGTATTAGGTAGGAGTATAAATCTAAATTAATCATAATCATACCTCATATTTTCATAATGAGTGAATTGTTTATCTTTTTCACCATTCTTGTAATGCGGGTTACAATGTTTTGTTTCATCCTACTGATAATTGCAGCTCAAGCTTTTGACACTAGAATACAATTGCTTCAATAAATGTTTGAACAGCCAATCTGTATCTTTCTTGTGTCTCCCTTTAGGCATGCCTGAGTAACAACAAAAGGGAAGTTCTGTTTCCACGATATCCTTGGGAAATTAGAGTGGTCATGTTCTTGGGTTGCAGATACCATCTGGTACCCTGTATGGTTAGGGGTCCAGATGGAGCACTATGAGCTAGCTAAGAGTTAGGCTAACATATGCTGATATATACACATACTCTGTTCCATATTCTGACGTTTATGTCGTCCAGATACACAGTCCTGCGTGACTCGTACGAACCATATGACATAGCGCCACCAACGTTCTAGGTCCAGTACTTATTTAATGGGTCTCCTGAGAAATGTCCCCTATAAATATTTTTCTCTGTGTGCGGTAACAGCATGTTTGTGTGCACACATTTCCTGATTGTATGCGCAATTGAGAGTTGTGATGAGCCACTGTGGAGTGATCACAGGCAGTGTGATACTCTGCGTGATGGAAGTTACAGTAGTAGAAGGCTATACAAAAGGCAAAATAACACTATACAGTGTCAAATAACAATAGTTACACCATTTAATTGCAATAATCATAAAGACTACTTCAGAAGTAGTCTAGTGTTCAATAACTGGGATGATGTCTCAGTGAGTTAAATGGTTATCACTGATATAAATGCTGATAACCAGTGCTCGAGCAGAGGTTGGCTGATTTAGGGCCCGATTTGAGCTCAGCAGCGTGTTACACCACCACAAACATGACGGATATCCCGTTTGTCGTATTACAAGTGCATCTTAACCTATGGTACTTGTAATATGGCAGACGGGATATCCATCACATTTATGATGGAGTAACCTACCTGTCCACCGAACTCTAAAAAAGGCCCCTAATCTTTTATGTACAGCACTAATAAATTGTAGGAATATGGTTGTCTAGCACTATATCAAAAGTAAGTTATCATTGTAAAGATACACTCAAAAGAAATAGCATGGTATGTGAAAGGGTAAGTTCTGGAAGACAAGTCTTGACTTATTACCGTGTAAACTTGATTCTACTACTGTGTAAAACTGATCCCACTGATCAAGCTAGAGTTGGAAGCTCATGGCGTTTGCACCAGGTCATTGTATTTGTTTTACCTTTCAAAATCACAAGAGAGACTCCCTGCACATTGCCAAATCAGTTACCTAGAAAACCTCACAACTCCTACAAAAATAATGTCCAAAGACACCACAAACAAGCAGAGGTTGAAAAATGAATAAGGCATGTAGGTGCTAATATGAGGTTCATTCAGGTCAATGCATGCATGGAGTACATTTTAGGTCTAGCCCAGGGTCAGCTTTAGCTGCCTCACAAGCCTCATGTAAAATAAACCATAAATAAAAATACATAGTTATGAAATCATAGCAATTATTCTGAATGTGTACAAACCCACAGTTCTATATTGAGGTGTCCCCCATGGCAGGATACTTTCTCCTCTTTTGTTCAATATCTACATGCACCCTATGACCAAATTGTTGAAGAAAGTGGGTGCGCAATTTTACTTTTACACAGAGGAACCACAATTGATATTTGGGGTTTGGAAAGACCAATCTAATACTTCTTTCCTAGTGAAGAGTCTTCTGGTATGCCTATGGGTGTCACAGAACTGCTTGAAGTTAAATCCAGTGAAGACCGAGCTGCCAATTATTCCTGAGGACACATGTGCCCTGGATTCTCTGACCTGGCCTTCAGTAATTGAACCCTGAACATTCCAAAAAATATTCTGCCAGTCACTCATAATTGACTTTACGCTCCTCTGATCAAAGCATATGTTCAGTCTCGCCTCTATTATGGCAATGTGGCTCATCAAACGGTGACAAATTACTGAAACAATGTGGATGCTTGTTTGATTTGCAAGGTGCCGAAATACCAAAATATTTAACCTTTCTTAAAACAGTTACATAGGCTTGCGGCCCATTAAATAATTGTTATTAGGTTCATAGTCCATAAAGCTGTTTTTGAACACTGCTCACATTTTATTGCATGTAAATTCAGCTTGGACAGACACTCCCTGAGTTGAAGGTCGAATAAAATGTTTCTTCTCACGATTCCTAGAACTGTCAACTTCGGCAACAGCACCTTCTCAATTGCATACAGTAGGAATAATACTGCTCTACCCTTACCCAATAATTTTAAATCTTCACTTATTACACTTGAAAATGTACTTCTTAAATGAGCTCTGCCACTGTCTCTATGATTAGGTTATTATAGTACCAAGAAGCTTCAGTGTACTGGTTCTGTATAAGTAACCTTTACAGAGGATAACATACTTTGAGTCATACTTCTTCATCAGTTGGTCTGTTCGGCTCTTATTCATGTTATTTTCACCACCGCAGCATTCAGCAAAGGGCAATGGGTCAGCCCACTGCAATCACTAGCTCTCTTGCAATGTGACTGGCATTGTTTCACATGTGCACATCTACTTCAAAAGAATGGTGTTTCGCTTACAGGGCTGGTGCACCAATATATTTTCCTAAGCCAATACTTTTTATTTTGATTTATAATCTTGTTTTTTAAATCCTTGTGCATTTAAAATAGGCATTCAGGCTGCAGCAACTCAAACGCAAGGGTCCCTTTCTTTGTGCAAATAAGAATCATTTTCCCATTATCTGCATAACAACTGAAAAAGGTCGCTGGGGATATCCCAGAGGAAGAAAACCGCGAAGGTGCAATGGAAGTTCATGTCCTTGGCCATTCTCCTCGCGAAGAGGAACATCGCGATGCATTTGAGGGCCCCAGCGGGGCAGTCTGGTCCGGCATGGGCGGGTGCATTGCTCAAATGGGGGGCGGCAGAGGAGGAGCTGCTGAGGGAGGAAGAGGCGAAGGGTGCCCGCAAACATCCGATATCTATGGAGTGGGCACAGCTCCTCATTCTTTTTAAGCAAAAATACGCAACGGGAGACATTCCGGACACGACACAACCCACCCCCCACGCCTCTTCTGCCTCCCCCGACCACCCCGGACCAGCAGAGGACGCGGACGGCTCAATAGGCAGGTAGCACACCTAGACGCGAAGGGCGAGTACGGACCCAGTCTCCTGCACCGCGTCGAACAGTAGTCCCGCCCCCCCTCCCCCTAGTTAGCCCCAGGGTGCGCCACACGCACTTGCCATCTGTCCATACACAATCCACCACGGGAACTTCCTATTTGTCAGTCCCGCACCCTTCCCCCCCCCCCCCCCTCAGGCTTCACTCCCTGCTTCCCCCCCCCCCTTTTCCCAGTTTCAGGGTCCCCCCTCCCTAGGACCCTTCCCAAGCCACCCCGAAGGTGGCAGTCGCCCCGTTGGCAGTTCACATGCCATTGTCCTAGTTGTACGACCTGACGGTTATACTGGGAAAGAAGGGAACGCTGAATAGACAAAGTTGGGGAGACAGAGCTGACCCCGAACGAGATGGGCAATGTAGGCACCACCGCGATATGATGTACAGGGGTCTGTCAGAACACACCGGTGGGAGACATGTCTTTCGGGTCATAACAGGAGGATTCAGTAGCTAATGGACTACAGTACCCACCCACTGCAGGCTACGCAAAGGTTCATGATGATGTGCTAAAATGATTAACTTTTATACCTGTGAAAGATCAATGTGATAAAATGCATGCAAAACCCTAATAAAAAATTTAAATAAAAAAAAAAAACAACTGAAAAAGGTCTCTATACCTGTACTATGAACACATGCCTACTAGGAAATATTGCTACTGCTCAATTAAAATGATATGCAATGGTTGTTTTGTTACTTTTAAAATTTGTATTGCAATCATATGGCTGCCCCTTTTGGGCGGTATCTCTTTTCTTCGGTTTATTTTTGTAGCACATGCATTTGCGTGTAATATATATATATTTTTAATCTACCATTGCACCAGCTTGCCAAGGCCAGAACCATTTGACTTTTTGGTTTTTTTAAAGTAATGTGCTTATTGTTTTCTGACTTAGTCAGTTTTGTTTATTTGCATTTCTAAGAAAAGGTGGTCCACATTAATATCTATAAAATGTAAAAATTTCCATTTAGAAATAGTGCCTGATTTTACCATGTTCATAGGCCCAATAGTAAAGAGAGCTGAGAGAAACAACAAACGTGTATAGGGTCCATGAAAGTTATTTTGTTTAGGACAAAATGTGTCTTTTTGAGCAATTTGTGTAACCGAACCTGCAGAGGCTTTATTGTACCAGACAGAGGGTGTTTTGGGCTCACTTACAGGAAGGTTAAATGTTGCCAAGCAAGGGTCAGTACCTGCATCGCAAAGAAACGCTATTTAAACATTTGCTCATCTTTGGTGAGGCCTGTTATGGGGTGTGAGATAGTCCTAAATTAGCAGAGAACTCTCCAAGTAGTGTTTAGTGCAGTGTCTGAGTGCCTTAGCTCAATGGAATTAATGGCCCATTTCAGGATGGTAATTGCTTTGTGTTCCTGTTTGACTTTTAAACGCGTGCTCTCAGACTCTTTGTGCGCGGCAGGAAGGCAGCAAGCGTGCACCTAAGAGGGAACATAGCTCTGGAGTAGTTCTAGCGTGTGACCAAGGCCCCCCTCTTCAACTGAGACGTCCATGGTGCTAGGTATTAATAATTCGCAGCTAAATAGCAAACCCCTATTTATGTCTAAGTTGTTAAAGACTGAACCTTTAAAAGGATAACCCCACTATAGCGTCTCCCTTCTTTGAATCCCATTCATTAAAAAAAAAAAAAGTGCACACAGCAGTTATTCCTATTAATTGCAGACAAGCTGTAACAACAATGTTACAACAACAAGGGCTCCCTCTTACAGGGGAAGATGTTACCTCCGTGGTTGAGGCCCACAAACCGTACAAAACAAAGGTATTCTATTCAATGGATTACTTTTCCTGCAGTCAATGCCAATATGCAAACATTTCACACAAACTGCAGTAGCAATACCAGATCAATACAGTGCCTATTAAGATTTAGATATATCATTAACATTTCAGGAACATACAAATTGGTTCCAAGGCACCCTACTGCATGATTTAAACAATGTAAAGGCACCCTGCCACATGATTTAAACAATGTAAGGCTGGGTCCCTTCAGCAATGAGGGAGCGACATGGCCAGTCCGACCCGGCTATACTCCACATCTAACATTAGCACCACCAAATGTTGTAAAGCTCTGTGCTCTTTACTCAGGTCTAGTCAGACTATACAATCATTTAAGAAAGTTCGCTATGTGAACAATAACAGCAACCCTACCGAGGGCTGTTCAAGCTGCGCAGCCACATTTAGCCGTGCCTGCAATTAGTGCAGTAACCAATCAACACAATTATGGGTAAAGTTCCTGCCAGACGGGGGGAAACTCGTTCTGGATTGCACAAAAAACACCCCAGTTTGAAGCAGTGTTTTCCTCTACGGGGACCCCAAGAAAATTAAGCCTACCACTAGGAATGGTTACCCCATCTCGCGCACAGTTTTTGCTGCAATATATACTATAAATATGGTACACCATCTATCGCTGTTTTACCTGTTGTGCTAAGACAAATACAAAATGAATATGGAGCTGCCCCTGCCATGGATTTGGGGATGAAACTACCTGCCAACTGTGGGATTGTAAGATGAGAGGGGGATAGTGGCAGTGTGAGGGAGAGATGAGAGGGGAAGTGGGTGTGTGGGGGGGAGAGTTGACAGGGTTGGTGGAAGTGCAAGGGAGAGATGTGTTGGGCTGGAATTGTGTTGAGTAAAATTGTGTGGTGTGAAGTTGTGTAGTGGAAATAGTAGCATAGTGTGCTGTGAAATTATGTGGATAGTAATTAAATGGTATTAAGTGTACTGGAATTATGTAGAGTGAGAATGTGTGTTATGGAGTTAATTATGTGCAGGGGTGGGGGGAATCATATCGCCCGACGCCCGAACCATGTTTTTTGTGACGGGCAAGAAGATTTAATGTCTATTTTGTCCAATGGACAAGTAGACATTAAATCACGTAAGTAATGAGCGCTAGGTGGCGCCGGACCAACATGGCCGCCTTACAGTAAGGCTCCAAGCGCCGGACCCCACGAGTCCTTCTTGCTCCGCTCTGAGCTGCCCTGGCCGGCTCCCTCCGAGCGCATCGGGGTGCGGAGCTGTCCCACTGTCCTGGGCCCGGATTTGAAGTGCCTTTGTCCTCACGGAGCTTGTCCCGGGGCCTCGGCAGCGGAAAGCAGCGGCCCTGGTACTGCGGCGCGGGCAGGCTATCAATTGAGCCCGCGGCGCCCACGAGGTGTGTAGGTCAGATTTTGCCGGCGGATAAGAAGAGGCAGCCCCACGAGGAACGGAGAACAAGGCTCCTGTCTGGTGTCCGCCCGTGGGGGCTCTGGAGGCGTGCAGCTGGCCCTTGGAGGCAGAATTGTACAGTGGAGCAGGCGGTGAGTGCGGCGACGGGGGGAAGACATTGACGGGGCCTGTCAGAGCTGCTGTGGGGGCCGGGAGAGGTGGGGACACCCCCCCCATCGGGCCGGCCCCCCTCCCTTCCTCCTCCCGCCTGCTGCGCTGGCTCCAGATCCAATCTACCACGGCCATTTGGGTGATCCGGACGGTGCGGGGTCCCCTTCCAGGTTCGGGCCACGGGCTGGCAGTCACGAAGAAGAAGTGTGCGGCTTCCCTCCCCCCTTCCCCCCCCCCCCCCCCCTCGCAGCTCTGAGGTTGACTACGCTGGGGGCGAGGTGATCGGGACCCCCGGGGGGAGAGGTCCGACCTGTACGGGAGCCCCCTTTCGAGATGGACGTAGACCGTGGTGGTGAGGGGCCCATTGAGAGGGGTCGCCAGCGTGGGGAAGCGCATTTGCCTGTGCCTTGGAGGCCTATCGCCTGCGGGAGAATTGCTGGAGGGTGTTTGGGTCCGGGGCCTTGACCTGAGTTGCGAAGCCTCGCCTTGGTCGTGATAGTGGCAGGCGATGATCTGGTGAAGAACTCCAGGGGATAGCCGGCTGTCAGATTGTGCAGCTCCCTGGGGAACGATCTGCGGTTCTGGTGGTGCCTGGCCTTCTACCTAAGCGGGATGCCCTGATCGTGCCTCCTTCCGCCTGCCTTTTGCCTCCTTAATCCTCGTGGACGCACTGGAGGTGCCTACACCGCCCGTCCTCTGGCCTCGGCGCCCTCAGTGCCCAAGGTTCCACCACCATGGGTAAAGACAGAGCAGCCAAGCAGACACCCGCCGCCACCCAAACCAGGATGCACCAATTTACAACCTCCGAGAGGGGGATGGGCCCCACCGGAAAACCGGTTCCGGCCCCCGCCACAGACCTTGCTGCCATCCTGCAGGCCATCAATTCGTCTCGCGCCTCCCTGGAGGGTATGGTGGGAGAGTTTAAGGTGGATGTCGCCCTTCTCAGGCAAGATCTGCGTAACGCCACCGCCCGCCTCTCGGAAGCCGAATCGAGGATATCTACCGCTGAGGATGATACCTGCCAGCTGCAGGACCAAGTACGAGAACTGACCACCCACTCCAAGGAATTGCACCGCCGGGTCGAAGATGCAGAAAACCGCGCCAGGCGCAGTAACCTCCGCCTGGTGGGATTCCCGGAGGGGGTCGAATCGGGCCGTGCAGATGACTTCATGGAACGCTGGTTTAAATCCTGGATGCCGGCGGACAGCCTGTCTGCCTCATTTGTGGTGGAGAGGGCCCATCGCTCCCTGGCCCCTTGGCCCCCAGGAGCGCCCCCCCGGCCTTTCATCCTCAAGATCCTTAATTTCCGGGACAGGGATGCTATTCTACGCGAAGCCCGGCGCGGACACCCTCAAGTACCAAAACCACCCGATCATGATTTTCCCGGACTACACCCGAGAAGTCCAGGAACTGCGACGTTCCTATACGGAGGTGAAACAGAAGATGCTGTGGAAATATGGATTTTTCTGATCAGTTATGTCCCCTATCTTGGACCCCAACGGTTTCATGTATAAATCACAAGTACATGTATGTTCCCTCCAGTTCCAGTTATGAAGACGCAAACACATGTGCGTCCACCTCTAACATGTCCTCTTTCAGATCCGCCATGAATGGGCTGGATATTCCATTCCTAAGTATGAAAGGCCACCGGCTTTATATGGTTCACTTATGCCATTTTACAGTCCAGGCAAGTAGGCCCTGATTCTGCCATCAAGCTTTTCCTGCCTTCTGCCTCTGAAAACTCCAGTCTGAGCTCGCATCTGTATCCATGAACTTTGTCCTACTCTCTGCGCGGCTAACGGTGCCTGACATCAGCCTGTTGCCTGCCAAAAACTGTATTTCACCTTCGAGATTATCTGCTTCGCTCCCTACCCAATGCATTCCTGTCTAGTAGTTTAAGTAAACATTCTTCCAGCTACCGAGCAAAAGGCCCGGCTTCTCTGTCATTTTGCAAGTGATTCATAGCCCTGTTACTATGGAAGATTTCTGCCCTCGCATCTAGTGTAGACACTTAGACGCTTGTACACGCACTAACAGTCTGTATAGTCAGTATAGAATAAGATTCTACTCTAAGAGACCTCTCTTTTGGATAACATAGTTCTCTAAACATAGGATGTTAGATATGATTTGGGATTAGGTTGACTTGACCCTCCAGACTTCTGTCGCCACATGTAGAGCTAAATGTCAAGTCCCCTTCACCCCCTAGTTGCACGTCAATCACACGTCATGCTGCTGCGCGCGCATTTCTGCCAAGTATTTCTGCTGACATTGCGAAATTCTTTCATGGAACCACCCTATTATGACATCATACCTGATGACGTTCTTTAGTTACACCCAGTTACACCCACTTTTGCTACGCATGTATGTTTTATCTTTGCTATCAATTGTTACGCCTCCTCCATCTGTTTCACTGCAATGCCTATTGTATAAAAATGATTACTTGTCAATAAAGTGGGTTCTTCACTTCCTGAACCTTCGTGGTGATGGAATATGGAGCTCCTCAATTTAAATTGATTCTGGAATAAAGCCCGTTCCGAACCTCTAATACCACGGATTCTGCCTCTTATTTTACTGAGCTATTGTTATAGATTTTCCGCATCAAATTAAGTTCCGGTAATTAAATTATTTACCACATAAATGGCGCCCGAACAGGGACACTTTCTCATCTCACGCGCCGGCGGTGTGTTGCAGGCCCGGTCTCCTGTCACAGCTGGACGGACAACAACGCGTACCCACAGGATTTCCTGTATCTCCCTCCTGCCGAGCGGGGGTAACTGAGGCTGCGATCAACACCCAGACGAGGCGGTGAGAAGTGCGAAGTATCCCGACCAGAGCCTAGCTGAGAGAGCAAGATCCGAGGTATACAGAGGCCCACCAGTTTCCGAAGTTTCCGAAGTTCCGAGTCCAGTCCAGTCCGGTTCAAGTTCAGTTCAGTTCCGAGGCCTTCCGTTCCGAGCTACCCGGTGAGTACCATTATCGGGGAGGCGTTCTGACGTGCACATAGGTTGTGCCGGTCAAGACGGGTTTGGGTACACAAATCCGGTCTGCACTGTTTCAGCAGTGTATCTGTACTGTTTAGCAGTATATCAAGTATGTCTAGTATATAATTCAGATTTACCTAGTTAGTATCGAGTATTATGCTTAGTGACTAGTTCCCTAAATGACCATCATTGTTTATTCATTAAATGTTAAATGTTAAAATGTTTTAAATACGTTCTGTATATTGTGGTGTGAATGACTGTTCATTATTGTGTTTTATGGTATTAAACGTGTTCAAAATTAGGTATCAGATCAGTTCTCAATATGCCGCTCTTTTCGAAATTAAGACAGATCAAAACCAGAAAAGGGGTACTCGAAGAAGCTGTTCCCATTCCTCCTAGGGACACTCCAGGGTACTTCATGTATCATAAACATGGCCTAGACGCCATATTATTTCTTGATCTATGGGTAGACTACACCAAGGAATTACCTGAAAGTCAGAGGTGGCCCGCAGCTGGGACCTGGGATGCAGATTGCATTATGAAAGTAGAAGAAGAATTATGGAAAAGGAAAGCTAGACAGTCACAGAAAGATGCCATTGAATTATGGCGTAAAGAATCATATAGACGTACAGAAAAAGCGCTCAGACAGGAAGAGAAAAGTAAGGAGAATTCAAATAAAGTTCGAGAAAGTGTATTAATTGAAGAAGGTACTCGAGTAAAGTCAGAACAAACAGACAGACAAAGAAATGCCCTTGTGAATGGTATGTATCCTCTTCTGGCCGAAGGACTACCTAAGGCTACTCCGGAGATACCAAGAGACTTGCCACCCCCATTGTTTCCGATAAAAGCACATCCCAAAGGGCATCCCAGAACCGCAGAAGATGTTTTTCTTTCCTCTTATTTAGACGACGCAGCTCCCGAGTATGCTAATGCTGCGCCACATAGACCGCCTGCCGAGGGGGTTCAACGCCAAGACCCTCCTTCGTCTGTACCTCTGCAACAGCAAACTCCGACACAAGTTCCGGCAAGCACATCTGTTTCTACATCCGCATCCACACCTATGGTTGCTATATCCCGTTCAACGAATCCTTTCACATCCAGCACCCCAGGTGGTGCTACCGGAGGTACATCAAGCATTTTTTCTACGCCACCCAGAACAAATAAACTTTCCTTTCAAGAATTAGCCCACCAACGTACGCCCAAACTAGTAACTCCCAACACGCTCAAGGAACTTCTAATAGACTGTAGATATGACCCTGTGCCCGGAAAAGGGGACGAAATGATGCTGGCATCATTACGTATCCGACGAGCTGCAATATATTTAGGGAAGCTACCAGGAATGACTGCACATTTAGAAAATATATATCATTTTGTTCAGTCAGGGCGAGACCATGAGAGTATTAACAGAGCCATGGAGTACCAAAAGGTGGAAATACAGGGGGAACTGTTACGTTTCCTCATAAACTGTGTGATCAGAAATCAAGATCAACCGGGGGTAAATCCGGAAGAAATGCAAATTCTTACCACATGGGGTAAGAATATATCAGAGGGGAGACACGATAAACGATCATGTATAGTAGCTATGAGCCGAAAGATCCGCAAAGAAATAGAACGAATACACGAGGAAAGATTAGCAGTAGACGAACCAGAACAAACCGAGGATGAGGAAGAATTAGAACTGCCCACAGGACAGTTAGAAACCATGGCCTATGTAGGTAGAGGAAGATCTTGCAATAATACTAGATGCTTTACTGATCCGATATGTCCGATACGTCCAGATAATAACAGAAAATTCCAAACTCCTATAATAAATATAAGGTACCCCGAACATTCATTCCAAGCCGCTGACAAATTACTCCGAGAACGAAGGGGTTATCATATACTCGATTCTATGGACGAACAAGAATTAGCCAGGTCAGCCGTTCACTGGGTTGATAGTCCTGGAAAATATGGTGATGATACACAAGTACATACGTTTTTGAACCTCGCCCCAGATGAACAGCGTTTAGCTGGTATCTATATGATTCAACAACTCCTTATATTATATAAAAGCCAACACTACGATCCTGGTCCCTTACCTGATATATTGACTGAATTACTCACGAATAAATGGAGAGGTTCCGGTACTAAGTTAATTAGAGAAATACTAGAATCCAGAAAGCAGTACATCCTTTTTGTATGTCCTGAACATGTCTCACTGCCCATCAAGGAAAGAACGACGCATTACATGGATAGACAGAATCCCTTACGCGAAGTGCACCCGATAAAGGGTGATGACAATGAGTTTAAACGTGTGTTTGTATACACACCCATATCTAAAATAGAACTATTAGAAATGAAGAAAGTGGTACCCAGTCATGATAAAGACCCAGCAGGTTTCCATCGTGAAATTAAAGATATGTTACTCATGGGAGAATATACCTACCCCGACATTATGACAATATTGAAGGTATTAATGCCTGCGGGCATTTACGAAAAACTCAAGGAAAAGGATTGGGAGGTGGGAGACCAGAAGATAGATTGGACAGCATTAGAAAACGAAGAAAAAGCTCGAGGTCCAGGTTCAGGGCTCGGGGACAAGATCAAAGCACTACCAGGTCTACTAGTACAGGTACTGCCACGTTTATTAACTACGAAAAAGGAAGACTGGGGTGCAATCTCAGCCTGTAAACAAAAATCAGATGAAGACACTAGTGATTTCTATTCCCGATTTGAGAAATGTTTTGGTATAAATAGTGGAATAAAAGCAAGTAGCGAGTCGTATCCACATCTGTTTGTGACAAAATTGGTTGAAAATGCCTTGCCCCAAGTTAAGAATAGAGTATTGAAGTTCGAGAGTACCTGGCAAGGTAACACTCCGTCACAAATGTTACAAATGCTACAGTACCATCACAATAGAATTAGAGAAGAACAAGAACATGAACATAGACGCATGAAAGACACGAAAATGAAAATGCTAGTTTCCCAGACAGTGCCAGTTGACGGTCATAAGAAGGGTATAACACAGTCCAGTGTTTCAACAGGTCCTGTTAAAGGGACGTGCAACTATTGTAAACAGCCAGGTCATTATGTACACGATTGTCCCGTTTTAAAACATAATATCGCCATAGGTAACACAAAAGAAAGACCACGGCCACTTAGACAGGATCAGAATCAACAAGGAACTCCGCAGCATGCACAGTCCATGCCAGCTCCGCAACAGTCTATGCCAGCTCCACCACCGCAGCCTATTGCTGCCACACAAACAACGACCCGACAGATGTATCAGACCGCACAGTATGACTATCCTGATTATCAACGATACTCATGAAACAGCCTAGAGAGGGAAGTTGGCTTACCCCTTATTGAGGTCCCTGTAGATCAAGAAGGACCTTATGTACACAGTGAACTGTTAGGTCAAGATAGAAAATTCTTACTTGATACAGGGGCAAGCCGAACAACAATAAAACGTAGTGAAGTTCCAGGGGCACCCCTCTCAGGCTCACAGAATATTTCCCTTGGTTTTTCAGGAAAACCTATCATTAACGAAGTAACACAGCCTCTTCCACTTACGATCGGTCCCTTGACACGAACTACAGATTTATTACTTACTAAATCATGTCCAGAAAACTTGTTAGGCATAAAAACTTTGAAAGCTCTAGGAGCTATTATATGTTGTTCTCCGGAAGGAGTAAGATTGTTTTTACGTGATTTCAAAGGGCACTACGTGTCCCGAGACATGGATCACCGACTACAGACTTTACCGACACATTTATGGGCACAAGGCCCTACAGATGTTGGTTGCATGAACATTACACCATATCGAGTCACACTAAAGGCAGGAGTGGTACTTCCACGAATGCGACAATACAAGTTACCCCCAGATGCTGTAGTGGCTTTACTACAAATCATTGACGAGCTTATTACCCAAGGAGTGGTTGTGGAAACTGACTCCAATGTATGTAATTCCCCGATAATTCCGATTCTTAAACGAACCGATCCAACAGCCCCGCCAGTATATCGATTGGTTATTGATCTGCGCGAATTAATTAAATGCATAGTACCACAATACCCCGTAGTCCCAGACATTTCTTCATTACTGACAGCCATTGATTCCGAAGCAACATTCTTTACTGTAATTGATCTCAAGAATGCCTTCTTCAGCGTCCCAATAGATCCGGAAAGCCAATACTTGTTCGGATTTAGTTTAAATGGACGAAGCTTTAAATTCACACGCGCACCTCAAGGATTTACAGAAAGCCCCAGCATTTATAGCCAAGCACTGAAACGAGAACTCGACAGTATCCACATGCCAGTCAACACTGCCCTGCTTCAATATGTCGATGACCTGCTGATCACCGCTAGGAGCGAACCTGAATGTGAGAAAGCCTCACTGACGGTATTACAATTTTTGGCCGAAAAGGGGCACAAGGTGTCCCCTTCTAAGCTGCAATACTGTGTCCAGCGAGTTGTTTACCTCGGTCACTCGCTGTCCAAGGAGGGAAGGCAGCTTACACCAGATCGCATCCAGCTAATTGCTAATATGCCAATAGCCAAGACACAAAAGGAGGTGCGGGCTTTCATAGGCCTCACTTCATATTGTAGGCAGTGGATCCCTCAGTATGCATTTCTAGCAAAACCCCTCATTCAATTGACAACACAGGAGGCAGCCACATCGACTGTTCTCCCTTGGACTCAGGAACATACACAAGCTTTTGAAAGCCTAAAGAAAGCCTTATGCCAAACACCTGTTTTAGCAACACCATGTTACAATAAACAGTTTACACTCTTCGTTACAGAACGCTAAGGTACTGCCTTGTCAGTACTCACACAGGAACAAGCAGGATCACACAAACCATGTGCTTATTTTTCTAGTACATTAGATCCCGTAGCTCAGGCTTTGCCTGCGTGCCTGAAATCAGTGGCAGCAACAGCTTTAGCAATCAGACAAAGCGATGCCATAGTATTAGGACATCCATTGACAGTACAAGTACCACATGCAGTAGAGGTTCTCTTGAACCGCACACAAACACAACATTTGACTATAGCACGACTCACTGGTTACGAATTAACATTGTTTCAGCCACATATAGAAATCAGACGTTGTAGTACATTGAATCCTGCCACACTGTTACCTGTAAATGGAACAGACCCACTAGCACATGATTGTATTGAAGTTATCACTATCACGACGAAACCCAGACAAGATTTGACAGACGTCCCATTGTCAGACCCAGACCTGACGTTGTATGTAGATGGTTCATGTATGAGAACAGGTACAGGAGAGCTAGTGGCCGCTTACGCAGTCACAACAGACACTGAAATCATTGAAACAAATTGCATAAATACCTTGTCCGCTCAAGCAGCAGAGCTCATCGCTCTGACACAAGCCTGTATTCAAGCAACAAATAAAAAAGTCAACATATACACTGATTCACGTTATGCATTCGGAGTTGTACATGATTTCGGCGTGCTGTGGCGAGAGAGAGGTTATTTAACTTCTCACGGTGCCCACATTCAGCACGGACCCCTTATTCATGCCTTATTAGATGCAATACATCTACCCACTGCAATATCAATTATGAAATGTAAAGCTCATACGAAAGTTACTGATATCATTTCTCAAGGCAATGATCTAGCTGACAGAACAGCTAAACAGACTGCTCAAACTCAAACATCCGACATGACAAAGACAATAGTCCCGACACCAACACATTGCATGATGGTTAAGGATCCCGCTCTTGACGTAATCGACATACAGACACATGCTACACCAGACGAAATAAAGAAATGGACTGAGTTAGGAGGGATCCAAACGGATCAAGGATGGATGACGAAGGAAAAATCTGGGTGGTTCCTTCCTGATTCAATGGTCCAAGTCGTTATTAACACTGTACATAGTCCAGCACATCTAGGAGAAAAAGCTATGCTAGACAGCATTCAACACATTTGGTTCAACCAACATTTACGAGCAGCAGCTAAACAAAAAGTCCGTACCTGTATGATCTGTTGTCAGTTTAACCCAGGTAAAAGCATTCCCGTAGAACAGGGTGGATTTCAGCCTCCTGATCACCCTTTTGAAGTCCTCCAGATGGATTATATCCAGATGGAACGATGTCGAGGATTCAAATATGTTCTCGTAGTTGTCTGTGCTCTTTCCCGTTGGACAGAGGCATACCCGGTTTCAGATTACACTGCCCCGACTACTGCCAAACAGTTAGTTCGAGAATTCTTCCCACGGTACGGTTTACCACGTGTTGTCTACTCAGATAACGGCCAGCCGTTCTCATCCGAACTAATGAAACACGTTTCACTTTTGTTAGGCTATCAGTGGAAATTTCACTGTGTCCGACACCCCGAGGCAGCAGGTCTCGTGGAACGACATAACCAGACCCTGAAAATTAGATTGTCCAAAATTTGTAGAGAGAAAGGTGTCGACTGGGTAGTAGCCTTACCCGTTGCACTCTTTTACATGAGAATGGTAGCACACTCTCGAACAGGGCTATCCCCTTATGAAGTGATCTTCGGTAGACCACCAAATATGTGGGGGACGCCTATACCACGCAAAATAACTGATATTGACTGTAATATGCTGACAGATTACTTGGCTTCCTTGATGTCTGCACTACAATCTTGTCGTTCACAGGTAGCTGCAGCCTTTCCCGACCACACCGAGGTGAAACACCATGACGTAATTCCAGGGGATTTAGTTCTAGTGAGGAACTTTGATCGGAAGTCTCAGCTGGATCCTAGGTGGAAGTCGCCTCAACTCGTATTGCTAACGACGAGGACAGCCGTAAAGATCGAAGGACGAAAAGGCTGGATACATTCAAGTCATATCAAGAAATTTCATGGACTACCGTCAGACGTAAACGACACACCTTGCGTGTCTTCCCCGAGTGACTCAAAACTTCCTTTGGTTGAACTGAATAACCATGAACAATACAAACTAAAACTTAAGTCTAACAAGTCAGGCAATTTGATTGTTTAAGTCCTCTCCAAGGTGAATCGGTCGAATTTGTCTCTGACATGTATCCCTTAGACCTGTATAGAGAAAGAAACAGAAGGATAAAGTTGAAACGACATGCGTACTGTAAATCACTGCGTAGTCATTGCACAGTGACGTTATTAATTTTGTTTTTCTTAAGTCTTTTAGTAATTACTGCAAGTATATTGTTGCACACATATTATCCTATTTCTAGACATGTTTATAATGTTACTGCTGAACATTCTTTTAGTGAATTACCTCCGCATGAATTGTCCTATAGATTTGCGCTGCGCAATAACACTTTTATTAGTATGTTACATCATTCCCATCAGGTTAGCAATGCTACAAATTGTTGGATATGTGGCCGACTCCCTCCCTATCAGAACTATAAAGGAATTCTACCTCTCTTTCCATACCCGTTCACACACAACGGCTCCTGTGGAGCATGGTTTAGTTTAATTAATTCCCTAGATTCGAATTCTGCAGTTTACCAGAATAACTGGGTATGGGGAAATCTGAACTTAGTTTTACTCAAAGTCTGCCACCCCAACAAGGAGGGACTTCCCAAAAGAACAGGAACTGATCTAGAAAATGAAGTATATGGATTAGGTAATTTTACGCTCAATCTCATGATCTTGAATGTCGAATCCGAAGCTACTCCAATCTTGCCCGCCATGTCAGTATTTCCAGTAAAAGGTGAATTATGTGTAAGAAAGAATGGTTCCATACATATGGGCCATAGTAGATGCACCACTGTAATAGAATTTAGTGATCAAGGCAAGTCTACATTTAGAGCTTCCCGCCATTCCTACTTCATATGTGGTCAGACGGCATACATACGTTTGCCACTAGATTGGGATGGTACCTGCTACATCGGATTCCTTTTGCCACCTGTTTTCCTAGCTCCTCCTGATTATCACAGAAATACTCATTTAGTACACAATAGAGAAAGGAGAGATCTCCCAATAGTCGATTATACTGAGACCGCATGGGAAAAATACACAGATTTCAATAAAGGTCTCTTTCCCTATATAGGTACAGTTACCAATAGTAAGCTGATACGTAGATTAACCAGAACCCTTGAAGCAGTAGTGAACGAAACTATTTCCGCCTTAGGCAATTTAACAGAAGAGCAGTCTGCTATGCGGATTGTTGTGCTTCAAAATCGTCTTGTCCTTGACGTCATCCTGGCCGATAGGGGCGGAGCTTGTAGGGTCATCGGATCAAGTTGTTGCATTTTCATACCAGAAAATTCGCCATCTGTATATAAAGCCATAACTCGTCTTCATAAGATTGTAAGCCAGATACACCAGAATTCAGGCACCTGGACTTGGTCCGGTTGGTTTTGGAGTGTATTATCTACCTTTGGATGGAAGGTCCTATCCTTCCTAGGTATTGGCTTCCTCATATTATTCAGTTGCTGTCTATGCCTACAATGTGGACCAGCGATCTGTGGTCTGTGTGCCACATCGTGTATTCCACCACCAAGATTTCATTCATTCCAGAAGAAAAAAGAAGAACAAATGATGCTATATGAACAGATCGATGGATTGATGAAGATTGATATCTCTTAACGGGCAAGTAGGGGACAAGGAGGGAATGTGGAAATATGGATTTTTCTGATCAGTTATGTCCCCTATCTTGGACCCCAACGGTTTCATGTATAAATCACAAGTACATGTATGTTCCCTCCAGTTCCAGTTATGAAGACGCAAACACATGTGCGTCCACCTCTAACATGTCCTCTTTCAGATCCGCCATGAATGGGCTGGATATTCCATTCCTAAGTATGAAAGGCCACCGGCTTTATATGGTTCACTTATGCCATTTTACAGTCCAGGCAAGTAGGCCCTGATTCTGCCATCAAGCTTTTCCTGCCTTCTGCCTCTGAAAACTCCAGTCTGAGCTCGCATCTGTATCCATGAACTTTGTCCTACTCTCTGCGCGGCTAACGGTGCCTGACATCAGCCTGTTGCCTGCCAAAAACTGTATTTCACCTTCGAGATTATCTGCTCCGCTCCCTACCCAATGCATTCCTGTCTAGTAGTTTAAGTAAACATTCTTCCAGCTACCGAGCAAAAGGCCCGGCTTCTCTGTCATTTTGCAAGTGATTCATAGCCCTGTTACTATGGAAGATTTCTGCCCTCGCATCTAGTGTAGACACTTAGACGCTTGTACACGCACTAACAGTCAGTATAGTCAGTATAGAATAAGATTCTACTCCAAGAGACCTCTCTTTTGGATAACATAGTTCTCTAAACATAGGATGTTAGATATGATTTGGGATTAGGTTGACTTGACCCTCCAGACTTCTGTCGCCACATGTAGAGCTAAATGTCAAGTCCCCTTCACCCCCTAGTTGCACGTCAATCACACGTCATGCTGCTGCGCGCGCATTTCTGCCAAGTATTTCTGCTGACATTGCGAAATTCTTTCATGGAACCACCCTATTATGACATCATACCTGATGACGTTCTTTAGTTACACCCAGTTACACCCACTTTTGCTACGCATGTATGTTTTATCTTTGCTATCAATTGTTACGCCTCCTCCATCTGTTTCACTGCAATGCCTATTGTATAAAAATGATTACTTGTCAATAAAGTGGGTTCTTCACTTCCTGAACCTTCGTGGTGATGGAATATGGAGCTCCTCAATTTAAATTGATTCTGGAATAAAGCCCGTTCCGAACCTCTAATACCACGGATTCTGCCTCTTATTTTACTGAGCTATTGTTATAGATTTTCCGCATCAAATTAAGTTCCGGTAATTAAATTATTTACCACAATGCGATCCATGGGCCTCCAATACCAGCTTCAGTTCCCGGCCCGCCTTCGAGTCATCTTCCAACACAAGACAATATTTTTTGATACACCCCGAGCGGCCTGGACCTGGTTAACGTAGGAGCGCCCCCTGCACCACTCTGGACACGGATCACCTGTGGGTGGGCGGAGGGGGCGGGGGATGCCCCGGTCGTCGAGGACCCGTCGACGACGCCGCACGCTGCCCCGGGAGCGCACAGAATGAGAGGTGGTCATCACACGCTCCATGGGGCGACCACGCCGGGGGTCTGGGGCCTCTTCTGCCTCCTCTGCTGCACCCACCAGTCCCGCGGCTGCCGGGCGGTGGGCCACGTCGCCCCAGCGGGCGGGTTCCGCGGCCCGGCCTGCCGTGCAAATGGACACCTGGATCCTTTCTCGCAGCCCTACCATTTGACTTCCTTCTGTTGTCTGTATTTTTGTCGGGGGGGGAGAGATGCCCACCAGGTTGCGGGTGCTCGGCACTGGGCTGCAGTGCTCCATTGTGCGCGTTGCTCTCGGCCAGGGCAGGTGAATCAGGCTTATTCTGCTATATTAAGG
Source organism: Triturus cristatus (assembly GCF_964204655.1). NCBI lineage: Eukaryota > Metazoa > Chordata > Amphibia > Caudata > Salamandridae > Triturus > Triturus cristatus. The sequence continues at coordinate 229,516,525 of NC_140593.1, forward strand.
GGTCCACTAGTGCTCAAGCCCGAGCGTTTCAGCTTGGTGGTAGTTCCATTTCGTTTGGGCAACAGATGCTTCTGTTTTCGAAGTATGGGGTGGGGGGTTGGGGTTGGTTTGGGGTCGTTTCTTCCTCCTAGGGAGGGTTTTGTTGGTAGAGGGTGAACTCCTCTCTGTTGTTGTTCCACAGCATCATGTACCCTTTGACCTGCTCTCCTGTTCGATGTCCCGCTGTCCCTCCTCTCTGGGAGCTCGCGCAGCCGCGCCTCCCTTGACCCATTCTTTTGTGCGCATATTGTCCTGGAATGTCAATGGTCTTCTAGATCGTTTTAAACGCATGGCAGTCCTTAAATATGACCAGCGTGCGGAGATCGATGTGCTCCTCCTTCAGGAGACCCATCTTCTTGGCAATAAATGTCCCTTTCTCGCCCGTTACGGCTACGACAGGGTGTGGCACTCAGGTTTTGCGATGGGATCCCGGGGGGTGGCTATCTTGCTTCGACGGTCCTTTCCCTTTGTATTGGCTCAGGTGCATCTGCACCCCCAGGGCATGGCGGTTGCGGTTTGTGGTACTCTTGAGGGGCGATCCCTCACCTTGATGTCCCTTTATGCGGCACCGTCCCTTTTACCGACGGCCCTTTCCTACACCGCGGGGCTCCTCCCGACGCTTCCGGCGGGCTTGCTCGTTCTTGGAGGAGATTTAATGCTGTCTATACGAACCACCTGGACTCGACAGGTCCGATCTACCTTGCTAGAGCCGCTCGCACGAAGCAGCTGTTGAACTGGGCCGAATCTCAAGGCCTGTGTGATGTCTGGAGGATTTGGCACCCACAGGCTCGCCAATACACCTACACTTCGGCGGCGCACCACTCTCACGCCCGGATCGACCTTATCTTCGTCCCGTCCACCGAATGCGCAGGGGTGCAGGATGCACGCATTCTTCCGAGGGGCCTGTCAGACCACTCGCCGGTGCTCCTTGCTCTTGGCCCGCCTCCCCTCTCTGCCCGCCCGATATGGCGTCTTAACGCTTGGTTCCTTCAAGACAAAGCTTTTCGAACCGTGGTGGGAGGTGAGATAGCTGATTACTACTCTCACCGTGGTGGGAGGTGAGATAGCTGATTACTACTCTCACAATGCGGGCTCCGTCTCCTCCGCTGCCATACTTTGGGAGGCTGGCAAGGCGACTGCTAGGGGGGCTGCAAAGGGGCATGTGCAACAGCAGAGACGTAGACAACTCCAACAACCCGCGGCTTGCGAAGCTCAGGCCTTGGAGCTAGAGCGGAACCAGGGGGCGTTGGGAGATGCCACGCGGGCACGCTGACTGGCCTTTCTGCGGGAGGAGATACGCCTGCACTCTCTGGAGGCGGCGAAGACTCTTTGGAGCTCCTCGGTGGCCCGGGTCTACGGATGGGGGGATAAAAATGGTACACTCCTCCACCGGCTGGCTACTTAACCCCGGGCAAGCAGGATCATTCCTTACGTCAAAGACTCCGTAGGCGGGACCCACACGGTCTCGGTGGCAATGGCCCAGACCTTTGCAGACTATTACTCCCAGCTATACCAGCCTCGGGCGTCAGAGATCTCCCTTGCAGAATTGCTGGGGACGAGCGGGGCGGTTCTCGGGCGGCTGGGACAGGAGGTTTGTGAGACCCTCGACTTGCCCATTACGCTGCAAGAAATTGAGGAGGCGATTAGCCGCCTGGCATCCGGGAAGACCCCTGACCAGATGGTTTCCCACAGGAATACTATGCTCACTACCGCGAGACCCTGGCCCCGAGGCTTCGGGGCCTTTTTGCAGAAGTGGTGGAGAAGGGCTCATTCCCGCAGGAAACGGGCACAGCCACTATAGTTGTCCTTCCCAAGACGCAACCCCCATCTCAGTCCTGCTCGGATTACCGGCAGATATCCCTCATTAATACCGAGCTCAAGATATACGCCACTGTCCTTGCGCAGCGGTTACGCCCGTTCCTTGTCTCATTGGTCCATCCGGACCAATGTGGATTTATGCCGAACCGGGGGACCAGACACTGCCTCCGGCGCTTGCATCTCGCCCTGGCACACCGGGAGCGCCTTTCCCCCTATCTGGCCCTTCTGCTGGTTGACTTCGAAAAAGCCTTTGACTCAGTGGAGTGGGACTACCTGGGTGATATCTTGGAGCAAATGGGCTTTGGTCCCCGGTTCCGCGCCATGGTCTATGTCCTGTACTCGAGCCCGTGTGTTGGTCAATGGGGCTCTATGCCGCCCGTTTCCCATAGGTCGGAGGACGTGACAGGGCTGCCCGCTCTCGCCCCTCCTTTTCGCCCTGGCCATGGAGCCCCAGGCCGGGTATGACCCCTGACAAAATTTCTCTATACGCGGACGACGTCCTTCTATCTCTCTCTGATCCGGCGGTCTCAGGGCCCCGGGTCCGCCGGATTCTTTGCCGGTTTGGTCAGGCATCGGGTCTTCATCTGAACCCTAAGAAATCCGTACTGGTCCCGCTGCACCCGTCGAGGGAGTGTTTCGACTGGCAGTCAGATATTCCCCTCCGGAGGCTCTCCTTTAAATATCTGGGGATCTGGGTCACCCTTCTTCCGGAACTCTGTTGGGCCCTCAATGTGGCCCCTGTGGTCAATAAGACCAGATCAGATATGGTTAGGTGGCAATCGCTCCCATTGAACCCATTGGGGAGGATCGCCCTCTATCAGATGATGATCCTTCCCAAGTTCCTATACATGCTACAAAACACTCCGTGCCCCTTCCCCCGCCCGTGGTTCCGGGAAATGGATAAGCTGGCGACTAAATTTCTTTGGGGTGACGGCAGACCCCGCTTGGCACTGGACGGCTGCCGGGTCCCCTCATATGATGGAGGCCTGAGCACGACTAACCTTTACTTGTACTATTTGGCCACCCAGCTGCTGGTGATTCATGACTGGTTCTCGAACGGGTGGGATGATCCGGTCTATAGACTCGAGATGCAACTCACCGGGTTCTCATCTATTCAGAATATGCTCTATGGGGCGATGGTCTCCCGGTCGCTTCCAAAGGTCGTGCGGGCCCCTTTTCTGGCGTTGCGCCCCGCCTTGCGACATACCCGTTGGTCGGGAACAGTGACCTTGGTCACACCACTCTGGCACGGGACTTGGCTGCGGGAGGTGGCGGGGCTTGAGGGATTTCGAGCGTGGAATCTTCTAGGGATCTCCTGCTTAGGTGATGTCTGGCGGGGGAGCCACATGTATTCTTTCCAGGAGATTCAGATCCGATTCTCTTTGCAGTCTTCGCAATTTTATAAATACCTCCAGCTGCGCCATGCGGTCCAGTCCCATGTCCCTCTAGATTCCAGACTACCCGCCCATAGTCCGCCTGAGGCCCAGGTGATGCTGGGATGTCTTGGGAGGGGGGGGAATATCCCGTATTTATAAATCTCTGCTCAACAATACCCCGGTAGATTGGAGCGGATTGCGGCAGCGGTGGGAGACCTGGGTGGGTCCCTTGGACGAAGCTGACTGGAGACACGCCCTTATGGCACCCAGAACGCTTACCACTTCAGCTAGACTGCGGCTCATCCAACTTTACTACCTCCACGCCGCATATCTGACCCTGGACCGCTTATATCGTGCGGGCCTCCGTGAGGACGCTTCCTGCGCTCGATGTGGGGTAGATCCGGCGGACTACTTCCACATGGTATGGTCTTGCTCCCGCCTGGAGAGCTATTGGGACGAGATTGAAACTGAATTGGCTGAGGTCCTGGGATGGGAGATTCCCCATGACCTTAGAATGGCTCTGCTGGGCATAACTGATGGGCTAGACGGGTCCCGTAACGAAAAGTACTTTCTAACTACTGCCCTGGTGGTGGCCAAAAGAGATATCGCGGCTGCTTGGAACCAAACCGACCCACCCAGAGGTGCTACTTGGAGAAGAGGGGTGGACTGGTGTGCCGCTCAGGAGCGGACGTTGTATGCTGCCCGGGGCTGCCCCAAAAAATTCAGCAAAGTATGGGGAAAATGGCTTGGGAGACTGTTTTAAGGGTAGGGGAGTGCAGGGGACGGGGGCGGAGGGCTGGGGAAGAGGGGAGGGTCTTGCAATTGATTGTCAATGCTTTCATGATAGATTTTATTGATGCCAAGTTAATCAGACTGTTGTATGTCATCCTTGATTTTGCTTTCTATAAAGAAATAAAAATTTGCTTATCAAAAAAAAAAATCACGCAAGTAATACAGGCCCAGAGTTCCCACAGCCAATCAGAAAGGCTGGAAGAGAGCCAGAGACCTGTTAGAGGCCACTGATTGGCTAGCAGACCATGACTGGGCTCGAGCCTAGCCAGTGATTGGCTGGGGGAGTGAAACGTCAGTCTCACTCAGCTAGTGGTAGTTTGCAGCCGGCTGCTGCGAGGCTTACATTTATATTAAAAATAAGCACTGCCATAATGACCGCTAAGAAGGTGTATCTTCTTGCAACCAACTCACTCTAAACATTAATAGAAACTCACTGTCTGCTGTCACGGAAACAGTCTAGTGTGGCGTCCTTGTGGCTGCAGAAAGGGCGGGCTCATATTGACCTAATCGCTGCTATTGGAGCAGTGCCGTAGCCGTGCTGACTGCACCTTTTAATTGGTCAGCGCAGAGCAGATTCAAACACCCCTTTCGCGCCAGGTGTGCTGCAACAATCCTAACGGAACGAAGGCTGAGAGGCTGCCTTTGAGCAGGTCGGTGTGCAGTGCTTCTCCCGGTATCATGTCGAGTGACGGCAGCAAATAGGAGCAGTAGAGGAGACCGGCAGTGTGTGTGCGCTGCATCACTGCCTGTTGGTGCTGGTGTGCAGACTACGAGCATCGCCAGCCAGTGTCCAGCACCTTAGTGCAGCATCTTCTCAGCCGGGGGTTTTGCCTCCCTGTGCGTCATGTCATCAGTGCTTTGCAGAGCCGAACTTGAACTTAAGGTACACTATTACCAGACTTTATGTTGAATATATGTCGGGGCAGGGGGTATCTCCCTCGAAGTATCTGCACTTGCCGCTCCCCTGCCATCCACCCTTTACTAAGAGGACTCCTGTCTCGCCACCCCCCTTCTCCACCCCTCTCTGTAATGGAAGATACGAGAAGCTATCAGTAGTGACCTGTCACCCCGTGATCTGAAGACCTGAAAAGCAGTTAAACTGACATCACACACAGCAGTGGTGATTAGCAACACAGCAGCATCTCCGGGGGCTCATTACTGCATAGCCCCCAAAGCCAGTGGTGGCAAAATGCAAAGCCACCAAATGGACACCAAGGCCTCGTAGATCGACTCCAGTGCACACTTTAGTGGTTAAAACGAACATAGGATCGAGTGGAGCAGTACTCTCTGATACCGGAATGTAGTCGTTATATACAAATCATAAAAATAAAAGCACAATCCCATACTCTATTGCTGTTGTGCAGCTGAAGCGATCTGGTATGTATATTGTTTCCTAGAGCTGCGTTGTATGCTTCAAAGCGATACACCAAAAACAAAGAATTCTGAAATACTAAAATTATATTGTTCTCAAGGGGTGAACATTACCCAGTGAGTCCGACTCCACCACGGTTTTTTCTTTACTATTTCCAACCAGAGGCCAAGGCCGTGCTGCCTGGAGGGCGCATGAAGGCCTCAGTCACTGCTCACTGTGTGACTGTGTTGATATGTGTGAATGCATGGATGATTCATTTGGGCGTGTGTCCTGCGCAGATAAGGTCATGGTTCACGGGAGCATCAGCTTGCCATTGTGAGCATTTGCAATGCTCCTCCCTTGCTTACCTTGTAAAGATTTAAGGGAGTATAATGTACTGTCAGAAAGATCATATTGCTCGCTGGTGAGCTAAACTCTGATGCAGAAATATGTATGTGGCCTGCAAGTCATTAGAATGTTTGTAGATGTTCCGGCTTATCTATTCATTCTTCCTCTCACAAAAAGGACAGACTTCAGCAGCCAGTTTGTTAAAAGGGTCTCCCACTTCAAATGTGAAAATATGAGGATGTGTGGCCATATCATTCTTTTACTTTCTGGTGCCTTTTTAAGGATTCTCCTTCCCCAGTAGTCGAGGCCCTCAAGTAAACAGGTCAGTTTGGTGTGGGTGGCCTGTTCATCAGGTACGAGTGCTGAAGGCTCAATAAATGGAAAAGTTGTGCCGCCGTGGAAGTGCAGGGGTGTTGCTATTCTTGTTCTGAGCCACATCCTCTGACTTTTTCTATGACGAAATTCCTAGTAAGTAAGAGGGTTTTCAGCCTGATGGATTAATTTGAAGAAAGGGCAGGTAGAAGCACTCCCATACCCGAAAAAAGCCAGAGCTCTCAGATAATAGAACTCCCAGCCAGCCTTGTTTTAAATGACCCGCAGAATCCAGGGAGGGGAAGGCCTAGATGAGTTACGGTAGCATGGGGATCAAAAACTGAACTACCAAAAAAAAGTGATCTTGCCTCAGGTTATTTCTCTGAGCAGAAGTCGTTATCATGGATACTAAGACTTTAACATTTGCACAAACTGTGCTCACTTCTTGCCTGTCGAGATCCTTAGAATTATGTACCAACATTCCTGCGCCTCCCACCTCTAGATCGATTCACAGTCACTCACAAGGCTGGCCACAGACTTCAGTGTAGTGTGCCCTGCACAACCAACATCAGTGGAAGTTGACACCTTTCACACTTCTGCTCTGTTAGCAGCAACACATGCTACGATGCCATAGGAATGTGATAAAACTGGAGGATAAGTGCAGAAACTGGCAGATGTTTTTATAACCAGCATTTAATTTTCAATAAAGCTGTCCGTTATAGTACTACCTGAAAGTGAAAGACCAAAAAAAGTTAAATATTTTGGGTTTTTTTTGCTACTGCTTTGACCGCACCCCCAGACTCATTCCCCCTGCATCCTTTTTGTGGAGCATAACTAATTGAGCCCTTTCTTTTATAATGCACTTCTTCGACCACTGAGCCTACAGCACCTTCTCCAGCCTCACATACTGTGCCTGCTACCACTACTGCGCTCACACTGCCCCTGCTACCACCGCTGTGCTCACACTGCCCCCTACATACAGTATTCAGAACAGGGCATGAGAAGGAGTAGGGCCAGGGCCTCCTATCACAGACTCAAGACTGGGCAAAGGGAGCAAATAGTCACCTACTGCAAAGAGAGAGCGGGGCTGCTTCATCACCATATTACCAACGACCATCTCTAGGCCAATCACACACACACGCATACCAACCCTGCTCCCGATTCCCCCCCACCCCCAGTTAACGCCAGAGCTGCAGATTTCAAACCTTCGGACCACGTTCAAGTCTCAGCGGTGCTAAACATCCAGTAATTCTCTGGGCAGTTCCCTTAATCTGCCCATGCCTAAATAACATGAAGATGACCATGTGTAAATGTAGCTGGTGCTCATTAGAAGTGCTCGCCTTCAGGTCATGTTTGCGCTATATCTAAAACCTGCAAAAAATAAACGCCCACACTAGGCTCACGTTACAAGCTTGGTGCTTTCCTTTCATAGTTGAAGCAGACTCCCGGTTTAAAGGTGAAAGGCAAGAATTGATCTAGGGACGGGAGTAGGTGGGACAAGTAGATTTTACAGGACATGTAGATCTCAATGGCATTTTGTCCCTTGGCCAAGTAGATTATTTTAAAAATTCCACACCCCTGTATGCGGAATGGTATTGTGGAGTGGCATGATGTGGAAATCTGTGGTGTGTATTGTAAATGTGTGGAGTTGAATTGTGTGGCATTGAGCGAAATCATGCTTATTGAAATTATGTGTTATGGTGTGAAGTGCATTTATGAGGGTTGTTGGTATCTGGTCTAGAGTGCATTTATATGGGGTGTATTTATGTTGTATTGAGTAGTATAATTATGTGTAGTGTAATTATGTGGCAGGGTGTGGTTTTATGTGGAGTGTAATTATGTTGTGTGGTGCAGAATTATGCAGCATAGAATTGTGTCGTGTTGTGTGGAATTATGTAGCATGGTTTGTAGTGGCATTATGTCATTTTTGGCTTTACTATACAAATATTCAAAATGTTTTAAGTATGGTCTTTTTTTGATATGTAAAAGTCAGGTGGCTAGCAGCAAATGAAAATCAAAACCGACTTAAAATCTCATTACCATATGAGGGACTATGAGGGACCAAAGGTATTTGCAGATACAAGTCTTGTAACAAATGTGTAAATAACTTTCTGATACAGGATCTATTTGTTTACTTTTGGAAAAAAACATTCTCAATTTAAATAGGACAGACAATGTAAAGAGGACTAACTTTAGTACCACCCCGGTTGCCCTCGATTTTTTAAACAAAAGATAAGCGTACTGACCACATTACGTGATAGCAGAACATGTTCACCAGCTTATTCTGAGGCTATGCAATTATAAAGCCTTTCAACTTCAGAATTTGGGAGTCTTCATAAAACAGCATCTCTATTAGTAGATGACCCACAGATTCCCATTAACGATTGCTGGGACAATTAGCCTGCACTGCCTCTGGTCACAATACAGCATCTCTGTTGAGAAGACTGCATCATTGAGTAGGTCATAACTGCCTCACGATACAATGATTGCCTAGGGTCAAATGAAACAGATCCCCACCAAAAAAGTCTGCTGCTGGTACTATATTTAGTTAGTGCCACTGATAATCTGTCTCAAAATCCCCACCATTAATTTTACCTGGCTGGTGGCATCCTACTGTCCACAAATAATTAAACACCCTTTTTTTAGTGTGAGGGTGCCCTTTGGGCAGGCCACAGGCATGCTTTTCCAGATTGTCACTATTTATATATTTGATGACACATCGAAGATATCTTGATGCCAAAGTTCCACTTCATAATAAAATTCCACCTAGCCGACACTGGACGTTTTGGGTTATGCTGCCACTGGAAAGCAACATAACACACTGTTGTACGGGAACTCCATACAACACACACATTTATTTAGTGACAAAAGGTACAAGTGTTGTATTTCGTAAATTATTCTACAGCTGATTGGGCTCCAGCTCGTGCTTCACAGTTCTGAAGTTTGCACACCCCTTCGTAGTGGAATGCACTGAAGCTGCACCACCTGCAGCACAGCTCACGTGTGGCTGGTTAATGCTTTTGTAAGCCACGAGTAAATCTCTTACAGTGCAGAGGAGGAAAGGACACGAAGGGTGTGGGATTCTTAAGTGATGAGTGAACTATGTTTGCGGGGACGGGTCAATTTTTGTAACCAATCACCATAGCAACACGAAGGGCTTGGATTAGGGAAACAATGGCGTGCTGAAGGAAGCTACTGCGCTGCTTTCTTTCATCAACACGGTGCCCGCTTCACGAAGCATGAAGCGCAGCAGCCTTGAAGCAGGCGTCGGGTTGACAATGAAGAACACAAGGCAGCTCAGTTACCACTCCTTAAGGCAAGTCACGTAGCCGCCCCATGGTAGTGTTTTTCACTGCTTCGGTCCTGTAACTAACAGGGAGGAGAGGAAGCATCTGTAAAAGTTTAAGTTCGGCATCCTTAAAGCGAGTGCCATTATGAGCAAGAACACCTATGCACTCTGCAACAAAACAAAAAGAGTGCGTGAACACAAAAGGAACAAGCCTAACCCTCCTTAAAATGAAGTCTAAAACAAATATTTTACCAAAAGAAACCCTCCGGACGGTCAACATCCAAAATTGCAAAAAAACAGGCTTAGAAATACAAGCAACAGAGCAGGAGGCAGCACTAACAGAACTGTGGCATTAAGAGGAGGTGAGAGGGAGGAATGCTATATTAAAATCTAAGCAACTATGCCGTAGCTGAACACAGGTAAACAGTAACAGAGCAGGAAACCAAGAACAAAATAGCCCCCAGAGCACACATTGCGTATTAATACAGTACTTAGTGTCTGCTCCGTGGGAGGAACGGAAAAGAAAAAGGAGGGACAGAGGCATGACTCACCACCAGCAAGCAAGGATTTTTAAAGGACACTGACATAGACAAATGGAAGGAACGGCAAGCAATGGGTGGAATTAAACCCCAGAAATGCATATACAACAGGTCGCTAAGTGACAGTGGAAGTGCTGTCTAGGCTCGAACTAAAAAGAAAGAGAAACTTCCACAACAAAAAGCAAAAATAAAAAGAAGAAAGTGGTAGGTATTTCCACTAAGTATGCCACACATATTGAGGACACTCCTTTGAAATAAGGAGTGGGCACTGGCACTGCTAGATATAGCAGCCGAGGTCACAATAGTTCATCAGAATCTTCAAGAGTTTCTGATTGCAAGAGCAACTAATAAATGTATTCATTTTGATACACCAGATCAGCTAGTTAGCTATCTCAAAACAGAACGTATAATTTTGATATCCAGATTGAGGGTGATATACTGCAAATTAAACAATTACCTATGACATTCTCTTGGCTGAAGTGGATTGGCCACCTGAGTTTGTTAGTAAAGTCCCATAAGGGGAAGATGTAATAATACTTTCTTTCTACATCCTTGTTCTTGAAGTTGTCAAACAAGCGAATGCCATGGAGTGGGCTCTTGCACAAGCCCCGGCATTATACAGCAACCATGTTGGCTGGGATAGAGACTAACTTTATTACATTATACCTATATGGTCCAGCCTGCAAGTGCGACCACAATACCTACTTAAGCATGAAGCTAAAAGCCCAGTTAGAGAGATTTGAACACAACTAAAATATCAAGTTGTCATTGAGCCTTGTATCTCTCCAATGAACAATCCTTTGCTTGCAGTAGCGAAATCAGATCATTTATACTACCTAGTCTTAGATTGTAGACATTTAAACAGTCATACATGCTGTACAAAATTCATGCCTCGCAGCACTAAACCCCTTTGGATATTTCAAATGTTTTTTTCTGCCAAAACACAGGACCTGAAAGCAGGGATTTAACCGCATTCACCACTTTAGGGAGCCAGAAACTACTCTGTTGACTTCTTCTAGGGTATAGGAACCGCCGTGGTCAGTAACATCAATGTTACATGAAATTGACTCAGAAGCATTGTCCTTTATTGATGACATATATCTTAAGGATGATGACTTAAACACACACTTAGCCGGAGTAGATCCCACTGTTTTGGGATTTGCTAAAGATTGCTATAAATTAAACTTTTAAAAAACAAAATTGCCTATCTCAGTGCCCTTTTTTTGGTATACAAGTTGTCAAATGAAGACAAAATTTCTTTGCGAAAATACCGCCAAATACAATTATGAAGCTGCAACCAGTAGCTGTGGAAGCATCGTCTACAGTTGAGGGTTTATTCTTGTATCCTATTGACTCACCAAACAAGGAAAACATTTTGGGAGCCTCCTAGATTTTGATTCAACATCTTGTTTATATCTGAAATTGATTTTTAATTATTTTTTAACAATTGTGTGTTTTTAATTGATATGGATATGCATTATGGCTTTTATTATAAAAGTGCATTTTATAATCCTTTTATAATCATTAGCCTTATATATTGTTTGATTTTATTTAGTCTAGCTTTTAAGTTTCAATTTGAAGAAAGAGTCTCCCTCCGACCAAGGAGTGGGTGTTGTAAGGTTCAAAAGGGTCTGTGCACAAGTCTCAATTTTAGTTACAGTTTTAAATTTGACTTTTTTTTTCCAAAAAGTGAATTTTTACATGCCTTGCACTTACATAATAACATATTTAGCCGTTATTCTGCTTGCAGCAAATTTTTTAGTAAGCATTTGTCGCTCGTACACTCTGTCCAAGGCTAAGGAACACTGAAAGTGAGCCCCTTGAATTTGGCTGTCCGGTTGGAGAAAGCTCTAAAGACAAACAATCACATCAGTGCTGCACCTCTGACACAATGTGACTGGAATAGTGCTTTTATTATATACACCACCTCAGAGCCAAAAATCGGCAAAGGAGCACTTCTGCAGATTATCCTGAAACGCCTTGCATGTGACCGAGATGAAGCTCTGCTGACTCTAATCTCCATCCAGCCTACTCTACACCAGATCAGTTTCGTGATACATTATACACAGGTATGGGGGGCTGGGTTGTCCCAAAAGACCTGGCAGATATACTGTGATAGTGTAGGTAGTATTAGGTAGGAATATAAATCTAAATATAATCACAATCACACTGTAATATTATAATGGTTGAACTGTTTATCTTTTTCACCATTACTGTAATGCTGGTTCCAATGTTTTGTTTCATCTTACTGATAACTGCAGATGCTCATGCTTTTTACACAAGAATAGAGTTGCTTCAATAAATATTTGAAAAGCTAATGTACATCTTTCTTAGGCATGCTCAAAGGGAGACACGAGTAACAACAAAAGGGTAGATCGGTTTACACGATTTCCTTGGGGAATTAGAGTGGACATGTTCTGAGATTGCAGATACTATCTGGTACCCTGGGTTAAGATGGCTCACTCTGAGATAGCTAGGAATTAGGACAACACACTTTAATGATAGGTGTGAACTCCATTCCGATATTCTGACATTTATGTTGTCCAGATAAACAGTTCTACTTAATTTGTACTAACCGGTTGACAAGCCGGATCGCTTAAAGCTCCAGTAGGTTGATGTGGAGTCTGGATTCTGCTGGAGACCAGAGGCCTCGGACCTCCACCTCTCCCAGGTGGCCGCCCCATCCAGGAGTTATGCCTCTCACCTCTGTCAGATCTGGTTGAAGATCGGTCAGCCACTGACCCAAACGCAGTTCGTTAACCACCACTGAAGATCTTTTGCAGTTCCCTTCAAGATCTGGACCATGTCGGAGAGATTCTCCTGATGCTGGGCCCATTAGAACCCAAGGTCCCACTGCAGAAACCACATGTGACAAGGAGGATGCAGGAGGCTATGAGACCCAAAAGCCTCTGAGTCAGTGTCACAGAAATCAAGGCTAGAGGCTGAAACATCATAACCTGAATATCCTGGACTCACAGTTTGGCAGGATAAGCCAGAATCTACACTGTGTCCAGAATAGCTCCAATGAAAGGGAGCATTAGGGTAGGTGTCATGTGTGACTTTGTCACATTTATAGTGAACCCCAGCAAATGCAGGAGGTCTGCCGTAGTCTGGAGGTGAGAGATGACTGCTTGGGGGTGAGCCTGCCTTTAACAGGCAGCCGTTAAACCAGGGGAAGACTGGCACCCCTGATCTCCGCAGAGCTGCAACCACCGCCGTGATGGCGGTGGTTGCAGCTCTGCGGAGTGAACGTACGAGGGTTGCTGGTAAAGCCAAAGGGGAGCACAATGAGCTGAAATTGCTCATGGCCTACCGTGAACCGCATAGGCAGGCAGGACAGTAACGTGGAAGCATGCGTCCTGCAAGCCCAATGCAGACTCCTGGGTCCAGGGCAGACTGGATATGAACAAGTGTGAGCATTTTGAATTTCTTCTTTTTCAGGAAGAAATTGAGAGGGTACAGGTCTAGGATAGGACAAAGGCCTCCATCCATCTTTCAGGAAGAAGGGGGAATAGCAACCACAACCTACTTCTGATACCAGCGTCCTCTCTTTGGCTCCCTTGGCCTAGACAGCTGCCACTTCCTGGCAGAATAAGGAGATGTGGTCCTCAGTCAGCCTGTCACTGGGTGGCATTGGCAGAGGGGTAGTCACGAGGGGGAGGGAGTAGCCCCTTCAATCTTGAGAACACAGCAGTTAGATGTAATTAAACCTCCAGTGGTGCAGGTGATGTCATATCATGCCGCCCAGTGATATGCCCAAGATGGTCAGAGGGTAAACTAAAGAAGATTGGAAGCTGCAGATGCTGGGGGGTGGCTGTCACAACCTCTGACTACTGAACCCACAGGTCTATGGAATCATACCCTCAGCCATGCAGGAACTGGGAAGCTTATGTACTGAGGTGGCTGGGCAGGTAAAGACACTGCCGGAAGCCCCTTCCACGGCCACAAAAAGAGAGAAAGGTGGACTGGGGTTGGGGAGGGGCCATGCAAAGGCTCAAGGACCAGGCTGTAACTATAATGTCCTTGAAGCATTCTAGCGCACAGCGGCGATTCCGAAGAGCTGCGGGGTCATGCGGTGGTCATCCATTACGCAGCAGCAGTTCCAATGCGGAGCTGCGAGGAGATGCGTCACACTGCGTCTGTTCTGCTAAAAGACCACAGTAGGACTGGCAGAACACCTTCAGGCCCAGGATTGCGGTGGCACCACTTGGGGGGATGGATTCACAGCAGGCAGAGTCCAGGTGCAGGGTTCAAGGTGATTAGAGCCCTTTCTGTCCCCGAGGCTCTGATTAGGAGGCCAACCAACTAGCCCTTGGAGTCACTCTTGTGGCCTTGGGTTCAAGATGCAGTCCTTCTTCCTCAGACAGCAAAATAGCAGTCCTTCTAGCAGTGGAGCAGCATAGCAATAGCAGTCCTTCGGCGTCCTCCACTGGTCCAGAGGTGCATTGAAGAGTTGAGTCTCCAGGTCCACTACTTGGAACCCACTTTGACGTGGGAGAAGCTTCTACAGGCCTCCACCTACAGAGGTGTCTAGAAATTCCTGCCTCCCTGCCCCAACCCCAGCTTTGCTGGGGGCAAAAAGTCGAGAGTGAAACTTTTGTGAGTGTGCTGAATCAGAGCCTTTGTGATGTGCAAGTATGGAAGGTGACAGCTGTGGCCCCTATCAAGTCAGAGATGGTCCATTCTGCCAACAACTATTCACCCTTTGTCTCACTGTCTGGGAGCAATACACAAAGACCAACTTGTCAGCTACAGCTAGTCATGGGACCCAGGATAATGGCTGCAGTCACCAAATGGCTGGGGCAAGAAAATGGCAACTTTCTAAAACTTGAATTTTTTGAACTGTGACTTAAAATCAAACTTTAACATTAAAGAGGGATTTAAATTACAAGTTTTTAGAGACCTAACTCGACATTCCGATCTGCTCCCTACTGAAAGTTATCACTTATTAAATACAATAAGGTAACCCAATATTATACTATGGGAGAGGCAAGCCTTGCAGTACTGAAAAACGAATTTAAGAGTTTTTCGCTACCATGATATGTGAATATTAAAAGTGCATGTTCAACTTTTTAAATTCATTGCACCCTGTCCTATGAGCGGTTTATGGCCTACCGGAGGGGCAACATATATATTAAAAAGGAAGAGTTAGGCCTGGGAATTGTTTATTTTGCCAGGGCAAAAAGGCAGTTAAAAACTCCACATACAGGCTGTAATGGCAGGCCTGAGACATGATAAAAAAGCTACTGAAGGGGGTGGCACAACGTGCTACAGACCCATTAGCAGTACTCAATTTACATGCCATGGGTACATGTAGTACCAGTTTACTAGGGACTTTAAATAAATTAAGTGTGCCAATTGAGTGAAAGCTAATTGTCACATGTTTTAGGGAGAAAGCACAAGCACTTTAGCATTGGCTAGCAGTGGTAAAGTGTGTAGAGTCCTGAAGTCAGCATAAACCAGCTGATTGAAGGCAAAACATTGGGTGAAAACCATGCCACTGATGTCGGGTCAAACGCCCTTTCCATGTGCATTAAAGTCTAAACATGTCATCTGTAGTAGCTAATGTGTGTGTGACATCAAGATAAAGAACGCACAACAAGCAAGGGAAAAACCTTACAAAAATAATTCCTTATCACTACATATAGGTCACCCAGTGACTGCAGAAACAGACTTTTTTATGGTGCACAATGAACCTACTATGTCAAATGATCAATAATAAATCACTTTTCTTTGATACTTCATTTCTCCTTTCTCAGAATCTGCTCATGCAATTCAATCAATTCTAGATTCTGTCTGGATTGAACGCCACACGTGTAACCTTTGATACGTACACTGCGTGTACTAGTTGTAAACTATCAGCCAATTCCTAAACTGCACACAGTTGTAGTCAGAAAGTGGCTGAAAATGTTTTTAAACAGATTAGTTTGGACTAAGCATCAAACCAACTGAATGTATGAGATTACTGTGTAGACAAAATGAATAAAGAAAGATGCAGCAGCAATTTGGTACTGCAGTTTTAAAAGTTCAAATGCGACATTCTCAGTGAGAACCCTAATAAACCACACAAGTGATTGTCAATGATAAGAATTTCCAACTTACAGCAACTAGACATTGTTCGACAAACGGAGTCAACACGTGAGGCCGGATGGTGACCATTATATCACGAAAGTCCATTGCATTGACAGTTCCTGTCCGATCACTGTCACGTTGAACAAAAGCTTGTCTCGCATGCTCCAGCTGGATCTCCTGCAAGCAACGAGATAATAATAAAATTATTTAGATGCCATATACCAAATAATTTGGTAGCCATCTTGTTTATGTCAAAGGAGGAAGTTGAAAAGGTTGCATATTTTTAACAGTTTCAATGGATACGTTTCTTTATCAGAGTGTCAGAGAGTTGCATTGAATATTGGAGAGTACCCGCCACATACCCCTTTACTTAACACACATAAGTTGGACTTTGTAAGAAGGCATAAATAGTCATGTATTCGCATTTTGTTTTAATCATTTTGTTCATGGTGCAGAAAATGTACTTTTGCACAAAAAAACCAGATGCACATCTATATGTCTACACAGGGACAATAGGCATGACTGAAGTTCAGCACTTTTTATACGTAATGCCATTTAAAAAAAAAAATAATATTCCACAAAATGAGTGGTTATTAGTGGGCAGAAATTCTATTGGGCCTAGTCACAAACTGCATTTTGAAGAATGTAAAGAAGCACTACTGTAATACCACTAATATACTACAAAATGGTTTTCACAAACTTGCAGCCGGAGATTTACACCTCCACAATTCCATTATTTTCTGTGCAAAGATCCCTGCCATGGTTGCGGATACCTCTGCACGTGTATGTATATGTTTTAGTAGTGAATGTGAGTAGGACAAGGAGTGACTGAAAAATCAGTAATGAGAGCGGTTGCGGGACGAACACCTCCACTAACACAAAAACACACCCACAAATGAATATGACCATTGATATTCTCAAACTACACTGCTAAAGTAACTACAATCCTAAAGGTGTAGAAACAGGAGAAAATATATTCATGCCCAGCCTTGGAGTAAGACCAGCAGCAAACAAGGCCACTCACAGTTACTTCAACAAACTCCAGGAAATAAAGGTGTTTGGGAAATAAAATAGCTCAACACAGAAATGAATGCTGAATTAATGAAATTATTTCAACATTAAAATTTACAACAACACATTTATAACAAATGAATTACTTTAGTAAAAAAGCGTTCCACATACCAGAAAAAGAAATTATACTGAGAAAGGGATTTTTATATATAAATATATTTATATTGAATATATTTAAAAAAATCATTTAATACACATATAATTGTATAGTTAATGTTCTGTTACATTTTATTAGTTCTATGTCAAACAAATATTTGAAATACATTTACATGTATATTTTCACTGAAAAAATATTTTTGAATGAATAATAACCATAAATCATTTCCCCTGTACTTTTCAATAGTGAAATCTCTGCTACGGTGTTAGAAATCTCCACTTACATGTGTAAAATTATTAGTAACTTAATGCTCAATAAATCGGTTGTGGGAGACTCCACCCTCTGATTTGAAGGGTAGAGACATGCAATTCAACACCCAATTGTAAATCAATACTTTTTAAATGGTGAATGGAAAAATAGTATACAGTTACACCTCGGTGTAGTAGCAAATGTACTCATGAGTAAACATACACTCCTATATTTACCTTTGTGAATAGGGCCCTATGCCTTTCAGAAATGGAGTAAATAGAGTGAAGACGGATAACAGTCTTGTAAAGAATAAAATGACAGTATTTCAATAGGAAGTGGATTTAAGTTTGCAAATATATACATTTCAATAAAATAAATGTTTGTGAACGTGAACAGTCCATGACAGTTTCGAAATAAATAAAGACGAGCTGCAGAAGTAAATAGTGAAATGGCATCTCCTTCTACTGACCCTAATGAAGTGTTTGAAACTTTTACATGTTTGACAAACATTCTTCTGAAAGACTAAACAGATTTTTAGATGTGGCCGTAATACCAAATTACAATCACTTGACAACTTAAAAACATCAGCAACCCAAACTAATGCTTTTTTTAGGATTTGAATTCACCTATAAAAAGCACTTCAGCAAATTAAATAGATTTGCAATAATAATTGCATTTTTCTAAAATTCAAATTAGGGAGATTCTTGGTCGCTGAATGCTCGAAGCACAGCAATCCTATGACGTTAAAGAGTGAATTAAAAGAATCTAGAAAGATGATCAAAGAAGAAATAATCTATCCTTTATTAAGATTCCACATCAAAGATGAAATAACGTGCTAAGGACCAAAGTGAAAGAAATAAATTACAAGTACTATTCAGGTATAATCCTTACATGATACTTTAACCAACCAAGTTTGAGTGATTTATACATATTTTTTAATTACCTCATTTATTTAGGATTTGTACGGTGTACCAGAGATAACAGCTCAAAGAAGATAGAGTATGCGGGTACAAAAAAAGTAAAATAGTATGTCTGACAAAAAGAATAGCTTAGGAACTTTTCTAAACTGGACAAAAATAACAATGGCATGAATCTATTCATGCAAAACAATCCTAAATTGAGGACCACGGACTGCCAACTTCATGTCGTGTCTCCTTGTCAATCAACATTGAGGTATTTGAAAATATAGGGGATGCTAGATCTAATATGATGTTTTGGGATGTGGTAGATCTTCTCCATTAAATGTGGTGGAGCCGACCTAAAGACACAGTTGAAGATCCAGCATAGGGCTTTAAAATATAATTTTACACTACTTCTGACTGGCAGCATGAAATCTAATTTTCCAGAGTACCAGGCCTAAATAAACTGCCATTTTGCAACATCTGTCAATGTTAAATCTCACAGGAGGACAGGCCCAGACACAGTCAGTTTAGCATTAATCTGGGCTCCCATTTCTATCTTGTGAGGTTCAGGAAGACTGAAGAGCAATGCTTGCTTCAACTGAACGAGGCTGCAAACGTCCCACTGGACCACTATTTAAATATAGGATCTAGTAGTGAGATCATCCAGATCATTAAGTGTTTAGATTTTTTTTATTTTATATAAGAGCAGTTTTCCAGAAATTGGGAAAGTACAGTTAACCAAGGAAGGATATATGCTTTACTATTTCATGGCCCCAATAACAGGACCTCCATCTTGGCTGCAATTAATGTTAGACTAATGAATGCTGAAATGAGAGGACAATACATATACTCCTTATTGTTCACACTACATAAAAAGTTCTTTAAAAGTCAGATAAATTGAGCTTCAAAGCAGAATACAACACTCTTTACAAAATAAAGGTACTGTGTAGAGCCAAAACAAAAATCAAGCATCTCTATTAACTGAACCTACAATTCACATTGCCAAATTCGCCAGAGAGAAAAATCTCAGAAATACATAGGATACCAAAAATAC
This sequence comes from Triturus cristatus, assembly GCF_964204655.1. Classification (NCBI taxonomy): domain Eukaryota; kingdom Metazoa; phylum Chordata; class Amphibia; order Caudata; family Salamandridae; genus Triturus; species Triturus cristatus. Next base: position 229,535,834 of record NC_140593.1, read on the forward strand.
GCAAATGCAATGCTAATAGTTGTGGCTTACGACTGAAAATTCATCTTCAGTTAATGGTGAATTTAAGTCATCGCCTACACATCACTCATCCTTGCACTCAGGCATCCATTCATTCATTCATCCACCCGCTGACTCATTCTTGCATTTACCTACTTACCTGTTACAGTAAAACACACAAGGAGCACCAGGGAGTACACAGTCAGGTCACCCCCACTCAACAGTCTATAAACACAAATAGACCTGACTTGCTTTGTACAATAAATTGTTTTGTGAAAGCAACCGAGGAGTTTTATAAACACTTGAAAACTTCCTCACAGGGTAGGCTCACTGCCACTGACCTGTTAGTCCAATTGTTCAATTTCAAATAAAAGGTCAATACACCACAAGTCATAAACAAATCCAATTATTATTGGTAACCACAAAAAATTGTGAAAAAAAGGTGAGAAAGGTTAGAAAGTACCTCACGGTAGCAACCAATAATTATTGGATTTGTTTATGACATGTGGTGTATTGACGTTTTATTTGAAATTGAACAATTGGACTAACAGGTCAGTGGAGTGAGCTTACCTTGTGAGGAATTTTTTAACTCTTTATAAAACTCATCGGTTGTTTTCACAAAACAATTTATTGTTCAAAGCAAGACAGGTCTATTTGTGTTTGTAGACAGTAAAACACACACTCAAATTCAACAAGCCTACTAAAGATGAATTAAAATAAAAGAAAATATGCCACAAACTAAAAGTGCCGGGCAGATGCTTGCATAAAATATTAAATTGAGCAAACAAAAAAGAGCAGGCAGCCCTCTTGTAAAGGTATTTACAGAGTGTCATTGTTTTAAAGTTCCGAAATGGCAGCTAGGTTTAGAAGTATTGTGTTGGTCATCCCGGAGTGGCACAACAACGATAAACTATGCAAATACCTAGAAATTGACTTTTGAGTTAGGGTATGTTTTAGAATAAAGCCATATGTTAAGATACATGTGCCAGTGGCCCTGCACAAACTTAAATGCACAAAGGACAGATAGTAATGTGTGCGATTCCATTTAACAAATTGTCTGCAGGCTTTAGAAGGGTGTTATAACAAGTCGAATTTAAAAGTTCCTTGCTCTGAAATATGTTTTTCATAATAAAGGTGTCTGACCTACTAATTTTGCCTTACTTATTATAATAAAAACATCAGACCTACAGCATCTGACATAACTTCCTAATGAGCCAATCTGACCTCTAGCCTTTCTCATTGGCTTATCACCATAACCAACTTTGGTCTACTGTATCGTGCATACGTTTTACCACAAGGCAAAAAACAAAGTAGACATGCATGGAGTTACAAACATGAACACAATTACAGTTGGCAAAAAGTATACTACCCCACTTAGGAAGGTTTAATAAGGATCATCAAAGAAAACATCTCCAACCAAGGTTTTGGCAGATATGGTAGTCAACCCGAAAACCATTGTCTACTACGTTAATCTGTAAGACTTCAGGCAACAAACAGTCACAGTGCAGTAATAATCCACTCTTAAATGCCTTTTTACTTTAACATATCATTTTCACAAGATATTAGTCAGACTTACTGCCTTAGCTATACATTTTTATACTAAACAGATCATGCCTATGGCGTCTGACATACCTTTTCCCAATGAGCCATCCATGTCAGGGGTGTAACACAGGCCACCGCAGCGCGGGGGAGCCCCAAGCTCCAGGCAGCCCCCTTAGATCAGCACTCTGGCTGCAGAGCTCCCGATTGAGCCCAGAGGGGGCCCCTCCAGGTGCCTTGCAGGGAGGCCCCCTCGGTTTTCGTTACACCAATGATCCATGTCTAAAGCTTTTATCATGGGCTTGTCACCATAACCAACTCCACCTTTCTACATCAGAGTTCCCATCAGGCAACCATCAGGAATACAGCCTTAAATTTTCATATATGTACAAAATAACAATTGGGAAAACAATTTAAAACTACTTCTAAAGGACTCTAACAAGGATTCTGAAAACACACATTTTGAGCCCCTATGATCTGCTAGAGGGGGTCACCAGCACCAAAGCCCCCGTTTAATATTCTAATCTGCGAGATTCTAAGTAACAAAATACCGGACAACGTATAATAACAAGTATAATAACAATCTGCCCTTTAAAAGCCTATCACCTTCAACATATGCTTTTCACAATAAGTAAGTCAGGATTGGGGTTCAACAAGGATCATCGTGCAAGTTTTTTGCCTGTATGGTTTGGCAGAGTAACCAACACCAAAATCATGTTCTGCATTGGAACTTTGTGTTATTTAATGTAAAAAAAAAAAAAAAAACAATAACCACAAAAAAACAAAACGCTTCTATATAGGCTTTAGCACGGTGGAATAACAATCCACCCTTAAATGAAGATTGACTTCAACATATACTTTTCACAATAAATAAGACAGATCTATTGTTTTTGTCACAATCTTTTATAATAAACAGGGCAAGGCCTATAACCCTGATCACTGGTTTGCCACCATAAGCAACCCAGTCCTGAGCATAAGCATTTCCACATGGCAAAATGTGCAATATAAGCACTTGTACTCAGTGGAAGCACTCAACTTCTGCCTAATGAAAGGCTGTACTCAAGGCAATCAACATGTGGACAAAACAAAAGCCCCTCTCTCTGAAGTGCTTCTTAAAGCTCTTTCCCTATTGATCACACATGTTAAAACCACAGCTGTCCTAAGCCAGACCTACAACAAGCATTGGCAAAGCTAAAATGTATCGCCTTTGGGCCTACTGACTTTACCATTGCTTTTTCAGCAATGCTGACAGCATTGAGGGGGGAGAAAAAGACAGTGAATGAAGCAGCTGCTGTTGGCGGTTGCGTCATTCAGTAGCTCTGCGGATGTTAGCACATAATGACGTGGTTTCCATTTTCTTTTCGCCGGATCTATTAAGGCAAATGCCCGTAAAGCGGTCTACTAAAAAAAAAAGAACTTCCATACAATACTGTCTATTTCATCAAATGTGACAATCTTGTGAACCTTTGATTGTAATTATATTATTATTTTTTTCCCCAGCGGTTATTGTATAACATTATTATTCTTCATTACTTTTTCTTGTATTTGTACATTGATGAATAACTGTTATATACAAACTTTTGTTTGTATGATTATCTTCAATAAACCTCTTTAACTAAAAAAAAAAAAAAAAAAAAAAGAAGGAGAAATCTTACATGCGCAAAAGAGGTTTGGCAGCAATTTGCTGCCTGGTCCCTCAAAAAAATGTAAGAAATAAAATACATACATAAGCATGCACACACACAAATATAATATTTTTTTTTCTTAAACAGAACTGCATCTATGAAAGAGCTAAGCAACGGGGAGTGCAGGAGATAGGGGTTAAATTAAAAAACATACCCAAGGAAGGACGGGGTCAGGCTGCAATCAAGGGAGATCGTAACATGGCAGTGGTGGGTAAAGCACATGGACAGAGCAATATGGAGCGCAGGCACCAGGAGTCTGGGGGGTTGGCAGAGGAGGAGGAGCACTCGGGGAAATCAGGGACGGATTTTAGAGTGAGAAAAAGAGCACGAGGGAGCTGAAAAAAAATACATGTGCTCTCATGAAGTGCATGAACAAAGAAAAACAAGCATTGGCATAGCCAATAGGTCTCGCCTTTGGGACCTTATAAGTGTTTAGCCATGCAACAGTTGCATAACTAAACACTTATAGGGTCTCAAAAGCGAGACCTATTGGCTATGCAAAGCGACCGCAAAAGTGAAAGTGTTCGCGATCGAGATCACATCAAACATCAAAGCGGCCGTGCGGCCGCTAAAGTGAAAGTAATCACGGTAAAGCGTGGCGCACGCAACCGCGCACATGCACTGTGGCACTAGGCTGGCCTGGTAGCACTTTTTGGAGCCCTCTCAATAAGTCTCGCCAGACCAGCGCATGCGCTGGGTCAGGCGAGACCTAATGAAGTTCCCTAAAAGGAAGAAAACAAGTCAGTCAAGGAAAAGAATGATAAAGAAGCTAATCTCAAGAGGAGGGGTAAATACGAAGGACAGGGAAAGCCACTAAATAAGAAGCAGGCAAAGATGAGTGACTAAGCCAACCAATAGTATGGAAAGGGAGGACTAAACACCCACTGAAATTTCTTGGTAAGCCCACCATAGGCCTTTCCAACTTGACAGCTTGTGCTGTCTGGTAAAGAAGGCCTGAAAATGAAAACATATGAAGTGCACCTTCCCTTGTTAAGTACCAAGAATCTTCCCAAAAATTCTCATTGACTCACATCTTCAAGAAATACCTAAATAACGGGTTGTTTTACTCCACTAGAATATTGCATTCTAACTGTTGCACGTGAAGTGCTCTACTGAACACTACAACTAGATGCTGCAGTATTTAATCCATGTAAAATAATGCATATACCTCAGGGTCGAAATAGCAGCATCAAGGGTTTCATGAAGATGTTAAGCAGCAACAACGTAAAGGGCAGACTTTTGCACCCAACACTGAATGGTTATGAAATAATATAAGACTGACTGTTAACTTGATTTCCCCCTCAGTGAGGAATGTGCAAAAGCAGTTTTAAGTAGGCTACAATGAATACATTGTCCAACATAGGGTAGTAGCTGATTGCCACTCACAGGGCAGTGGGCTGGGCACAAACCTGACTGACTAAAATTCAAGCGGTGTTGCTGTATAATGTAACAGGGTTAATATTAATGCCTTTGTGAAATGTAATGTCCGCTTGTTTAGTTTCTTTAGCGACGGTGCTACACGTTCCTCACATCATAGTTATTTGTTTGTATTCTTGCTCTACATGAAACTCCAACAAGCCCTAACTGAGATGGTTAGCAGATATCTGCTATTGGCTGCTTTTTGATGGTTCCTTATTAAAGCTGCCTTACTTGTAGTTCTTGTGTGACCTTAGGTAATTTGCAAATCTGCACTTCTACAATTGCCTGAAGCAGGTTCTCTACTACATGTTCCTGGATTTTAAATCGTAGGGTTTCTGATTAAGAAGGATCTCTCAATGGTGAAGGCATGTTTTTGTCACACTTCTGACATAAAAAGGGATTTCAAGTATTAATCTTCCTCCCTAGTGACTATGCTGTTTAAGTATTGGCGATATCGAAAATGCAATATTCTAATGGGGCATATTACTCATGATGGGAAAGCAGAGGCTGTTGCACATTGTAGCACTATTGCTTCTGCAGATGAAGTGAAAGTACTATACGTCATGGCTCACTGGTTCCATATGATGCCCACTGGATCCCAAAAGGACATAAGATTTGACCCAAAAGTGCGATTCCTCTGCCTACTACAATGAGTAGTTTCAAAAAAATAGCACCAAGGTGGGGTTGTGTCATCCCTTCAAATTTACATTAGGCAAATATGTTTCAGTAAGGGGGCCCAAAGTTCAAAAGATGAATAGGGTAGAAACACCATTGACTTTGATAGAGTTGTCCAGTAGTGGCTCACCACTTGCCTGAAAACAGAACCCAGTTGCTCAAGGTGGAATCCTGCTAATTCCAAACCATTTCCTTAAAGGCTCAGTTCTTTCCTCACCAACCTTCATTGGGTGTTCTGCTACATGACACAAACCTTAATAGCCAGAAGACACCCAGATGTACCTCAGAATCTCATCTGGTCAAGGCATAAGCATCTAAAAACCTCCCTCGCCACAATCCAAGCATGGATGACCCTTCATTAAATTGTATTCGAAAAAGATTTACTTTGTGTGCTTCACAAATGAGAGCAAGATACAAACAGAATGGTTATCAAAGGTAAGTTGATATAGTTTCTCTTAAATCTTTAAATCTGGAAATTACTTCGAATTAAACATCACCTTTAACCTCCGTTTGTGGATCCACAACATACACGACGTAAAGAATGCCCCGCACCAACTCATCTTGCACCACATGCTGATGCTCTTGCTGACAGACCTAGTCACTGGTACTGTTCTACCTCTATGATGGCAATGCCTTGCTGCAGTGTCCCAGAGACCAATCTAAAGCCACTATAGAGCATCCTTTATGCAATAGTCAATCTCGTCAATACAATAGCCTTTACTACATCCACAGAACTACCCATACACTAAAACAGCCCCTAACAAGGAAGCATCCCATTCAAAAGCGCCTGTATCATCTACAAGACCACTAATGCTAATAGTCTACATTTCCTCACTACCAAGATCAAGGCAATAGGTGAAACTCCAGGTTAAAAATTATAACATTGAAGCAAGGAAAGCACAATAGGCCAATTCTTCTTCTGCATCCCAACCAGAATTTGGATCATCATACTAGTCCAAATCTAGCAAGCCAAGTCTCTTCCCGAGCTCCACAAAGAGATGAAAACTAATCGCTATACAGAACGACCTGTTACCCTCACTGTTGTGCTCCCTGAATCGCATCCTATTGGTTTTCCTACCATCACTACTCAACAATCCCAGAATACCTTTTCTCCTCTCTGGCTAGAGGGCTCCCCCTTTCACACCTCGCAACCTACCCTAAACCTTTCCCCTCACTGAACTCTTTTTTAATTCATAAATCCCATACAAACATTTATACACAGTAAGGTACAGTCTTTCAGGTTCAGGCAACAAAAATACAGAATGACCATACTGGACCAAAAGGAAATACGAAGCATCTCGGTTATAGAAGCAAGTGAGATTTATATTCCCACAGAGCTTCTCTTTAGTAATTAACTAACAACGTTATTTATGACAAGAGACACTTTGCAAGTTGGAAATAGAAGCAGCAACAGGCCCTATGTAGGGATGTACATTGAACTTACAAAATATAATCTGAATATGGCTTAACACTTATAACAGTCAAGGTGAGGTCCTTTTATGCACTACCTAAAGTTTGCTTCCATATCTCCGACAGTCCCCTGAAATTCTCCCTCTTCATTGCAAATCATGTGTGGTCTGACTATCTCACCATATGGGGTGGATTTACTTTGTAAACTGTTTTGTCAACTAGAAAGCATGTAGTATTACATTACATGGTGTTTCTTTACGAAACATCCCGATTCTAGGCGACCATTCTTGTGGCATAAATCAAGATCCGAAACTGATCTCCAATATAATCATTGTTAAAACCAATAACATTGTTGTGCGCTCATAAGAATCACCCACATATCGGTTCGAAAGAAATCTCACAGACAATTCTAACTCCTGGTAAAGGTTAGTATAAAGGGATGCCACATCTACTGTGAATAAATTATATGCTCATCCCACATCACTAAGAAAATTTAGTACATGTGGTGTATTAAGAATGTATGAAGGCAAATTTATAAACATTCTAAGAAATGTGCAATAATATCTCTGCAGGGGACCAAAGATAGATAGTATGGGCCTTACCAGGATGGAATTAATTATTGAGCACCTTATGTAGAGTATAAACGCAAGTAAACAGACCAATTTCATTACATTCCTTCAGTTGCTCATTGACAATCTACATTGTAAAGCCTACGGTGCGAAGGTAGGCTTTTGAAGTAATTAGCGAAGGGCCCTGTGGCTCTTGGAATGGCGCACTCAGTTTTGAGTGGTTGTGACAGAGACTACAGTCTAGAACCTTCAGCAGGAGGATTCAAATAAGATGTCTACTCAGCATTCCAAGTCATAAAAGGAACAATCATACAAGCAGGAAGAAGATAAATCCCTGTGCCCAAAAATGCATACAAATGCTGTGATTCCTCAAAGAAGGCATGCTGTGCAAATTGATTAAAATGCTGCAGGCTATTGACAACCACTCCTAGAGTGAGTTAATGGAATATATAGTAAATCCTGATCCTGAACCAATTGGAGGTCTGATTGTTGAGGATGAGATATTAACTCCAGTTACCTACAATCCATCAGGGAAGGCTTGTGGCTGCATGCTGGTAGGGTGCCCTACTTGGAAGTATAGGTACCAGGCTGAATGTAGGGGGGAACCCTTAGCCCATTCTGAGCTTGACACCTTTCTGGCGACTGGAGGGTTTTCTGATTTTTTGCAACAACCCACTGTGAGAGGGTGGATGCCTAAACAGACCCTGAAGACAAAATGTGATACAATTCGGAGAGCCATCCTCTATCCTAAAGTAAATCCCATCTTAAACACAAATCTACAGGCAGAAGAAAGAATAACGTTATCTTACAGTAGCTCGGTTACGCCTAGTCCATAAGCTCTTTTTTGTACTTATCTTGTGGGTACTAGTCACTTTGACAAGGTTAGAAATCCATTATATAATTGTTAAAACATTTTCAGGTGCCCATGTGTGCATCATACTGGGACACACCCTGTTCTCTACACGTATTTGCAACCTTCTTAAAAAGAACCACTCGATACATATTTTTTCAAATTCCCGACACTCAAAAGGAGGACCTTGATAATGGGAATGAGCCTATAACCCAGAAACAGCACATTATCCTGCGCTCTGGCTTTTTCCCATTCTTAATTCAATTCTAGAGCAAAAAATTGAAAAGCAGAGCAGGAGAAAGCAGCATTAGCAGCTAAAATCTAGGCTTCTATTGTGACTTGAAGGAACGCTGGTATAATTAAAAAAAGAAAAAAAAAATTTAAATCAGATTTCTGTTGTGCTCTGGTCTATGCTGACAAATGCAAAAAGAACAGATGATGGACAGCATGCTGAAACAATCAAACATTCACCCTCCCATCACAGATTTGGATTAAATCCATTGTTGTTTTGCACGCCACGCCATTCCAGTTTAGACCCAGCCATATGCAAATCAGTATTGACCCTATTCCCAATGGAAACAGTCCAATGTGAACTGCCAGGCCAGGTCCTCTGGCGCATAAACAAGCATCCTAGGACTGGTTTCGGGGTTTTACACCTCATAAGCCAGTACAGCTTGATTCTGGGAGCGTAGCGTGCAGGGGACCCAAGTCTGGATATATCTTTCCTACTTAGAGCGACAATTGCAAAAAAGTCTAGGGCGGCAGCTACCAGGGTATATGCACCAAGGTCCTCTACAGAAAGGCTGAAATTGGCGAAGAATCATTTTTCCAGAAAGCAGGCACTCCTATTTAGTGATGGTCATAGGGTGGTGTAACACATTCATATTCAACTGGAAGCTTTTTTTTTATCTTTCATCTTTTTATCCAATCTATTTTGTGCCCCAGTCATGTAAGACTGGGTACCTCTCGTACACAGTGGCGTATCGATAACTGAGGGGGCCCCCCTGCAAGGCACGTAAAGGGGCCCCCTCCGGACTCTATCAGGAGCTCCCTGGCCGAAGTGCAGTGCTGAGGGGGGCCCCTTGGAGCTTGGGGGCCCACCCGCACTGCGGGGGATGCGGGGGCCTGTGTTACACCCCTGCTCGTACATTCAACACACTCTGAAATATCCTGTCTTAGCAATTGGTACTCTTTAAGGCATCAAGGAGGCTTCTGTCGACAAATAAGTAATAACACTGCACAGTAAAGAAAGGTTGTAAGGGTATGTCAATATCTACCCGTAATATTCACCCTAGGGGGGAGAAACAGAATACAGTATTTAGAATAGACCAAATTCTTCCGAAAGTCTCTGATTTCACCAGTCTATGCACTATCAGTTGACCTGAAACAGAAACCGATGCAATCAAAATTTAGGCAAGGATTTTACCTCCGTTAGTTTTTCCATGCATCCTTTTGCTTTGAGTGGTTGCCTGAACATTAGTTTTTTTTCTATTTTTTACTTAACTGAGATTCATACTTGAATGACTTTTCAACATTAATCTTTTAGGTTGTTAGGCTCTTTAGGTTCTTTGTAGGACTGCATTTATAAAAAATAAAAACGAAAACAATATAACTGGTATAAAAAAACCCTATCAAATCTATCTCAAAGTGGAAATCCATATAGCACACTTATAATTACTTGACTTTATTTTTCACAAAAAATAGGAGATCTCTACTCGAGATGAGGTCGACATAACACTATTTTACATGGATACGTTTACGTCTTTTCCTTTATCACTGAGTAAGATGCCAAACAAGAAGTCATTTGACATTTTATTGTGAAGGGGAGAGCAATAAAGTCACACAGGAAAATAATTAACAAGGAAATAAAGCAGCAAACTCAAACATTTTAAGGTAAACACACCATTAAACAACTTTATACAGGGCTTTTATAGGGCAGTTGGCACTTAAGGTTGTAAAAAGAAAAATATATAGAGTTTCAATGCCCGGAACCAATACAAACACATTTAACACGATCACTTAATGAAAAAACTGCTGATAAGTCATGTGATTTAAGCCTTGCACATCGGGTATCTCTATAAACAGTAAGTGTTTTGGAAGATTGTTAAAACAAAAACCCCTAAAAAGCTCGTAAATCCTTCCTTGACTCCCCAATCCCCAAAACGTGAAAATAATTGTACATTAGGGACTCAGTGAATGCTGAGGATTTAATGTCCTTAAACGTGTTTTACCTCTGCAACTAAGAGTAACTGTCATCTGGTTAAATAACTGTATTTTTTACGTTGCGACAGGAACATATCATTAATTAAATAATGAGTTAGGTAGGAAGAAAATCACAGACTGTTGAGGAAAATATTACCTAACCATTCCTCTAAAAATCATGACCTTAAACAATAAATAGCTTACCAGTAACGTATCAACATTAGCATAAAAGAAATACAGTTCGGGAATGCAAAGGAAAACACACTGTAAATGGCAATAGGTCTATTTGCTTGAGTTGCTTTGCCAAGGATGTGTAACGGACTTAAAATAAAAATATGGCTGTTGCATCATTCCCTAGGTGCGCACACGTGTGATGACTTAAGCGAGCACATGCATCACCACGCATGCGCGCACCTAGGAAGGGAGTCATTGTTTTTTATTTGCCGAGACAAAATTAGGATTAGAAAATCATTTCAAAGGGGTAAAAAGTGCCTTTGTCATTGCAGAGAAGCCCGGCAGCTGAAGGGCCCGCCCAACAAAAAAACAAGGAACATTAAATTACAAAAAAAAGGGTTGGAAGGAACTCTGGAATCAGAGTAGGGGGGGGTAGAGTGTGGGTCGAGGGCATGGACGAGGGGTGGGAGGTTTAAGTCACTGAGTGGGCGAGGAAGTAAAGGAGATTAATTGAGGCAGGGCCCAGACGGGGTGGCCTTCAAAAATAAAAGCTAGGCTAGGTGGGGAAGAAAATGTACAAGCTTAGAAGAGGACTAAGGGAGCAACACAAGAAGAAGGGGTCGGGAGGAACAGTGTGTAAGAGAGCCAGAAAACAGGTGCACTCTCACGGAGTGCTGAAAGAAAAAAGAAGTTCCCTGAAAGAGGAAGGATTCAAGTCAGCCAATGAAAAGGATCTTAAAAAGGCTATGTTACAAGAGAGTGATGGAGCAGGTAAAACAAATGTGTTTACCTCCTCTATTTTGCATGAAATTAATTACATAATCATTCTAAAAATTTAACTCATACTAATTAGCTTGAAGTGAGGCATTACTAACCAACCTTTACACATTGATAAACACAAGATACACTTTGGACTAAAATGCAAACTACATCGCAGAATACTAAAGTAATTAACTATGGTAGGCAAACTAACTTTAGATTGTGGTGAACTAGAAAATTGCATGATTTATATTGCTTTTGTGATGGTTTGTGCTTTTCAGAACTGCAGAATGGCGAGTATTATTGTTTTAAATGTTTCTACAAGCTAGGTGAATACTAATATACATTGGGATTAGAGTGGGAATAAACCTTAGAATCTTCATTTCTATATTTTAATTACTGTTATGTCTGTTTTAGCTTAAGTTGGCATTCGGGCCTACTAGGCCGCAGTACTTAACATGGAGGTCCTATGAAGCCGCCGTCATGTGAGCACGATGACTTCTGCGTAGAATCGGATGGCTCTGGAGATCTCAAAGTGACCCCAGCCTCTGCGACATCGTGTTCCTCGTCAAGGATAGGAGCATGGAGGGTTGCCAAGTGATGAACGGTGTGAACCACCAAGGGGACAATGGAGGACCTGTATAAGGATGCTTGCTTGTTATTCAAACGTTACTTTCTGAACTTTCGCCTGTGAACCGAATGGATAATGTTCATTTTGCGCTTTGCTATGCCAAGTCTCCTGGAAAACCAGTTGGTCCTGGGAAGCCTTTGAGAAATTACAAGTTGACCCCGGACTGGCCAATCAGAACATTTCCCTACCCCTAAATTGTTGCATGTTGATCTGAAGTAAGAGGTAAAAGGGTATAAAATACCCTCATCCGCCAAAGGAGGGTGGTTCATTTGGGCTGATCTTCCATGGCGTTGGGTCTACGTTGAGCTGATTAAGAATTCCATGGGTTACCTTGGGTTTCTTTGATTTTCAGGAAGTTATCTCATCTGATGGTTTGATTATTGCTGTGGGTCGGACACTTTATCCCGGAGATTGTAGCAGAGAATTAGGATATTTCTTTGTGTGATCGGAGGGTAGCCAACATTTGAGATTTGGTAACTATTGAATGCATTTTCTAAACCTATGATTGTTTACCAAAGGTTCAATTTTCCTTGAAAAAAAACGAATTTATGTTATGATCTGTAGTGCTTAAATGCTAATGCAGAGCAAATTATTATTAGATAAACAAATCTGGATTAATAAGAAATGAGTTTGTGATTATTTAATTGAGCACAGAAATTAATCAAATGTTTCCTAGGCTTTGATTGTGTTTTAGCTGGTTCTAATTCACCATCAACCAGTCCAACTAATTGGTCCATCGACCAAGTGGTGGAGTGCCTTGATGTTCAAGTCAGGATTCTATAGGTGCAAATGTATATAATGTATATAATGTAAAGAAATATAATCCTGATAGGTAATAAGGTACCCAAATGTCCAGCGATTTTCTCCTGTGTGCAGGATTCGAATGAGACGAGTGCGTGTTGGTGTTATGGGCCCCAACAATGAATGAGTGTATGAACGAGTTGTTGTGATGACGAGTCTGTGACATAGGGAGAATATGTAAATTTGCCCTTTACGCTGGAGCAAGAGGAACAAACACAAATAGAGTTAGAAATGCAAACAAATAAGAAGCAAGCAAATGAGTGACAAACGCACCCAATAAGCCCTTGTAAGTTCTTGGTATGGCCAAGAAGAATTAACAGCTGTGTGGTGGTAGGCAAGGTCTAAAAAACTGCATCCTAAACAGGACAAGAGTGTCAAATGGAGAATGCCCATGTGGCAGTTTACTGCTAAAACTTTGAAACACATCAGTTGAACAAAAATAAAAACAAGAATGATAATGAAACACGGAAACAAATACTATGTTAATTAGAAGATGTTATGAATCAAAGGCAGGAATTCTAATGAAAATTATATGCAAAGACATGAGGATAAGTGATTTATTATGTGAACAAAAATATGTATAGTCGGACATAAACGAAAATAAACGCAACAAGCGTTTGCAATGCAATAGGTCTAGCATTTACGCGAGTTTAAGCTATTGGCATTGTAAATGACAATGCCTTTTATGTATGTTTTAAAAACCAAAATTTAAATAAAAGGCATTGTCATTTTGTGAGGGACCCTTTTCCCCGAACCCCAAACTCTCCCGTGTACCACCCGGATTACCTCCTTTTCGGAGTTCTCCCTTCCCGGACACGCCAACCAACATGATCGCCAAAGAGTCCGTGACAACGAAGACCCCGCCCTTCTCTCTCTTACAGGGTCCAATCCGATGTGACAACAGACCGGAAGGATTCGACCGGTACCCCGGAAGTCCCTCCCCCTCCCAGGTGGACGACAACAGAAAAGGCGGAATTGAGACGAAGGAAGGAGTCGGAAGATCGTGGCAGGAACTCTCAACTGGCGATACGGAGGAAGGAGAAGACGGAAGTGGGGACCTCGAGGAATGGTCGGAAGACTGGTGGAGTCCTCCGGAGGTAGCTGAAGAGCGGCCGTAACTCAAAGGAGAGTTACGGCGGAGCGTGTGAGTACCTTCCCCCATATTCTAGTTCATTAGTTACGCTGTGTAAGACCATAGAAGCCCCCCTTGTATATAAACTCCCTCACTTCTACAGTCACGTTCAACCACCTTGTAAATACTATACAGCACTGTTTACACTATATAAGTCCTGTTTTCTCACAACCCTTTCAGAGCACCCTTTCCAGCACTAAGTCTTGCCCTTTCCCTCCTCGACCCGTTTCTTAACCCCCCCCCTCATGGCCCGTTTCCTCTTCATCACATTGTGGGTCTCGGGGGACGGTGTCTTTCGCAGAGTCCCTGCAGGACTGACGGCTCCTCTGTTTGTATCTCTTTCGGTCCTCCGAGGAACACCTATCCCGGTCTACCACCACCGAAGAGCGCCAAGAGAAGGGAGCGTACCAGAAGCAGCGACAGCGACGACCGAGACGAGAACCATCACCCCATTTCCCGTGACTCTCAACCCTATACTGGAACTTGTATATATTAAAGAAACGCACTATAGCCCACTATATCTGGCCTCCTCGTCTGGTATTCCAGCCCGCCACACCCCCACGACCACAGGTGGTGTCAGAAGTGGGATCCGCTGGAGACATGGAGGCCGTAATGCAGAGGATGGCTGCCTCCCAAGAACAACTCGGGAACCTGATGGAGCGCTTCCTAAAAACTGCCGAAGACGACCGAGGGCAGCTCCATGACGTCCTAAAAGGCCAGGGAAACACCCACGAACAGGCACTGGGTAAACTGACCACGGTTTTGGAGCAACAGAGACCAACAGCCTCCCTACCTTCGGTGGTCCTCCAAAAGTTCGTACCGGGGGAAGACCCGGATTTCTTCTTCACTAACTTTGAACGGTTAGCCCAGGCCGCCTCATGGCCTATAGACCGTTGGGGACATTACCTAGGGCCCTTACTCACTGGCGAATTACAGGCAGCATATCAGCAAGCGAACGTTCAAGGCACCACTCCGTATGCGGACATCAAAACCTGTATATTGGAAAGATTGGGCATTGATGCCGAGACCTACCGGGTGAAGCTACGACAGGTCAAGGAACGACCACAGGAAACTCCCCGAGCCTTATCGTTTCGGATCAAGGACCTGACCGCGCGATGGCTGAAACCGGAGACAGCCACTAAAGAGGAGATATTAGAGAAAATACATTTAGAACAATTCCTGTCCTCTCTCCATCCCAGCACCCAGCGGTGGGTACGTGAGCATGCCCGTCTCTCTCTGGACACAGCGGTAGAAATAGCAAGCGCATACAGTCGGGCCCAAGAGAACCTACGAGTCAAAGAGGACCATCCCCAGAGACACCCTCCCGCTACAGGGATCAGACCTCTCCGCCCTCTTCTACCCAAAAGACCCGTACTAACCCCTCTGATGCCTTCCCTGATGCCTTCCCCGATACCCCTACGTCCTACCAACCCGGGACCTCAATGTTACGGTTGTGGGGGTTTTGGACATATCGCTCGAACGTGCCCCCACAAGGAAGAACCCATGGAGATTGGTATGGCCCGAAACTATGTTTGTTCCGTTCCCAGTACCGGACCGCCCTCGTTCCATCGTCCAGTGACAATAAACGGACAAACTCTCACCGCTCTGGCAGACTCTGGGTGTAGACAGAGTGTTCTCAGGCCCCAGGTCATGCAGAGCCCTGTCGACCCCCCCTCAGGGATGGTTGCCATTCAATGTGTTCACGGCGACACGAAGAAATATCCGACCACCCAAGTCCAGGTCCAACATCCCAAGGATCCGAGAACCACCCTCACAGTAGGTCTCGTTCCCTCCCTTCCAGAAGAAGCCATCTTGGGGAGCGACTATCCCGGTCTGCTCGGTCTACTCCAGGACACAACTGATGCCCTAAACACTTGGTGGGAAGAAGCCCCCTTCCCTCAGGGGCTCTCCTCGCCCCTAACCCAACCCAAACTCCCGAAAACCAAAGCACAGAAGAAAAAAGAGAAAAGAGACTATGTAGACGTCTTCCCAGCTATCCCAGACGAACATCCCTGGCAGATAGACCAAGAATTCCGAGCGGCTCAACAAGAGGATCCCGTTCTACAGGAAGCATGGGCTACTGCGTTAGAGCAAGAAGACCCACTTACCGTAGGTCCCTACTTTTACAAAAAAAAGGGGTTGTTGTACCGTAAGGGAGGGGCACAACAAAAGCCTCAACTACTGATTCCCGGCCCTTTCCGTGACAAGGTCTTGTTTCTCGCCCATAGCCATCTCTTGGGCGGACATTTTGGCGACGTAAAAACCAGCCAAACCATTCTGGAAAGATTCTACTGGCCCGGGGTCCACCAACAAGTGAAAACATACTGCAGGGAATGCCCGGTATGCCAAAAAAACAGTAGATTTCGACCCCCTAGGGTGCCCTTGTTGCCTCTCCCTATCATTGATGTCCCATTTAGCAGAGTAGGGATGGACATTATAGGCCCCTTGTTACCCTCTCGTAGCGGTTGTCGCTATGCCCTAGTCCTCGTGGACTATGCCACTCGCTTCCCGGAGGCGTTACCCCTGCGACAACCGACTACCCAGAACATAGCTAAAGCCCTCATCTCAGTGTTCTCTCGGGTAGGATTTCCCCGGGAGATTCTAACCGATCAGGGCACACCTTTTGTATCCGCCCTGATGAAACAGGTCTGCTCACAACTGGGGATCAAACAGATACGGACCTCAGCTTACCACCCTCAAACCGATGGGCTGGTGGAGCGTTACAACGCAACGCTGAAACAAACGCTTAAGAAACTGTTGGGGTTGGAAGCAAAAAGGTGGGAGGATATGCTACCCCTAGCGTTGTTTGCTATTCGGTGCAAAACCCCGAGCAGTACCGGCTATTCACCTTATGAGCTACTATACGGACGACCCCCACGTACCCTGTTGGATATGGCTCAAGAAGCCTGGGAAGCGGAACCCAACCGTACTCGGCCCCTCCCGGAATACATATCCAACCTGAAAACCCATTTGGCCCTAATGAGAGACATTGTACACCAGAACCTGGAGAACGCCCAAAACAAACAAAGTTCAATACGACAAGGGAACAAAAACCCGAACCTTCTCCGTGGGGGACTTGGTTCTGTTAATGATGCCGTCGTCTGACCATAAACTCCTGGGGCAGTGGCAAGGCCCATATTCCGTGATTCGACAGGTAACCCCTGTCACTTATGAGTTGGAACTGGACCCAACACGAGCCACCAAGCAGATCTTCCATGTGAATCTGCTGAAAAAGTGGGAAGGCCCACGTCCCGTCCTCACTAACACCTTGGAGCAGGTACCCCTCTCCTTTGCTGCCTGTATAGATTCGGGGCTCCCGTCCCACCAAAGTCACGACCTTATGACGCATCTATACCCCTTACGTCAGGTGTTTTCCTCGGTACCCGGTCATACGACCATCACCGAACACGCTATTCACACAGAACCTGGAAAGGTGGTCAGACCAAGGCCATATCGAGTCCCTGAAGCCCGTCGGGCTGTCATAAAACAGGAGATAGAACAGATGCTGAAAATGGGCATCATAGAACCCTCATCGAGCGATTGGAACTCACCGATCGTCCTGGTTCCCAAACCTGACGGGTCCGTCAGGTTTTGCATTGACTTCAGGGAAGTCAACAAGATATCCTAATTTGACACATACCCCCTTCTGCGTGTCGATGAGATGATCGAACGCATAGGGAAGGCCCAGTTCATCTCCACTCTGGACCTCTGTAAAGGCTATTGGCAGATACCCCTCAGGAAAGAGGATAGGAAGAAAACAGCGTTTTCCACTCCTGAGGGGTTAGACCAGTTCCTGGTCCTCCCTTTCGGCCTACACGGTGCTCCGGCCACGAATCACATCCTACGACCCCATAACCGGTACGCGGGGGCATATCTAGACGACATCGTCATCTATAGCGATGACTGGAAACAACACTTGGACCACCTTCACAAAGTCATCTCCTCTCTTGGGTCATACGGATTTACGATCAATCCCGCTAAAACCACCCTAGCTGCTCAAACAGTCCACTACTTGGGGTACCTTCTAGGTGAGGGCCTCATACGACCCCAACATACCAAAACTGAAGCCATCCGTTCCCTCCCCTTTCCTGCAACGAAAAAGGACCTCCGTGCCTTCCTAGGCCTCTTAGGGTATTATCGGAGGTTCGTGCCCAACTTTTCTCAAAGAGCAGCACCGCTCACCGACTTACTGAAAAAAACTACAGACACTGAGACCCTACTCCGACACCCCGCCCCCTTGTTACTACAGGCTTTTTCCGATCTTAAGCATGCGTTGACCTCAGGTCCCGTGCTAGTGAGTCCTGATTATACACGAGCCTTCCTTTTGCAGACGGACGCCTCGGAACAGGGGTTGGGGGCGGTGTTGTCACAAAAAGACCCGTATGGAAACGAAAAACCCATTCTCTACCTCAGCAGGAAGTTATTTCCCAGAGAGAGAAATTATGCTGTGGTAGAAAAAGAAGCTCTGGCTATTAAGTGGGCGGTGGACAGTCTCCGTTACTACTTAGAAGGTCGGGAATTCACCATTTACACCGACCACGCCCCCCTGGAGTGGATGGCTCGAAACAAAGGCCATAACGACCGGGTCCTTCGCTGGTTCCTTGCACTACAACCATACAGGTTCACCACAATCCACCGAAAGGGGGTGGAACAAGGGAACGCAGACTACCTATCCCGGTATCCCATGTCCTCACCCCGTACACGAAAGACACCTAGGGAAAGGGGATGTGAGGGACCCTTTTCCCCGAACCCCAAACTCTCCCGTGTACCACCCGGATTACCTCCTTTTCGGAGTTCTCCCTTCCCGGACACGCCAACCAACATGATCTCCAAAGAGTCCGTGACAACGAAGACCCCGCCCTTCTCTCTCTTACAGGGTCCAATCCGATGTGACAACAGACCGGAAGGATTCGACCGGTACCCCGGAAGTCCCTCCCCCTCCCAGGTGGACGACAACAGAAAAGGCGGAATTGAGACGAAGGAAGGAGTCGGAAGATCGTGGCAGGAACTCTCGACTGGCGATACGGAGGAAGGAGGAGGAAGGAGAAGACGGAAGTGGGGACCTCGAGGAATGGTCGGAAGACTGGTGGAGTCCTCCGGAGGTAGCTGAAGAGCGGCCGTAACTCAAAGGAGAGTTACGGCAGAGCGTGTGAGTACCTTCCCCCATATTCTAGTTCATTAGTTACGCTGTGTAAGACCATAGAAGCCCCCCCTTGTATATAAACTCCCTTACTTCTACAGTCACGTTCAACCACCTTGTAAATACTATACAGCACTGTTTACACTATATAAGTCCTGTTTTCTCACAACCCTTTCAGAGCACCCTTTCCAGCACTAAGTCTTGCCCTTTCCCTCCTCGACCCGTTTCTTAACCCCCCCCCCCTCACGGCCCGTTTCCTCTTCATCACATTGTGGGTCTCGGGGGACGGTGTCTTCCGCAGAGTCCCTGCAGGACTGACGGCTCCTCTGTTTGTTTCTCTTTCGGTCCTCCGAGGAACACCTATCCCGGTCTACCACCACCGAAGAGCGCCAAGAGAAGGGAGCGTACCAGAAGCAGCGACAGCGACGACCGAGACGAGAACCATCACCCCATTTCCCGTGACTCTCAACCCTATACTGGAACTTGTATATATTAAAGAAACGCACTATAGCCCACTATATCTGGCCTCCTCGTCTGTTATTCCAGCCCGCCACACCCCCACGACCACACATTTACAATGCCAATAGCTCAAAGTCGCGTAAATGCGAGACATATTGCATTGCAAATGCTATTTATACAGTGCTTGCAGACAAAGATTTTCGCTGCTTTGTAGTGCTGTAAATACCAGATATTACAATTACTGAACTCAATGGCACTTGTTTAATCTGATCTAGAAGTTAAAAAAAAAAACTCATAAGCTTCAGTGTTCAAACTAGTGTGAGCGTCTGCAGTGAGCGCGCTAACCCCTGGAGCTGGCAGAGTGAGCACGTCAAAGAATCGGGGGAAGACAGGTCTAGGCTTGGGTACCACTGCAGTATGTGGATATCCACGCACGGGCACCCGGCGTGTTGTCCCTGGACCCTACAACCACAGGGCGGGTGTCCCGAAGATATGCCCTGGTACCACAAGGTAAAATGGCGAGCTCTGAGGTAAAAAAGCAGCGATGGATGTCTTATGTCTCAGCGCCGGGAAAATACTGCAGGGCTCAGATGCAGAAGGACGTAAAGCAGGGCCCTGCAGCCCATGCAGCGTATGGGGTCCCTTGACCCTCAGGGAAGGGGCGGGGGGAGACAATCACTGGGGGCCCTAGTGAGACAAAGGCAAATGCATATCAGTAACATATAGGAAACGTAGGGGGGGGGAGGGGCTCATCCTATTCTGAGGGGGATTTTCATTTTGAGTTACACCACTGTAGATAACGTGTCAGGTGTGACTGGCATAGGGGCACAGGTGGGCATTGCCTGGCATTGCTTCCTGTTGTCTCCGACCCCTTAGACTTATTTTTACGGTTACAGTGCGCGAGGCAGTCAGGTTACCAACCCTGTTCCGAGTAGTGTCTGCCGGCCAGGAGACTGTATTGCATTCAACCCGCCTGCTTTGTTATTTTACAGAGTACAGCTCGGCGCAGACCAGCAAATGCATGGGTTCGCCTATGAAGGCCTTGATGTGCTCTGGGAGGTCAGATGCGCGTCCTGTGCCAGCTGGGCTTAGCAAATGCAACGTTTTGCGACTGCTGTGTCGAGCTGTCAAGGCTGAAGTACCACAGGCGCGTTCATACAGCGGGGAAAACAAACTGTTAGATAGATGTAAGCTTTGAATACCAAGAGAAATGCCACTATGCGAAAAAAAACTACTTAACAAGTTCACATCCCGACAGAAACCAATACGATGTAAGTGCAGCCGAAGCAGCTGTTATTCTATTTATAGCTAACGTGGCAGTTTAGTTAACTCCCCGGTGTTTCTTGTAGCTCTCGTCATCTTAAGTTAAAGTCGAAGTGAAAGAAAGTGCTTTAATTATGTTGGAAATGGAATATTTAATTTTCATGTACAAGCCTTCCTCGCGTCTGCTCCAAAGCAAGTCATTTTTTGTGCATGGTTTTATCTCCCCAGGATCAAATTCCTGGAGTGTGCCGCCCGGTGGCTATACCTGGGTTCTGTTTCTGGTGCTCCTGGCCGACGCACTGTGCAACTTGGTTAACAAGCTCAGAAATGCTTTACGTTAATTATGGAAGAGAACTCGAAATCTAACCCAAATGAAGCTTGCAAACACAAATTCCCTTTTTAATGTGTATAGTGTTGCAATTCAGATGCACCAGGAATGTAAATATATACATTCAACGGAGAAATGTGTAGCAAAGCACAGAACTGGATGGCTGAGCATGAAGCCGGCCCACTACGCTCTGACTGAAAGTAAAATAAATAAATAAACAGCGCGGTGTCCCTGAAGCAGGCGCCGCGCTTTGAATTAATGTACCAATAAATTACTAAACAAACAGCGCGGTGTCCCTGAATAAAGTACAAATACATTAATAAACAGCGCAGTTTTTTTCTCCATAGTAAAAAAGCTGTCGCCATCGCGCGAAGGCAAAAAAAAAGTGCTACCGACTAATTAAAGGAGACCGCGTCACGCCGCAAGCAAACAATCCAGTCCGGATGGGCTGGCCAAGAAGGAGACGGGGCGGTAACAAAAAAGCCTCGTTTTCAATCAGAGGCCAGAGTTTAGCATAAATGAAGACGCCGGCCAATGGGAATGATGGGCGGGGCTTCAAGTCCCCTTCTGAAATCTTCTCGACTACAAAAGGCCTCGCAGAGTGAGGAGCGCATGTGCGCTGGAGCGCATGTGCGCTCCAGCGCTAGTCAAGACCTAAAAATGGTTTATGTCACAGATCCTGCTAAAATTTTAATAAAGATAATGTAAAAGGGCTATTTATCAATGATGGGACCAGGACGCACCAGGTCTCCTTTTGTCTCCACTGAATAAGCAAACAAAACCCACTAATGTCAACTGAACTTCAGTTTATTTCCTGAAAGGGCACTGTGGAACTCCTCAAAGAGCAGTCAAAACCCGCCTCTCTGAGGGCCATCAGTCAGCAGCCATGTTACAGGGAATAAATACCAAATCATAAGAATTTACCTTGCTCACAACAAACAATGTAATTTATAGTTAATTACTATGGTATTTTCGAGCAGGGTAAGTTTTTGATTTCTCAATCATGTACATTAAGAAGCTGTGTTAGTTCATCCAGACAGAAGGGGAGGAACGGAAGTGCCCAAGCAGTCCTGGAGCAGGAAGGCGCACCTGTGCAGGCAGAGAGGAGAGAGCATGACCCGACCACACAGAAGATGGAGATTGTACGGCAGATGTAAGAGGCAACAAGGAAGACAGAGATAGAACGGGGCGAAGAGACTAAAAGAGAAAGCACCACTGAAAGCAACATCGCTCTGGGCGCACACTTTCTAGTGGGAGTAGCGTGTGATAACTAAGTGTACCACAACCACTGAGATAACATACTAACTCTACCAATACCAAATACTGTAGGTAGAACTGAATGACTGAGGCCAGACACCATCATACACTGGTGAAAAAAGACTCAAAGCGCTGTTAGAATTGGTAATTTGAGGCATTTGTTGAAAGAATCCTTCTAATGATGTCCCATCAGAATGAATTTACCCTATAAAGTCCTTTAACATTGTTTCGTAAACAGAATTGTGACGTTTGCAAGCCTTAACAAACCTCTTAGGGAAGCTAGTCTCTAGTGAATGCCAATAAATTAACATTTTAGAAAAACAGCAGTTCCAGTGGGACATCACGTTCTACAGCTGTGTCCTCACTGACTCCTGCGAGGACCGATTCAAAAAATTAGCTGCATGAACAGTAGCCAGGTAAGGAAAAATTCTAATTTGGGCCCTTCCTCAAAGTACAGTATAGCTTATAACTGCATTTAAAACCTTATTCATGTAAAAGTGAAAAGCAAAAGTTGGTTTCATTCACACTAGCTTTCACAGTGAATTTATCGTGCATTTGATGTAGCTTTATTTCAACAGAATGCACTAATGCCTTCAACATCAGCCTAGGATGCAGATATCCGTAGCTGACCTGGCACAGGGTGCTTAGTGGAATGCATCACGACTTACACAGCTTTGTAAGAACAATCAAAGTGCTTAATAAAAAAACTCTATTACACTGCTCGGATTTCTACTTCCAGAGGGCACCAGGCCTCTATGGTATAATGGTACCTGGGCACCATTCAAGGAAAATATCCCACAGCTCCTGGCTTCTGAAAGCCCTTCCTGCCACATAACTGCTGTTTCATAGAATGGTCATGATCATTGAATGAGGGCTCGGAGGAACAAGGAGCCAAGAACGTTTTGTGGTAGGAGGGTAGAACCTGTGTCTGGCCCAACTCAGACTGATTTGCATATGGCAGGGTCCAAACTGGGGAGGTGTGGTGACCAAAAGAAGGATGGATTAAATCTAGATCTTTGTGACCGGGGGGTGAAAGTTTGCATTGTTCAGCATTCCGTCCATCATTTGTTCCTTTTGCTTTGTCGCCCAATGTGGGAAAGTTATGCCCAGACGTGGTTCCCGTGCTCACTGCGCCTCTGGATTCAAGCTAGCCTGGCTGATGAGGGGTGATGCCATGAAACTGGTCCCAGGATGCTCGTTTCCGGTCCAGGGAGGACCTGGCTTAGCAGTTCCAACTGGACTGTTCCCATGTGGAACAGGGTCAAGACTGATTTGCATATGGCTGGGTCCAAACTGGGGTGGTGAGCAAAATAATGATGGATTAAACCCAGATCTTTGTGACTGGGGGTGAATGTTTGCATTGTTTCAGCATTCCGTCCATCATTTGTTCCTTTTGCTTAGGCAGGCCAGGCCATGTGGTTTTACCAATCAGTGACGTTTTAAAGCATGGGAAAAGTGGTTATTGCCAAGGGCCCCACCTTCCAAGGCCTCCTCTAGGAAAATGATCTTTCTCTCTAGCTCACTTGTGTACATGTCTCCGTCGTAACCTTAAACGTGCATTTCAATATTATTAGGTAACAAAAGGATTTAATTAGTTATAAAAAAGGGTAATACAAGTAAAAGGTGTTCCGAACAGGGCATTTTTGCCTGGGCCCCTCAAAATGCTTAAGATTACGCTGTTTGCCATTGAGAGTGCCTATTACCCATTTATCACCTGAAAGCTCAGTATTGTCAGCTGTTCACTTTCCTGGAAGTTGTAGACGGTAAATTCGATCCCTGAATTAATCACATTTTCTCACAGCACCCCAACTCCACTCTGGAGTCTGACTGGATATTTTGAGGCCTTGGTTAGCTAGGGTCCCATTTCAACCATACAAGCCTTGCACCTTTCACTGTTCCAGACTGGAATGGGTGGATTCCATGTCCAGACATGCCATAAAATAAAGATATGGTACCTTTGGTAGGCCTCATTAATTCCAACAGGAAACATTTATAGATGGCTGGTGTTCTTGGCTCGTAGGACTGCTTGCTTGCTAGGCATAGGGCAACACCTGGCAGTACACTGGAAAGCTGCATCAAGGTCATGATTGGACTAGGATTCTTATCGGTCTCTGAACAGCTGCAGCATCACCATTTCACTTCCACCTAGTGAGGCAAGAGTAAAACACTTGTGCCAAGGACTACTTCTGGCTTCAAACAGCTAGAAGAGATTTATTGGGCTGTTCTGGACAGGCCAGGGGTAGCTTAGGGAAGAGAATAGTGTTTCAGACACGAGCAATCAACCATACTAATTTCTAGAGATTTGGAAATGCTCTCTCAGGGGGCTCAGGGGAATGCATTAAAGCATTCCCTGGAGAAAGGAACTGCATGACAACAAAATAAAATATGGAAGAAGGGCTTTGGAATGTTATTACTACACGTGGGTTTATCACCAATAGCAGACTGGTTTTAGACTTGAAAATTCCTTGTTTTCTCACTTCAAAGAGAGATGTTTGCTGGATCTGAAGCGGAGATTTGTCTTCCCTACTGCTGCCCAGATGAAGGTCTGCCCACATGACAAAGGGATGTTGATACAGTAGTCTCGAGACTGCCTCCCTTGGGGAGCATCCCTCAACGGGAGGAGAGTGCAGAAGGTCCTGTAGCAGAAGAATATGCTCATCTGCCAGGAAGAAAACAAGTGGACTAGTTACAAATGGCCACGCATCCTGCTTGTCCTGCCAGAAAATTATTCCAGAGGCCGAAGGGTGCAGAGGGTCCTCTGGACAGAAGACGCTGCAGCAAAGAAATCTAGAGGACCAGTTACAAATTGACACTGTCGGTGGATTTTAAACAGGAGTTGAGTGAAGCCTTCTGCAACTCGACAGTACAGAGTTGGATTGTAAACACAACTCATGAAGATTTGAAGACATTGTGTCAATGTAGCAACGCTACCAGGACTTTAGCTGCAAAGTTAGACAGTAATGCAGCAAGAAAGCAGAACTTGAAGGATTGTTTTTTGAAAGCTTATTTTCTGAATACTTTCACCTGATGAGGCTTCCAGGAGTTTACTCCCTCCTGGCCATACCAAATATAAAAGCAATGCTGCCACTCTTTCCTATTTTTGTTATTATATTTGATCCTTGCATGCAATTTCTTTGCGTATTACATTTTTGTCTCTCCACTAAATTTGTTTGGACATTTAAAGTTCTTAGTTCATACTCTTACTGTTTAGGTTAGTTGTTGTATGGATGATATACAGTCTTTACAACGTGGGCGTTAACACACGTTACTTTTACAATGAAGCAGTTACCATACAGTAAGTAACATGCATGCTATTTTCTGTGACTTTACAACATGGGACTTCACCAGTTACGTATGCTTTTTAAAAAAAAAAAATCAAAAAGGTTTACGTTTTTGGGCAGAAATAATAAAAGGGATACTAAAAGCATAACATAAGCATGCAGAAGATCATGGTAGTCATGAATTCATTCAGAGCGTGGGATTTGTAACAGCTGTCAGATACATTTAATGCTGAATGTCAGGTGGTAGAACAGCATGCTGTGGGGTCGCAATCACTTAAGTAGAAGGTCAATGGATACAAACATAATAATGAGAATAATAACACATACTCATAATACAAATAAGACAAGCTAAAAATTCAGTAATAATCAAGAGCAGCAAATTGCACCGACTGGATTAGAGTGTAGTGATCTGGAGCAACTAATGTTGTTTGCACGATTAATACCACTAGAACCACTAATATATGCTCCCCGAACTATTCTGGACTAAAGATGGAGGTTAGCCATAAAATTGTCTAGCTAAATCGATCTTCATTTGGATTTCCAGGGAGAGATGTAGCGAAATATTGTCGCCTCCCCTGATGAAGGAAATCTAGTTCTTCCAAACTGTCGATTTGTAAGCAGCTGTATTTTGCCAGTTACTAAGGCTAAGTTTACATGCTAGTGTGAGCAAAAAGATCCAATTAATCTATCCTCTTCTCTTTTTAAGTGTGGATCAAGGGGAGCCGTTAGTAAGAACAGAAATTCCTTATGGAGGTGGATTCGAAAGAGGGTTATGATAAACTCGAGAACGTCCTTCTGGAATTTCGACAAGGATGGACCATAAAAAATCATATGTGCAAGATCACCGTTATCTTGGTTGCAATTCCAACAAGTGGGTGTTTCTCTAAGTTTCAGCTTGTGCAGCCGGGATGGGGTCCAGAACACTCCATGAATGAACATGAATTTAGTTTCGGACAGTACTGGGGTTACCTTGTTTAAGAAGGGAGAGTGTAGGATTTTAGACCAGGTCAGGTTACTTTCGACTGACTGGCCCCCTCTCACCTATTTCTCATTTGTACCTTTCAAGAGCTTAGAGGTAGATGGCCTTAAGTATTTATGTATTTTGGAGACTTTGTATCCTGAAGTTTTAGGGTGTAAGCGAAAAGAGGCAGAGAGGGGACTTTGTCTGAAAAGATTAGTTTACGAATGCAGGCCTTGTGTGTCAGGAAGTTATAGAAGTCCAAATTGTTTAAGGAATAGGTTTGTTGTAAATAGCAAAGGTTAAGGGAACCCAACTCGTTAACAGTGAAGACTCCTAGAGAGGCCCTGTCTGGTCATCGGATCGGTTGACCTTCCAGTTTTATCTTGGAGTTGTTCCATATGGAAGCAAAGTTAGAGGTACAGGTTTTGTTATCTACAAGAGAGTCAATTCGTAATATGGCATCTTTTGTGTGGTTTATGAAATATATTTGGAGTGTAGCAGGATCACTTGGCACATTGAAATAAATTAGATAAGGTTCCCAAGGGTTAGAATAGCAATATGGGGGCCTATTCCTCTCTCTCGATTAACCAGGGTATACCCTGCTTTAAGAGTAAAGCTGTTTGGTATTTTTTTAAAGTTAGGCAGGTTTACTCCTCCAAGAGTTTAGGGCAAACTTAGCTTTAAAGAAAGACAGGGTTTTTCCCTTGCCAGAGGAATTTGTTAATGAGACCATTTGTTTTCCTTACAAAGTCGCCAGTGTGTGTGGGTGCTAACATACTGATAAGGTAATTATGGGCGCAATCACCATCTCCACTGCATCTATCCTTCCCCACCATGCTATGAATTTAGGGGACCAGCCTTCCAACAGGTGAGCCATTTTCTTGAGGGTTAACGCTGAATTATGCTTGAACGAGTCAATGACATTATTGGGGAATCCTAGGCCAAGGTATTTAATGTGTTGTGGTTGCCAGGATAGTCCAGTGTCCCCCAACAATTCTCCAGAGCCTATATTGTTCAGTTGAATGACCTCAGATTGATCTCTGGTAAGAGTGTATCCTGAGATTTTGGTAAATTCTGCAATGGAAATCATTAGGTGTGGGATGGATTGGTTCGCCTCATTTGTGACGATCAAAGTTTCGTCTGCATACACCACTGTTTTCACAGTAAGTATTTCAAATCTAATTCCTGTTGTGGCTTAATTTTTCCTAATATTATACAGTAGGGTTTCATGGGTCAGACGAAAAAGAGCAGGGAATAGTGGGGAGCCTTGTGGGGTACCTTGTCTCAGAGAAAAGGCATCTGAGACGTAGCCATCCGCTCGAACTCTGGCACTGGGGTTAGATTATACTTCCATTACCGTTCGTATGAAGGAGGTGGCAAGTTTGAATTTATTTGACACTGCTTTAAGGTAACGTCAGTCTACTTTGCCAAGCGCTTTTTCTACATTTAATATAATGGCAACCCTTGGTGGTGTTAGAGTCTGGGCCTTTTCAATTACCTGGCAAAGTAGTCTGGCGGTGTAACTGGCGAGGATTAGAAAAAGAAATTCATTTGGGAAGGGTGAATTAATTTAAGCATGGTTTTATTGGATTCTGATAGCTAGTATTTTAGCACACATTTTACAATTAATGTTGATCAAGGGTATTGGTCTGTAACTTTTTGTCATTACTGGATCTTTTCCTTCTTTGGGTATGACAGCAATTATGGCTTCCAAGGAGGTACTAGAGATTGTTCTAGAGTCAGCAAATTAAGCGTATAGTTGAAGTAAGGGGTCGCTTAGTATTTCTTCAAATATTTTATAGAATAGGGCAGAGAAGCCGCCAGGGGCTTTACCTGATTTAAGGGATTTAATTACTTTTATAATTTTTTGAGCGGTGAGAGGAGAATTGAGGTGTTCTTCATCATAAAGTGAGGGGAGGGATACGTTCTTTAAGAATTTTCCACATTCACTCACGGTTATCTCCTTGTTTGGGGAATAGAAAGCCTCAGTATTCTTTAATGGTCTCTGCAGACGTTTGAGTGGTGTGGATTTGATTGTTCTTGCCCTTTATTGCTGTAAAACAGTTCCTTTACTGTTTGTATTTTAGGTAAGACGCAAGCATCTTTTCCTGCCTTATTGGCTTCATACAGTCTTAGACTCTTGTTTAATAATCTAAATCCCTGCTCGTGTACTTAAGATCTGGTTATGTTCGTATTTTTTTTTAGTGGTGTGGAAAACAAGGTGGGAGTTGTCTTTGGAGCGTATAGGAGATGTTCTAGCTTTTTAAACTCCTTTTCTAGAACTTTTAACAGGGCCAAGGTAAAGTCCCTAATACCCCAAATACTTTGGAACATCATGATATCATTACATTATTACATCATCATTACATCTTTACATTGTTAATTTTTTACATTGTTAGACCATTACACCTTTGTCACTGTCGATGACCAGATAAGGTCAAATAAAATTATATTAGTCAAAACTGGACGAGTCAAGGTTTTGGGGGTAAGTTTTGTCTGCAAGATGTCCATGTCGGCCTCATCTTTTTCATCCAGAAATCTCACCAACTCTCTATGGCCGCTGAAGATAAGCATTGTGCCATCTAGGTTAAACCTGAATTTTGCAGGGTCAGCAAAGGAGAACATGATGTTTTATTATGCAGTCTTCGTCAAGGAAGAGTTTCCTTGGCGCAACAGTGGCCTTCAAAAAATCCTGTGAAATGTACATTCTACTTCCGTTCCAGTCGATGAATTAATTTTTCCTCAAATGGTCAAGGATCTTTTCTGCATGTTGGAACCTTAGTGGTTTGCAGACAATGGGTCTAGATTTCCCTGTACAAGAAGGCTTGAAGGTAGATACTTTATTTGCCGTTACCATCCCCAGCTATTGTATAAATTGGAAGCTTGTTTTGGGAAGCCACATTGCTAGGATCTTTGCGCATGAGCCGGCCGGGTCTTCTTCTCCCTCTGGTATGCCAAAAACTCGAATGTTTCCCCTCCTGTTGGGATCCTCCAATTCTGACATTTGTCTTTAGAGGGTTATTGAGGTGGACTTCAACTAGGTGATGTCTTTTTTTGCATTTGTTCGGAAGCCTTCAATGATATTGATCCTATCCTCTGCTTCAGCAATTCTGTTTATCGCTTTGATGTCAGATCTTATTGCGATGAAGTCATTTTGCACTACATCGGTATTTGGATTTGTTGATTTGGCTAAATCATGCACATCAGCAAATGTTTTCAGAATCATGCCCATTGTTGCATTGTGTAGGACCTGGGGTCTCCAGGCCCTATGGGGCGGTAACGTGACACGAGCGGTCGGGCCACCAAAGGTCTGTGTGTAAAGCAACCATACAACACACACCTCACATGGGACAAGGAACACACACAATAAGTGACGCCACACTGGAGGAGTTATGTAAAGACTCAAGTTTATCCAAGTAGATCACGTTAGATGCAGTTCATGAGGTAGCGGTACATTTCATAAGCTGATAACACAATTCCTAGCGATATACCTGTCAGTCAGGAGCTATAAAGGTTGGTCATCCCCTAAATGCAATTCATAAAATATCAGTACTGCCTTAGATACAATTACCATTCACATATATGTACTCGCACGCTTCACTTTCCTGTAGCGCCTTAGGGGGGGTGATTATAGCGCTAGGCGCGCTAATCGGTGACTACCTCAGAACGGGGCATCTAGCACAGAGAGCTACTCGTGATCAAGGACATTTAGCACTTCAATATGGAACATGAATAACAGAGCGCTACTCGTAATCAATAGCACGTAGCACTTCAGTATGGAACATGAATAACAGTGCGCTACTCGTAATCACTAGCACGTAGCACTTCAATATGGCACATGAATTACGAGTAGCGCTCTGTTATTCATGTGCCATATTGAAGTGCTACGTGCTAGTGATTACGAGTAGCGCTCTGTTATCACTAGCATGTAGCACTTCAATATGGCACATGAATAACAGAGCGCTACTCGTAATCAGTAGCACGTAGCACTTCAATATGGCACATGAATAACAGAGCGCTACTCGTGAGCAATGACATTCAGCATTTCACTACGGAGCATAGATAACATAGCGCTATTCGTGAGCAATGACATTCAGCATTTCACTACGGAGCATAGATAACATAGCGCTATTCGTGAGCAATGACATTCAGCATTTCACTACGGAGCATAGATAACATAGCGCTATTCGTGAGTTCGGGTGTCTAGCACTTCAGGTCGGAACCGGGCTATCAGAGCGCTACTCGTACTCCGGGGCAGTCAATGCTTCACACGGGGGCTGTCCGCAGGGAGCGCACGGGACTTGCAGAGCGAGTCTCCCAGCTCCGGTGCAGTTCGTAGGGCACCACGCTTCAGTACTGTTCAAGGGGGCACAAGGAGAGGATCCCTCGGCGGGGTCTCTCCGTCGCGATGACCGGGGGGGAACTCCCACGGAGAGGGGACCCGGGCTGAGGGTGCGGTGTGGCTCCCAAACAGTAGGGGGCGCACCAGGGGCAATCCCAGCCTCCGGGCTTACCTCGTTCTCGGCGTCAGCAGGCGTCCGCTCCAGCGACGATGGGGAAACTCGGCCCCAGGCCTCGCGCACCTTCTCACACAGCTGCGACGGCAGAGGCGGGGCCCCGGGCTTCTCACGGGCCTCGCGACTTCTGCAGGGCACTTCTTCCGGCCTCCGGGCCGCGGCGGTGAGCACGCTGGCTCCCACGTCACAGGGGGGTGCTCAAGTTAAGGATGGGGGTTCCGCGCTCAGCGGAGCACGCTGCCGGGGGTCCCAGACCAGGTCAGGGAGCGCAGGGGTCACAGCGCTAATACCTGGTCGATCCCCGGTGGCTCTCCAATCTACTTTGCATACGGCTTCAGGGGTCAGTCTGGACAGGCAGTCTCAGCGCTTGGCATATAAGGTTTAGAGTTCAATCTGGACACGCAGTCTCAGTGCTTGGCATATGAGTTTAGAGTTCAATCTGGACACGCAGTCTCAGTGCTTGGCATATAAGTCTCTGTTCTGAGATGTTAGATGAAGTCTTGTTGGCGCAGATGTATCTGGCGCCCTTAAAGGGGTTCTGTTACAGGGGGGTAGGGATGGAGAAGGCGACTAGGTCCTTCCTAGTCAGGCTGGGCAGAGGTTCTCTGGGTCCTCCTACTGCTGGGCAAGATCAGTGGGTTTCACAGGGTCCCTCACTCACTTAAGAGGCAGCACCTAAATCCTGTCACTCTCAGAGGCATAAGTCCCTGGCTAGGCCCTACCGCCTACACTCCTGGTGGATTCTTCCAGCTCTGCTTCACCCCACTGGCCAACTCAACACAAAAAGTTCCCTCCCTCACTTAAGTAGCCCTAGGTCAGGTGACCTCTCGCCAAGGCGGCAAAAGAAAAACCACACCTCCCTTCTAGAAGGTTCCAGCACATTCCAGGAGCTTCCCCACTCTACCTATGGGACAAAAAGGCGGGCTGGAGTCGCAACATTGTTGTGGGGTTCCAGCCAGCTCCTGGCAGCTAGGGTGCTACTATGAAAGACCACTCTGCAGTAGCAGGGGCCTGTGGCAGCCATCTTGGGAGAAGGGAGCACCTGCACCTTAACACTGATTGGCAAGGAAAAGGCGCCCGGAGACCTAGTCCAACATAAAAATGAGGGTGGAAAAAATGAGGCACAATCAAAAATAGACGGGGAGACCACCCTAGGGCTGACAGGTCCAACACATTGATATCTGTATTACCTTCAATGGGAGAGTCAGGGTTAGGGGGGGGGGGGGGCAGCTATTGGCCTTTTATGGGTTGGTATGGTTTCTTTTTCGGCCATGGTATCTCTTGTAGTGGCGCTTCCTGGCTTTAAGAGCTCACTAAGTGTTCCAAACACAGTTTGAGACTTATCTGAAAGTACTGCAGACTTCTCTTATTTGTGATAAAACTTAGTTCATTCAATGCTCATGCTAGTGTTTCTTGCTGTTCAGATTAGCTGTTCTGAGAGACAGTGTTGTGTTATAGTGAAGTAGTAGCCAAGCGCAGCTGCAGTGCATGAGCCCAGTAATGAGAACAAACTGGCAATGGTGCTGATCCAGGTGGTGCCAGCATTGGTTCCATTCTGAAAAGTACCACTTAAAGTAGGATCCACAGCTTCCCGCTCTTTGCTCCCTTCAGGCCTACCCCCCGTCGCGTGGGTTTTGAGTCCTGCCGGCTGTGAGGCCTGAAGTGGGGGTAATGCATGCTTTTACTGCTATGTGGTGGGAAGGCCTTGACTTTAAGTACTTGCTCACCAGATGCCTAGGCTGTTAGCACGATCAGATCAAGGTACCACACTATGCTCGAACACTGTGTAGAACCACCTAGCCCCTGCACAGGTCCAGCTTGTCTGTTTTCTGCACTGACCTCTTTTTTGTTGATCTGAGGGTCGAAAGTAAGGTAAGCATGGGGTCAATGCAGGCCTTGGTAGGATGTGATGGGGGAAGCACTGGTTTTTGCTGTGCATGAGGCACCTTTTGCTGGTAGTCTAGGTTGCTGGTGTGTCCACTCGAGGGCAGTGCATTTTTGTCCAGTTCAAGTTAATCATACAGTCTCTATTGTGGGGGCAGTGCAGGCCTTTAGTGTAGGCGTACAACGTTGCAGGCCATTAAAATCACAAGCACAAGTCTTGGTTAACATTTGATAGCTTTTAATGGTTTTGTTGTTCTTGATAGGACGCGGTGGGGAGGCACATATTGTATTTATCGCTTTGTTGGGTCTTCCTTAATATCCTTAAGTTTCATGTTAACTTTTATTCTTAGGCTGTCTACAGATTCGCTGGTATTTTATGTGAGTGACCCTGCTGTTTTCCAAGCAGCGCTTTATTTTTTAAGCCAAAAATGGACCACACGGTGATCCAATTTTGTTCTGGTAGTCAGCAATCCCCAATTCATTTATTTTTGTGCTGCTATACGCAGCCACACACTGTTATGCGGATCGGTTTATGGATCAGTGCTCTGATATTGTATAGGCCGTCTGAGGCTGCCTGCTGCACTGATTGCCCAAAACTCGGTACAGTGAGTTACCGCACAGATATCGCTCCTGTACTTTGTTTCTTACCTCCTTCAAGTTAGGCGGACTGGTGAAGCAAAATCGTCGGTTCTTTTTTGATCATTGGGAGCTGCGGTTGCACATCTTTCGTATCTGCGGTGGCCCTTGTTAGGTCTGCGGTTACATTTTCTCCTCAGGTGTGGCTCCGTGAACCACGTGTCTGTCTTCCACTGTTAGAGCTCTCTATTTTGGTCCATTATTAGTGTTGGGTGTTCAACTTTCCATCCAGCAGCACAGACTTTGTTCTGCTACTTTCTGGGGTCTGCCATTCTTTGTTTTCACCAGGTTATTACTTCACTCGGAGCAGAGCAGAAAAGCTATGCCACCACCCCCCCCCCCCCAGAGTATAAGCAAAGCCTCCTCTGGTAATTATGCTTTGAAAGGTAATTAAAGAGAAGTTAGAGGTATAAGGAGTTGTAAGGATTAAGGAATGCATAAGGGTACTGGCTGTAATGGTTTTTAGGGTTTAGCAATGGATAAGGATAGGCAGCTGTAATGGGTTTCTAGAGTTCAGGTAAAGGTAGGATATAATAAGTGGTAAAAAGGGTTTTAGGATTCAAGGACGGGTATGGTATACTAAGGCGTTTTTAGGATTCAGGGATGGGTAAAGGTATGTGGTTGGTAGTGTTTTCAGGTTTCAAGGATGGTTAGAGATAGTAGGTAAAAGTTAGCGGGCGGAGCCATGACGGCGCGGTTCCGTCATGCGCACAGCGCAACCGACGCGCATAACGGAGCCGCTCCGTCATGCGCATCGAAAGGGTTAAGGTTCATGGATGGATGAGGATATGGGATAGTATGTCTTTAAAGATAGTTGGTTTAGTAGAGTAAGAGAAAGGTTTAGAGGATATACTATATGTTAAAAAAAAACGGTTACTTCCCCTCCAAAAGCTGATATATATATATACACACACATAAATCTAAATTCATATATGTATACACACACATACATACATATATACATACACACACACAGACACAAACACACTGTGTGTGTATGTATGTATGTATATATTACCTACTGGTGGTCGCCACTGGTCAGTTATAGATAGAATCGTGTTCCCATAGGAAATGCATTGGCGCCGTTTGATGAATTTCCACAAAACTTCCCAAAAAAGATGCTACTTTATTGACTAGTTTCTGCCTTGAAAGTTTAGGGGTGATCCGTTAAGCTGGGGCCGAGAAAAAAAAAAAAAGAGGCTTTTAAAACGCATTATCACATAGGTTCTTAAGACAGAGCTACAGCCTAAACCATGGAACTGATTTACACCAAATCTGGCAGAAGGCTATTTCTAGGTCCAGAAAGAAGGTTTTTGCAATTTGGTGTAAATCTTTTAAGTAGTTTTGAGCAATTAATGTTCCAAAATGTTGTATATTTAGGGACGCTGACCCTCCACGGATCCTGACCGATCTCAAGCTGAGAGCTGATTGGCTGCCACCACCTCAACCTGAGACTCTGTCCCAAGTCCTGAACAAAAATAACTGTTCTTAAAAAAAGCACAATGGGGCAGGGTAGGAATACCCTGACCCCCCCCCCCCTTAAAAAAAGCACAATGGGGCAGGGTAGGAATACCCTGACCCCCCCCCCCCCCAAATCCCCAAATTGTTTTTCCCTTTTAGTTTTGCCAGAATTTTGTAGAGGATCCCAAAATCTGCAGCAAAATGTAAATGAAAAAAAAAAAACAAGCGCTGGCTTCAGAGCATGTTCGTCAAAAATGACCCTGCTCCTCCTCCCCAGGTTGGGGGGGAGGGGGGTTGGGGTTACATTTATTTATGGGAGGGGGAGAGAAAAACGTGAGTGCCCCCTCTAAGGCCGATGTCGGTCCCAGGGAACTTCAAACCCTGGGTCTAGTTGCATTTTGAAGGGGATGGGGGCAGACTGTCCCCCTCCCCGGGCCATTTTCAGCCCCGGGGACCCCATTCCCCCGGGGCATTTTTAATAGGAAGGGGGCACATGTTAATGTAATGTTATAGTGAGGTAAAATGTTAATTAACAACTCAACGTTTTAATATCTCTAAACTACTGTAATTCATGAGTTATAGTTATCTCAAGTAACTATAACTCGTGCCTTAAGGTAACTATAACTTGCGCCTTTGCCATGCACTGCTAGTTACTCTACATATTACATCACATATTACCTCACTCATGACATCTTCTATGACATCATTAATAATATCACTGCACTTTTCAGGGGCGCTAGCTATAGCTACCTTAGGGCACAAGTTATAGTTACTTGATATAACTATAACTGGTGTTTTTTAGTGTTTAAAATGTTATGTTGTGAATGAACATTTCACCAAACTATGTTACTTGAACCATTGGTTTTTTAGTGAATATATATCTATATAAATATATATACACACACACACATCTCCATTGTTAGCACGAAAAAAGAATGGTAAAGAACTTCATTGTAATAGAACGCGTTGTAAAGGTCAACATGCTGTATTACATGTTTCGTAAAGACATGCGTGACAATTGCAAGTGTGTTAAAAACGGATCTTAAAACAGGTACCACATGCAGTTTCTCAGAGGTAGGTCTTGCAGCTTGTGCCAAGCTAGTAAGGGAGAGCCAGAATTGCCTCATAGTTAAATTCTGTGGATCAGATTCTATGGGCCCTTTTGGAGCTCAGTCACAGAGGATATCAATAGCGTGGCCTCTCAATCCCACAACCTTTCAATAAGATTTTCTTTTGATTCCAGATGGGAGAGTTAGCTACAGATCAACCTACCTTGTCTTGAAAGTAAGCAGTTATCTTGGAAGAGCCATTCCTACTAGTATTATCAGAGATTATAAGGCTATCAAAGGAACAGGCAGGACGAGACACTCTTCAAAGCGACATCTTCAGTTCCATTAAAAAAATTGCAATAAAATAGATGATCAACTAAACGGCTATTCTTCTCCTTGTGGTTGTGGCCATCCTTCTAGGCAAAAAGTAGATTATCCTATAAAATTAATGTCTATGTTGTGAATATGCAATAGTTAACCCCAAAGGCTTCTGCTCTCTTTCAGTCCCAGAGTACAAGAAGAGAGACTACTTATGTCCCCTGTCCCCCCCCCCCCCCCAAAGTTTAAAAAACAACAATCCTTTCTGGAAATTAGCGGGTGGACGGCTCACTAGTGATGGAATCATTTCAACACACCAAAACCATTGGCCTTGAGTCCTCAGAAAGCTAGAAATAACAGTCCACAACAGTTCCCTCAAGAGGCATGGAGTCATCCTTCCTTTTGAACAGCAACATTATTACAATCATATTTTCTGATACAAAGGAGAGCACCAACCCACCCCAACCAATTACACATTTAGAGAGGGTGTTTCACTTTAAAAGGTAAAAATGTAAAATGTGACCATGGGACCTGAAATATGATTATTTCTGTTATTCACCTGCTCATAGGAAATACATATTATCATTTCTGTGGTCATTTCCATTACTCAATTCACTCCAATGATTCTAACACACGTCCCAAGAATATTCAAAACCCATCGCTGCTTGTCAAAACAAAAAAGAGGAAATGTGAAGAGCAGCGCTTTAAGAATAAAAAAGGGAAGCGGAGTAAGGGGGGGGGGAGGGGGTGTATCGTGACTCTAGCACCAACAATTTATCTAACTCGATCCTGCGGCTGTGATTAATCAGTGAATTTACACATTTTATACAGTGCATATGTATAATTCCAGTGAGTCTATCAGGATTTCAGAATAAGAATTTCCTTAAGAGCTGTGACCTCATGAGTATTATCAACAGGGTTACAATTTCCAGGAGACTTACGGTACATGAGAAAAGGATAGGTATAAGTATAGTAGATTTATATATCAGTGTGCCACATCCTTGTATATGTTGCCATATTACTCCACTGTAAATTCAAGACTTACCAGTTCATTGTTTACCTGTAGCTGATCCCTCCCTAAAGAGGAGAAAGTGCTAAGAGATCTTATGCTACTTGGACTAGGTATCTCCTTTTTCCTACTTCAAGTGTCTATACTTCCTGAGCACAGCCTACTTGGTGGAGGGAAGTTGCAGAGAATAAAGGGTACTGAGAGAGATTACTATTCACCTCTGTGATATATGGTGTGATAGAAATATCCTTAAAGTGCAATCCCAGCTACCAATTAATGTCTATACCTAACGAGATTAGTCTTCATACAACTATTGCACAACATCTTTGAATAAAAATGCAAATATTTCAACTCATTGTGAAATTGCTGGACATTTACATTTCACATTATCCTTTCAACTATAATTGAATACATTCCAATGGATTCCAGATTATTCCAACCTTTAAAGATCCTGTAGGGTGGCGGGGCATTATTTTTCAATCTGGAATGTCACCATTTTACCGACTATGTTTTTACAATCGTTCCAATTACTGGTTATGACTGTTGCAGAAATCATTAAAATGTTTTGATTCGTTTTTTACACTGAATAATGTACGGATAGATGAAATGTTAGCACTTCATATCACTCTTCTGCTATTTCTAATTTATGTAAATTACAGACCTTAACACTACCCAAAATATGGTACTGAAATATAGTGGATTCGTGTTTATGTATCAAAAGCTTGAAAGTAAGAGCTAGCTACTTTTGGTGGCTTTGGCTACTGGGAAGAGAATGAAAAACGTAAATTCCCAATGAGTGTCAGGAAGAAGCAGTTAATCTGTATCCGCTTTATCCTACTATCTGACAACATCGGATCAGCAATTCCCAAGGTACATCTTGCAGCCATAACAGTTTTCATAAGAGTTTTTCAGAAAACTATTTTCTTCAGAATATCTTCAGTCAAGAACCTCTTAGAAAGTATTACAAGGCTGCCATCTGCAATCAGGGAAACTCTCCACCTTGAGATTATAATATAGTTATTTTAAAACGTATGGTTCCACTGTTTGAACCAAGACATTATCCCTCCTTACAACTTTATTGGAAGGCTGCTTTCTTGAATACTACCACTTCAGCATGTTGGATTTTGAGATAAAGGTTTTTTATTTCAGGAACCTTACAGAGTATTATATATAAACAGAAAACAATATCACATCTAGCCTCCTTACCTAAAATAGTTGTAGCTTTGCTTACTGATTATAAAATACTATCGCCCACCTTTCTTCAAAATCTCTCTCCCCCCCACCAAGAGTCTGCTACAGATGCGTAATATTAGCACAATCCTACGATTCTATCTTGATAAAAACCAAATATCTTAGGAAACCGACCATGGCCTTATTTGCAAATGTTTACCCATGGCCAAACATTTCGACTCTAGAAAGATCATCACTGGTATTGAGTTAGGATACCAGAAAGTTAATTAACCTTTTAACGTTGGGTCAAAACTCATTCTTCAAGAGAGAGAGAAAATCGATTACAGCCCCTTGAGATACATTTACGATCTAGACAGTTATACACCCACAGGTCTAGAAATGCTTTTCCAAGACTTTATTGTTGTCCTGATTCCCACTACATGACCAACACCCCCATAGCATCCCTACAGAATCTCTTTAACCAATATCTGTGGCCATTTATTTATAATTCTGATGCTCTTTGTGCCGCTGTTTTATAGTAATCAGGTTTACTATTCGGACTGTGTACTATAATATTTATTCTTTGGCTATCAATGAAGATCCCATGAGGGAGGGAGAGGTTACTTACTCGTAATCCTAGTTCTCAATCACCTCCACTGAAGATTGAACATTTGGTTACCCTGTGCACTTGAACATCCCCAGCCATACATTCTGGGATCCATGAACTAAGCAAGCTTACTAGACACCTTTATAGGTCTACCTTCTCCATTGCAAGCTCTCAGGTAAACAAGGCAGAAGGAAAATGTTATGCATAAACAAGAAATACACATTCAGTGAGATTGCTGATTCAGCCAATCAGAAAGAGGATTAGTTACTCACCAAAAGATTACTTAATGTACACAATCAAAAATAAAAAGGTATTGTTTTCTTGGACTATAGTCATATAGAATCAAAGGAAATGTGCACATACAGTTTACCAGTGTATACTACGAAAGCAAAAGGTGTTTGAACAATGTAATTAAATTAATAAAAGCATTTAACACATGGGTGTGTTAGCAACAAGGTACTTAAAGAACAAATTACTTACCTTCGGTAACGATGTATCTGTAAGAAACATTAGTTAGTTAGATTCCTCACCTTAGAATATCCCCAGGCGTCAGACTGGATCCGGAAGATTTTTCGTCAGCAATACCCCTTGCGCGTCGCTAGGCGTCGTCTGCGGCTGCGCGTCCGTCGTCGGCGTCGTGCGCCGGAATGACGTCGGAGTACTTAGACGCCGCCCTCGCGCGCTGACGTCAGTTCTTGTAAATAGCCTTCCGCGCCAGGAACGCAGAGCCATGCAAGAGACCGACACTGGTGCCAAAAAATTCTAGGGCCCTGAAAGGGATAGCCTTAACCCTAGATGTCAGTTCGCAGAACGGGGAGGATGGGTGAGTCGGTGAGGAATCTAACTAACTAATGTTTCTTACAGATACATCGTTACCGAAGATAAGTAACTTGTTCATCTGAAAGAAACACGTTAGTTAGATTCCTCACCTTAGAATAGATACCCAAGCAATACCATCCCCGGTGGTGGGTCTGCGAACCAAGATCACACCGGAAAGTCCTGGAGGACAGAACGGCCAAAGAAGCCATCCCTCCGGACTTGGCTGTCAAGGCAACAATGCCTGGCAAACGTGTGTAGCAAAGCCCACGTTGCCGCCTGACAGATGTCCTGCAAAGGGACACCCCGTCCCAAAGCAGTAGTAGCCGCCGTGGCCCGAGTAGAATGGGCGCGCAGCCCAACAGGAGGGTCCTTTTTTGCCAAGGAATAACACATTTTGATGCACAAAACGACCCACCGAGAGATGGTCCGTTTGTGCACAGCTTTCCCCTTCTTAGCACCCACGTATCCAAAGAAAAGTTGGTCGTCCACCCGGAACTGCTTCGTGCGGTCCAGATAAAAGGAGAGCGCACGTTTTGGGTCCAGACGGTGGAGCCCCTCTTCCTCTTTGGAAGGATGCGGAGGCGGAAAGAAGGTGGGCAAGGTGACAGACTGCCCAAGATGAAAGGGGGACACCACTTTCGGAAGAAAGGAGGGACGAGGCCGAAGGACAACCTTGTCCGGATGAACAGAGAGAAAAGGAGGCTTTGATGATAAAGCCTGGAGCTCACTCACCCGTCTAGCCGAGGTGATGGCTACCAGGAAAGCAGTCTTAAGCGTCAGAAGACGAAGAGGACAATTATGTAGAGGCTCAAAGGGAGCGCACATCAGAAATGTAAGAACAAGATTCAAGTCCCACTGAGGCATTACGAAAGGAACAGGAGGGAACGTATGAGTAATGCCTTTAAGAAAGCGTTGAACCACAGGGGACTTGAAAAGAGAAGGCTGATCAGGAAGCCGTAAGAAGGCAGAGAGGGCAGCAAGATAACCTTTCAAGGTGCCCAGGGCAGAGCCCTGCCGGGCCAAAGAAAGAAGAAAGAGGAGAACCTCAGAAAGAGGGGCGGAAAGGGGATCCACAGCCTTTGCTGTGCACCATGCCACAAATTTGTTCCACCGACAGGCGTATACAGTCTTTGTGGAGGGACGCCTGGCTGCCAGAATGATATCACAGACTTCAGGAGGCAAGTCAAATGGCATCAACTGCCGCCGCTCAATCTCCACGCATGGAGGTGGAGGCTGGACAGGTTCGGGTGGAGGACCGTCCCCTGCTGCTGCGACAGAAGATCCTTCCGAAGGGGCAGACGTATCGGAGGATCGGTCAACATACTGAGTAGCTCGGGATACCAGTACCTTCGTGCCCAATACGGAGCCACCAAGATGACTTGGGCCCAGTCGTGCCTGATCTTCTTCAGCACTCTGGGCAGAAGTGGTATAGGCGGAAAGGCGTACAACAGACCGCAACTCCACTCGTGACGAAAAGCGTCGCCGAGCGAGTGCCGCCTTGGAAATTCCAACGCGCAGAACTGCGGACATTGCGCGTTCTCTTGGGTGGCGAATAGATCTAACCAAGGCTCTCCCCACTGCTGAAAGAGACCTTGCGCCACTTCGGAGTTCAGACGCCATTCGTGATCCATCATGCACCGGCAGCTGAGTTCGTCTGCTCTGGCGTTCAGAGAGCCCGCCAGATGTTGAACCACTAGGGTGACGCCCTGGTGTTCCAGCCACGTCCAGAGGCGCAGAGCCTCCTGACAAAGGGTCCACGACCCCACCCCGCCCTGTTTGTTGCAATACCACATGGCGGTGGTGTTGTCCGTGAACACCTGCACGACACTTCCCCAGGCAGAGGGAAGGAAGGCTTTCAGTGCAAGTCGGATCGCTCTCAGCTCCAACAAGTTGATGTGGAGGCGAGACTCCGCCGGAGACCAGAGGCCTCTGATCTCCGCCTCTCCCATATGGCCACCCCATCCCAGGAGGGACGCATCCGTCACTACGACATGCTCCGGTTGGGGAAGGGAGAGGCTCTTGCCCGTGACCCAATCGCGGTCCGTGAGCCACCACTGCAACTGCTGTGCAGTGCCCTCCGAGATCAAGACATGGTCGGACAGGTTGCCGTGATGCTGGGCCCACTGAAACTTCAGGTCCCACTGCAGAGCCCGCATGCGCCGCCTGGCGTGATGCACTAGTAGGATGCAGGAGGCCATCAGCCCCAGAAGCCGCAACACTAGCCTGACCGAAACCCAGGATAGAGGCCGAAAGATGGGAATCAGGGCCTGTATATCCCGGACCCGCTGTTCCGGGGGATGAACCCGGAACCGCACCGAATCGAGAACCGCTCCGATGAAGATGAGCTTCTGAGAGGGACTCAGGTGTGACTTCGGCACGTTGATGGAAAACCCCAGCAAATGCAGGAGATCCGCCGTAGTCTGGAGGTGGGAGACGACTGCCTGGGGCGAGCCCGCCTTCAACAACCAGTCGTTGAGATAGGGGAAGACTGGAACCCCTGATCTGCGCAGATGAGCTGCGACCACCGCCATCACTTTCGTGAACACCCGAGGGGCACTGGTAAGGCCGAAGGGGAGCACGGTAAACTGAAAGTGCTCCTGACCCACCGTGAACCGCAGGTAACGCCGGTGGGCCGGCAGGGCGGGGATGTGGAAATATGCGTCCTGCAAGTCCAACGCTACCATCTAGTCTCCAGGGTCGAGGGCAGCTAGAACCTGAGCCAAAGTTAACATTTTGAACCTTTCCTTCCAGAGGAAGGCATTGACGTTCCGGAGGTCCAAGATAGGGCGCAGGCCCCCTTTGCCCTTCTTGGGCACCAGGAAGTAGTGGGAATAACAACCACGACCTACTTCTGGGCTCGGAACGCGCTCGACGGCCCCCTTGGCCAAGAGGGCCGAAACTTCCTCGTGGAGAAGATTCAAATGATCCCCCGAGATACGGTGGTGCTGCGGTGGCATGGCTGGAGGGGTCGTCTCGAAGGGGAGGGAGTAGCCCCTTTGGACGATTTGCAGCACCCACCTGTCCGATGTGATGGACCGCCAGTGGAGCAGGTGATGGCGAACTCTGCCGCCCACTGGCGTGGAATGGGCCTGAAAGCTCGGACTAGGAAGGCTTTGAGGCGGATGCTGCCGGGGTGGATGTGGGCTGACCGCGACCTCCTCCAGAACCGCCTCGGCGGAAACCACGTCCGCGACCGCGCGCAGGTTGGTTCTGCGGCTGGTGGCTAGGCTGACGTGAGGAGGCACCCCTTCCTTGGCCACGAAAGGGGCGAAAGGCGGAAGTTTGCGACCGCTGGGCCGAGAGGCCCAAGGACTTGGCCGTAGCCCGGGAGTCCTTAAAGCGATTCAGCGCACTGTCCGCTTTCTCACCAAAAAGGCGAGTGCCATCAAAGGGCATGTCCATGAGAGAGCTCTGGACATCCCCCGAAAAGGACGTGGACCGCAGCCAGGCGTGACGTCTAAGCTCCACCGTGGTAGAAATCGCCCTACCCAGCAAGTCCGTAATGTTAAGCCCACATTGGATTGCATGCCGTGCTGCATTCCTCCCATCGGCCAGAGCCTGGGTAAGTCGTGTCTGGGCCTCCTCCGGGCACAGGGGCAGCACGTCCTCCACCGCATCCCACAGACAGTGGGAATAACGGTCCAAAAGACAGGCGGTGTTCAAGGACCGCAGACCCAAACTAAGGGAGGAGAACAGCTTTTTGCCAAACTGTTCCAGTCTCTTGGAATCCCGGTCCGGCGGAGCGGTCGGGAAGGAGGATTGGGAGGTAGAAGCCTGGATAACCAGGCTCTCGGGGGTGGGGTGTTGGGACAGAAAACTGGGGTCGCCTGGAGCAGGGCGGTGGCGCCTGGCGACGTTCCTGTCCACAGGAGGGACTGTGGAGGGCTTGGACCAGGTGCCCTGCAGAACGTCAATGAGGGCCTCATTGAATTGCAGCAGAGGCTCAGTGGAGCTTGCTGCAGACTGAAGCACCTCAGTGAGGACGTTAGTCCTCACAGCCACGGCAGGCAGCTCGAGCCCAAGGGCTGCGGCCGCCTTGCGCAGCACCACAGAGAAAGCAGCACCCTCTTCCGAAGCCACAGTCGAAGGAGAGATGAATCCAGTGTCTGGTGAGGTATCCAGACCACTGGCCTCCCCCAGTTCGTCTGCCCAGTCCTGTGACAGTTGAGCCTGAACGGCCATAGGGTCATCAGACCCCTCCCAGACGTCCCCGTCATCCGATTCCTGGTAAACAGGAGGAAGGATCGGAGTCGGACGATAGACATAATGTGTCTCTAACGGCGCCGTACGCGGCGTTCATCGACGCCGTAACGGCGCCGGGTCCGGAGCGGGGCTGAACGCCGAGCAGAGCCGGCGTCGGAGGTGGTACCGGTGTCGACGCCGGCGGAGGAGGCTTGACTAGGTCGATCGGCGTCGGCGGGGACGAGTCCCTCGGGAACCTGCAGCGTCGAGGCCGGAGCCGCCGGCATGCAAGGTTGCCCAGTCGGGTCCGCGGGGCCCGAAGGCGCGCCAGCGGGCGTCGACGGCGGAGCCAGGTTCCTCATGGCAGAGAGGAAGGCACTGACTTCCGCCGGCGTCGCGTCAGTCCCAGGGACCGGCGGGTATGGGGACTTGCGCGGCGCCTGCGGCTCCACCGGAGCCGCGGGGGTGGAACCACCCTGACCCTCGGCCGAGTCGCGCGACCGGCGAGGGGAGTCCGAAGAGCGTTTCGACTTACCCGAAGACTTGGAACCAGACGAGCGATGAGGACGTCGGCTGCGGCTCCGTGACCGATCCTTGGACCTCCTCCTGGACCGGGATCGAGAGGGGCATGGAGCCGAGTGGCGAATCTCGAGGAGCTTACAGGACCGCTCCCGTCTAGCCTTCGAGGTCAGGGCCTTGCAGTCCAAGCACGACTCCGCGTCGTGGTCGAGGCCCAAACAGTAAAGGCACCGGCGGTGAT
Organism: Triturus cristatus; assembly: GCF_964204655.1. NCBI lineage: Eukaryota > Metazoa > Chordata > Amphibia > Caudata > Salamandridae > Triturus > Triturus cristatus. Next base: position 229,580,778 of record NC_140593.1, read on the forward strand.
GATCCGTAACCGACATCAAGCGGTTGCAGTCAGCACAGGCTTTGAAACCAGGCATCCTACCGGCACCGGAGTCGAGACAAGATCAAAAAGGATCAAAAAAGTTAGTCAAAAAAGACTAAAAGGGATAGCTCTCCCGGATCTGCGCTTACTGGCGCGGAAAAAAGAAGAACTGACGTCAGCGCGCGAGGGCGGCGTCTAAGTACTCCGACGACGTCATCCCGGCGCACGACGCCGGACGCGGAGCTGCAGACGACGCCTAGCGACGCGCAAGGGTATTGCTGATGAAAAATCTTCCTGATCCAGTCTGACGCCTAGGGATATTCTAAGGTGAGGAATCTAACGAACGTGTTTCTTTCAGATGCGTTAAGCTAACAATGCTTTAAGGACATAAATAGTCCCCCCCCACCCCCCCAACATGGGGAAATCTATCCCTGTTCAATAAATGTTCACTTTAAATTATTAATACTGTAGCAGTAATTGTCCTCTATGACCAGTAGAAAAGCACAGGGACTTCTATAAAAGTGAATTAAACTTGTGACCCAAGAACATTAATACTCAATCAACACATGGAACGATCAGAGATTACATCCTTAAGATGAACCACTGGCAAATCATCCTGGGTGCCGAATATTTTAGACAAAGTCAGTAAAACGCACAATCAGTTGTGCCGAGCACAGTATACAGTTACATGACTGTATTGTGCACAGTTATATGATGCGCCATTATTTCAGAGTCTTGAAAGGCGTGGTTTGTCTTCCTTTGTATATGGCTGCATTCAATCTGGTCATAAAAAAACCTGATATAGACTTCAAAGGCTCCCCTCAGCAAAAATATAGGTAACCACAACCTTAAAGAATTGAAGATGCTTCAAGCTTGACTATCATAAATCAGAGGAGAGGTTGATGAACAAACAATGAAAGCTTTTACTATAGCCTTATAGCCCGTCGTAGCGGGCTATACCACCTATTAAAGGCCCGGGACTTTAATAGCCAGTATAGCTCAGCTACGAAGGGCTATACGTCTATTAGAACATTCTGTCTGAAGAGGGCAGAATGTTCTAACAAATTAAACAAAGGCCTCTCATAGCCCGAGGACATTGAAATTCACTCAGGCTCCGAGAGGTCTTTGTTGAAAAAACATTGGAATGTTGCTTTGCGGGCTTTCACCGGACCATAGAAGCACGGAACACTCCATTGTATTCAATGGAGTGCTCCACATTCCAACGTTCTAATACACTGTACAGCCTGTAAGTGATAAAATCAATAGAATCACTATCTAGCTTAGATGCGCACATTTAAAAGGATTAAATGTAGAGATTCAAATCTACAGCAGAAGCTCAGTTTTTCAGAATAAGAACTGCATTTCTCCAAATGTTACTCCTTTGTCTCATTAATTGTCAATGTTAAGGAGCTGCAGCACAGAGAAAAAACAAGCATTTAAAAAGCCAATAGGGCTGCTTTTCATGTGCATGCAAACACAGACATGTACAAATAGTGTGGTGATAATAGAGGTGATTAAAATGGTGGTAATGGAAGTAGCAGTGGTGGAAATAATTATGCTGGTGGTAATGGAGGTGGCAGTGATAATGGAGGTGCATGTGGTGGTGGTGGTAACAAAGGTAGTGGTGTGGGGATGGTGGCAGTGCCGTTCACTAGAGTCCGGAAAAAATAAATAAAAAAACATGTACAGCAGTGAAAAACAAAATAGATAGCTTTCTGTATACAATGCAGGTGTGGATCAAGAACTGAATGCATTTTGAGCGTATTTTTCAGAAATAGTCCCTTGTGCATAGTAATGTAAGCACTTCATATGAGGTGGAATGAAAATCCAAGCAGCCAATAATGCGAGGGTGTAATAATTCTCTAGGTGAAGCCAAAGGCTGCTCTATATATAAAGAATTGGTAACAATATGTGTGCAGACTACTCCACTGCCAAGCCAGACAAAGAGGGCGTGGCACCTAAAACGATAAACCATTAGTTTATCCTAGAAACTAACATTCTTTTTTATTTAACAGTACACACCTGCTTACATATTATAGAAGAATATTTAAACCAAAGTAAATTAGTTAGGGAACTTATTTATGTTACACTGTATCTACTTTCATGGCAACATGTACTGCTGCTTTGCAATTCCTGAACTGTTTGTTACATTGCTGAGAAAGTTTAGACTTTGATACAGAGTCTAGAAGACCATCACATGTCACTCTAAGCTACACCTTCTAAGTTAAGCAAAGAGCAACTAATACTGCAGAAGAAGCTTGGTCAGATGTACTGAAGGATTGTGCAATCTTAGACCATGTGATTCGCAAAAATCAATGGGTTTGGAATGGTTTTTACGACTGTAAAAAGGGTTTTGCGACCCCCACCGAATCACAATTGAAATCCTGCCAAATTGCGATTTGTGCCAGTTGTTTGCTACCACATTTCACAAACCACTGACTAGTTTCGAACTCCATGGTGGCTGGCACAGATCGGGGCGGGATAAGGGGGGGTTTAAAAAAAAAAAAAAAAAAAAAAAAAAAAAAAGAGTAAAAAGCATCTACCTGATGCCGCATCTCTCCTCCATGTCTCCGTTACCGTCTCTCCCCTGGGGCCAGAACGGGAAGCACTGAGGCTCCTCTAGCCAATCACAACGCTGCAATGCAGCATCATGATTGGTTTGAACGCAGTGGTTCAGCGCTCAGGCAGGGAATGGGAGCCTGGGCATGTTCTCCACACAGGCTGTAATGCAGCCAGCATGGAGAACATTAATGCGCACTTTGAGTGGGCAAACCACTCCTCTCCCTGCTCCTCTGTCATTGGAGCAGCCCCACCATGTCCACAAACCTGCCGCAACAGGAACACATGAAATGATAACCTCAAGTTATTATCATTAGGTCTCGCATAGGCAGCGCATGCGCTGCCTCTACGAGGCATCAAGTAATCTGTGTCGGCTGAGACTCCACCTATTGCCGGTAGTTTCTCCTGCTACTAGCCATTCGTTAACTCTCTCATTTATTTTGTTAGCGGGCTAATGGTTGGCTTGCGATCCGATGCGGCACTTCCGTTTTGCAGGAAGCAGCACCGACCAACTATTGTTTCGTTCCGCTGCTCGGCGTTATCTATTCATATAGGGACTACTTCCTTGTTTCGCCGATCACCACTGCTTGTTTTTCAATGTTGTGTTAGGTCCGTTGCTGCTTCTGTCCCGGGAGCCACAAGTGAAGTCCTAATCCTGCGTCCCCACATATTGGCAGCTTCCGGCTGCAGCCGCTGCTCGTGTGCCCTTGTTTCTTCACACTGTCCCGCCACTCAAACGCCCCTCAAACACCACTCGCGGCAATGGCGGGAGCTTGTTATTGTTTCCTGCCCCGCTTGGAAGTTTGTTTGAAGGCATTTTTATTTGTTCACACCGTCCCGCCCCTCAAACACCACTCGCGGCAATGTCATAAATTGGATTTCTGTGTTCCTTCCTCCCGGCGTTGTCGCAATTTGTGAGGAACAGATGGGACGTGATGCTGTGGAGTGGGGCGAGAGCTCTCTGTGTAGGAGCCCCGGCTTCTCTGCATCATCCCCATCTCACAGACACCCCCTCTCCCCGAGGCTGTTCCTTTCCTCATGCGCACGGTGCCTTCTCGGCGTCTGCCCGATTGGCCACCTCCCGCTCTACGGTGGGTGGGACTGCGCGAGGACTCCTGTCTGCCCACACATCTGACACCAGGAGGGCCAGGCGAGCTGCAGTGCAGGGGAGCCGATGCTTCAACTTCACCTCGGCTGCTAGTGCGCTGCATGTGCCGACTGCCTACCCTGACAACTCAGCCTGCTGCCCGTGCCTTCTCAGTGCCTGCTCACTCTGCCACCAGTGCCTGCTCTCCGTACTGCCTGTGCCTGTCGGTCGTGCTAACTGTGCCCTGCCTGTATCTTCTAATCGTACTGCCTGCGTGTGCTGCCTCGGTCCTGCCTGTGCCTGCTAATTGTGGCTGCTGACCCTGTCGCTTCTGCCCTGCCCTTGCCTGCAAAACGTGCTGCCTAGTGCACCTTGCCTGCTTACTCTGCTGTCTGTCCTCTCTGCCTGTGGCAGTTCATCATACCGCCGCTGCCTGTGCCAGATGACCTAAGGACTCTCCCTGTGCAGCCAGTGGCTGTTACCCAAGTGGCTTCTAAGAGACCTCCAGCGCCTGCTGATCGCGTGCCTCCTGCTTGTGCCGCCTGTGCCTTCTGCCTGCTTATCTACAGACGTGCCTCTGCCTGAGCGTGACTTCATGCCTCTGTTTCTCTGTGTACTATAGAGAGCCTGGAGGCAGCCACTGGAGAGGTAAGGAGCTATGTGTGGCAGGGTGAAGCTGTGTCCAGATCACAGGCTCACGTGGAGTCTGCACACCTTCCATGTGTGTTTAGCTGAAGAGCGCAGGCAGCGTTAGTGGTAGAGCCTGCTTCTAGATTCCTAACAAGCATTTGCAATGAAATAGGTCTCGCATTTGCGCGAGTTTAAGCTATTGGCATTGTAAATGACACTGCCTTTTACTTATGTTTAAAAAAAAAAAATAGGCACTGTCATTTATACTGCCAATAGCTTAAACTCGTGTAAATGTGAGACCTATTGCATTGCAAATGCTTGTTACAAAGAATCCTTGGGTAACACCTAGAAGCATCTCGCCCCACAACTTTCGGGGAGTAACAGTATGTTAACATTGACACATCTGGAAATGGAACAGATGTGTCTGAATGACTCGGGAACAAGGCAGTTCTTAGACTTATCTATTTTCTCAACAAAGCACTATTCATAAGCCAGTGCATTACAAAACAATTGAAAAAAAAATCCAATTGAAAAAATTGAATACATAGGTGTGTTTTCCTTAGCTAAATTTTTTTCTTTTTCTTCTTCCAAGTTTGGGGTTGCTTCCTCCACCTTCCCTTACTGCTTTACCAGGAGTAAATCTCTGACCCTATTCAGGGTACAGGCCCACTACATTTCCGCCACTATGTTGCATGACATACATTGTCAAATATAAATTACATAAAATAGGTTAGGTGTGAAGATTAATGAAAAATCTAGATTGGGAGCATCCCACCAACGAAGATGAGGCAATGGCGGGTAATGTAGTGGAAGGGGTGTACTGTCAGGCGATGTAGTGATAGGGTATGACGTAACATACAGATGTTTTCAGAGAGTAGAACTACCTACGAAGTTTTATGTATGTATATGAACTTGGTAATACGCAAGTCCTTTTCACATTTTGCAGTTGATATCACAAAGAAACACCACCAGCAAGGATGTTAATAGCACAGATATTAAATCATGCTGGTGTAAGTCAGATCTCTGTATGAATCCTTTGACGAGTAAAAATCCACATACATTTTGTGAAAAAATACTATTGATTTTGCACGTGCAAGCGCTGCGGTCTCTGCAGTGGTATCACTTATGTGTACAGGATGCAGACAGCTGTATGAATCCGGCCCTGGTGTTGTACCTGGAGGGAGACTCTAGTCTCCCTTGTACGCAAAGCACAGTAGGTATGGCTCCCTTAAAGAAATATCACAGGCAGCAGTTAGGAAAGCGTCCTTCACAAACAAAGCTTCCACAGTAGAGCGTGCAAAGGATACAAATCTTTGCTGTAAGCAAATCACATTTGCAAATTTTGCAGTGGGTGCATCTCTTACTTAAATAACACCGCCGGCTGCTGCAATGTAAGCTTCCCTCATACACACACATGTAGTGCTTAATTTGTAACATAAGAATAATAATATTCAGGAGGTCAGCCCAAACCTTTTCTTAAAAGACTGTTTCCGGGCTGCCCAGTGACAATGCCAAGACCCCCTAGTCCATGTCATGCCTCTCTCTTCCACCACCCTACACTCCACTCCTCTTTATGTCACTTTAGCAGGTTCTCTTTTAACCCTGCTTGTGCCCACCAGCGGCACAAATTAAGCCCTGCGATATCTGGTACAGCACACGTTCGTCCATCTAGTAGCTCACCTCGTACGCACCTCGCCAATAGGTCGGCCAGAAGTAGGGGTACCCCGGCAGACAAAGCTGGGGTGAACCGAGGGCTGATACTCCTCTCCTGCGCTCGCCTCAACAGTAGTGACTGGGGGGCGCACGGTGAAACCGAGAGGTGGGGGGTGGGCAGGGCTAGTCACCCTGCTTGTAATTCTTTATCTGGCCTTTGCTGGCCGTCCGCCTTCAGGCAGGGGGCATTATCCGCCCGACCACTGACAGGGAAAGGGGAAAAGTTTCTCCATAGGGCCCCCCTCGGGTCAAGCTAGAACTAACCATGTGCCTGAAATTGCACAAATTCGCCCCGATTCTGCTAAACAAGTTTAAAATAGGAAGTCAGAAAAAGCATCACGAGTGGAAGCTGTGCATTTTCTTGAGCCAGAATTACATTTTGTATTGTCACCGCCCATCTAGAGATACCAAATGGACTGTAAAGAGATGCTTGAGTGTGACGAACAAACTAATTAACATGAGCACCTTATATAATATGCAACGGGTGAAAAGCACCCGACAAGATAATCAAACAAATGGAGCCCTTGAGGCTGCTGCCTAATTCCTCTGCCATTGAGACGCAACTGACCAAAGAGCACGTTCCACAAAGTAACAAAAATGGAGCTATTCTGTGCAATGTCTGTACTTTTAACTGCCCACAATGACGAGCTCAAGCACCCTATTTCACAACACATACTCATTCTTTAGGTAACAGTGGCCCCTCACAGTACAGATGGACAAAATAGGTCACTCACTGACTGATCTTGAACCGTTTCGCAGTTTTTTCTTCTGAAAATGTTAGGAATAGCTGAGTGTTTGGCTCGGTTTCACTCGAGTCATGGATCTTTAACAACGCCCCGGGCCTCTGTGGCGGTGGACAGGAGGAGGAAGGCATTCCCTCAGAAAAAAAGCGCGTAGTGGGAGCGTGTGAGCGCGCGGTGGGAGTGTGTGAGGCAGAGAGGAGACGCCATGCGCGTGCACGTCGCCTGTCCGTGCGCGCACATGGTTTGTCTCCCTTCGCGCACCAAACCGACAAACATGCGCTGCGTTCGCTAGGCGAGACCTAAAAATAACCAATAAACACGAGTATCTGAATCAGATTCCAGCTAACCCCCAAAATCTACATTTTGCCTATTAGACAGCCGTTAATCTTGTTTAGTGGCTGATGCCATAATTAATTACTTTACTGCTTTTACTTTTGCTTCTGTGACTAAAAAAATATATATATAATAATCACCGAAGTCGTTGGGTCTTCCCTGTGTTGTGGTGATAACCATCATCTGGGGATGTCATTGTGCTAAAAATACATGTGAGTGAAGCTATGTTGCAGTAATGTGCAATAATGCTTAACTTTTGGCACCACTTCATCACACTCTAAAGTAAGGAAGTCCATGAAGCATAAGGTTTGTCGTTTCATGCCCAGCCATAGCGTTGCTGACATCTGGCAGGTTTTTTTTATTTTGCATTTCTTTTGTTTGGCGTTAACAGTAAGTGCTATCATTGCTACACGTCTTCTTTGTGGTGCACCTTGGGTATTGTAGTTCCACTACTGTTTCAGACTCTTGATAGTAATCTGGATGTTTGCTTATCAGATTCACTGTTTACTCTTTGGCCTTATAACTTGGCTCATAATCCGCAATTGCTGTGCATAATGTTCGATCGCCTGCCATCAGCAAAGTGCCTCATGCACGAACACATGGCAGGGGTGCTGCGCCTTTAAAGACCGAGATCGTGTTGGTTTTTTTCTTTTTCTAGTATCTTCAGTGTCCCTGCTTTCACTACCGTGGTGTGTGTCCTCCCCCCGCCCCCCCCCCCCCCCCTCCACCAGCTGTTTTAAAAACACTATTGAGAAATACTTTTTGGGATGTATGCTGACCCAAGTACTGTCAAGTTACCCAATCTGGTAGTAAGTTGATTTATTTTAAAAGCGGTTGTAATTGATTTTAGTTTTCAAAATATTTAGTTGTTTGGCGTGTGTTTTTTTTCCGTCTGGCCTGTGTCACTTTCACCCTTTTAAATAACAAACAGATCCTGCTTCCTTCTTTTCTGAGTACACTGCAGGCTCATCTTGTTAGCGCTATATATAAATGCAAATACAATTACAGTGCACCACATCCAGCCACAACACTCAAAACAAATACACATGGGTAAAAGACATTGCCATTTACAACGCTAATAGCTCTAACTCTTGCAAATGCGAGACCTATTGCATTGAAAATGCTTGGTTTATGTTTCCTTTCCTTCACTGCTTCAAGCAGTGGGACGACGATGTACAAACTCCTTAATGGAGGCAGTAACTGATTCACAAAGGGGAGGTGGTCTCCTTGGCAACCACTCCCCTTTGGCAATCGAGTTTGCAGCGTCGGGGTGAGGGGGGAGCAGCGGAGTAGGCAGTGATCCAGGGGACCCAGTGCCAGCTCTCCCTGTTGTCTTCCCAAAAAAGAGAATTATTGTTTTTAAGCAGCACCTAGGTTCCGTTAGGTAAGTCAGGGTACTTTTAAAAAGAAATAAAAAGAGCGTTTGAGGAAATAACACAGGGTTAGAGGTTAGCTGTCCCTTGCACGCCCCCACCCTATTTCTGTAACCAATCACAGGGGGCGTCACAAATTGGAACTTGGCTAATTAGCAAGCTGTTCTGAGACCACATGCAAATGATGAATTTGCAAACCGACCTAACAGGACATTAGGTGGGTTCACAAAATCGGAGCCCACTCACAAAACTTTGGTGAGCAATTTGTGACCAAGGACCAAGTACATGAGGCCTTGAATTCCTTTTCTCAGCAAGTGAATCTAAAGGAACATTTTTAACATCCCGGTAATAATTTTGGAAAATACTTGAACACATGCTTAAAGTGATACACAAATTATTTTGACCTTGTTACTAGACTTACCAACAGGAACTGAGTAAACTCTGCATAGGGCAAAAATCGTTTTCTGTCTTTTCCAAAGTGCAGCTGTACAAATTCAGAATCCCAGTTGAATGGAATGTGTTGATGGATTGTGGTCTGACCAAAAACCTGTTTAACATCCTCTGAAAGACAAAAAGAGTAGGTTTCACCAACATTAAATAAAAAGAGGGTCAACTCCTTACCTGGTGTAGAAAACTTGATGAATGTGGAAAAGCATATGTAGAATGGGGCTAGTGAGAAGTAGAGAGCTCAACCAGTTTAACTTCGGGATGTTGACAGATACATATTGAACAGACTGGAGTAGGGTCTGACAGAAGATATGACACTAACTTTAAATACACTATAGAATTATGGCTATGCCACAAAAGAAGATCTTTGTGTTTCACTTGACAGATTTGAAACTATGACTCCTATCATATTGTTTGAAATTGATATTTGGGGATACATTTTCCTGGACTGCATTCTATGCATTTGTGTAATGTGTTAAGTGTTTCCACCATACATGTCATGCCTGTAGCAGGATATTTTTGTATTTGACATGCAGGTTCTCAGTCTTATGACTGGTATGTTATGTAGATCACAGTCACAACATATTACATAGAACAACAATCCAATAGCTTACATGAGAAGGAACCATGGCTCTTAATAGGACATGAAAGAAGGCTTTTAACATTTTGCGGTAGAAGCAGAACAATCTAAAAAGTATGAAGAATTCGTATTTTTCATACTCCGCTTTTAGATTATTTCCATATTTAGCCACCTACAAATCTTTCACTGCTCACAATTACCTCAAAGTCTTTCTTTTTAATAGTTTCCTTTAGAAGGGTGGGTCAGGGCTCTTATTAGCATAAGGACTGTCTTTATTTAAGAAGGAGAAGTCCACATTCCACTCTTATTTACTTCATTTTGTCTCACTGGCGCATTTCGATTTCCCTTACCTTGCTTTGTTTTTTGTCTTCAGCCCATTTCTAACCACACCATCCCACTCAAGACACAGATCAGCAGTCAACTCTGCCTTATACAATTTTAGTGCTGAAAAATGCAGTTTTTGTGCCTCAAACAAATTAAAAGGAAGCAGTATATTTTTATTTGGATGATTTATCAGCATTGAAATGATATCATTATTCTGCATTATAGTTAAAACTAGTACTTTTGGAACGGTCTCCCAGATGCCCTTCTGAACAGACTGAGCGGTGGGTGGCCACTGCCCTTAAAAGGCATGCAAGTTGTTTTTTATTCCCCATTCAAAGTCGCTTTAAACCCATTACCTATGGGGTACTCCAGGTCTTCCCCCCGTAAGTAGCACTCTGTTTTATCTCTATGTTGTCCCCAAGACTACACAAAACCACTCCATTGCTCTAACCTCATTTGCTTATGTTGAGGATACAAAATTAGTTCTTCACCTCAAAAGAAACCGTTATGCCATTTAAGGCCAGTTCAGAGACTGCCTGTGCTCAGTTGCACAATGAATGGACTCAAATTTCCTCTTCAGCTATACTCTTCCAAGAGAGATGGGGCAGTATCTGCGCTACAGGCCTTCAGGAGCCCAGATAGAAATGGACGACAACCCTATTTTCTGTTTCTCCTGCTTGTAATCTTGAAGTTAGTTTTGATCTTCAACTTACATTTGAAGAACAGGGCTCTAAACTGGCTTCCTCTTGCTGTTTAAAGTGCTGAGGAATTTTCTGTCTGTACTTCCTTTCAATGCCTATAATAGTATACTCCTGACCCTGTTTCTTTCAAGTCTGGTCTACTGTAATTCTCCATTCTAGGGAATTCCTAAATACTTGTTACAACTCCTCCAGCTCATTCAGTATTTTATTCTGGTGCTCATCTCTTTCTGGGCTGAAAAAATACCTTTCTATTTCATCTCATCTTAAATCTCTCCACTGGCTATCAATTTCTCAAAGCGCCACTTTAAACTGCTCTGTATGTGCCATTCTCCAGCCAGGCATACTCTACATTTAGTATTATTTTCTCGTTAATGCCCTCCACATACTAACAATGCTTTGATTCTACTCATCTGCTTAGAGTTACTAAAATCCTAAGTGCAAGGGAAGGTAGCAAAACATGTATTAAGACTAAGACCTAAACCTCCTTGGCACATAGTGTCTGCTCTACCCTCTCTCTTATCAGGGGAGAGAATGCGCTTGTATCCCACTTACGAGACACTATTGTTTACAAATAGGGCTTAGAGCCCTTCCATTGCTCACCATTTGTGCACTTTTGCATCACTCTTCCTTGCAGCATTCATAATTGGCTAGTCCAGCTGAAACGTCACTTCTGATGCTTGCTGTGGAGCACGGACCAAGCACAGACGGATTCAACTTAATCAGTGACTGTTCGTTGATCCCGATCGTGATTGAGATACCATTTCTTCCCCCCTCCCACTCCTGCTGCTTCCACTGTAGCACGTTTTTTCCCTCGTCGTCAATTCCTCCTCATCGTTGCTTGCTCTTGGCCCGCTTACTGCTTGCACCCACCCTTCCCTCTCCCCTCCGGAGCCTGAGAGGCAAAGCTCTGGCTGGGCCAAAACAAGCTGACAGACACATTCTGCACTTTTTTTTTGTTTTTTGTTGCTATCTCAACGTCTTTCTCATTAAAGTCATAAAACTCTGGCCATCTATTCACTTTATTCATTCTTATGTGCTTCAAGTAACTGCGTTGACTAACTGTATAGTCAGTTAAGAAGAGTTTTGAAAACGTTAATGCAAAATTGTGACTGGGAAAGTTCGATAGGATGCAGGAGGCGGCCTCAGCTGCCCCTTCCCAATTTCTGTTCTTGAGTTGAGTTAAATGCCAGACCCGTCAGCTCAGTTTTCTGATTGGTTTCGGTTAAGATTCAGTGGAAAATGGCTCCATCTTTAGAGGTATATATCAGTTTACACACCTTTGTGATGCATCGTTTTTTCTTCCCATTTATTGGACTATCTTATACACATTGAGTTGAACCAGTCTCGGGTTTGCCATGTAAAAGTTCGTAAAAGCATAACCCAGGCTACTGGGAAACGCTATGGTGTCATTTGTATAGTGGATAGCACTCGTCTGGGGAGCAAAGCAGAAGCTTGCGTGAGTAATGGCGGCAATGGGTGGATTTATAGTGTTTTTCTACAGTACAAACTGTACCATTGTTAGCACTCAGTGTTTAAATATGTAAAGTACCCCGACACTAAAAGTACAAGTAAATGTGTGTAGTAAATTCTTGGGTACTGGCGTGGAGTGTCCCATCTATATCCTTGGTTGAACTATAGGTTTTATGTCTCCGCATGCCGATTAAAGCCAAATGTGCAGTTCTATAAAGGCACGTTACAGGTATCGGCGGACAACATGTCTGAAAAAACATTGACAAAACTAATACATCTCGCTTAGGTGAGACCGAGAGGCTTTGCCAGTGCTTGTTTTTATGAAGCCTCTGAAAAAGTATCTCTGTGCTACAGGTTAATTAGTTTCTGTGAGGTCAGTGTCAGGACACACATTAAACCATGCAAGAATTGTATCCAAAACAGAAGGTAATACGTTATCTGTATTTTCTTCTGCATGTCTCCAATGCGAAACCAAAGAATAAAACTTGAGAAACAAAAATAGAACAGCAGATTAGGGCTTCAAGTTCCTTTACCACAAAGCAATGGTGTGTTCTACTTGAAAAAAATGACAATGAATGGGTGATTGTGTTTGTTTCTCTGTACAGTCTGAAGTCTGGGAGTCTTCCGGATGAAATCAAACAGACGTTTTAGAGTCATTTAGAAAAGAAAATGAGTGGGCATGGGGAGAGAGGGCAACTGAGACAGTGAAGATGGTTGTTCAGCTACATCATAATGAAGGATCGCCCTGAACAGAAGTAGTGTAGGAGAGAGAAACAAGCAGCTGGCTATAATGCTTGCAACTACTGTAAGGACGTATAATAAATCTCATATGCTAAGATGAGCGGTAATCAGAGCTAAAAGGATATACATGCCACCACCTTTGATTGTCAAGTTCTATAGACTCAGAGCTAGAAAGTACCATTGTGAGAAAGCTTGCTACTTAGCAATTCAAGATCATGATTTGCATAAAGCTGACACATTTATGACAAATACAGCACAATAGCAATATAAAGCGAAGATGCTTTCAAAGACTGAAATTAGGAACTGTGGCAAACCACAATTCTCTTGATAATTAAAAAAAACTTTGTGTACTACTTATAGGTTTATTAATGCTGAAGTGGTTAAGTGCCACACAATCTAGTACTTAGTTTCTGGTTGTCCTAATAAACTTTATGGGCCCCAGTCATAATATATACAGAAAGCTATGTTGAATAGGAGGAGAGGACCATGAAGATCTTACCCGTGTCTTAATGCAGCATAGAGACAACACAAAACCTTGAGCGATACTGCAAAATAAGATTGGTGTAGTTTCTCAGAAAACACCTGCATACAGGCCTTGACAAAAAAAACAGTCCAACCCATTGGCTACGTCAAAGTCTTAAGAACAGTACTTTTCTGCTCAATACAAGTAGTTTCAGCATAAGCATCTTTTCAAGTACTTCTGCATTTCTGAGTTCATGACAAAATGTAGTAAGTGTGATAGAATAGATCTAATTTTCAGTAACGAAACTGGTGCTCGTATGAAGCGCTCAGATACCCGATTCCTCTGGGCTAGTTTGCGCTATATAAAACGAAAAAAAAAAAAATGCAATTGGGAATGTATCCTTAAAATAAAAGCGTTTGTTCTAGTCATCCATTTAAGTCAATAAAAGGTGAACACAAACCTTGACAAATGACTCTCTAGAGAAGTCTTTAGCATGTGGGAGGTCTAGGAAGGAAATGGATTCACTAAATCTGTGGCTTTGTTCCAATTTAGTCCTAGCAGATCTTTTAAAAACTTCTTCCAAGCAACAAATTTAAATTTAGTATGTATAAATGGTATTCTCAGTTCAGACGGGTGATTGCTTTCAGTCAAAGTTTGAAAGTGAAAAGACGGCACCAAATGATACCTTGTGTAAATTGAGTCAAAAGAAGATATGCTAGTTTTAGAAGGGGAGAGAAGAGAGGGATAGATGCCAACTGATCTTTTCAAGAAAGCAACTCCTGTTTCCAGGCATGATGGAAGCAGAATCTGCTCTTCTGTGGCTGGTTTAGCACTGACAGCTCACTACCTAGTATGTTGGCACGTAGTTCTCAAGTTCGTTTTTTTGCATCATGACATTCGACCAGTAATATTGTCGTATGTTGTGTGCATTCCTAAATATTTCCGTTTCAGTTTCTATTTTTGGTAAATTCTGGTGGGGTTTTTTCAGTGTTTCCAATTGATTTCAAACCTTAAAAAACAGTGGCTATCAGTGGGTACACATTTTTGCGCCAGTAGAAAGAACAGAAACAGTGTTTTTCCGATGTTTATGGAACGTTTTAATTTTATTATTGCTTGCTTTCTGCACTGATAGTGCATGGAATATAGACAGTGTACGTACAGCGTACATGAGGTCCAAATAAATATTTGCAAATCAAACTTATAGTAATACGCCACACAATACTTCTTCAGTGAGTCCTTGGTCATGCGCGCTCGCTCCTTTCCATGTAAAAACTTATCTGTGAAAAGTCCCTTTCAACATTGGCAGTTGAGACGGGCAACGCCAAATCAGCCAGTACACAATTTGCTAACTCTGTACCTGAAGATTGCGATTCTCTGGGACAGGTTCTGCAACAAATGCTTTGAACTGGGTGTCTATGCCCTAAAAGTTGTTAAAGTGGTCAAAAATGAATGAAACAGCACTTTTGAAAGTCCAGAGAAAATTCCCCTTTATGGAAGGGACCTAGAACTTGTGCAGGGTACCACAGTGAGGCTTCAGTGACTGCAAATGCCATGGTTGGCGAACGGAGATTTCTATGAATCATTGCAAACCATTTCTCATACACTGAAAAATAAAAGTTCCTGAATTGCTCCTCAACTTTTTCAAGCACTCTAACATGGAACATGTTAGAGTGCTTGAAACTCATTAAAAGTATCGCTCAGCCTACTCTCAAGGAGATGTTTCACATCTACATCAATTATGCTCAACACTTGGTAGACAAGAGTGTTTTCAGAGTCTAGTTTTCTTATTATGTCCACTACAGCAGAATGCAGTAGAGTGTACTTTTTCTCAAGTCACTATCAATATGCGACTGAAGATGCTCACATTTCTTGCCTTTGGTATCATCACTTAGCAAAAATCTGTAAACGGTTGGCAAATGGATAATATTAGCATTCACGGCCTCTAGGACGGAGAGCTACCAGCTAAATGACACAGTTGGGATTACTCTTTCTTTGATGCCACGCGAAGCACAAAATGAGAAATATTTGCATTTTACTTCCTGCGCACATCAAAATAGTGCACCAGAATGGACTAGAAAAATCAATAGCATTCTTCTTTAACTCTGAAGATTGTAAAGATGCTTTCAGCATACCATCTAGCAAGTGCCAAGGATCTCTTAGAGGGAAGCATTTCAGCTCAGGTATCGATTTCGACAGGTCATCACACAACTTTTTCCATACACCTAGCTGAATTACTGAAAATATATACAATATCCCTCCAATCTTTGTCAAATTTAGTAAGTACGTTTTGCAGCAGCATTCCAAGTGACACCGCGTTGCATGATTTACAAATTTCTGGTGTCATGTTTTCACCACCATCCCAGATGATTAGTGATAGCACTCTTTTCACATTTACCTGTCACAACACCTTGCAATGAATGTTTAAAGCCTGGGGTGTTTGGCAATTCACCTACTATCAATACTGACTCGCTAGAAAAGGGAGCTGATGTATCAAGGGGTTTTACCCATTCTCAGTGGGTAAATGTGATGGTACATATTGGGAAAGATTCTTATGAAAATATCCATTTTAACTAAATCAGTGAAACAATCAAACGTAGCCAATATATCAAATATGATTTTATTTCCACGATTCTCTACAGTTTATAACAAGACCTAAAACATGCTTCTAAACCCTGCATCTTTAGACCAAAGACCACAAAACTGAAAAACACAAAAAGGAAGAAGAAGCAATATATTAGTGACATCCCTTAACAACAAAACTCAAGCAGAATAATGTTAGCCCAGTCTTTCTTGCTGCTACCTTGTATAACAAAGTTGCACTAGCATTGGCCCCTTCAGGAAGAAATACAAGTAACTCTTTCACTCTCCTTTACCTTTCTGTGAATGGCATTTTGTTAGTGGTTGTGCAGTTTTTTCAGTGATTGTATATTTACACAGGTGAGGGCCATTTCCCTTTCGGTGGGGCCTAAAATAGGACAGCCTAAATATAAAAAATTTTAGTCACTTTACGAGTTTGAACACAAACATAACTCAATTTTAACTGTGATTTATCAGATAAACTTGTATAGAAATGTAAACTATGCAAAAATCTTTCAAAGTTTTCAGAGAACTAGAGGCACACTGGTTTGCTGTGATATAGAATCTTCAATCGTCCATAGATTAAACACAGCAAGTACTTACAGGAGGCAAAAGCATTTTGAACGAACACACTGTTTTGCATGACGAATAAAGACCTTAAATGGACATAGGTCAGACAGATAGCATGCACCAATTACAATGGCTGTGCATCACAGAGAAGTAAGAGAACCAGAGCTGTAGTGTATATTGTATTTGAACAAGTTACTTATTTGGTAACGTTATGTCCGGTGGATACTTTTTTCTAACTGCAGATTCCTCACCTTTAAAATATTCAAGGTACCAGACTTGATTCAGAAGATTATTTAGCATAACCCGTGAACGTTAGTAGGTGTCATCTAACAGCTCCATGTCGACCCAACTCAGCCCCGTAAATGATGGCTGGAGCCGTTTATAGGCACCACCAATAGAGCTGACATTCGTTTCTTTTTATACACCCTCGTATTAGTGTGCACCACTCTAATTTGAAGCCATTTTAGATGTAAGAGTCCATTCCACAGGATTGGGAGGTGAGAGGGGGTGAGAAATCTGCTGTTTCTTCAGAAAAAAGGTAAGTATAGTGTTCTTCTCATGGATACCGATACATCCAACCATAGATCCCTCACCTCTAGAATAGATACCTCACTCAGTGGGGAGTTTGTGGAATGACACGGACTATAATGTCCTGCAGAACCGAACAGCCACAATACACTTCACGTCAGACCTAGATGTCAAGAGTGGTGTTTTGTGACCGTATACTGTTGCCCACACTGCAACCGGACACATATCTAGGGCAGAAAGAACCCCCTTTGGGTAAATACACACGCATCGAACCACACTTACAATAGACACCCTATGTCACCAATGTGTAAACCATAAATAGGGGAATAATAAAATCAAATACCAGATTCAAATAAAAATAGTACAAATTTAATAAGCAAATATATCTGTATTACAGTGTACAATGTTTACTCATTATAAAATATACATCGACAATTCGTCATAAAATATTTTTTTTTTTAAAACATGTGCGATCCAATATGGTTAATGCAGTTAAAAAACAGATCCAAATAGCAACAAACGAAGAATAAAAAATGGGAGAGCAAGCAGGAAATTGATTCCTATTCACAGAAGGAACTACTAGAGATCACATAGATCAGTTGTCAATTTATAAACAAATAATGTGAACAGGGGGGTAAGGTCATAAGTGGTTCAAATAATTGCATTTTGTTATTTTTTTGTATCTGTTACAGAATTGGTCTTTAACATTTGGGAGTTACTGTCCTTTCCTGAAGAAGGTGACGGCCAAAATAGAGTGCCCACCGAAACGCGCCGATGCAATACAATGAAGGCCTACCATAAATCTATGTAGACAATTGTTAAGATTGACAAAAAATTTTTTTATAAATTGACAACTGATCTATGTGATATTTAGTAGTTCCTTCTGTGAATAAGAATCATTTTCCTGCTTGCTCTCCCATTTTTTATTCTTCTTTTGTTGTTGTTTGTATGTATGTTTTTTAACTGCATTAACCATATTGGATCACACATGTTTTTTAAAAAATTGTTTTATGATGAATTCTCAATGTATATTTTATTATGAGTAAACATTGTACACTGTAATATAGATATATTTGCTTATTAAATTTGTACTATTTTTATTTGAATCTGCTATTTGATTTCATTATTCCCCTGTTTATGGTTTACACATTGGTGACATCGGGTGTCTATTGTAAGTGTGGTTCTATGCGTGTGTATTTACCCAAAGGGGGTTTTTTCTGACTAAGGTCCAATTTTGTACCCTTCTCCTTTGGTTGTTGGGTCCCTCTCCTTTTTCTTGAGACATATCTAGGGCAGACACCCTGCCTGGAAACACAGTGGTAGCAGCCTTGACCTAGGTAGAAGGGGCCCACCATACTTCTAGAGGCTGCTTTTTGCCTATTGTGTAGGAGATCTCAACACAGAGGACAGCGCAGAGTGTTTTTCTGAACTTCTTCCTTTCTTTGACCCAGAGAACTCAACAAAGAGATGATTATCCACCCAAATATGTTTTGTGCGATATAAAAGCTGAGCACTCTTTTGGGGGGCAAGCAATGGAGTGTCCCTTGGTGATGATCTGGGTGTATTATATGATATATGTGTAGAGCCTTATTGTGGAATACACTTAAAAAAACATTATTTTGTCCAATCAGGCTCTTATGAACAACGTAAAGCTCAACCATGAGTAGCTGTGGCTTGCAAGCAACAAGGCTTGAACAAAGTAACTTAGTTTAACGAATTTAACAGTTCCAACAATGAAATAAGGGAGCCACAAAACACGAAAGAAACGCAACACCAATTTATAAAAATAAGGTGTATTTTGATTATTTTCTGAGTGCAAGATGAATAAAAGAGGTTTCCGGAGTTGTGATTTTTCAAATATTTTAAATCTTTTAATTTCAACCGTGAAGAAGCCTTGGTCAACTAAAAGTTGTTAAAGTTTGTAATACTACTCCAGCCCGAATTGGGTGACCAAATCAGACAGGATGGAGGTCTAGGAGTCCAATGGGGTAGATATGGACAGTCATCTTGCCACTAGAGAATTTTTCAGTCCAGTTGCAGCCTTTACAGTACGACCGCTAAAGATGATAATGGAGTGGTCCTGATGCTGGCGATTCGGAATAAAAAGATGCTACGGTTAAGATGCGGTCAACAGGGGTGCATTTGTGG
Source organism: Triturus cristatus (assembly GCF_964204655.1). Taxonomy (NCBI): domain Eukaryota; kingdom Metazoa; phylum Chordata; class Amphibia; order Caudata; family Salamandridae; genus Triturus; species Triturus cristatus. Next base: position 229,599,765 of record NC_140593.1, read on the forward strand.
TGGTTCCTTCGTCCACAGGTGATGTGGGTGACTTTGGCCACAGGGGTCGGGGGTCCCATAAAGTCCGTTTACCTAGGGTCGAAGGTCATCAGCGGCTGGGCCTCTGGTCTCCTTTAGTGAGGGATAGTGTCCCTCTGTAGGAACCAATCTGGACTTCAACAACACTCCAGCGCACTTGGGTATAACTTTTGGCCATTGAAGATCTGGCTCTTGTGAATATGTGACATTACATCGCGTGGTAACACCACGCGGTAGGTAACAACGCAGACGTTACATCATCCACGTTGTTACCACGCATGGCATTACAACGCCAGTCGTTTCTACGACTTGCACTAGATGGCGCGCTGGACTTAGGAATAGTATAAATTACTATTCCTATTCCAGTTAGTGCAACAGCAGGGAATGTGTTGGACTTAAAATCCAACACATTCCCTGGTGTTGCACGCCATCTAGCGCAAGTCGTTGAAACGACTTGCGATGTAATGCCATGCGTGGTAACAGCTTGGACGATGCAACATCCGCGTGGTTACCAATGTGCATGGTATTGGCAGCGTTGTAAATGCGGTCTCCTAGCTCTTGTGGTTGTCATCAGCGAATCTTACCTGGTGGCTAGCACTTTGCTGGTTTCGGCTACTTCAGCTCTTTCTTCCATGGAGTTGGTTCCAGTAGATCAGCAGACTGAGCCTTTGAGTCACTGCTTTGGTCTGGGGATCAACTTTTCCTTGAGCTAGGATCCACAGACTCAGTCCATACTTCACTAGCCCAAAGTGCAGCAGGTGCAGTCCAGCAGACGGTGCAGCCTCTCTTTGTGCGATTCCAAGGCCAGCAGGGCAGACCTTCGGTCTTCCTTCAGAATCCAGCGTGATCTGTGGGGTCTGGATGCCTAGGGCACCCTAGTTATCCCACTAAAGTGCCCTGAGGAGACCACACGGTCACTAGCCAATAGGTTACCTTGTCCCCTCCCTTTGGGTGATGACTTTCCGGCGATGTGTGGCATCTGGCAAACCCAGAGTGCACCATTCTGACCGCTCTCACGATGTCTGGACCCTTCCTTGGATGCAAGGAGCTCGGTAGCCCACCCTAGAGGTGTGGCTACCTGGGGATAGATGCGCCCAGGAAAACCTGTTTGGGCACGGGTCTTCATTCCCTGTCGCGGTCTCCAGCTTGTCTGCCTGAACAATGGGCAGCCAATTGGGAGAGCTATTACCATTCGCCCATCAAAGGCAGCTTGCCCTATAAAGCTTGCCTTTTGTGTTAACACCACAGTGGTTCCTGAAAAGGGGAAGTGACACCTCTCCCAGCGGCATGCAGTGTTTGATCCTTAGCTTTGGAGTCGTTAATACTACTTCTGGGGCGGGCAGAAATCAGACTGTGGGTCCCAGTTCAAGTGAGGTCACTGGGGCACAAAGTCGCATCTTTCTAAAAGTTGCTCAACCTTAAAAGTGGAGGAGGGCCTCAAACACCCTGCAACAGAGCTCGGGCGGCTGCCATCAAGTACAGATTGGGGTGGGGGGGGCAGGGTAGCTGGGAGGCAGGAGCGGGAGGGCCACACTGGAGGGGGGAGAGGCCACAGGGCAGCTATGGCAGGGGAAAACGAAGGAAAGAGCAAGATGAGGGAAAGAGTGAAAAACGAAGGCGAGAGCAGAGAATTGAGTGAAAAACAAACAAGAGAGCAGAGGGAGAGTGTGAAAAAAGGAGAGAGCAGAGGGAGAGAGTGAAAAAAGGAGAGAGCAGAGGGAGAGAGTGAAAAACGAAGGAGAAAGCAGAGGGAGAGTGCGAAAAAAGGAGAGAGCAGAGGGAGAGGGTGAAAAATGAAGGAGAGAGCAGAGGGAGAGTGGAAAACGAAGGACAGAGCAGAGGGAAAGAGTGGAAAACAAATGAGAAAGAAAGAGTGAATAACAAAGGAGAGAGACAGAGGTCACAAAGAAGAGGCAGGTGAGGCAGAGCAGGAGAAGAGAAGAGTGCTCTCCCACTGGACCACCAGGGATGAGGCGCAGGCAGGAGCCTGCGGGTGGAGGAGAGCCTTGAACACCCTGCAACAGAGCTTAGGGGGCAACACTTAGTGGTGGAACTGTGCGGGGTAAAAGTAGTCAAACTAATCAGGTCTGACTGATTCTGCCTCCCACAGGGTGGTCCTGTGGTGCCAAAGGCAAACTAAAGTGACTTGGAGGCTGCTGCCAGAGGAGCGTGGGACTGGGAGGTTCGCTATCTCTTCAATCCTGGACGCTGTCTGCTGGGTCCCTGAAAGCACTGGAGCGCTTGTCGACATGGTGGTCCTTGAAGATACCTGTAAGCCAAATTCCTGGCAATAACTGAACAGGGGCCAAATTTTGGGGGATATGCCTTGCGGGTGTGGAGAAACCAAGGCAGTGAACAGTGGCTGAACCTTCTTTGAAGCACTTGCTAGCAGAGTCGGCCTTCTCACAAAAATGAGAGACCTGTCATAAGGCATATCCATTAGCAGCACCTCAACGTCATAGAGTAACAAAGTGGGCCTCATGCCCACATGGCGCCAGAGCATTACTTTAGTTCCCTCTGATATGCCTTAACAGTCAGTCACGCCCAGGCCTGGTCATTTAGCGTTTTTTCACTACCAGGACATGTAATACTCAAAAGCACATGTCAAACCTTTTAAATACACGGTGCCCTGCCCATGGGGCTACCTAGCGCCTACTTTAGGGGTGCCTAATCTGTAAACAAAGAAAGAAGGTTGGAGCCTGGCAAGTAACAACTTGCCAGGTCGAAATGGCAGTTTAAAACTGCACACAGGCTCTGCAATGGCAGACCTGAGCCAGGTTGAACCACTCATGTGGGTGACACAATCAGTGCTGCAGGCCCACTAATAGCATTTGATTTACAGGCCCTGGGCACATACACTGTACTAGGGATTTATTAATAACTCAAATATGTAAATCATGGAGAAATCAAATGCCATTACATTTTAGACACAGTAAATGCACTCTAGCACTGGCCAGCAGTTAAAAAGTGCCTATAATCCTAAAAACAGCAAAATGAAGTTCAGAACACAGTCAACACAAGAGGTCAGAAGGCAAAAAGACAGGGGAAATCACGTCAAAAGATGCCCGGTCTAACACCCATAAACAGGCAGACAGAGTACATCCTGACCCCGAGGCCAAAGTGGGGAGGATCAAATACTTGTATACTGATGTGCTGAGATGTGGTGGTGGCTCACTGTGTGGATTGTTGTGCGTGCAGATGCATGTACCCGAGACCACTGCCATTTGTTCTGTTCTACTGGGAGTGTACGATTGTCTACTTCCTGGCATAAGGCGATTGTTATCCCATTATATGGTTTTGATGCCTTTATGTATGGCTATGAAAGGAATTATCACACTATAGGGGTTCTATAAGGAGGAATTATAACCATCCACGGTACCACACCATGTACTGAAAACTCACAAAATGTAGGTTGTGGGGGTGCGAGGATGGACGCACACGTGTTAAGACAAGAACCCTCACTCACCCTAAGGTGACATGCTTCTTCATTGGGTTCCCTCTTGCACACTGACTGCAAGGTACACAGTGTGGGCTACAACTCTCAAGCAGGAGAGGAGCGTGAGGTGTTTTCACGTCATCCAATGTAGTGAGGGTTCTTTTCTTAACACGTGTGCATCCACCCCCCACCCTAACAACCTACATTTTGAGAGTTATGTAGATACACCATCCGGCTACCTATTTTGTGAGTATAGGAGGTATTGAACAGATGTAGTGTTGTGGTGACAAAACACTTAAGCGTAGCTAATTAGATGGCTTAGACATGTGGTATGTGAATGAAGTTGCTAGAAAACGTGACAAGGCGCACTGTTGGTTTGATGCTGTTTTGCAGAATATTCACTGGTTGGCAACAGAGATTCCAAGTTTTTTTGTCTAAGGTATTGCTGACTGAATGCATTCAGTATATTAATTTGCTGCTTATCAAAGCTCTAGAGCCGAGGTCTTCAAAATGGGGGGCCTCAGTGATCTCATCAGGGGGGTGCTCAGGCACTGGCCAAGAGAGGCATCATGCGTTGTTTTGGAAATGGCTCTTCTGCAGGGTCACCACCAAACCTTTTGCCTTCCTCCTCCCCTTTTGATGAATTAGTTTTTGTTGGCTTTAGGACTCCCTGCACTTCACCACTGCTAACCAGTGCGTGTGCTCTCTCCTTTAAAAAACCCAGCTTTTTTCTTTTACACCGCTGTATTTATATTGTTGATATGAGTTTAAACCACCTTTTATCTGTAGAAGAGTTCAGGGTATTTCTATGGTAATGTTTATAGACTACGGTCTAAATGAGCAAATATTTGACTGACTGACTGTTTATTCAGAGACAGTGCTTCATTTCTAAAACAATTAAGAGCCGAGCTCAAAGTTTTCGCTCACAAGCCCGCGGCTAGTGCTACTGAGTGTAAATGGACCACATATCAACGCTGCCTAGTCTTGAATCTACCTAATGCCGCTTTAATTCACCTCCAGGTACTCCCTGTCCGGTTATCTTACTTTTGTAGGTTCCTAGATTCTCATGTTGACACTTTTTTTTCCAGTCTCTCTCTCTCTCATTTGCCCCCCTCGTGTGTCTTTCTCTCTCTTGCTCTTGGGATGCTGATGAGGAAATGTAAGTACCAGTCCCAAAAACTCCACCTGTAACCAATGACTCAAATTAAGCACTGCTTAGAGGACATTTTAAAACAGTGGGCATGGGCCTCTTAACTTTAAGCACATGCATTCACATTTCTTCAAATAAGTTTTGGCACCACAACTGTTTTTCCAAATCCAAAATTAGGCAATGTCGCTCTTCGAAATGATGCATTGTCTTTAAATGAATTTACCAAGGTTATCTTGAACCGGCCCTACACGTCCACTCATTCTATGTTCTGTTCTCCCAAAAATACATCCATGTAAATATATCACTTTCTTCGTACTTGGGGTATTAGAACTATGGCACAAGTTTTTAAATACTGTTACTTTGCATTATGGAGCAACATATAATCATTTTATATGGATTTTCTATCTGGTGTCTCTGGGTCTGCTGCACCAGGATACTTAAATCATTCACAGCTTCAAACTTAAATAGAAAAGGCGAAAAATGAAAAGTAAATTAATACCTTCTAGTACTGATGTGTCCAGGTCACAGCTTTCAAGATTGAGGACTTGGGATCTGTAGCAAATCGGGGTAAAACTTACCGGTATGGATCGTTAAAATGTAGATTAAAGAGAGGATGATTCCTCTCAGCAGCATCTGCACTAGCATTCTCTCAGTGGGAGGCAAGGTCAAGAAATGCATAGTATACTGGCAAATTTCTGCAAAGCATTCCTGTGTAGAGCTCGGCCTCCCCTCTTTAATGCAAATTTCTGAACAGCTGGCACAGCAAGAGGGCCATCACTCCTTTCAGAAGCATCAGCGTGTTTATTTATATTGTAATCTGGTAGAAGAGACATGAGCTGCAGATCATACCCATTTAATCCTCTACAGGGACAGCACACAATAAAATTCAGCTCTACACCTAAATGCATTTAAATGGCAAATTACTTCCACTGTTCATGCAATTAAAATGTAAACATGTTTTTTTCAAAACTCGTAGCTCATATCGGCTGCAATTGGCAGATAAAGGGAAGATTCGTTCAGGGATGTTTTCAAAAGCAACCAAGGAAAGATACAAGAGTTAACAATGCAAAAAAGTCTAGGTTTTGTTAGGGCACTCCCTGGCAACAATGCAGCCGCAGACGAGTACACACACAACTTTGCCAAATGATAATTTCATTCTTGGTGTGTACCTTACCACCAAACTAAGGGACTAAAGCAAATTACACATGAACGGTAATCTCGCTGATATAAATGGAGAGCTGGGTGATCTAGATGGAAAAAGCAAGAACGGGATGAACACACCAATCGTACCACACAAGGTGCGCTCTCTGAAAACTCCAAAAAGGTAAATGGCTATAAATAAAAATATTCCTTAAAGTTAAATATTTGCTATTGTAAGCACCGATAATTAATGCAACATCAAATTCTCTTTAAATTTCAGTTCCTTACGGACTTCTAATTTTCTCTACTGCTTAAAATGTCTCAATGGGTTAATGTACCAACCACTTAAATGTGTTAACTTGCACAGGGCAGGTTTGGATCTCAGCAGGGTAAAGATATCACCATTAAGGCAACTCACTATAACAATTCTTACGTACAACCTTCTGATATTTGTTTATATGCCATTTTATATAGTGCCAAAAAGACAAACGAGTATCAGAGCACTTTACAATGGACACTGCTACATTAAATAGCAGCAAAATCAAAGACTGGTTGAATAAATCGTTAAGCATTGGATAGGATAATCACGGCAGCTAAATATCAGACTTTAATAACGAAGAAGCAGAAATAGTGGTAAATTCTTCATCTGAAACAGTATTAGGTTCCTCATAATAGGCTCGCACGAAGGATGGGGCCGTATTTCAGGAGGGATAGGTTCCAGATCTTGGGATCACTACCCGAGAATGACTGGGAGAGAGTTCTTTGTCAAAATGTTATGCTGCTCGGGCTGAAGGGGGAGGACTGGAACTACATTCACCCTATCACGGGCATCTCTGTTTAGGCTCAAGTTCAGAAGATAATGATAAACCAAAACAAATCTTTTTTTTTTCCTACAACAGTTGACACCACCAACAATAGCACAACACACACAAATTCAAAGGACAATACCCACTCTCCTGCAGCACAATCACCCCCAAAATAGATTAGTTAGAAAGCATACTAATGAAAGCTTGTTCCATTAAAAAAAACACAAGTACCATATATTTGACCTATTTATAGACTCAGAACCTGACTTACGTTTCATAACTGAATTATGGCTGGACAAAGATATGGCATCAGTATTGCAAGAAGCTGTTCCACCAGGATATAAAACTGATACAAAATCGAAAAGACAAAAGAGGCGGCATCATAGCCGCCATATTTAAAGGACCTACAAAAATGACAAAGCTAAGGATGATTCTTTAAAAGGTTGTAAGGCCTTCATTGTCAGATGCAACCCTACCCCAACCTTTTCATGTTACTTTCTCCGTCCCTTCAGACCACCACCTAGCAATGCAACATTCCCAGACACATTGCTAGAAACAATCTCTAAGCTTCTTACAATATACTCAAACCTATGCATCCTTGGTGACCACAACATATGGTTTGACAAACCAAATATGACACCACAGAACCATGCTCACTGGCCTAGACACACAACCTATAACAGCTCGTACTCAATCCCACACAAATTGCTGGACACACATTGGATATAATCTTTGCCAACCTAGAGCTAGTCACTTTCCAAAGGATTACACTCCTGTTACGTGGTTAGGCCACTACCACCTTGCCTTACAACAAAACACCATAACTCACCCCAACTAAAATCATCTCACCTACAACTGCATATCTACCTTTGAAACAAGCTGAATTTGGAGGAACTAGAAAATCTGCTTAACTCAAACACAGATCTGGTCAATCAATTCTGTACACTTTATAAATGGTTCCAGAAAGCTCTTGCTCACTAAATTCCTCTGAAAATATCTAGTAAAAAAAAAAATAACAAATTGCTAAGCTTCAACATAACTGGCTCAAAACAAAAAACCCTCAAGCCAATGTATGCCTATTCAAAGCCAACAGAATATATAACAATCAATAATGCAAAAAAAAAAAAATAGTATTCCAGCCGAATCCACAATGCAAAGTGTGCCAATAAAGAATTTAATAAAATACTTACAGAATTCCAAAAGCCAAAATGAACAGACGTAGCCAATCCCATTTCTCAAGAATTCTGTGACAACTGGCAAGTCATTGCACAACTAAAGCGAACATTTTGGATTCTTACTTTAACAACAACAAAAACAACAGGCCCTACCTGTTTCTGACAAATCCCTACAGGGAAAGGCAAGCACAAGTTCTCCTCTCCTCCTAAGAACTATCACCAACTGACTTTGTGGATCTTGTCAAACTAAAGCAACCAGCTGCCCCTCTGACCCTTGCCCACCACAAATGTTAAAAAACAGTCTACTATCAACTTCAGCAGCCATCCCAGTCAAAACACTCATTAAGATCTCCTTAACGGAGAGGAGGAGCCTAGCGCGCATCCATGATGGTCGCGTGAGCACAGGGCTCCCCGGACCCTCGCTGCTCCTCGGAACTTATCCTGACTTTATCCTGACTTGGTTGACGGATTCTGGAAGATGAACGTTGGCTGAACCCTAAACTCTTTTCAGAAACCAAATCGGACCTGGGAGACCTGATCTATGGTGGTTTGAACTTTTGAGGCCCAACTGATGGCTGTGCCCGGTGCGAAGGTGAACTGTGGAGCCGGGTCATAGTTGAACAACAACGGCATCGGGGCTGTGCCAGCGGCCGTCCCATCACTTTCGGTTTCACTTTTGGATCTCTGAGTGGCTGGACCGTGGAGTTGCTTTGTGCGGCTGGGTTTTCACTCGGCCTTCGCTTGGTGCCTTTGCCTCCGTCTGATACCAGTGTGCCCATTGACTTTGATCCTCTCGCACCGCCACATTGCGGTCTCTGGTACGGCTCGTGTCTGCTTCGCCTGTGCCCCTTCGACGCTCGCTCGGTGGTCCCCTTCGGTGAGCGTGGTTCAACATGGGTGGCAAGGGGGATCCCGAGAGGCGTAAGACCAAGACATCCCTACGTGGGGGACCGGTCCAGACTAACAACATGGACCGCTACACTCAGGGTAAAGGGTCCCCTGGGACGGCCAGTGTTCTCACGGATGACGCTGGTGGTGTTCCGTCCGTCCCTCCGGATTTGTCATTGCAGGAAATCATGGGCGCCATTAACGGCATCAAGGAGACCATCGCTAAGCAGTACGAGGCCTTGGCCCGTAAAATCGACACGGTGGCCATTGATGTTACGCTAATTCGGGCGGATCTCTCTAAGACCAATGAGAGGGTTCAATCGCTGGATTTGCGGACGTCCACCCTTGGTACGGATGTGTCGGACCTGCAGACTGCTCTTGGCGACCTCAAGTCGGCCAACGACCTGATGGCCCGGCGGCTGGAGGACTTCGAGGGACGGGCTCGACGCAATAACATCCGCGTCATAGGTGTTCCAGAGACCTTCGACAATCGCCCGGTTGATCTTATGGTTGAAGATCTCATCCTCAACCAGCTTGCCCCCGCTGGCCTGAGTAAGTTCTTTGCCGTGGAGCGGGCCCATCGAGTCCCAGGCGGTCGGCCGCGACCGGGAGCTCCCCCGAGGCCTATTGTTGCAAAACTTTTTCACTACAGAGACCGAGATGCGATTCTGCAGGCCTCACGGGTACATGGCCCGGTCCGATATGAGAACTCATCCGTTAACTTTTTCCCGGACTTCACCCAACTTGTCCAGAAACAGCGGATGGGCTTCCAGGGGGTGAATCGCCGTCTCCGGGACCTGGGTTTTAAGTACTCCATGCTTTTTCCTGCTAGGCTCCGAGTGGAATACGAAGACCGGACTACCTTTTTTGACTGTCCTGCGACTGTGAGTGACTGGTTGGATTCTCTGCCGGACCGGGGTGACCGGCCTGGGCCTTCTGGTGGTACCGAGGGTGACGGGCCTCCTTTGGAGTGACTTTTGGTCCTTGACTTTGACATTTTGTTTTGTTCTGCGGGGTTCTACTTCTTTTGTACATTTTGTTTCATTATGATCTGTGTTGGGGGCGGGCAGGGACGGGTCCCTCTCCTCCTCCGGGGTCTTTTCGTAGAATGGGGTTTGTAGGGCGACAGGCACACTGCAAGTTGGGGTGGTTTTTTGGACCGCAGGGGTGCAGGGTGGGGGGAGTTGAATTTGGGGGGGGGGTTGGTGGGTGGGAGGGGTTGTTTGGATTTGTGTTTTTTGTTTTAAAGGCGAGGTATTGGCTCTGTTTCAGTTTCAGGAGTCGCGCTATTTGCTGGGGGACCCTTGATCTACTGGGGGGGATGGGGGGGGGGACGGGTTGAGATTGATGTCTTGGAACGTCAACGGATTGGGGGATCGTATCAAACGGGGGGTTGTGCTGCAATATTTGCGTCGTTTGACTCCTGATGTGGTATTCTTACAGGAGACGCATTTGGTTGGTAATGTTTGTCATGCCATGAACAGGGGGGGCTACCGACTTGTGGCCCATTCCGGTTTCACCACCGGCTCTAGAGGGGTGGGCATTCTCCTACGATCTTCACTTCCGCTAGAGATCACCAGGGTTGTCCTAGACGATAGAGGGCGCTATGCGGCCCTGACTGGGAGGTGGGAGGGACAGTCCCTTTCCTTGGTTTCGGTTTATGTTCCCCCGGGCCTCCAGAACTCCACTTTCTCAGACTTGGGTCGTATGCTGCTTGAGCTTCCTGACAGTCTTTTGCTTATGGGTGGGGATTTTAATTCGGTTGTTTCGGGTGATCTGGATCGCCACCCGCCCAGGGCCCTCCCTGCTGCCCAGGCGTGGCTCGGCGGGCTCTTGGATACCTTCGGTCTGGTGGATTGTTGGAGGTTAATGCATCCGCCACAGTGTCAGTACACATTTCACTCTGGGGCCCATGGGAGTCTCTCCAGATTGGATTATTTTCTTATGCCCGCGGCCCAGACTGCCCGGATTCGAGAGGTTAAGCACCTGGCCCGGGGTATCTCTGATCATTCCCCACTGTGGTTGCTTTTCGACACCGGGACGCGGTCCGCTGGGCGGATCGCCCCTATTAACCCTTGGTACTTACGAGACCCCAAGATTCGTGATAGCCTGGTTAAGTCGATTGATCAGTATTTTCTCGAGAATGAGGGGTCGGTGTTGTCCTCAGTGTCCCTGTGGGAAGCCTTCAAAGCAGTGCTCCGTGGGCATGCCCTATCCCAGATAGTGGAGGCTAAGAAGGTCAAGAATGAGGTGGTGGTGAAGCTGGAGATCGAAATATCGGGGCTGGAGGCAGCTTTGGAGACGGGTGTCACTCAGGATGGGCTTCATGCCCTCAGCTTGAAGCAGTTTGAATATAAGTCTCTTGTTATGGACGCTGCCAACACCATGTATAGGGAGCAGCAGGGTAGGTTGTATGATGCCGGGAACAAGGCGGGTAAACTGATTGCTTGGTTGGATAAGAAGGAGAGAGTGAATCGTGTGGTCCCGGAGCTTCGGAGTTTGGATGGAGTGTGTGTGACTGACCCTGGTGAGATTGTGGAGTGTTTTGCGGACCACCTCCGGGCGGTGTTCTCCCCGGTGTCTGATAGAGATGAGGATGACTCTCGTCTCTTGCTGCGGGATATTGCCTTGCCCGGCTTATCCGTCGAGGACCGTGAGCAGATGGAGGCCTCACTGTCTGTCGACGAGATTGCTACCGCAATTCGTTCCCTTCGCTCGGGCAAGGCTATGGGCCCCAACGGACTGCCGATTGAACTGTATAAACTACGCCCGGATAAAATCGCGCCCTTCCTCCGTCGTATGTTTCTGGAGTCGCTCGAGCGGGGTTTCCTCCCCGACGACCAGCGTCTGGCTACTATAGTTGTGATTCCCAAGGACGGTAAGCCACGAGACCGCTGTGCCTCATATAGGCCTATTTCCCCACTAAATGCCGAACCGAAAATCCTCGCCAAGGTCCTCGCTAATCGCTTGCTGAGAGTTGTATGTGATTTGATACATCCGGATCAATGCGGCTTTATCCCTCATCGGAACACCGCTCTCAACTTGCGGGGTCTACACGGCGTCCTCGCTAGGGCGGAGTACCTCTCTGAACCGGCCATATTGGTTTCCTTAGACGCCACGATGGCCTTTGATACCATCGAGTGGCCATTCCTTTGGGCCGTCTTGGGAAAGTTTGGCTTTGGGGAGGGATTTATTAGTTGGGTTAAGCTCCTCTATGCTGGACTAATGGCTCAGGTTGTTGTCAATGGGCGGGTTTCTCGGCCCTTGGCTCTCGGGAGGGGTACTAGGCAGGGGTGTCAGTTGTCCCCTCTGCTCTTTGCTCTCGCCTTGGAACCGCTCGCTGCCTGGCTCCGCTGGGAGCCCTCGATCAGAGGGATCCGGTGGGCCCTGGGCTTCGAGGATAGGGTCTCGTTGTACGCGGACGACATTCTTTTGTACCTCACCTCGCCGCGGAAGTCGCTCAATGTGCTTTTTGATGTCCTTACTTCCTTCGGGAGGAATTCGGGGTTGATAATTAACTGGTCCAAATCTTGCGCGTATCCTATCTCCGGTGGCCTTCCTCTCTTACCGCCTCGGCTTCCGATTCAAACATCTCAATCCGGCTTTAAATACTTGGGGGTGTACGTTTCGTTGGATCCGGCGGTCCGCTACGAGCAGAATCTCCTGTCTCCCCTCCGGCGTTTGAGGGTGGATACGGCTCGGTGGTGTAAGTTGCCCTTGTCTCCACTTGGTCGCGCAGCACTGTTTAAAATGATGTCCCTCCCTAGATTTCTTTACGCACTCCAGAACTCCTTCGATATCATTCCGGCGGCCTACTTTAGGGAAGTGGAGAGTTTGCAGAGGAGACTGGTCTGGGACGGTCGGGCGCGTATCGCTTTGGCAAAGCTGACTCTTCCCTGGTATGACGGGGGCATCGCGCTTCCTGACATTAGAAGGTACTATTGGGCCTCCCAGCTGTCTGCCATTAACCATGCTACGTACGCTCCTGGTTCGAACCCGGCATATGAGATGGATAAATTCCTGCTTCCCGGCGGTAACTATAACAGAGCGCTTTACTCTCGATCTGCCGGGAGGACCCTCAAGGGCCCTACTAGGATTGCGGTACGTGTGTGGAAGGCGGCGAATGTAGCTGTGGGCTGGAGTGAGCGTTTAACGTGTGCTACTCCTTTGTTCGCCTCAGAGCGCTTGGGAAGCCTCTGGACAACGAAAGGCTTTGAGCACTGGGATACGATCGGCATTAGCAGAGTGGGGGACCTATGGGTTAAAGGCGCGGTTAAATCCTTTGCGGCGCTTCAGAGCGAGTACGAGCTTAGTGAAAGGGAGTTCTTCCGCTATGCCCAGGTTCGGCACGCCCTACTCTCGGTCTTTGGGGAGGGGACCACGGTCCCTGTCTCTTCGCCTCTTGAGGACCGTATACTCGACGGACACGTGCCCGACAGTACTATCTCTCTGATTTATAAAACACTAATAAATAATCGGGCTGATCTCTTGGTGCGTCTTCGGGAGGCGTGGATGGGGGATGGGGTTGAGTTGGATGACGAGGACTGGCAGTCTGCGCTGTCATCCCCTAAGGAGGTTGCCATCCCGGCCCGTCTCCGTCTGGTCCAGCTCAAGATTCTCCATCGTGTCTATGTGACGGGTCCCCGTTTGGTCTCGATGGGGTTTTCTGACGACGGGCTCTGTAAGCGTGGCTGCGGGCTCAGTGCCACCTTTCTCCACATCCTCTGGGAGTGCCGCGAGGTGGCGGAATATTGGCGCCAGGTGCATGATGTTATGAAACGAGTCACTGGGGTCGCTCTGCTGCCGGAGGTGCGCCGATGTGTTCTGAATGTGTGGGAGCCCAATGACTATAATGCGGCCCAGGCTCGGTGGGCGGCCCTTGGGAACATGATTGCAAAGAGAGATATTGCGCAGCTTTGGGGTTCCCAACGGCCTCCCACCGTGTCCGTATGGAAGGAGAACATGGACTGGTGCATGTTCAGGGAGAAGACGGTGTATGTGGCTCGTGGTAAACCGGGGGCATGGGGTAGAATCTGGGGTCAGTGGAATGTGTATTGAGGGACTATCTGTTCTCCCCCCCTGGTGGATGCGTCTGAGGTTGCCTTGTCCCCCTGATCCTTGAGGGTTCCTTGCTTAATTTGTTCATCTGTGTATAGGTTTGGTTTTCCCGTGGCCCCCCCTCCCTCTCAGACCCCCTTTTTATTGACCACCCTATGGTGGTCGGGTGTGGAGTTCCTCTGCTGTGGTTAGACGCCCTTTCAATGTTTCTCGCCTTGCTTTTTGGTTTTTTATTTAATTTTTTTTAAAAAAGGGTGTATCCTGACGTCCCTTATGTGCAGTCTGATCTCCTGTAATTTAGCGGAGCCCCTGTGGGCCAGTCACTGTTTTTTGAACTGCTTGAACATCTCTGAATACTAGCGGCCGGCCCAGGAGGTTGTAGGCCCGTGCTTGTACCCTTTTTCTCTGCACAATAAAGCTTTTTTACCCCAAAAAAAAAAAAAAAAAAAAAAAAAGATCTCCTTAACGAAAGGAGTTTTCCAAGATGACTTTAAAAAGGCATATATAGGCCAGTTATTAATAAAGACTAACCTGGACAAACAAGAGCCCGACAACTGCAGGCCCATAGCACACATGCCATTGCTGGGAAAACTTATAGAAAGAGCCGTTTACGCCCAGATGTCACAATTCTATACTGTTCAACTTCAAATCTGGATTCCGTCTAGGAAGAGGTACTGAATCAGCCTTAATCTCTATCTGGGATGAACATAAAAACTCAGTAGACCAAAAGGGGGTTGCTGCACTTCTTCTACTAGACCTTTCAGCAGCCTTTGACACAGTGGACCATAGAGCACACTATTCGAAATACTTGAGGAAGCCAGAATGGAGGGCATGGCTCTCACTTGGATCGCAACATATATACATAATGAAACAAGTATTATACATATTTATCCTATCTTTTCTAAACCATACAGCATTCAAGCAGGAGGCCCTCAAAGCTCAATCACGTCACCCATGGTTTTCAACATCTACATGAAGTCATTAGAAGATATGATCAATGGTTTTGACTTCAACTACGGAGATGGCACACAGATACTCAAATTGGAAATCCCAAAGGATATTGGAATATCCAATATCTTCAGTTGCCTCCAGGATGCTGACCAATGGATGACATAATGCCATCTAAAACTGAATGCCTCTAAAACAGAAATTCTTACCGGTGGAAACTCGAAAATCCAGGACCCTCTCTGCCCTGGACTCATGATCTAAGGCAATCAACAAAAATATCTAAGGAGGTAAGAAAGCTCAGAATTGCCAAGTATGCCGTGCTGTAAATAAATGTACAAGTGGTTAAAGTAACCAAATCAAGCTCGCTCACAATTAAAACCCTGCAACGCATCTTCCCACAACTAGAATTCCCGGACAAGGTCCAAGTTATCATCTCTCTTTTCCTATCAAAACTGGATTTGCTAATGGTCTGTATCATGGATCATCTTTGAAAGAATTCAGAATGCTGCAGATAGACTGCTTCTACATGTAAAACCACAAGCAAACATACCCCTTCCTTCAGGGCCCTAGCCTTGTTGACAGTTGCGAGAAGATCCACCTTTGAACTGCTTTGTATCACAAAGAAAGCAATACATTTCTAAGGACCACAGTGTGAAGACATCACTGTGTGGGGAGAGAGGAGCAGCATTGACTGCAGGGAGCATCGAGGGGTCTCAGTGAGGACTGCGGTTGGGTGTAGTCCGGAGGCCACATTGATGGGACGCCACTGGTGTTTCGGATTTCCCACTTACTTAAGGGGGATCCGCATAAATGTAAATGTAAATGCATATGGACTGCAAATACCAGCATGCAGCAGCCTGTTTCAACAGCGCGAATTGTAATATTTCTTTAAGGTAAAGGAGAAGCCTCGATTAAGACTCTAATGGGAGTGGTCAAGTGAACACCTAAATGGCCACCAAGTGCGAGGCTCTCCTATTGTAACAGGCACTGAGGAAAGCTGAATCGCTGAAATGCGTCTGCTGCATTGTTACCCAGTTGGCGCTGTGAACTTACCCTGAAATAAATCCTCCCGAATGTATCCTGGCGGTGTCGGACCCTTCTTTCACTTTGAGTGGGGATTTGGACTCTGTGTTACGCCAGTATTGCAGGCACTGGCTTTTCCGACACGCCCTCTCGGTCGGGAAGCACCGCGTTAACCAGCAATCTTTGGACTTGTGTTTAGGAATGCACAACGCGGCGCCCCCCCGCGCAGATCAAAGCACCACAGTGTGACGACATCACTGCGTGGGGAGAGAGGATCAGCATTGACTGCAGGGAGCATCGAGGGGTCTCAGTGAGGACATTTTATTAAACAAAAAGCTGCGGTTGGGTGTAGTCCGGAGGCCACATTGATGGGACGCCACCTGGTGTTTCGGATTTCCCACTTACTTTAGGGAGATCCGCATATGGACTGCAAATACCAGCATGCAGCAGCCTGTTTCAACAGCGCGAATTGTAATATTTCTTTAAGGTAAAGGAGGAGCCTCGATTAAGACTCTAATGGGAGCCATGTGACCACTGGGGACTACTACTACTACTGAAACTACACTCACCTGTGACCAAGGCCTAACGGCTGAAACGCGTAAGGATGGGGTGTTTCATTTCCGCTTGCCATGACGAATAAAAGTCAAGCTTGTCAATCAGTCGGTGTTGAGCTCTAATTTGTGTTGGTGGAAGTACCGTGTTGCCAGGATCTCCATTCCTGGCTGTGAGAGCTCGCCCTGCAGGACCGAGGGCCCCCTGTAAAATGGAGATGCCTTGTTGATGTTAACAGAGGGGGCACGGACCGCTCGCAGAAGAGCCAGCAACAGGATTGCCTTTGCCATTTGGTAGCATTCTGCTCGAGAAGGGGAGAAGGGAAGGATCACTCTTTCTCTGACGGCACCGCATGACAAGAAAGTAATCTTTGGGTCAGCGGAAAAACCTGCACTATGCTGAGATGATTTGCAGCAATGTTTTGGGACATTACAAATTCACGCTAATTTTGCAATATTCACAAAACGTCGTGTCTCACAAGCAAAGAACATTGCATTCTGGGGCTTGCAGTTAATTCACAAGCCATGTGACCACTGGGGACTACTACTGAAACTACACTCACCTGTGACCAAGGCCTAACGGCTGAAACGCGTAAGGATGGGGTGTTTCATTTCCGCTTGCCATGAAGAATAAAAGTCAAGCTTGTCAATCAGTCGGTGTTGAGCTCTAATTTGTGTTGGTGGAAGTACCGTGTTGCCAGGATCTCCATTCCTGGCTGTGAGAGCTCGCCCTGCAGGACCGAGGGCCCCCTGTAAAATGGAGATGCCTTGTTGATGTTAACAGAGGGGGCACGGACCGCTCGCAGAAGCGCCAGCAACAGGATTGCCTTTGCCATTTGGTAGCATTCTGCTCGAGAAGGGGAGAAGGGAAGGATCACTCTTTCTCTGACGGCACCGCATGACAAGCAAGTAATCTTTGGGTCAGCGGAAAAACCTGCACTATGCTGAGATGATTTGCAGCAATGTTTTGGGACATTACAAATTCACGCTAATTTTGCAATATTCACAAAACGTCGTGTCTCACAAGCAAAGAACATTGCATTCTGGGGCTTGCAGTTAATTCACAAGCCATGTGACCACTGGGGACTACTACTGAAACTACACTCACCTGTGACCAAGGCCTAACGGCTGAAACGCGTAAGGATGGGGTGTTTCATTTGCGCTTGCCATGACGAATAAAAGTCAAGCTTGTCAATCAGTCGGTGTTGAGCTCTAATTTGTGTTGGTGGAAGTACCGTGTTGCCAGGATCTCCATTCCTGGCTGTGAGAGCTCGCCCTGCAGGACCGAGGGCCCCCTGTAAAATGGAGATGCCTTGTTGATATATATATATATATTATATATATATATTTCCACTGAAAAAAAACATAGGTTTCAGGCACCTTATAGTTAGAAATTAGCATTTAAAAAACCTTAGAAATTCACTGAAAAAACCATAGGTTTCAGGGGCGTTATAGTTAGTTGGACATTTCACTTGTACAAAACCCGTGAAATTCCCCCGTTATAGTTAGTTCAGCTAACTATAACTCGCGCCCCGCAATGCACTGCTGATGACGTCACATATTGCATCACTCATGGCAAGGTAAGTGACATCACTGATGATATCTCAAATGACATCACTGATGACATCATCCAGCGACTGTGTTTCTGTAAAGTTTAAATAGGTTTAATATATATAGGGAAAGGCGTATTGAAGAACGAGTGGGTGTATAAGTGTCTGAATAGATGATTTAGTAGGTTCGTAAGTGACTCTAAGTGAGTGATTAAACGTATCTTACTGAATGCATAAGTTAGTGACTAAACTGTGTGAATGTCTGTATTTTTAACTGCCCCCGGGACCTGGCCCACCCGGGGCTTAATTAAACAAAGCACGGGAGTCCGCGCTTCATTTTTTTTTTTTTTTTCGGCCGCAATTCGCGCTAGGTGCACGAATCTCGCCAATTTCTTTAAATGCTTTTTTTGGCCCTGGGGGTCCTTGTGGGACCCCCTGAGCAAGCCTAGGGGGTCAGGGTGTTTCTACCCTGCCCCCTTTTCTTGTTTTTTGCGTTTCTTTTTTGGTTTTCTTGTGCCTCGGTTCTACCGAGGCAAAAGATAGCTGCCAACACTTCCTGGTTTGGAGTGTTGACAGCCAATTAGCGTTAAGCTCGTGATCGGGAGGGTGCGCGGATCCTCCGTGCCTCTAGATATCACTATCTTTATATCTTAATTTCTCAAAAACTACTGAACGGATTTACACCATTTTTAAAAAGAACGCTTTCTGAGCCAAACAGTACCTTTTTGCCAAATTTGGTGCAATTCCGTTCAGCAGTTTTTGCTATAACCGTGTCTAAAGTTTCCTATGGGAAATTGATTTTTTACCTCCATTTTTTTAATTTCTCATGAACTACTGAACGGATTTACACCATTTAAAAAACAGGGCGCTTTCCGAACCAAGGGCTACCTTTTTGTCAAATTTGGTGTAATTCCATTCACCAGCTCGGGCTGTAGCGTGCCTAAAATTTCCTATGGGAAATAACATGGGGGAAAACACGTTTTGGGACCCCCCTTTTTTCTCGGCCCCCGCTTGACAAATCACCCCCAAACTTTCAGGATAGGAGCTGACTGGAGCGCCCCACCAGTTTTGAAAGTTTCGTCAACCAGAGCCAAAGTTATTGGGAAAAGAATGTTACGATTTTCCTATGGTAACTAGGTCCTAACTATAACTACCTATTGGCGACTGCCAGTAGGTAGGTAGGTAACTAACTAACTCACTAACACACACTCACTAACACACACACTATATATATATATATATATATATATATATATATATATATATATATATATATATATATATATATATATATATATATATATATCACTGAAAAAACCATAGGTTTCACACATGTTATAGTTAGCGGAAATTTTACTGATAAAAAACCAGTGAAATTGCCCCGTTATAGTTAGTGCTGGCAACTATAACTCACGCGACCGCAATCCTCTGCTGATGCTAATACTGTATTTAGACACTTATTTGCCCATGTCTTCTTCCATACATTTTTAGCTATACATATATTAAAAATATTTTTTTTCATAAAGACACATATGTCATCAGCAGAGGATTGCGGTCGCGTGAGTTATAGTTGCCAGCACTAACTATAACGGGGCAATTTCACTGGTTTTTTATCAGTAAAATTTCCGCTAACTATAACATGTGTGAAACCTATGGTTTTTTCAGTGAATTTGCAAGGTTTTTTAAATGCTAATTCCTAACTATAACGTGTGTGAAACCTATGGTTTTTTCAGTGAATTTGCAAGGTTTTTTAAATGCTAATTCCTAACTATAATATGTTTGATACCTATGGTTTTTCCAGTGTCTTTGCAAGATTTTTAAATTTCTAACTATAATGTGTGTGATTCCCAAATTCAGTGAATTTGTATTGTTTTTTAAATGCAAATTTTTTTTTATGTCATTTTTTGTAAGCCTTTTTATATAATAATATATGTACTATATCCTGCATTATGGAAAGGTTTTTTTTTTTTAATGCATTTTTTTCCGTGCGCGTACGGTAAGCTGACGCTACGCGCTTGTAGGATACGCGTACGGTAAGCTGACGCTACGCGCTCTGGACGTCATTAGTGCAGCGCGCCTACGTGATACGTGCGTGCCGTACGCGTATACCCGGAAGCAACGTCGCGGTTACGCTGGGCCGTGTAATGCGCATGCGCCATACGTGATACGTGCGTGCCGTACGCGTATACCCGGAAGCAACATCGCGGTTACGCAGGGGCGTGTAATGCGCATGCGCGAAAGTGACGTAAGCGCTGCGTAAGCGCACCGTAAGCGTCACGTGCGCGCACGGCAGGTCATGTGACTTACAAAGATCACTTTTTATTGGTTGAAATTACTTTCACTTCCAGAAACTTCCCACACCACACCCATTCCCCTCATTACTGCTTGAAAGAACACTTTTCATTGGTTGAAACTACTTTCAGTTCCAGATTCTTCCCACACCACACCCATTCCCCTCATTTCTGCTTGTGATTCTCTAGGAGCAGGAGCTGGATTGACATTGGGATACAATGGCAGAACAGCAGACCTCTTCTGAGAGTGAGGCCAGCAGCACCACCATGATCCAGAGAAGGAGGAAACAAAAGACTTCTTTTGTATGGGAGTATTTCACTTTTCCAGAGGGGGAGAAAAAGGTGAATGCTCAATTGGTCACTTGCACACTTTGTGGTCGTGTTTTATCAAGAGGAAATCCAAGGAGGAAATATTCCTTTGGAAATCACTCTATGATGAGACACCTCCAGGACAGACACCCAAGGACCTTTGCTCGACATACTGGAGAAAACTCTTCAGTAAGTCACCAGAGCCCAGCTTCAGATGCTCAGCCGAGTACATCACCGGCAGCTCAGCTGAGCCCTTCCTCTGTTGTTGGAGCATCACCTTCTTCTTTTCCTTTGGACATCAACCCTCGATTTGGGAGTGTTGAAATGAAGTGTACAAAATGTGGTGGTCTTATTGTTTTTGGGGAGGTCAGTCTTCCCCTTATTAACAATAAGATAGACCAGCATGTTTGTAGACGCTTATAATACTCCCATTCTTTCTTTCCTCCATCCCTGTATGAACCCAACGGCTCTTATAAGAGCCAACCTTACCTCACAATTTTTTTTATTTTTTTTAAGCTTTCCTTTTTGCAAATGTTTTTTTACCGTGCGCGCACGGTACGCGTAATTCCGCGTAATTCCGCAGGTCGCCGTGCGCGTACGCTACGCGCATACGGCGATTTTTCGAAATTTTTTTTTTTTTATTTTTGCCCTTGAGGGTCCTTCTGGGACCCCCTGACCAAGGCTAGGGGGTCAGGAACTGTCGAGCCTGCCCCCTTTTCACATTATCCACCTTTTTTATTCACCCCCCTGACAGTGCGAGTGAGAAAATGGCGGCCGCCGCTTCCTGGTTTCGACCGATTCGAATGTTTACTATGATCTAACAGCCAATCAGAATCGCGCTCGCGCACGGCACCGTACGCGTACCGTAAGCTTACCATAAGCTTACCGTAAGCGCACCGTAAGCGCACCGTAAGCGCACTGTAAGCGCACTGTAAGCTGCCACAGATATATAGATTGATTTAAATGCTATTTTCTCAGAATCTACTGAACAGATTTACACCAAACCTACAAAAGGCACTTCCCTGAGCTGAGGACTACCTCTCTGCCCAATTTCAAGTAATTCTGTTCAGCCGTTCGGGCTGTAGCTGTGTCTAAAGGTCCTATGGAAAAATGCATGTGAAAAACGCGTTTTGGGACCCCCCTTTTATCTCAGCCCCCGCTTGACGAATCCCCCCGAGACTTTCAAGGTAGGAGCGGAGCGTAGCGCCCCACCTATTTTGAAAAATTCGCGAGGATTCGTCGACCGGCGCCAAAGTTATTCAAAATAGAATGTTGCGGATTTCCTATGGAAAAGGGGTCCTAACTATAACTACCTACTGGCGACCGCCAGTAGGTAATATATATATATATATATATATATATATATATATATATATATATATATCTATATCATAGTCAAAGGACTGAACCTGAACGAAAATGAAAGAATTGTACTTACTTTTGCTGCTTAGAGATCAAGTACGAGAAATTTTTAAAACTGACTTGCCCTTTAAAAATGTGATCAAGTGGACACTAATCCTTTTTCAATGTTTAGGAGTCACGTTATTTAAATGCCAACGAACCCACCAAACAGAGTGGCATATGATTAAGACTCCAATGAGTTGAAACGCGTAATGCCTACCTGCCTTTCTGCTTGAAATAAAGAAACTTCAAAGCAGGATTGGAGTGGCCTCATTTCACGCTGTGGAAGTACTGCGTGTGTTCGTGTGATATATATATATATATATCTATCTCCAAAAAGTGCCTCTCCAGATAAGGACGCCACTCCGAGGCAGTAAGTTTCAACTGAACCATTTTATTTATGAAAGGCTGCATATCTCAGCTGTTTTTCAAGGTCCCAACGCGTTTTGAGGCTTCACGCCTCTTCTTCCCAAGGGTAACCAATAGCAAGCCACGGCGCCGCCACAACTATTTATTTCCAAAAGGGCACGCAATCTTCAGTGATGCATGCTGGTAGTTGTGAGCCGATTATTCCCCACCATTAGGGTCCGGAGTGGCGTCCTTATCGGGACTTTTTGGAAATATATATGTATATATATATATATATATATATATATATATATATTGACAGTCTTTTCTTTGCTGATCAATGTGGATATAATTATTGCGTATTTTGCACAAAACATCTTGATATATATATATATATTTTTTTTTATGGGCGATCAAATATGAAGGTTTTATTAAATGTATTTTGTATAGCTATCGTTACAACAAACAAATGATGGACGGAATGCTGACAATGCAGACATTCTCCCCCAGTCAAGAGATCTGGGTTAAATCCATCGTTCTTTTGCCCACTACGCCTCCCCAGTTTAGACATGGCCATATGCAAATCAGTCTTGACCCTGTGCCTCATGGGAACAGTCCAGCCCGAACTGCCAAGCCATGTCTTCCCTGGACCGGAATCAAGCATCCTAGGACCGGTTTCTGGCTATCAGCCGTCATCAGCCAGGATAGCTTGACTCCAGTGGCGTAGTGAGCACGGGTCCCACGTCTGGGAATACCCATCCCACTTAGGGCGAAAAGCGTTACAACAAACAAATGATGGACGGAATGCTGACAATGCAGCTCGGGCTGGACTGTTCCCATGGGGCACAGGGTCAAGACTGATTTGCATATGGCTGGGTTCAAACTGGAATGGCATGGTGAGCAAAAAAACGATGGATTTAGGCCCAGATCTCTGTACTGGGGTGAATGTATGACATTGTTCTGCATTCTGTCCATCAATTGTTATTTTTGCATTTGTCACCCCTAGTGGGAAGGGTATGCTCAGACGTGAGTCCCTTGCTCTCCATGCCACTGGAATCAAGCTATCCTGGCTGACGAGGGCTGAAAGCCCGAAACCGGTCCTAGGATGCTTGTTTCCAGTCCAGGGAGGACCTGGCTTGGCAGTTCGGGCTGGACTGTTCCCATGGGGCACAGGGTCAAGACTGATTTGCATATGGCTGGGTTCAAACTGGAATGGCATGGTGAGCAAAAAAACGATGGATTTAGGCCCAGATCTCTGTACTGGGGTGAATGTATGACATTGTTCTGCATTCTGTCCATCAATTGTTATTTTTGCTTTTGTATAGCTATCCCCTATTTATAATTAAATATCCCATGCTAATATTTGTATTTTGCACTTTACAGCATGTTTTGCACATAATATCATTGCAATTTGCACTTTAACCTGCGCACCTTGAACAGCAAGCATTTGCACCTTATTATTGATCATGTATTTGTACACCCTCATTACGATGTATTATGACAAGCAAACCAAGAGTATTTCTTCTATATCGTTCAACACTAATTATCACGTGACTTCAAAATGCTGTATAAAAGGATATTCAGTAAGGTTGTTACTCTATGTGATCAAGGCCACCTGGTGGCCGAAACGCGTAATGACATGCCACGCCGTTACTAACTTCTGAATAAATCTTTGTGAAGCACGTCTGGTGTCCGTGTGCTGTTCCTCCTCGCCCGCCGGGAAGTGGAAGGATGCTCTTGATATTTATATCATTTTGCTGGTAGTGGGACTGCTACCTCTTCACGGATCCCCTCGGCGACAACGGGCCGACACCTTCAGCCACTTTCAGAACGTATTTTCGTGTACGGAATTCGGTGCCGGCTCCCCGTGCTGACTACAAATCCCAGAAGGACCTTGATGCTGTGCTGCCGGATGTTGCTCTTGCAGCATTTCCCGATGATTCCTTGAAGGCAAGCGGAATTGTAAATGAACATGGGTGCCGAGGTAGTGTTTCTCTATCCTTGTAGCCCAAGTGAAGTTTGGACTGCAAAAGAAGTTATCGTTAGTGCGGCGTAGGCATGTCCAGTAACGCCCAACGAGAACGCGAGGCGGAGGCCGAAGAACTATTCAGGAATCTGGGTGCGACAGCCACAAAACGAGTTGACGATGGTAAGAACACGGCTGTGGATCCTAACCCTGACTTAAGAACTTTATTAAAAACGCTTGAAAAATACCTAAAAAGCAAAATGATGAAATGGTGGGAAGAAATAGCGCTAACCAAATATGAGGAAGCTGGCCAAGTCCCACGTGGGCTAAGAATCATGTTAGCACCCAATTTCGAAAACATCAATCCTGAAATGCTTGCTGAATGGGCTGACAACAACCTCAGCGCCTCCATGAATGCGGTTAGGATCTTAATTAAATATGCCAGAATCGATCGGAGCACTCTCCTCAAACAAATTGAAGAAATCAATGGCCAACTCGATCAACGACCCGAAACAGAGGAAATTCAAAAACAAAGAAAGGAAATTGTCGACAGAATCAAGAGGCAGCAGGAAAGAATCAAGCTGAGAAAAATACGCAAATTCACTAGAGACAAAGAAGACTACGAACTGGGACAGATTTTTACATTTGCACGTCGTTATGACAATGCAAGGAAAAAGCGTTCCGACGTATTGACCACCACCACACGAATTGTACCAACGGCAAATGAAAAACCCATAACGGTCAGGTCGGATACATCAGATTCGGCGTCATTGACCAGCGGGAGTGGAGGGGAAGAAATGGACCGTATGAATACAAGCATGATGTCAAACATACTGCAACCGGGAGAGGAATTTAATTTTTTGGCCGAGGACCGCCGTCAGACCCTGAGACCGCGGAATCCGCAAACATCCGCAGGGTCAGGCGCAACAAGAAACGGTGCGCCAGAAGAAAAGCCCGCAGCATCAAAAGGCAGAAAAGCGCAATGGCGACGACGAAGATGAAAGACTCAAAGGATTCTAAACATTTAAGCAACAGTAAGACCATAGTTAATCTCTCGAATATTGTTCTTACAGCTGCTGAAGAGAACATCTTATCTTTGGGCCTCTCGTACTGTGCAAACAATAATTTTAACTACTGCAAGACCAGGGTAGATATATTCAGCTTTGTGAGGAAATTGAAATTGAAGAAATTCTTTACTATTAAAGGCGGAAACAAACAACATGCTACGACAGGCAGTACAGCTATTACTGCCGATTACAATCTGGAAGCATCGGATGCTCAACTGCTCCTCACCATGGCTGAACTCAATAACCCAGAGGCCAATTCCGCCAATGAGCCAAAAGACACACGGCCCACACAGGAAAGACTCTCAACCCTTATAAATACGGACTCATGTGCTGGCCTCAGTCCCTTCAAAGGGAAATTGAGCTTTACACCTATGATGCCCAAAGACGCAGTGGATATATTCCAAGAAATGGTCACTAATGACTTAAAAAATCTGTATAGGGCAATCAGTCACAAGAAGGCCAAAATTAATCAACAGGAGTCAGAGTACAAAAAACTCATGACAAAACTTAACAACTCAGGTCTGATAATTTGCACGTCCGACAAAGGAGGAAATGTAGTTGTTTGACCCAAGTATGAATACGAGTCTGAAGCAAGAAGGCAGCTTTACGACAGTAACTGCTATGAAAAAATAAACATCAAGCGTTACAATGCTGCCAAAGAATCCCTCAAGAGAATGCTACACTCATACAAGAGACAGGGTTTGATTTCCAACAGCGAATTCAACTTCTTGCACAATGAATTCCCCACAATCCCCTCACTGCGTCTCATACCGAAAATCCATAAAGCCACAAGGCCGGTACCTGGCAGACCTATTATTTCCGCCATCAACAGCATCAGTGAGAACACCAGTAGGTATGTGGACTATTTTTTACAGCCATTAGTTAAGAACTTATCCACCTACATGTGGTAAATTTAATTACCTAGACTTAATTTATGCGGTAAAATTAAATAAGAATAACTCAGTAAAAATAAGAGGCAGAATCCGTGGCATTTGAGGTTTTAAAATGGGTTTATTCCTTACAAAGGAATTGGTTCGAACCAGGCAATCGTATTCCGTCACCACTAAGGTTCGGGAAGGGATAGAAGCAATACTTTATTGACAGGTTGTCATATTTATAGTAAATGCATTACAGTGAAGACATATGCAGAAGGCGTTACAGCTGAGAAGAGATAAGAATACACATACGTAATGAAAAGGCGTTACAATAGGCGTGCATGAGGGCATGTACTAGAAACGTCATTATGATGATGACACAAGTGGGTGGATCCATAAGAGAATCCTGCAAAGTCAGCAGAAATACTTGCCAAATATGCGCGCACAGTAGCATGACGTGTGATTGACGTGTAACTGGAGGGTAGAGAGGACTTGACATTTAGCCCTATATGAGGAGACAGAAGTCTGGGATGTCAGAACAACCTAATCCCAAATCGTATCTAATATCTTGTGTTTAAGGAACTGTATTATCTGGAGGGAAAGGTCTCTCAGGCAGAGGCTATCCTATACTAACTACTAGTGCGTGTATAAGCGTCTACGTGTCTGCATGAGATGCGAGGGGCATGGGCCTACCATGGCAACAGAAGCCATGAATTACTTGCACGGAGACAGTAAGGCCGGGCCCTTTGCTCTGTAGCTGGAAGGATGTTTACCTAAACTACTAGACAGGAATGCATTTCTCGAGGAGCGGAGCAGATAACTTGAAGGCTGAATACAGTCTTGGCAGGCAACAGGCCGGGCCAGGCACCGTTAGCCGCGCAGGAAGTAAGACAAAGGTCATGGATACAGATACAGGTCCAGGCTGGAGCATTCAGAGGCAGAAGCAGGAAAAGCTCGATGGCAGAATTCAGGGCCTACCTTGCCAGAGCTGAAAAACGTGAAAAGTATACCATATAAAGACGGTGGCAAGGCATACTTAGGAACGGAATATTCAACCCATTCATGGCGGATCTGAAAGAGGACATGTTGACGTTGGACACATATGTATTTGCGTCTTCATAGCTTGAAGTGGAGGGAACATACATGCACTTGTAGCATGTACATGGAGCCGTTGGGGTCTAAGATAGGGGACATAATTGACCATAAAAATTCATATTTCCTCATTCCCTCCTTGTCCCCTACGGACCCTTCATGAGATATCGATCCTCAGGAATCCATCAATCTGTTCATGTAACATCATTTGCTCTTCTTTCTTCTTCCGGGATTTTGAACGAGAACTTGAACGTGGAATACATGACGTGGCACACAGGCCGCAAATCGCTAGTCCACATTGTAGACACAGGCAACCACTGAATACTATGAGAAGGCCAATACCTAGGAAGGATAGGACTTTCCATCCCCAGGCTGACAACACGCTCCAGAACCAACCGGACCATGTCCAGGTGCCGGGATTCTGATGTATCTGGCTTGCAATCTTATGAAGACGAGTTATGGCTTTATATACGGATGGCGCGTTTTCTGGAATGAAAACACAACAACTTGATCCGATGACTCTACAGGCTCCGCCCCTATCGGCCAGGATGACGTCAAGGACAAGACGATTTTGGAGGACAACAATCCGCATCGCAGACTGCTCCTCTGTTAAGTTGCCTAGGGCAGAGGTAGTTTCATTCACTACTGCTTCAAGGGTTCTGGTTAATCTACGTATCAGTTTACTATTAGAGACAACACCTATGTAAGGAAAGAGACCTTTATTGAAGTCTGTATATTGTTCCCATGCTGTTTCAGTGTAGCCAACAATCGGGATATCTCTCTGGGGTCTATTGTGTACTAGATGGGTATTTCTATGATAATCAGGAGGGGCTAGGAAAACAGGTGGCAGAAGGAATGCAATGTAACAGGTACCATCCCAATCTAAAGGTAAGCGTATATATGCGGTATGACCACAAATGAAGTAGGAATGACGGGAAGCTCTAAATGTAGACTTGCCTTTATCACTGAATTCGATCACAGTGGTGCATTTACTATGACCCAGATATACTGAACCATTCTTTCTTACACATAATTCACCTTTGACTGGTAATACTGACATAGCAGGTAAGACTAGTGCAGCTTCGGATTCAACATTCAGAATCATGAGGTTGAGTGTAAAATTACCTAATCCATATACTTCATTTTCTAGGTCAGTTCCTGTCCTTTTGGGAAGTCCCTCCTTGTTAGGGTAACAGGCTTTAAGCAAAACTAAGTTCAGGTTTCCCCATACCCAGTTGCTCTGGTAAACTACAGTATTTGAATCTAAAGAATTAATCAAACTAAACCATGCGCCACAGGAACCATTATGTGTGAATGGATACGGAAAGAGAGGCAGAACTCCTTTGTATTTCTGATAGGGAGGGAGTCGGCCACATATCCAACAATTTGTAGCATTGCTGGCCTGATGGGAGTGATGTAACATACTAATGAATGTGTTGTTGCGCAGCACGAGTCTATAGGGCAACTCATGTGAAGGTAATTCGCTAAAAGAATGTTCGGCAGTATCATTGTAAGCAGAATGAGCACGCTTGAAAATAGGATAGTATATGTGCAACAGTATACTTGCAGCAATAATCAACAAATTTAGAAAAAACATAATCAACAATGTCACTATACAGTGACTATGAAGTGATTTACAATATGCACGTTTCTTGAGCTGTTTCGGTCTATCTCTCTCTCGATTTCGGTCTAGAGGATACATGTCAGAGACTAATTCAACCGATTCACCTAGGAGAGGACTTAAACAATCAAATTGTCTGACTTGCTAGACCTTAGTTTCAGTTTATAGTTTTGGGAAACAGTGTTCTCGACCAGGGGAAGTTTTGAATCAGTCTGTGGAAGGGGGCAGGGCTGAGAGTTCAAATCAGAAGGTAGTCCATGAAATTTCTTGATATGGCTCGAGTGTAGCCAACCCTTGCGACCCTCGACCTTCACTGCTGTCCTCGTGGTCAGGAGTACTAATCTCGGCGTTTGCCAGCGAGGCTCCAACGGGCTCCTCCTGTCGAAATTTCTTATGAAGACAAAATCTCCGGGAACCACTTCATGGGGCTTCACCTCGGTGTTGTCGGGAAAGGCTGCAGCTACCTGTGAACGGCAAGATTGTAGTGCAGACATCAAGGAAGCAAGGTAATCTGTCAGCATATTACAATCAACATCAGTGATTTTACGAGGTATTGGCGTCCCCCACATATTTGGTGGCCTACCGAAGACCACCTCGTACGGGGATAGCCCTGTGCGAGAATGTGCTACCATTCTCATGTAAAAGAGTGCAACTGGTAAGGCTACTATCCAGTCGACGCCTTTCTCTCTACAGATTTATGAAAGTCGAATTTTCAGAGTCTGATTATGACGTTCCACGAGACCTGCTGCCTCGGGATGCCGGACACAGTGAAATTTCCATTGATAACCTAACAGGAGTGAAATGTGTTTCATCAGCTCGGATGAGAACGGTTGGCCATTATCTGAGTACACGATACGGGGCAAACCATACCGTGGGAAGAATTCACGAACCAGCTGCTTGGCAGTGGTCGGGGCAGTGTAATCTGAGACTGGATATGCTTCTGTCCAACGGGAAAGAGCGCATACAACTACGAGGACATATTTGAATCCTCGACATCGTTCCATCTGGATATAATCCATCTGGAGGACTTCAAAAGGGTGGTCAGGAGGTTGAAATCCACCTTGCTCTACAGGTACACCTTTACCTGGGTTGAACTGACAACAAATCATACAAGTACGGACTTTCTGTTTGGCTGCAGCTCGTTAGTGTTTATTAAACCAAATGTTTTGAATACTGTCTAACATAGCTTTTTCTCCTAGATGTGCTGGACTATGTATTGTGTTAATGATAACTTGAACCATTGAGTCAGGGAGAAACCATGTAGATTTTCCCTTCGTCATCCATCCCTGATCTGTTTGGATCCCTCCTAGTTCAGTCCATTTCTTGGTTTCCTCTGGTGTAGCATGTGTCTGTATGTCAATTACATCAAGGGCGGGATCCCTAACTGTCATGCAGTGTGTCGGAACTATTGTTTTTGTCAAGTCAGTTGCATGAGTTCTATTCTGTACTGTTTGCTTAGCCGTTCGGTCTGCTAGGTCGTTACCCTGGGAAATGATATCGGTGACTTTTGTATGAGCCTTGCACTTCATGATAGATATCGAAGTAGGCAGATGTATTGCATCTAACAGAGCTTGAATGAGGGGACCGTGTTGAATGTTGGCACCGTGAGAAGTCAAATAACCTCTTTCTCGCCAAAGGACTCCGAAGTCGTGTACAACTCCGAACGCATAACGTGAATCTGTGTATATGTTGACTCTTTAATTTCTGGCTTGAATACAGGCTTGTGTCAGAGCGATGAGCTCTGCTGCTTGAGCTGACAATGTGTCAATACAATTTGTTTCAATAACTTCAGTGTCTGTCGTGACTGCGTAAGCGGCCACTAATTCTCCTGTACTTGTTCTCATGCATGAACCATCCACATAAAGTGTCAGGTCTGGATCTGATAATGGAACATCTGTCAAGTCTTGTCTGGGTTTCGTCGTAATAGTAATGACTTCAATGCAATCATGTGCCAGTGGGTCTGTTCCACTTAATGGCAAAAGTGTGGCAGGATTTAATGTACTGCAGCGTCTGATTTCTATGTGTGGCTGAAACAATGTTAATTCGTAACCTGTCAGTCGCGCTATAGTCAAGTACTGAGTCTGAGTTCGGTTTAAAAGAACTTCCACTGAGTGTGGAACTTGCACTGTCAATTGATGTCCTAATACTATGGAATCGCTTTGTCTGATCGCTAAAGCTGTCGCTGCAACTGATTTCAGGCATGTAGGCAGAGCCTGAGCTACTGGATCTAATGTGCTGGAAAAG
This sequence comes from Triturus cristatus, assembly GCF_964204655.1. NCBI lineage: Eukaryota > Metazoa > Chordata > Amphibia > Caudata > Salamandridae > Triturus > Triturus cristatus. The sequence continues at coordinate 229,630,722 of NC_140593.1, forward strand.
TAAGCACACGGCTTGTGTGAACCTGCTTGTTCCTGAGTGAGTACTGACAAGGCAGTACCTTCGCGTTCTGGAACGAAGAGTGTAAAAGGCTTACTGTAACATGGTGTCGCTAAAACAGGTGCTTGACATAAGGCTTTCTTTAAGTCTTCAAAAGCTTGTGTATGTGCCTGAGTCCACGGGAGGACAGTCGAAGTCGCTGCCTCCTGGGTTGTCAACTGAATGAGTGGCTTTACTAAAAATGCATACTGGGGAATCCATTGTCTACAGTACGAAGTGAGACCTATGAAGGCCAGCACCTCCTTTTGTGTCTTGGGTGGTGGCATGTTTACAATTAACTGGATGCGATCAGGTGTGAGCTGTCTTCCCCCCTTGGACAGCAAGTGCCCAAGGTACACAACTTGCTGAACACAGAATTGCAGCTTCGAAGGGGACACCTTGTGCCCCTTGTCGGCCAGAAAATGTAAAACCGTCAGTGATGCTTTTTCACATTCGGGTTCGCTTCGGGCGGTGATCAGCAGATCATAGACATACTGAAGCAGTGCAGTGTTAACAGGCATGTGGATACTGTCAAGTTGTCTTTTCAGTGCTTGGCTGTAGATGCTGGGGCTTTCTGTGAATCCTTGAGGTGCGCGTGCAAATTTAAAGCTTCGTCCATTTAAACTAAATCCGAACAAATATTGGCTTTCCGGATCGATTGGGACGCTAAAGAAGGCGTTCTTGAGGTCAATTACAGTAAAGAACGTTGCTTCTGAATCAATAGCTGTCAATAATGAAGAGATATCTGGAACCACGGGATATTGTGGTACAATGCATTTATTCAATTCGCGCAGATCAATAATTAATCGATAAACTGGTGGTGCTTTTGGATCAGTTCGTTTAAGAACCGGAATTATAGGAGAATTACACACATTGGAGTCGGTTTCCACAACCACTCCTTGTGCAATGAGCTCGTCAATGATTTGCAGCAAAGCCACTACAGCATCTGGAGGTAACTTATATTGTCGAATTCGTGGTAATACCACTCCTGTTTTGAGTGTGACTCGATATGGTGTAATGTGCATACAACCTACATCAGTAGGGCCTTGTGCCCATAAATGTGCAGGGACATTCTGTAACCTGTGATCCATGTCTCTAAATACATAGTGACCTTTAAAGTCACGCAAAAATAGTCGTACCCCCTCCGGGGAACAACATATTACAGCTCCTAGAGCTTTCAGTGTCTTTATACCTAACAAGTTTTCTGGGCATGATTTTGTAAGCAATAGATCTGTAGTCCGTGTCAATGGACCAACTGTAAGAGGCAGAGGTTGCGATACTTCATTAACAATAGGTTGTCCTGAGAATCCAAGGGAAACATTTTGTGAGCCTGAGAGGGGTGCCCCTGGAACCTCGTCATGACTTATAGTTGTTCTGCTTGCCCCTGTATCAATTAAAAACTTTCTGTCTTTCCCTAATACTTGACTCTGTACATAAGGACCCTCTTGATCTACGGGAACCTCAATAAGGGGTAAGCCAACTTCCCTCTCTAGGCTATTTCATGTGTATCGCTGATAATCTGGATAGTCATTTTGTGCATACTGGTACATCTGTTGTGTCGTGTTTTGTGTTGCGGCAATAGGCTGTGACTGTGGTACCGCTACGGTCTGTTGTGCAGCTTGCATAGGCTGTACATTCTGAGGTACTTGTTGTTGGATCTGATCCTGTCTAGGCGGACGTGGTCTCTCCTTGGTTTTACCCGTAGAGATATTATGTTTCAGAACTGCACAATCGTTTATATAATGACCTGGCTGTTTACAATAGTTGCATGTCCCTTTAACGGGAACCGCTGAATTACTGGACTGTGTTGCACCCTTTTTATGACTGTCAGCCGGAACTGACTGGGCGACGAGCATTTTCATTTTCGTGTCTTTCATACGTCTCTGTTCGTGTTCTTGTTCTTCTCTAATTCTATTCTGGTGATACTGTAACATTTGTAACATTTGTGACGGGGTATTAGCTTGCCAAGAGCTCTCTACTTTCAATACTCTGTTCTTAACCTGAGGCAAGGAATTTTCGACTAGTTTCGTTACAAAAAGATGTGGATATGAATCGCTACTTGCTTTCAGGCCGCTGTTAATACCAAAACATTTTTCAAATCGGGAATAAAAATCACTAGTGTCTTCATCGGGTTTCTGTTTGCAAGCTGAGATTGCTCCCCAGTCTTCCTTTTTCGTAGTTAATAGACGTGGCAATACTTGTACTAATAATCCTGGTAATGCTTTAGTTTTGTCTCCAAGCCCTACGCCTGCAGTTCGGGCATTTTCTTCGTTTTCTAATGCTGTCCAATCAATCTTTTGTTCTCCCACCTCCCACTCTTTTTCTTTGAGTTTCTCGTAAATACCGGCAGGCAATAATACTTTCAATATTTTCATAATGTCAGGATAGGTATAATCACCCATGAGTAACATGTCTTTTATTTCACGGTGAAAACCTGCTGGATCTCTGTCATGGCTGGGCACTAATTTTTTCATTTCCAATAGTTCTATTTTAGTTATAGGCGTGTACACAAACACGCGTCTAAAAGTATTATCATCATTTCTAACTGGGTGTACTTCGCGTAAGGGATTCTGTCTGTCTATGTAATACGTTTTTCTTTCCATGGAGGGAGCTGGATCATGTTCTGGACACAAAAAGGCACTATATCTGTGCCGATATTCTAGAATTACTTTAATTAGATCGGTACCTAGACCTCTCCATTTATTCATGAGTAGTTCTATCAGTATATCAGGTAGGGGACCTGGATCGGAGTGTTGGCCCTTATATAATATAAGGAGATGTTGTATCATGTATATACCAGCTAAGCGCTGTTCGTCTGGTGAGAGATTCAGAAACGTATGTACTAGCGCGTCATCACTATATTTATCAGAACTGTCAGCCCATTGTACTGCTGACCTGGCTAATTCTTGTTCATCCATAGAATCGAGTACATGGTACCCCATTCGTTCTTGAAGTATTTTATCAGCAGCCTGAAACAAATGTTCAGGGGTCCTTGGGTTTGACATAGCTGCTTGAAAGATTCTCTTACTTTCTGGACGTATCGGAGTATTGAAGGATCTTCCTTTTCCTACATAAGCTATCGTTTCTCTAGCTGGTAATTGTAATTGTCCTGTTGTCATTTCTAGTTGTTCCTCATCTCCTGAGGACTCGGTTTTATCTGCATCTGTTTCTCTTTCAGGCTGTTCTTTTTCACATATTTGTTCTACTTTTTTCCTGATCCTTCTGTACATACTTTCTATACTATTCTGTTTATCATGTTTTCCGTCTGCTATATTCTGGCCCCATTTGTTAAGGGCTCTCATTTCTTCCACGTCTACACCTGGCCTATCTCTGTGTCTTATCAGACAGTTTATGAAGAAGCGTAACAACAGTTTCTGCGTGTCCACTTTCTGGTATGCCATGGCCTCGCCAATACTTTCAGGACCTTGCCCTGTTTGGACAAAGCGATATATTTTGTCTAGATGTTCAATCATTCCTGGTAATATCATTAAATAGTTCGCAACTCGTCGTAGACGTACTGATGATAGCATCATTCTGTCGTCTTTACCTGGTACTGGATCATATCTACAATCTGTAAGAGGCTCTTTAAGTATGTCATAATTCGCTGTTTGAGGTGTACGTTGGTGTGCTAGATCCCTATAAGTCAATCGACGCACTGATGGCGGCGTATGAAAACTTCCTGTCGCACCTCCTGAGGTGCTAGGTCCAAAAGGATTCGTTGGGTGTAAGGTAGGAAGAATAGATGCAGGAAGAAGTGAAGGAACGGGCGGAAGGTTTTGGACGGACGGAGGAGTATGTTGCTGCAGAAGCGGGGACAGATTTTCTCGGGGTCGAGCACCATTTGCAGGTGGTGTACGTGGCGGCGGAGCATTAACATATTCGGGGGCTACATCGTCTAAATAGGAAGAAAGGAAAATGTCCTTTGCAGTCTTGGGGTGTACTTTAGTCGGAAGCAATGGAGGTGGCAGATCTTTCGGTACTTCCAGGGTGGCCTTAGGTAAGCCCTCGGCCAGAAGAGGATATATACCATTCATAAGAGTGTTTCGTTGTCTGTCTACTTGTTCGGCTTTTGCTCGGATACCTTCCTCAATTAATATAGTTTCTCGGGCTTTTTCTGAATCCTCCCTACTTTTCTCTTCTTTTCTGAGCGCTTTCTCTGTGCGTCTATGCGATTCTTTACGCCATAATTCAATGGCATCCTTCTGTGACTGTCTGGCTTTCTTTTTCCATAATGCTTCTTCTACTCTCATGATGCAATCTGCATCCCATGTCCCAGTAGTGGGCCATCTCTGATTCTCTGCTAAATCCTTGGTGTAGTCTACCCACAATTCGAGATATAATACGGCATCTAGGCCATGCTTTTGATACATAAAGTACCCTGGAGTGTCCCTAGGTGGAATGGGAACAGCTTCCTCGAGTATCCCTTTTCTAGTTTTTATCTGTCTTAATTTCGAGAATAACGGCATCTTGAACCTTGCTACTTGGTTCTTACTCGGACTTGAACACAATTAATACAATAAACACAGCAATGAAGATCGAACAATCACTCATACCACGACATTTAAAACATAACAAAACATTTTAGAACGAACAATAATAATTAGAATAAAACTAGTTAACTGCATAATACTAGATGTACTGCTAAACAGCACAGATACACTGCTGAAACAGTGCAGACCAGGTCTGTGTACCTAAACCCGTCTTGACCGGCACAAACCAATGTGCACGTCTAGATGCGTCCCCAGCAACGGTACTCACCGGGAAGCACGGAACGGAACAGAAGGCCTCGGAAGTCTGGACTGGACTAGACCAAACTGGACTGGACTCTACTCGTGACTTAGATACTTCGGAACTTCGGAATCTGGTGGGCCTCTGTATACCTCGGATCTTGCTCTCTCAGCTAGGCTCTGGTCGGGATTCTCCGCACTCCTCACCGCCTCGTCTGGGTGTTGATCGCAGCCTCAGTCACCCCCGTTGGCCTGAGGGAGATACAGGAAATCCTGCGGGTACGCGTAGTTGTCCGTCCGGCTGTGGCAGGAGACCGGGTCTGCAACGCACCTCCGGCGCGTGGGGTGTGAGAGGTGTCCCTGTTCGGGCGCCAATTATGTGGTAAATTTAATTACCTAGACTTAATTTATGCGGTAAAATTAAATAAGAATAACTCAGTAAAAATAAGAGGCAGAATCCGTGGCATTTGAGGTTTTAAAATGGGTTTATTCCTTACAAAGGAATTGGTTCGAACCAGGCAATCGTATTCCGTCACCACTAAGGTTCGGGAAGGGATAGAAGCAATACTTTATTGACAGGTTGTCATATTTATAGTAAATGCATTACAGTGAAGACATATGCAGAAGGCGTTACAGCTGAGAAGAGAGATAAGAATACACATACGTAATGAAAAGGCGTTACAATAGGCGTGCATGAGGGCATGTACTAGAAACGTCATTATGATGATGACACAAGTGGGTGGATCCATAAGAGAATCCTGCAAAGTCAGCAGAAATACTTGCCAAATATGCGCGCACAGTAGCATGACGTGTGATTGACGTGTAACTGGAGGGTAGAGAGGACTTGACATTTAGCCCTATATGAGGAGACAGAAGTCTGGGATGTCAGAACAACCTAATCCAAATCGTATCTAATATCTTGTGTTTAAGGAACTGTATTATCTGGAGGGAAAGGTCTCTCAGGCAGAGGCTATCCTATACTAACTACTAGTGCGTGTATAAGCGTCTACGTGTCTGCATGAGATGCGAGGGGCATGGGCCTACCATGGCAACAGAAGCCATGAATTACTTGCACGGAGACAGTAAGGCCGGGCCCTTTGCTCTGTAGCTGGAAGGATGTTTACCTAAACTACTAGACAGGAATGCATTTCTCGAGGAGCGGAGCAGATAACTTGAAGGCTGAATACAGTCTTGGCAGGCAACAGGCCGGGCCAGGCACCGTTAGCCGCGCAGGAAGTAAGACAAAGGTCATGGATACAGATACAGGTCCAGGCTGGAGCATTCAGAGGCAGAAGCAGGAAAAGCTCGATGGCAGAATTCAGGGCCTACCTTGCCAGAGCTGAAAAACGTGAAAAGTATACCATATAAAGACGGTGGCAAGGCATACTTAGGAACGGAATATTCAACCCATTCATGGCGGATCTGAAAGAGGACATGTTGACGTTGGACACATATGTATTTGCGTCTTCATAGCTTGAAGTGGAGGGAACATACATGCACTTGTAGCATGTACATGGAGCCGTTGGGGTCTAAGATAGGGGACATAATTGACCATAAAAATTCATATTTCCTCATACATTAGAGACACTAGTGATTTCATCAGAAAGTTGAACAACATTGAATGGCAATCTGGGTTTTTGTTAGTGACTCTTGATATCGAATCACTATATACCAGCATCGAACATGCCACAGGTTTAACTGCCACCAAACACTATCTGGATCGCAGACCGATCAAATTTCATAATCATAATGCTATGCTTTTGGAATTAATTGAATGGGCTCTGTGCAATAATCATTTTATGTTTGGCAATGACCTGTATTCCCAAAAGAGGGGAGTCGCCATGGGAGCTTGCTTCTCCCCCAGTTATGCCTGTCTCCATGTTGGCTGGTGGGAGGAGCAGGTTCTCATGGGGACACATGCGGAAATATTCAACTCCCAGATTGTCACATGGCTCAGGTTTATTGATGATGTTTTTATGGTCTGGAATGGGGATTCTTCTAGTGTAATGAATTTTATTGAGATTTTAAACAGTAATACTTTTAATCTCAAATTCACGTCGCACGTAGATTACAATTCAGTTGAGTTCCTTGATACTAAAGTCATGATTGTTGACAATAAAATTGAAACAACCCTATACAGAAAACCCACTGCTGGCAATTCTATTCTGCACGCCAGTAGTGCTCATCCGCAGCACTTGATAAGAAGTATCCCCTATGGGGAACTCCTCCGCATAAAGCGTATTTGTAGTACACCAGAGGAGAGAACAAAATGCTCGGAGGAGGCTATAACAAGGATGAAGGAAAGAGGGTACACTGAGAGAACCCTGAGGGAGGCTTATGATAAAGTACAAATCATGCCCAGAGATACTTTATTAATTGATAAGTCCAGTATCCCTATTACCAATGTACCTAATCTGGTGGTGGATGATTCAATTTTGGACGTACCACGTTTAATCACAACCTACAGTAGACAACACCACAGAATAAGGGCCATTGTTTCAAAAAATTGGCCCATTCTACTTACCGATGGTGTACTGGCCCCAATGTTACCTCCTAAACCTGTGATTACATATAGAAGGGCTAAAACGATGAAGGGAGAACTCATGGGATCCAATAGGGGCAAACCAGCTAACAGCACGTGGCTCAAACCAAAAAATAGATTCTTTAAATGTACAAGCTGCAGGGCATGCAAATTCGGTCAGAACACCACTGAATACTTTGTACCCTTTAGCCCCACCGCAAGACAAATTAAGGGCCACTACACATGTAAGTCAGAATTCGTGGTTTACGTCCTAAACTGCACGTGTGGTTTAAACTATATAGGCAGTACAAAACTCCAAGCCCACACCAGGATCCTTCAGCACTTAAGAGCAATTGTCAACAATGACTCTAGCTACCCCGTAGCGCGACATTTTAAAAAGTACCATAACAATGACCTGAATTGTCTTAAGTACTTTGTTATTGACAGCATTCCTGCACAACGCAGAGGGGGCAATAGAGAAAAATCTTTAAGACAGCTCGAAACAAGGTACATCCTTGAGTTCGACAGCAAGGCCCCCACAGGACTCAACAACTCTGAGGACCTGTATAACTGTATATGACAGCAATTACATTGTCTTTACGTGAACATACACACATTCTTTCAGGGTCAAATCTGAATAAGTCAAACGAGATATCCACCAGCATATATATTTTTTGTGCATGGTCAGCTGTTCCTTGATTTTAGTCTTTTTTATGCTCTTTCAATTTTAACCACACATAGTTGGGAAAACAGAGTAAAACATTGTTTATTACTGTTCAAATGTTGCAATGTGAGTTTATAATTGATGAACCATTTACTGACGTCTAAATGCGTATTTGTTTTTTCTTCCACTTCTTTCTGTCCTTTTGTTTCAGTCATTTTTCAGTTATCCCACTGCTATATTTTCAATTTCCTTTTGACTGTCGCCCATATTTTTGCTGGTACCGATATTTGTAAACATCTTCGATGGATGATACACCCAATTCGGCCCTTCCAAAGTCACAAGCCACCATATGTCTGGGAACGTCGCGATTAAAGAAATTCATACTATCATATACTTTTGTGCAGACGCCCATTAAATCAATCCCTATATTTGGAAAATTGGACTTTGATTTTGGACTTATCTGATGTTTAGGCTGTGGCACTCCAAGAATCTCCATTGTCAAACACATAATGGATCTTTTCTCGTGTTCTCCTATCCTGTTATTTTTCACATTTTGCACTTTATATTCCTTGAGAAAATTAAAATTTATATGAACGATATACTGTTATTAGGTTTTTGAATCTTTATTTTTGCTTGCCAATTATTGAATCCTGTATTCATGATCATTTGTGAATTAGGTTGACAGTCTTTTCTTTGCTGATCAATGTGGATATAATTATTGCGTATTTTGCACAAAACATCTTGATATATATATATATATTTTTTTTTATGGGCTATCAAATATGAAGGTTTTATTAAATGTATTTTGTACTTTCAAAAATTTTCATAGCTATCCCCTATTTATAATTAAATATCCCATGCTAATATTTGTATTTTGCACTTTACAGCATGTTTTGCACATAATATCATTGCAATTTGCACTTTAACCTGCGCACCTTGAACAGCAAGCATTTGCACCTTATTATTGATCATGTATTTGTACACCCTCATTACGATGTATTATGACAAGCAAACCAAGAGTATTTCTTCTATATCGTTCAACACTAATTATCACGTGACTTCAAAATGCGTATAAAAGGATATTCAGTAAGGTTGTTACTCTATGTGATCAAGGCCACCTGGTGGCCGAAACGCGTAATGACATGCCACGCCGTTACTAACTTCTGAATAAATCTTTGTGAAGCACGTCTGGTGTCCGTGTGCCGTTCCTCCTCGCCCGCCGGGAAGTGGAAGGATGCTCTTGATATTTATATATATATATATATAAAAAAAATTCTATTTCCAAAAAGTCCCGATAAGGACGCCACTCCGGACCCTAATGGTGGGGAATAATTGGATATAGATATATATATATCTCCTTCAACCTTTTGTAACAGTGTGTAACTGGCTAACTCAACTAACAGGCATACACCATACACAACCACTACTTACAAAAACAACTCTCTACTTCCCCTTTCAAATACAATACCATCATTCTATCCCTGCTCTAAACTCTACTAAACACACAAGGAATCAAAGCGCACACAAGCAATGCGCACAAAAAACCCCACTTATTACTAATCTATTAACTCTAATCTTGGGTTCCAGAGTAGCGTGCTACTGGCTGCAAAATAGAAGTACCTCTTATCAGGGTAGTAAGCGCCATACAAATACAATTTACAGTTCCTTAATTAGGCCGGATTGCTATAGAGCGGTTTCTTAATGTGCTTAGTGTTCCATTGTTTCATTACTTTTTATACTTAAATCGTATGTAGGAAATTTGACACTGCTGAGGATAGGGTCCACAATCTCCATCTTCTAGTTAAATTGTATTGGATAGAGTGAATTATTCCCAATATTTTCTTAGTATTATCCCAAGTCATGCAAAGCAAAGATAGTTCAAGAAATAATTAGCAGAATTAACTGAGTTTTATTTTCCTTGTAACAGTATTACTAGTATCTTTAGTGATACTTGATATAAGTGTACAATGTATCATGTTATAATATATATGTATATAAATATTCACTGAAAAAAAACATAGGTTTCAGGGACGTTCTAGTTAGTTGGACATTTCACTCGTACAAAACCAGAGAAATTCAGTTGTTATAGTTAGTTCAGCTAACTATAACTCGCGCCCCCGCAATGCACTGCGGATGACGTCACATATTACATCATTCATGACATGGTCAGTGACATCACTGATGACATCTCAAATGGATTGCTGAGTATTCGGAGGCCATGCCCCCTTTTTACACCACTCTGCAAATGCACCTCCAGGCACTCTGCAGCTCGGGGAATGAAGTCCACTTTAGTCCTATGGTCCTCAGGACACAAGAGGACCTCATCACCCCACCGGCAGTACACCAAGAGGCGCGTTTGCAGAGTGGTGTAAAAAGGGGTGTGGCCTCGGACTACCTCTCAGCAATCCCACTGTGTGGGGCTTACTGGATGTACCTGGTGAGCTGGTTGGCCCCCAGGGACCCTTAGGATTCAAGGGGACTTAATCCCCCAACTTAGAACGCGCCAGGAGGCGCGTTTGCACAGTGGTGCAGGGAGGGTACGGGGCCTCCCGCAAGACACCATTTTTTTTTAATTTGCTTTTTAGAAGGGGAAGTGTGGCCCCCTTCCCTTTATTGTCTTTGGGGCCTGGGGACCCCATACCCCAGAGGCTGAGCATTTGCTCCTGTTAAAAAAATAAAAAAAAGAGGGGGGGGGGGGGGGGGGGAGGGAGGGTGTTGCAGTGCCCCCTCTACCATTGGCGATTTCAGCCCCAGGGATCCCATCCCCCGGGGCATGGCCACATTTTTTTTTTTTTTTTAGTTCAGAAGGGTGGCCACGTGGCCCCTTTCCTGAGGCCAGTTTTAGCCCCAGAGACCCCATCACCGGGAGCCCAGCCTTATTTATTAAAAAAAAAACAATAAAAAAAGGGAGGGGGCCGCATGGCCTCCCCTTCCCTGGGCCCCTTTTGGCCCCGGGGACACCATCCCCCGGGGCCTGGCCTCTTTGACAGGGACCATGGGGGGAAACCCTAATGCCCCCACAGTCCCTGCTGGCTCCCCGCCTCCTGCAGCAGCCGGCTTTGCTATTGGACAAGGGGAGCTGCTGACATGCAGCTTCCCTTGTCCAAAAGCAATTGTTTGCTATGGCAGGACTGGAGCCGTGCTCCCACCCGGTCATAACAAACAACAATATCCTGGGGGTGGGCACCCCGGGACATTGCAGGAGCTGGCCCTGGGGGTTGGCGGGACCCAGGGCCATCGAGGGCTCCAGGACAAAGACACAAGCCAATTAAAAATATGGGCAGAGAGTGGGTGGGGGCTTCACACCATACTCCAATAATGCATGCCTCTCAGGCTCTACCTAAAAACTGAATCTGGGGAGGTTAGTAAGCATAGAGGAATTTTCAATTTTAATCACCTCTTACCTTCGCATGCAAATCGAAGGTAGAATTACATGCCTTTATTTAAGGTAGATCATGTTATAATATGGAATCAATTTCTAAATGCCAACTGGGAAATTATTTGTTCATATATCATAAATTCAAGTGTGGATAACAGACAGCTTTACAAAGGTATTTCATTACATTGGATACAATTAACCTACTGCACATGCTGGCAAGTCCCTTCAGTTTGAAAGCATGAGAAACTAAATAGAATAGTAAAACCCTAGCCAAAGAATCTAAAAGTAGGAGTGGGGTGAACTAGGTAGCCTGGGTAAGTATTCCTGAACGGTATCGCTTCAAGGTCCGGATTCAGCTACAGACAGGAGAATCAATTAATTATTTAGTCACTAAATTCTATCAGTTTTTCCTCCTTGGCCTAACAAGAATGCACTCCTTCGGTGACCAAAAAAGACCCCAGACTCTGCAACTGGGGCTGCATTTCATGCCTGAGTGAGAGCTTTTCAAATGCATGATGTATGCATGCTTTAGCAATAATCAGGGGGATGACAAGTTAGAAAAAATGGTTCCAGGAAAAGTTCTTTTGCGATCACTGACCGGTTCTCCAGTCCACTATCTATTGTTGCTGGTAGCAGGGAGCTCTACTAAGTTATGTGCAGGATATTAACGAAAAAAGAAACTAGATATGCTCTTCTTTCAGAACATTCCAATGCCTTCAGCTGAAGTCACCAAATATATATGCGAACCATGGCAAAAAACATTGACAAAATGTCCTTACAGCTGAGAACTACACGCCTGCATTTAAAAAAAAAAACACGATTTCACTTCTAGTTTGTAATATCTTGTAACAGAGATTGGACGTCAAAACGAGTGTCCAGAACTCTATTCAACTCAAGGAATTTCTTCAGCGCCTTGTTACCCAGTGGGCTTCCTAGCGCAAATGGCTCTTTCAAGCTCTAGGTGATCATGTTTTTAAGCAAATAGATATTGGAGTTGCTTCATGAAAATTAGTACAGTGTCGTTCAACCTGAAAGCTAAAGATAAGAAATTCCACAGTTTGGGGGCTAAATATGCAAACTAACGTCCACCACTCCTCGCTTTCTTCACCCTAGGAATGGAGCATTAACTTATGTTACTGGATCTTATCTCTCTCCTGGGCTGATCAAATGCTGTGTGTTTTGCGGCCCCTTCATGTGCATCGCACGATGGACCATAAAAGGAGCTTTAAATTGAATACGCTTTTGTATCTGCAGCCATGTGAGTGAGGCAGCCTGATGTTTTGGTATACCCAATAGGATCTGGGCCGCAGCACTTTGCATCACTTGGAGTTTTTTTTAATCACAGCTTGTGGGCTTTCCAGACAAAGGGCGTTCCCATAGTCAAGGCGAGATAGTACCAGGCCTTAAGGACCACTCTTGGTGCATGTGCTGGCAGCCAACCGAGCAGCTTCCTGAGAGCTTTTAGACTAAAACAGCTATACAACTTTCTAGCCTGAAACTCCATGATAAGTTTGCTATCCAACATAACACCCAAGCTTTTTAATTCGGACTTGGAGGAGGGGTGGTCTCCAAGGGAAATGGGCCAGCTGAGTTCCTTCCATAACAATGGACTATTGCCAACTACCAGAAACCTTTTTTTATCGTCATATAATTTAGGCTGTCTACAATACCAAGGCAAAGGGAAATTAACAGACTAAAACAGGTATTGGAAAGGAAAATGGTATCGGAACGTGGAAGGGTCTTAGACTCAAATTGGGTTAAACTTCAAGAGGTTGCTCAAACCGGTGACACTAGGAAATATTGGGCGCAGATAGCAACATTTTGCTATGGGAGAGAGAAGTCAAAGCCCATTTTGATTCCAGATGCAGAATGGTCTGCATATATTTCCCAGCTGTATGCTTCAAATTCCACAGTTGGATGGACTCAAGATGTTGGCTCTGCCCCGTCCGTGGGGAGCGAATATGGAGCACCTTCGTGCCTTGAAATAGAGGGTTATATTAAAGGGGCAAGATACTCTAGTGCGATGGGCCCAGATGATGTACCAATAGCCATAATAAAACAGGATGGCGAAGCGTGGGCGAAATTTTTACATCTACTGTTTGTCCATTATTATACCCATGGCGACATCACACAATCCTGGAAGGGAAGTATAATTGTTCCACTATATAAAAAGGGTCAAAAAAATTCCCCTGACAGTTTTAGACAGATCTCTCTCCTGGATGCGACTGGCAAATTATTTGCGAAGAGCATTCTTACCCATCTGCAAGATTGGGCATTCAGAAACGATCCCATTCCCGTAGAACAAACAGAATTTCGCAAAAACAGTGGTACCCTGGATAATATCACCACCTTGCAAACTTTAACCGAAAAATATCCAGTGAGCCGGGGTATGCCGTTATATGCGGCTTTTATAGATTTCTCTACGGCATTTGCCCGGGTAGATCAGGGGACTTTGTGGAGAAAACTGGTCACCATGGGGATACCAGGGAATCTATTATGATTGGTTATTGCACTGCACTCCTCTACTTGGAAGCAGGTATTATTGGGGAGAACACAGGGTCTTTCGAGAAAAATAGAAACTAATAATGGGTTGAAGCAAGGGTGCATTTTGTCCCCTCTTCCATTTTCTATTTACATTAATGATTTGCCAAGAAGAGTGGGGCTCAGCAAAGGGGATTCCCATTAATTACGAAATTTAAAGTTGAGCTGCCTTCTATATGCAGATGATGCCATATTAGTGGATTTAACTCCAATTGGACTTCAAAGACGCCTTGCTGAGTTGATTAGGTATACAGAAGAATACTATTTAAAAATAAATATTTTAAAGAGTAAAGTTATGAATTTTAGTTATCTGGGATGTAAAGTTAGAAAAAACTTGCGTTGGTTCTTGAGAAATGAGAAACTGGAATTAGTAAAGTTTTATCCATATTTAGGAAAAATCTTTACAAACAGGTGTTCCGGTAGCAATCATGTGGATCATTGTAAAGGTAAGGCAATCTCACAGGCGTTTGCAAATATTCGATTGTATACACACTGCGGGAAAATACACTTTACACATATTTTATCAGTCTATAAAATAAAGATACCACCTGCATTGAGCTATGCCTGTGAAACAATAGATGCACAAGAGTAGGACAAATTTGAGAAAGTGGAGGGACGGATCTGGCGCCAAAAATGTAATTTGAATTACGCTGCTCCTATCGCAGCGATTAGGCTTGAATTCGGTTTACTCTCCACTTATGTGCTATCAATGGCTGCGTGCTTAAGATGGAGCAACGCACTAGTAAACAGCTTCGAGAATATGTTACGGGTAGCACTATGTGAGGACATCTTTGTCCGCATGAAAGAAGAGAGTGTTCTTTTTAGGAACCATCTAAAAGCCATGAAAATGTTCGGCTTAGATATGGATAGTGCAGCGGTACTCTGTAAACGTGCTTTGAAAATCAGAATTCTCGCGAAAGAGATACTAAAATGTGCGCAGAGATTAGTAATAATGATTGTATTTTGGGGAGTAGTATTTACAAAAAACCCCAACCATATGTTTTATGGAATCTTAAACATGGAGTACGTAGAGTTATTCTGTTGCTTTGACTGAATTTACTCCCTCTAAGAATCGTAACAGGAGCTTGGGAGGGCACTGCTAGACAGGGAAGACTTTGTCACTTATGTAACTCCTGTATACAAGACTTAAATCATGTCCTATTTGTTTGCCCCACATTACAACCAGTACATCGCAGATACCCAAGGAATTGTTTTTTAAAGTATAATGTCACCACAGCAGACGAGGCCCGTAACTGTCTGCTGGCACCTCCATCTGAACTGGTTTGTTTTAAATCTTTTAGCTTATTCAAACAATTTTTAAATATATTTTAGAACAGTATTGATTTACTATGTATGTTTCTGAGCACTTGCACTTTTCCAACCTTTTTTGCTGCTAGCTATCGAGTATTGTATGCTGGTATTGAATATCTTTGCCTTAATATGAGCCTTTTAATTTGTATGCATATTTTACTGCTTTTGCTCTTATTTTCCCTTGAGTTGCATTACTCTGTATTTCTGTGAAGTTTAAAATATTCTTGCACTGTTATTATGCTGCTGGTTATCTTGCACTGTATTGTGAATTGACAAATCCCCGTATTTTATTATATGGTTTTAATTTTGAAAGTTTTTATTATAGCATTAGATTGTAATCTTCGTAAAAGTCCCCCAAGTATACCTCGATAGTAATCTGATTTGTTATGGATAAATCCTCTTGGCACTTGAAAGTTTATTGAATGGTTTCCATATATATGTTTTTCCTTGTTTTTATATGATACGATAAATTAAGTACCGTACAAATCCCGAAAATCTCTGTTTATGGAGTGTGATGTTGATTTTTAGATGCATCTTTTTCCTTTTATGTGGAACTCTTCGGAGTCCCAAATCATAATCAATAAACTGTTAAACTGAGACAACCGGAGACATACGCAGGAACCACCCATGAACACAGGCATCATTCTTCCGGAATATCGTCCAAGGCCTCGGACAAAGAGCTCAGTAGTTGTGAATTACGCCAGTGTGAAGATCTCTAGCAATGTGCCTGGTGAACGAGTGCCTTTATGCTCACACAGGGCGAAAAGTTTAATTGCAACAAATGATGGACGGAATGCTTAATGATTCAAACATTCTCCCCCAATCAAGAGTTTTGGGTTAAATCCATCGTTCTTTTGACCCTGTGCCTCATGGGAACAGTCTAGACCGAACTGCCAAGCCAGGTCCTCCCTGGACCGGAAACAAGCATTCTGGGACCGGTTTCGGGGTTTGTCACCCTTAATCAGCCAGGCTAGCTTGAATCCAGTGGCACAGTGAGCAAGGGACCCATGTCTGGGCATACTCATCCCACTTAGGGCGAAAACTGTAACTGCAACAAATGAGGGATGGAATGCTTACTGATTTAAACATTCTCTCCCAGTCAAGAGATCTGGGTTAAATCCATCGTTCTTTTGCCCACTATGCCACCCCAGTTTGGACCCAGCCATATGCAAATCAGTCTTGACCCTGTGCCTCATGGGAACAGTCCTGACATTGTTCTGCATTCTGTCCATCAATTGTTCTTTTTGCATTTGTCACCCCGAGTGGGACGGGTATGCCCAGACGTGGGTGCCAAGCTCTCCATGCCACTGGAGTCAAGCTATCCTAGCTGATGAAGGGTGAAACCCCGAAACTGGTCCTAGGATGCTTGGTTCCAGTCCAGGGAGGACCTGGCCTGGCAGTTCGGGCTGGACTGTTCCCATTGGGAACAGGGTCAAGACTGATTTTCATATGGCTGGGTTCAAACTGGAATAGCATAGTGAGCAGAAAAACGATGGATTTAGGCCCAGATCTCTGTACTTGGGTGAATGTATGAAATTGTTCTGCATTCTGTCCATCAATTGTTCTTTTTGCATTTGATGCTCACACGGCAGTCTGACAAATGTCCAGGATACGTACTCCAAATGCAAGAACAGTTGTATCTGCCCTGGCTCTGGTGTAATGTGCCCTCAACTCCCCAGAGATTGCTTCTTCACCACTGCCTAGCAGCCTTTAGTACAGAGAACTATCCATCCACATAAGGTTGCCCTTCTGCACTGCTTTGCCTTTCCACTCTGCTATCTTTGGTGTAATTGTGTAGAAGCGGTGCGCCCTCTCTAGGCCCAAACAATAAAGCCTCTTTCTTTTTTGGGGGATGAGGTGGGACTAAGAACTCTTTCTGACGCTTTAGTGCAAGCTTCATCATTGGAAACTCACCCTTTGAATGATTGTATATATGGTTACATCCTAGATAATTATATTTCCTCCTATCCCTACAATATCTAGATCTCTGGTTGGGCATACCATAATGCACAGTCATTCATAGGGTGAGGGTCTAACGATGAAGCATGTCACGCAATTCTGTAGGTGAGGACCCTTTTGTAGCCTCAACGGTTATGCATGCAGGGTTTTGGAACTCAAGTTCTTGGTCTTATTTCACTTAGATGAACCTTACCTTGTTTAAAAAAGAATTGAAACTGGGAGATGGCAAGGCTCCTCCCCTCCTTTGAGGCACTATACGGCTTGAAGTTCCTTTATAGAATGTTACTGGGATGTTGCGAGTAACTGAAGTCACTGATATGATACGTTACTAACATCTACTCTTTTGCTTCAATCTCCTTCACCTATACTGCTCCCATTGGAACACTTTCTCTCCCTTTCTGTGCGTTTCTACACTTTTTCAATACCCAGTGTGCTGTTTGACAAGTTTGAGGTAAATGGCAGTGGCTCCTATGCTCCAATATGCACTGCTTGCACCCTGCCTTTTCTGCCTTCTGTATGTCAATGTGTTTGGGCTTTGTAAAGTGCGATGAAAACCGATGGTTTCCTCTGCATAGTGCCCACAGAGGATGTGCTGCCTTCTGCACCCATCAGCTAGTGGAAGTTGACGAGGGCTATACATTTTGTCTTCAACTAAAGTTACCAGATGATTTTATGTCACCCAGGATGCCATTCTCTAGTCCAGGGCTTTTCATAAACAACAAATTGCAATTTAGTAATTGCATTCTTCATTTTAATCAACCAATGTCAATGGGATTAAAACCGGGACTAAACATAGGAGTACAGACTTAATTTTTTTATTTTACACAAAGGAAAGCTCCAATGCCTCCTTGATGAAGTGTAGTAATCTGGTAACTTTATGTGACGCACTCTGTTGTACCCAATAGGCTTGTGTGGGCGCTTTCCATCAGCCAGATGAAACCACACTGGTGCTCAAAAATGGTTTTCTGCAGAGACATCAGAAGTCACTTGCAATATATTATTTCACCAGGTATTATAAGGCAGTGGTTGTTAACCTTTGACTTTCGTGGACCCCCACTTAGATATTACTGGAACCTGGGGACCCCACTGAATAAATATTGGAAACTGTTTACCTTGGCCTAAGCAATTTCAACGATTTGAACTGCAAAACAATACACAAAAATACAGATGCACTATTTAATCAAATTCCTAAATGATGGAGTCTATATATTAAAAAACAACTATCAATAAAAACAAAAAGCAAAATGTCAATTATAATGAGGATATTTTCAAATCCAGTTAAGGCCACCCATCGTCCATACTATATTGTGTTCTAAGCACTTGCATTGCTTTTACAAATCAATCGGAGGATAGCAACTTATTTTTTAATCTCCAATTTCTATGTCCTTCACATTTACAGAACGTTTTAAAATTTTAAGTTTTACATTTTGCTTCTTTATTTAGATGCACCTTATATGACTATGTAATTTTTTATTTTTTTTTGCTAAGCAATCGTGGACCCCCCTTATCTCTTGGTCCGCGTTCCAAGGGTTAAGAACCGCTGTTAAAAGGAAAATAAATCCACTACTCGATGTGAAGAAATGATGCAGCAGGTCATCTCATAGATCCATAGCCTTTGGCCTGGTTACTCTACATTATTATGAAACTCATCGATGACTTGCAATACCTTTCGAAAGTAGGGCAGGGGGGACTTTATCCCACAGGTAAATAATACATGGCAGTTTGTAAGCTCTATATAAAAGTCTGTTCATATTACAGTCTAGTTAAATCATTCATAACACTTTACAATACGAAAATTGCATAACTGCTCTACTCGCATAACTACTCTACTGATACGTTTTTACAACTGAGTTATAAAGACACACTGCCTGCTGATACAGCCCTCAGAGTGTGCAAAAGGCAGGCCACTGAGCAGAAATACATCAACTTCGTAAAACATGAAGGGATAACTAGTTTTGTCGCGATTTCGTTTGCAATTTATTTCTCCCATCATTGTTAGCTTTTAGCCGATTGTGACATCTGTATAGCAGTATGTTTACTTACTGGAATGAGAAGCTCATTACAAGAAAGCAGACGTCTATCTTCATTTTCCCATACTTCATAATTTACAACCGTTTTTAAAATGGTTTCCTTAACTTTCTTTAAACGTTTTTGGCAACCAAGTGTTTCAGCACAATGGCTCGTTTAATTTCGCAGTAAGTACAGCTTTCACATTTACTCAATTTTTCTGCAACTATAATTTCAGTTTCATAACCAAGAACAAGAGGGGATATAGAAAAGGATTGGGAATGGAAAATAGAACGGCTATCTATTTTAAGGAATACAATCTTCTCTATACTATCACATAAGGGCACTACTCAAGTCATCTGCTTTATAAACTCACTCATCGTCAGCCTGGTTCCCCCATATTGTAACGCAACTTCGAGGCGACTTCAAATATACTTATAATGTAGGTAACTGTTACTCTACATTGTATATGAAATAAAGATTTAGGGGTAAAAAGTCTGCCGTTAGGGTTCAGTTGCTCAGTTAAAAGGAAAAGTAGGTGATAAACGCACATTGATTTTTCCACAAAATATGATTTGCCACGATGAATTCTTATTCTTGCCACTTTTTTCACATAGGTCAAGAGGGGCAAAGATAATACAGAGTTTCTAAACGTTGGGTTTTCTTTTCAAAGCTCCACATAAACTTAAGCTCAAGCAATAACTATTTAACAGATTAGTACCAATAAATCAAGCTATCGCCAACGTGAGATTCTTTTGTGGGTTTGTGTAACTCTTTACAGTAGTTTTCAAAACACTAAGAGAAAATACATTCTAGGGGTTTGGTGAGCACCCCTTATCACAACGTGGGATAAAGGGCACGTCCTGAAAAAAGTGGTAAATGACCTTACTTATAAAAAAGGTGGTGGTGAGTCTCATACCTGCACCGCCCATTTGCAGGGAAAAAACATCTTAGGAGAATGAAAATAGACAGTAACCCAGCCAGCATAAGTGTCCAGGGACCCACAGTCCTAACTCATATGGAACACTCCCAGGTTGCCATTTGGGGACTGTAAGGTACAGGCCAAACACAAGCCTCTCCGTTGTACCCCTGCCAAGCACAGCATTGAGGTTCAGGGTGATTTCATAATGCTACAAGTATGCCCAAATAACGGTTTTGTTTTTTTAAGAAAAAAGGGATGTGAAACTGGTTTAGCTTCAAACATTTCTGGATATCTTCCAGGGCCTACTTGGAGCTCAACATAACTATGGCATAATTCCTGTTATTTGCCACGAACACCGAACAAGATAAGGTACAAACATGGCTGTTTGGCTTTAACCTGGACCACATTGATCCTCAACTTTCACAGAATGCCAAATCACTTGAATTCATCCTGGACACTGATTCCATCCTCAAGAAACACACTGGCAAAAAACAAAGCTAGTCTGGTACCAGTTCTTTTAAAGAAAGTCAGACCGTTAGTTACAGAAAGCTAGTACAGGGCTGTAATTCAAGGGCTCGTACTCCTGCATCTGGATGGCTGTAATGCAATACTCAACGGCCCACAGAGGCCACACTGACAGCTCTTGGGGGCATTCTCATCCAGGGCCAGAATAAATATGATCTTATCATCCTCATACTTATGGAACTCTATTGGCTCCCCTTGACAGCCTGGACCATCTTCAAAACTTGCTGCATCATTTACAAAGTCATAACAACCAGTACCCAGGCTTATCTTGCAGACAAGCTCAAAAACTCTGAGGGTTTTCTGCACACCTGCAGCCAGGACACAATCTGACTGCAAACTAAGAAGTGTAAAAAAGAAAGAACAAGGAAACAGGCCTTCTCCAACTATATGCCCAGGTTATGGAACAACATTCCTGTATTCATCAGGATGGCCCAACGTTCCTTCAGTTTAGGAAAGAGTTGAAGACTAGCCTATTTAAGGAACACTACATCATAAAGCATTAACTGTTCACAATCCAGCTTCCTCTCATTTTATTCTTTGACTTTATGCTTGACTCAGACCATGTACAGTGTTCCGCTACCTTTTGAATAGGTTTGTGCTACACAAATACCATATATATACATATATAAGCCTTCATTTCTATTATAGTCAACAGTAAATCAAGAACTTCTACTGCCCTGCGGACAGCTACAGCAAAGGAGGCACTTTCTTCTGTGGGCGGCCCTGGTGGCTATCCTACCTCTGCCTCATAAGTGTCAAACCCACTAGAATTTCGTTCATCCATGTACATTCTAGCATCAGAATAATAAGGTGGGAGCAAGTCGCCTGCCTGCTCATCATCACCATGCAGCCTGTTCTGAAGCCCAGAAACGGTGTCTGAATCACAGCCAAACAGGTTGTCACAAAAAGAGGCTGGGGGTAATTTTTCAAGGTTTGGACCTGCACTATGCAGTTTTTTTAAGTGTAACATAGGTCAGGTGTGGACCAACGTCGCTGCCGGTTCAGGGACTGGTGTCGCGACCGAATCTGGAATGGGCACCGAAGGAGTCTGCGCCTGTGCCAATGTGACCCTGGGACTGGAGTAATGGGCTGGCGCCAGTAAGGAAATGGAAGGAGGACCAGCAAAGTAAGCCAGTGACAGGGGGAACCCTCCTAAGGAAGTGCTAGTGGTGGCCCTAGAGGCTCCTTGTGACCTGAAGGTCTTTTTTTAGAGTGTTTTTAGAGTCCACAGAACCAAATAAGTTGGGAGAGGATCTACCATCTGCGTCGATACAAGAGGAAAGAAAGGATCCCATATCAGCACAAAGGGGTGGTCGATATATGTGACTCTGACCAGTCACTTCTGCTGCAGCACTAGGCCGTTGCAGTGTCTGGCGGAGCATCGACAGGTATATTAGGCTATAGTTCATTGCTTGGAAGAAAAAAAAAAAAAAAAAAAAAAGAGGTTGCCTTAGGCATATTACTATGGGTACAATCCAATTCGTTAAAAAATGTAATTGCCAATCATGCTGAGCTACACAATCATTAACCAGTGCTTATGACCTTGCACATGCCAGAAGTGCCATCACTATTGTAACACTGGACAACATAATTGTACATCGTATTAATAAAAATACTTAAGCCACTATACCAGCTGAAGGAAAGTGTGTTGGGCTTGGCCAAAAGCCAGACATGCAGACAGAATATAAAGGGTAAAGGTAGCAGAAGAGCATAGTGGCCTTTGAGCTAAAAGGTGTGAACCATACTCCCAAAGTAGTGAGATTGCAGATCATGTAGAAACAGACCAGCACATACAATTTCTCTGATCTCTAGGCTTAGTTTCTTTGCAATAATATCTTGCCACCATGCTTCGTCGGCTGCCAACCCCTCCTTCTCTTTCGCATCCATATGCTGCCAGTGCTTGGCTCAGCAACAAGCCTTCTTCTGTTAAACAAAAACAAATGGTGCCTTGCAAATGTAGCACGTTGCTCTTCCAAGACAGAAAAATGTCAATTTCCCCAATGTATAGGTATTTCCTCCCAAGAAAATCATTATGCCCTCACTACCAAGCTAGCCTCTGTTGCAAATGCTGCTGGAGGAGGAATTGTGTGTAGACGTTTAAGTTCTTTGTTGCCAGGGGTTGCGAAGTATGCTTAATGACCAACAGTGTATTCCCAAACTTTAGGAGTAAGCCGCCTCCCACACTTGGGGGAGGTGTGGTGACACGTTTTGGTCCATAAGTGGAAGCTGCATGCCAAGTACATCTTTCAGTGGAGATGCCAGTGTCAAAAAATTGCAAGAAAAGCAGCATGGAGTCGCATTGCATAAACTGCAAAATCGATCTGTTTCAATTATTTTAAGGTTGCTTCACACTATTATGGTATGGGTGATGTGTTACAGTAGTGAAGGTGCTGGCCTTCGAAATTAAACACCCGGTGTTTGAAAGTAGGATCTGCTTCCTATGGTTACCCCCACTTTTTGCTTGATGTGATGCTGTTTTTGACTAGTCTGACTGGGATCCACCTAATCAGGACCCAAGTCTATCTGCGCTCTCCCTAAATTGTTGTGTTCAGTACTTAGGTGCACCCCAGATTGGATACTGGGGTACTCTGGTCAGTCACTAGTATATGGTCCCCAGAGGTCTCACATGGGCTGCAGCATGTATTATGCCACCCATGAGAGACCATTTAAAAATGGAACTACAGGCCTGCCATTGCAGCCTGTGTATGTTGGTGCATGCACCAATAACTAAAGATATAGGTTTACTATATCTAAGGGTCACTGCACTTAAAACCTACAAGTCACCCCTATAGCAGGCCTTTACAATCCTGAGGGCAGGGTGCTTGGTTCTAAGTGAGAGGGGTCCCCTGCATGAGCAGGACACCCCTGCAGCCTACGGAGTCCATTCTCCTGGGTTGTCAGTGAAGCAGCCATATACTATATAGAGGGGCACCGCTTAATCACGCAATGACCATCTCAAAAACAGCTGCAATGAATCCTATCATGTTTGGTATCAAACAAGTTGAAATCATACCCCCACACAGTAAGCGGTGTGGGAGGTATGATTTCAAGCACTGGAAGAGCCCTCCGTTAGGCTCTCAGTGTTCCCGGTACCAGCCTTCTAGTCTCGGACAGCACAAAAAGGTTGCTGCCGACCAGAGACACATTTCTGCACACCAGCTCCTGAGCCTAGCTCGAGCAGGGGAAGGCAGAACAACAGGTATCCTGTCACAGGGAGGTGTGAACAACTCCCAGTCAGGATTAAGTGTATTAGGGCTGGGTGGGTGTGCTTGCCAGCGCCTGAAAGTCTGAATGAGGGGCACATTTGGTATCCCTGTGCATAGTCCAGTTCAAACCAGTCCTGGGAGACATGGTCTCCCGCTCTGGCACGAAACTGGACAAAGGACATGGGAGTAACATTCCCCCCCTGTCCAGACCCTCCCCTGGGAGGGTCCACTGAATCTTTCCAACCCTTTCCCAAGGGTACTTAAGGGCTTACCTACATGTAGGTCCCTAGATTTGTCGTGGGATAAGATTCAGGACTGAAACCACTGCACTTCTACCGTCTGGGGACGCTGGACTTCGTTTGGAACTGACTGTCTCCCTTCCAGTCTGCTGCATCATCTGTGCCTGTGCATCATACAGGAACCTTCCAAAACAAGTGAAGCATGAAGGACAACCAAAGTAACCTCCCTTGGAGTGAAGGAGTCACTCCCCTGCATTTCCCAGCACCACAACTAAGTTGGCCGGGTTGAGGATCCCAAACTCCTATGGACACAGTGGGCTCTGCAACACAGGTGGTGGTTTTCCTCAGCTCCCTCAGGCCTGCTCTACCCTCTTACCAAGTTTGAGGCCAGTAGTCCTTGGGGGGGTTGCAATAAACAAACCCCTGAGTACTGCGTACCCTTTGCAGTTGCAAAGGCTTGTTGACATCTTTGCAAGAAGGTCTTCGGGCTCCAAGTAGTCCCAACCTCCAGCACCTCCAGTGACCAGAATCTTCAGCCACACCGCATCGTGTGCATCGGGGCCTCCATCTTTTGGTGAGCTGATTGAGGTCCTCTCGCGACTCCTGTGCCTCCGGCCTAGGGGTCCATTGGAGGGTCACCTTTGTTTTCCTTGGGCTCCCCAGATTGCTCGGGGCCTACCCTGAGTCCCCTGCTTGTGGTGAGTCTCTTGGATCTTGCTGGTCCTAACCATGCACCTGCTTGACTTCCTGCGTGGGTTGCATTTGCCAAGGCTTGTTGGTGCTCCCGCAAGACACCGACCCCCTCAGCAGTCGACATCCTTCATGGGACAGCTTGTATCCGGGCCTGGTCGTACTCCGCATCGCCTGGTCCTCGCAGCTGCAGAGTCTAGGTCGCCGTCATCTTTCTTGAAGCACCCGACATCGGAGGGCTTCCGTCTTCTAAGTCTCCTGGTCACTCCCGAGTGACATAGACTAAGTCCCCTCTGTTTTCAGCTAATCCTCAACAAAGATCCAAGTTTGGATTCCTCCGGACACTTTTTCCTCTTTCCTGAAGTCCTCCATTGGGTCTGACGGCGGTATCCGACGCCACTTCACACCTATGCACCCGGCTTCCCTGGGATAGGTAACTTGGGTACCACAGTATCCACGGGTGGGGTGGCTCTCCAACAGTCTGTCTTTCACAGAGTTTCTTTAGGGTCCACTAGAAAGGGTCCCTAATCTTTAAAACTACGCTGCAGTTTGCACATAGACTTGTATGGAGCACGCGGTCGTGTTCTCACACTGCATACGCTCTCCGTGGGGCAACTATCTACTTACCTTGGGGGGTTCTGTGGGTCCCCAGCACTTCAACGTCCTATTGACATTGTCTTGACTCGAGTCGTGGTTCTTTTACCACTTTAGAATAGGATAATATTTGTAAAGCACACTATACCCGAAGATGTCAAGGCGCTGGGCAGACAAAGGAAAGGGAAAAAAGCGCAACAACAGATTAAGAGGGAAATAGCCATGTTTTCAGGAGTTTCTTGAAAGCAGAGAGAAAGCTTACGTTGGTAATGACAAAGGGGAGAGAGTTCCAGAGTTTGTGGCGGCAACAGAGAAGGAGTGGCCGCCCCATCTGGATCTGCGAAATCTGGGCGAAACCAGCTTATTCTGTGTTGATGAACTCAAGCTCCTCCTTGAAATATACCATTGAAACCAAGATTTGAGTTTGGACGAGCCTTTGCTATGCATGGCCTTGTATACTGTACTTAAGACCTTGAATAAGATGGGCTCCTTGATGGGGAGCCAGTGTAAGATCCGGATCCCTTCTCTAGCAGACTGATGTTTGGGAATTTTAAGAATCAGTCTTGCTGCTGCATTCTGTACCACCTGGAGCTTATTCAGTGATGCAGTGGTGATATTGAGGTAGAGGGCATTACAGTAATCAAGACGAGAGGTAATCAGTGCAATGATAGTTGGTCGATGTAGTTCAGAAGGAATGAGTGGAAGCTCCTTTATGAGAGTTCTTAAAACATAGAAACATGTACCAACTGTACGGTTGACTTGGGCATCGAAAGTCAGCCGCTCATCAAAGATGACCCCCAGATTTGTAGTTGTTTACACCGGGGTTGGAAGAGGCCCGCATTCAGTAGGCCACCATGCATTTGACCAGATGGAGTTCTGAGGTCCAAGAACTAATACCTTGGTTTTGTCTGAGTTGAATTGCCCTTCATCCAACGAATGATGTAGGGCATGCATGTGTTGAACTTCTCTGCGACTGAATGTAGGTCGTTGGTGATGGAAATGATAATTTGGGTGTCGTCCGCGTAGGAGAGCACCTGGAATCCGTAGGATCTCACCAGTTTCGCCAAAGGGGTCCCATATAAATTAAAAAGAGTAGAGCTGAGTGAAGAGCCCTGAGGGACCCCGCATGGGAAAGAAATAGCTTTTGTTCTGAAGCCTCCGCAACTAACTGTGTGCAATCTATCTGTTAAAAAGGAATGAAGAAGCTGCAGGGCTTTTCCCGTGACCCCCACTTCCCGCAGACATTGGACCATGCGCACTGGGGAGACTGTGTCGAATGCCGCCGATAAATCAAGCAGAATCAACACCGCCAAACCCCGTTGGTCTACCTGCAACCGAATGCAGTCAGTGGCTGCAATAAGAGCAGATTCGGTGCTGTGACCGGCGCGGAATCCATTCTGTGAACGGTCTAAAATTTGCTGCGAGTCAATAAACTTCATTAGTTCAGCATTAATGAATTCCTCCAGGATTTTTGCCAGGGCGGGGAGGATGGAAATATGGCGGAAATTCTTTAGCTGCAAGGGGTCGGCATTAGGTTTCTTAAGGAGGGGGGGACAATAGCTTCCTTTCAGATACCTGGGTAGCAGCCAGACAAGAGTATTCCATTGAATACCTCGCATAGGAAATTAGCTGCTACGTTCGGTGCCAGTTTCAGTGGAGAGGGCATGCAAGGGTCGGAGGGCGCTCCGGATTTAAGACCGAGGAGGAGATCTTTGGTTAGTGGAGTAGAGATAGGGAAGAAAGTAGACAAAGCGTTCTTCCAGACGACCTGTAGGGGTTTCATCGAATTCGGTTCGGCACTGTCCACCATGGTTTCTTCACTAACAGACACATTGTCAGTATAAGGAGTAAGCTCATGGAAGATCTGCAAGACTTTCTCCTGAAAGTAGATCACTACCTTATCACAGAAATCTTGGGAGGAAGTTGTAGGCTGTTGCTGGGGTGGTTCAGAGATTTCCTTAATTACCTTAAAGAGCAGACTGGAGGAATTGTCAGCTGACAAAATCTTTCCAGTAAGATAACAGGACTTAGCCTGAAAAATGGCATCTTTGTAGTTCTGTAGCAGAGCACGCTGCTTGGCTTTCTCCTGGGGATAGGGGCTAGAGCGCCATTTGCGTTCTTGTCTACGGCATTCACGTCTCATGGCCATAAGTTCGTCCGAGAACCATGGGGCAGAAGGTTTAGTCCTTTTAGTAATGCAGTTTTGGATAGGGGCAACTATATCTAGGGCCCTGTTAATCCAATCTCAGAAGCCCTCTGCTGTATATGGGAAGTGTTGTGCCTCCCGGCAGGGATCGAAGCAAAGGCAGCCTCCCAGCTGGGGGCCGTCATCTTGTTCAATTTCCCGTAGCAACGGTGCCCAGAGGGGGGATCCCTCATACCTTCTGGTGGTGGGAGGAGGGGAGATTTTAAACTCAATCTTTCTTAGTATATGGTTTGGTCCCCCCCTTCCCCAGGGCCCATTGTATAATAGTGCTATTTACTGGGATTCCTTTGCTAAGGTATTGTGTGCTTTGTGTCTATCTGCGTGTGGAAGATATTGTAACGTACTATGTAGTGTTATATAATAAATACATATTTTTATAAATACTTTGTGCGGTTCTTCTTCATTTAATCTTTACGATTGCATTCAGGTAAAACAAGCTGCTTTACACTCTTTCAAGACTAAGCCTGAATGCTGCTCTCCACAGCTACCACTTGGATAGCTTTCTAAGGTTGTCTGAGACCTCCTAAATCACCATAAGGGTGGTCTGGACTGGTGCAAGGTGCCCACTTGCATTAGTGGACATCATATACCAGGCCAGCTTTTCACACCCTGTCTCTAATCCCAGCTTTGGCACTTGTTCAAATAATAGTGAATATGTGCTACAGTAACAGACTGATTCATGAGTTGTGACTACACTATAGCAAATACCTCAAAATAAAGGGTGCATAACTATTTCCTTGCTATAGATTCTCACAATGGTCTCAATGCTGTAAAGCATCTGGGCACATAGGTGCACACATCAGTCCCAAAAGCACCAGTAACTCGCAAACCTATAAATGGTAAGCTTACCTCTTAAATCCTGACAGTCCATTTTCTCACTGACACTTGTAATCAACTGTTCTCAAAATAGCTTCGATACAAATTAAACAGCAGTTAGAGGAACTCAAACATATATTTCTGTATCAACATTCCACAATGCTTCATTGTCTGTCACTTACTCTAATATAGTTTAGTCAGGCGTGATGTAATATTAAAGGCTAGTGACTGTCAATAACGGTCAAGGGTGAAGCTTATGTATTTTTTTAACTCACTTGGGGATCAAGGGTGGTAAATGCCACCTTGTTGGCAGCGACCATCTAAAAATCCATGCTGTCCCAGGAGGAGTCATGGGAGTCTTATGCACAACCTGGACTTTCATATGAATTATCGCCTCCATCAACTCTTTCCCAATCCTTTAAATTGGACA
Organism: Triturus cristatus; assembly: GCF_964204655.1. Classification (NCBI taxonomy): domain Eukaryota; kingdom Metazoa; phylum Chordata; class Amphibia; order Caudata; family Salamandridae; genus Triturus; species Triturus cristatus. The sequence continues at coordinate 229,659,495 of NC_140593.1, forward strand.
AATATATTCCTGCCATCCTGCTGCCCCACCACGCCAGCCTAAGCCTCCCTTTCACTTCTTCCTTAAAGGCTGTGCTCTTCATTCTTCAAATCCTGCCTGCTCTGTGTCAGCACAGACCTAAAACACCAAAGTAAGACAGAAGGTTGCTACACCAGAGCATCAATTTTTTTCTTACACCTGGCGGGTATGCAAGAGGTAAGGGGAGTAAAGCAGGGTAAGGGGAGGCGTAAAGTCATCCTCCAGTATACTGACTGATTCTAGTATCTGGACACACAGGAGAAGCATCGGGTCAGTGGCAAGCCAAGCACAAGTATCAGAGGCCAGGTATTCACTGCTCTAATGTCAGATCACTGACTACAGAAAACAAAATTGCCACCCAATGACAACTAGACCCAACAACAGAATTAAAAGATTCCCCAAGGAAAAAATATTCACTGCAGCAACATTTCAGTTATTAACAGTACAGATTAGTGTTGTATACAATGACATATTTTGGGGTATCCCAATAAAATCAATAGCACGTAAATCACCCAGTTTAGACACACTCTATCTTTCTGGTCTCGAGTTTTAGAAGAAGAGAGCTGAGAAGGGAAACCATCAAACGCAAAATGTCCCAAACAATAACACATTAATCAAGCCTGACCCTACAGGCTTCTTCCACCTCATCTCATGTCATTTCCTACTGCTCGTGCATGCCTTTTTATGACAGCACAGGGTGGTCGGGATAGAAGAAAAAGTCAATCCCTGGTGGTCTCAACATAGTAATTTTACTAGCTTAGATACTATTACATCTTATCCTTTCATATAAGAAGCTTCAACAGATATAGCTGCTCTACACATTTCTCTCAGGCAAACCAAATAGGATCATTACATATTAATGGCATTCATATATGTCCACTTTCCATGCTGTCAGAAATGATGTCAAATCAGTGTATGTTCTCGCCCATTGTGGTTTACTTTGCATGCATTAAACGGATATAGTGTTTGTGGTTAAGGTAAACTGACATGCACGTCTTCGGCTTCGGAAATGTTAATAGAAATACATTTAGAAACAGTTGACAGCCCATTGCTTTCCCCGTTTATTCTGTCAGATTGGCACAGCAGGTGGACACAGTTGGACAAACATTTTCCAGTGGACTCGTATCCTCTTCAAAATTATCAGCTTAATTTGCTGTCTTTAAAAGGAAATTGACGTGACAGCGACTCAGGCCCGTGGTATTAACCGCTTCAAAACAGGACATTTATGGCACTGGTACTTATGGTTTTGACGAAACTTTAACAATATGAAATATTGGTTTCCTCGAGAAAAAAATCCACGCAGAGAAATTATGCCTAATTAAAAAACACAACTAGCAAATAAGGCAGTAACAATAAATTTCCCTGACAAAAACCACTGTAAGAGTAATTAACTGATACAAGGACCCTACAAGGCTACCGGCCACCCACAGGAGGAATAACACTAGCAGGCAGGAAAACAGAGGGTTAACACTACAATTTAGTGAAGGCTATAAACAAGAAGACAAAGCCCAACTGGACAAAACAAAATTCAACTCCAGTTCAATCTGGATTTCTTTCAGCTTTTCAAATGGTGGCAAAAATCTCATACTTGGGTGGATGTGGGGAGGGGCGGCATGGGGTGAGGTCTCATACCATCATGGCTGAAATTACTGTTCTCTAAGGGCACTTTACATGGTCAACAGTCAAAATGGATAAATAGTGGCCTGAAGCTCCTCAGCAGTTAACCACCAAAAGAGGTGAATCCCTAATGCACACTTGAGTTGCCAATTCTGAAATCTTTGAAGAGAAATGCAGCGGGCAAAGCGGGAGAAGGAACAGAACAGACGGATGATACATGCTTACCATCTGTAGCTGCTCATTGCATTGCAGCCAGCAAGGATGAACCTGGACGATCAGTGCCACATCTACCATTGACTAATATTCCACTAACTGCAGGAGAAGGATTGCGTTGCACCCTGGGAGGTGTAGGTGCCGTTTGACACTGCTGTTCTGCTAAGCAGTCCCTGCGGGTGAGATGCAGTTACAGCATAGTCTGTGATGAGCGGTGCTGTTGACTCGGAGGAAAGACAATAGCTTAGGGGCCAGCAACAATACATAAAGTGGTGGAAAGACTGTGTGCAAGCTACAAGCAGCCCTGGAATAAATGAGGTGAGCCCTTGAATTCACCGGAAGACGCCATAACGAACTGAGGAAGGAGCCTGTTGATGGTGCCCCATATGAGAGCAGAAGAGATGAAGAAGGCATACACAAGGAAATATAGCCACCTACTAAGTAACACTGTACACCCGATTATACTAAGGGCCTGATAACTAGTTTGGTGGATGGGATGCTCCATCACTAACGTGACAGATATCCCGTCCACCGTAGTACAAGTTCCCTTATGTTCCATTGGATATAATGGAACTGGTACAGTGGGTGGGATATCCCTACTGGTGTCACCAAAAAATAAAAAATAAATAAATAAAAAGGGGAAAAACCAGCATGTAGGGAAGAGAACAAATAAAAATAAACTCTGCTGTAAGATGATCAACCAACTGACAGCAGTCTCTCCAAAATAAAAGGTGTGTGCATTGTGAAATACAACTCGAGGAAATTCATTTACGATAATGAGCTCCTGATTTAAATAATATTGGACGAGAGGACGCCAACGACAGCAGTCTGTCATGAGACTTGAGCTGAACGCACACACCATCCTAAATATCAGTTTGTGACGCACTAAGGACCATATGAAGCAAAGATTCTCTATCCCTCAACAACAAAAATAGAGAACTGACTAACTCTAGAAGCAATTTCAAAATTGAAGAGCATCAAAATATCAATAACCACGGTGGAGCTTTTAGAAAATACCAACGAGCTCAAGTCAATCCAAGAAGACCTTGTCACACTCCAGAACCAACCAGAGAAATCAGATAAAAGTTATGATTTTCTAGAAAACTAAACTCATGGAGACCCCGGACTAGGGCACTGACTTAGGGAACATGCAGAAAACAAAATAAAAGATATCTTAGACAGGAGGCACTGAGAGAACATCAGGATAGTTAGAGTTCGGAAAACACACAAAAAAGACATGATCAAATTCCTTTTAATGTTTAGACCCACACTACTGCAATTAGATTTGACACCCCTTGTAATTTCAAAGGGCACACAGAATTCGGCAACAAAAACAGAGCCCAAATGAGATAAATATGTCAATCATAGCTTGCTTATTAAGACATCCACTAACTAAACTAATTCTGCAGAAATCTAAACAAGCATTTGCAATGCAATAGGTCTCGCATTTATGCGCGTTTAAGCTATTGCCACTGTAAATGACAATATCTTTTAATTTATGTTTTATAAACCAAAATAAAAGGCATAGCCACTTACAATGCCAATAGCTCAAACTCGCATAACTGCAAGACCTATTGCATTGCAAATGCTTGTTTTGATGCCGGGCGGTCAGACCGCTGACCGCTATTGAGGGGGTCAGGAGACCGCCAACAAACATGTGGGCGGTCCGACCTTTATATAACCATGTAACTGTTGGGCTGGAGGTCACAAGCTTGTCGGGGCATGCTGTGGCCGCTGTAAAGGGCCGCAGCACATGCCGACTCCCTGCAGCACCTCCTGCATGTCCATTCCCCATGTGCCATGCACCATGTTGTGCATGGTACACAGAGGTGAGTGGGGGCGCATTTGCACTTTTCAGTGGCCCTCAACAGACTTGTTTGGGGCCCCCATATCCTTTTCTGACAACCTTTTCATGGACATTAAAAGACTGCCGGAAAGGGATATTGCAATCCCGACTGCGGTGCCTGCTTCTGCACCGCTGCCATTGTAGGAAGGACTCTACTCCGACCGTCTCCCTGTCTGGATCTATAATCCTGGCAGAGTTGGCGGTCTTGCGTCCGACAAATTAGGGTCCGACTGACAGCATTGTAATGCGGTGGTTGGTCCAAAGGGATGTTGGCAGTTGGACCGATACCGACGGCCTGTCGGTGATCTGACTACCCGACTTCCTAATCAGGCCCATAGTTCTCTTACTGAAGAGGATAATCTATGGTCTTACCTGGATGAGAATTACAGAATTATTTACGTTCAGACTTCCACTTGCCCTCACTTCCCCACCCATCTAGCTTTCCATTCACATCCTTTCTCTCTTTAAGTTGTGTTCAAATTTTTTTTCCTGCAAACCACTGCCTCTAATTGCTACCTTTCACTGGAGCTTCTTCCCATAAAAAATTAACTTGAGCACTCCTCAAGCAGCCCTGGTGCCATTTTCCGAGCTCCAGGCCAAATGAAAAAGTTGCTATTTGGTTGTCTTCTCTGACCTAACAACGAGGCAGATTGGAGCAATCTGGCACCATCTAGTGGCCGTCTGCGGTGGCACCATAAGACAATTGCCAGCAGTATTCCTACAATAAATAAATAGCACCAACCTAGAGTATATGCATGCAGTGGTAACGACATGGGTTGATGGTAAACCCCCACCACTGATATGACTTGAATTAATTAGCACCCTTTATCTCCTCTGTATTCCTCAGCAATCGCACGCAGGTGCCAGGTATCTGCAATCCGAGTTTCAGAGCATTAGCAGTACACCGCCACAAGGTCGCGCTGTACTAGTGATGAGGCCTGAAGAAATCCTTCTTATTTACGCAAATTACTAGCTGCTAAGAGTTTTCTTTAAACAAATTAAATGCCTGTGCTTTGTAATGGAAATACTTTTCTACTGAGCTAAAAATAATTCTGTGGAAATAAAACGTGTTTTTAACGCAATACAAACATTCCAAAAGCCTTACTGGAGAGTAACATAAAATTTAAACTTTCTCTCTGTAATGGATGAATATTTAATTTATTTTATTAATTTCTCCAGTGCAAGCACGTACCAGGAAGCCTAGCTTTCAGGCGCCAAGCCCCTCAACAGTGCAACACAAAGCGTAAAATACAGCAAATAAAACTGCTTTGCAATAGAAAAATACCACATTTACAGTTCATTTTAGACCGAAAGAACAATTGCTCGAGATGGATCAATTGGTTTGTATTTTTAAACCACGACTGGACGTGAATGAAATTAAAAAATTTAGCTCAAAGTTTCCAGACGGACAGTAAGTGCACCATGAACACAGTGCTGCCGCCGCCTACAGATGGAAGGGTGTCCAAAGTACGACCAGCAGTCAGAGAGTGCGTGAAGACAGATTGATAAACAACAAGCAGTCCCCCCCCCAACCTGTGCCCTAGCGACCGAGGACAGAGAGTGGCTACCGTCATTACAAAACAAGCTGTCTCCGCATGCACATCTCCTGTCCACACAGGCACAGCGAGCAGGAGACGGGGAGGGACAGGAGATGTGCACGCGTACACATGACCCGTACGCGTGCACATCTCCTGTCCGTACGCGTGCACATCGCCTGTCCCCCTTTTCAAGAAAAACCCACAACTATAGATCTCGGCAAGTTGAGCAACGCATGTGCTGCTTCACTAGGCGAGACCTAAAAAGGTCCATACAAACCAACATTCTTCGTAAGAAATCATTTTAACTGCTCCCTGCCCTCAAGCAGATTAATGGATAGGGCATCTAAGACCTTGCTACGATGCCGATAACCATAAATGGCAAAAAATGGGAATCCATGACCCAGTAGCACAGGGAGAGTACTTGGACTCATGGCTCGCTGACATGGAAACTGCCCTCAATTTAGCAAAGCACAAGAAAGCACTGTACAGAGGCATAGAAAATGATGGAGACCGGAACAGGGAATGCCACCCTGCAAAGGATAGATACAAGTCAAGATCACCTCTGAGGGAATAATCAGCTTTAAGCCACTACCTGGGACCTTATTATGAAAAACATGTTAGATCTGGCACCATTGGTGTTGGTCTCCCCTGTATTTTTGCCGTTGCCTCCTGTGTTTTTGCTCTGTGTTGGACTTTGTTTTTGCTCGTCTAGATGCTTTGGGCACTTTGCCACTGCTGTTCAGGGCCAAAGAGCAAGTGCCCCCTTGTAAATTATTGTTATGGGTTAGTGATTCCATGATTGACATACTTGATTTACTGGTCAGTCCCTAGTACAGTGCACTGTGTGTGACCAGGGCCTGTAAATCAAATGCTACTAGTGGGCCTGCAGCACTGATTGAACCACCCCATAAGCAGCCTTCAAATGTGACTCAGGTCTGCCACTGCAGTATGTGTGTGCAGTCTAGTACTGCTATGTCGACTTGGCAAGTGCACCCACTTGCCATGCCCTATCCTTCCATTTTCTTACATGTTATGCACCCCTAAGGTAGGCCCAAGGTACCCCAGTGGGCAGGGTGCAGTGTATGTGAAAGGTATGACCTCCCCTGGAGTGTGTGGCATGTCCTGATAGTGAAATACTGCCAAATTTGTTTTTCACTATTGTAACGCTACCCTTTCCCATAGGATAGAATGGGGAGTTTGCCTATAACATCTTATAAACATAAATACCCCAGGGAACAAGGTAGGAAAACAAAGTTTAGTATGTCTGAACTCAAAATGTTAAAATACATCTTTTAGTGAGGGTGATTTTTACATTCTTTGTTTGAAAATACCACTTTTAGAAAGTAGGCATTTTCTGGCTTAGGCATCCAGTGTGCCTCTGCTAAGATGTGTATTGACTGTCTGGGTTTGGAGGGACAGGGGCTGGGGATGTGCAGTGGCCCCAAAGAGTCTGGATGAGTCGGGCTGGGCAGAATAGACCTAGGCTGCATTTAGAGTAGGGGGAGGAGATTTCCTTTCACCTGAATGGGCCTGGTCTGCCTTCCACAATGCTGTCTCCACCTCCTGCCAGGAAGCTGCACCAGAGAGAACAGAACTGGTTTGACTGAGCACAGAGCTTCTCTGCCATCCGAGAACAAAGGATTTTGCTGTATAAATATTGGGGTCCAAAACTTTAGATCACTTTTGGACTTCAAGAGGAACATCTGCCAAGGAGAAGAGCTGGAGAAACTGGAGGAGGAGCACTGCACCTTTGCTGGGTGCTGTCTGGGGTTGGCCTGCAGTGGCTGTTGTTGCCAAGGAGAGGAACTGTGCATGCATCCTGCTTGAGAAAGTATCTCCAAGGGCTTTAAGTAGAGTTTGCCCCCTGTTCAAGAGGTCTCAGGAACTGCAAAGACCTCAGCATCCTGCGCATCACCTCTCGTTCTGATGGTTCCAGTTGCCGCAGAAGAAGAGAGCAGCCGACTCCGTCACCGAGTCCGTCGCAGACTCCGTGTCCTGAAGGCACCGCAGAGAGCACCACCTCGCTTCGCAACGGAACCCTGGTCTCACCTACTTTGTCAACAAGCAGCTGCTTGCACTGCATCCTGTGGGAACCGCACTCCGCACCGCTACACGCTGCACAGAAGTCACCGACTCCGTTGCTGCCAGACTCAAACATCAACCGGCTCCGTCATCGCACCATGACCTGCCAGCCCGCATCGAGCACTGTCTCAACCTGCAACGCAAGCCTTGGTCTCATCAACTCAGTCAACGAGCTACTGCCTGCCCCGAGCCGTGAGGACACCGCACACTGCAACGCTTCCATCTCACATTGCACCTGTGACGGTTGCCCCTTACCGGTTTGTACCATCGTGTCTGCCGCAACGAGCAAAGGTACTGTTTTCGAGTCTGTCTTCGCTTTAGTTGACCCCGCACCGACGCGGTCAGCTGGAATTGTTAGACTCTGTTGTTCTCAGCATCAAGATAGCCTTGGATGGAGCTACCGACTCGGAAGAACACTGTTTTTCATGTTATTCCTGCAAGTTAGAGGTTATTTTGCACAGTAACTATGTTTAAAGTATTGTATGTTGGATTGGTGTCGTTTTTGGTCTTGTTGGTTTAGATAAAGTTTTGCTTATTTTTTTAACTAGTGTGGTGTCCCCTAGTAGTGTTTTCACTGTGTTACTGTATGCATCCACAAATGCTTTACACACTGCCTCTGAGATAAGCCGGTCTGCTCGTGTCAAGCTACCAAGGGAGTGAGCTGGTGTTATTTTAGGAGTGTATCCCCCTTAACCTGACTAGGAACAAGGGTCCTGACTTGGACAAAGGTACCTACCTCTGCAAATAGAGACCCCATTTCTAACAAAACCACAAAGAAGGAACCAGCCAGCTCACTATACGGACTTCACAACCTTAGTGCAAAATAAGTGTGCACACATGGATGTCAACATCTACTAGTCATCCAAATAAAGTTCTTTATGTAATTTCTCTGTGAGATACAGAAAACACAACTGCTTTAAAACCCCGGTTCACATCAAGGCCCTGCTAAACTCGTATCACAGTTACATTTAAGATAAATATCTAATGTCAGACTGACCCCCACAAACAAATGCAGATCTAAGGATAGGGCAACTTTGCTTCACCTCCTCTTCATAATGACCAAAACACTACATTTACATCTGAGGTGTTATACAGTTCACCCCAAAAATGGTGTATCCTCTGGGCTGGCATTGAGTAACGGCTGCATACAAATCCAAAGAGTTGGGCATTTGGTTGTTAAATGTGAACGGTGTGTCTCATTATATTAAGAAGAAAGCAAAACTCTCCCATATCACAACCAAGAAATCTGACAGCCATTTTGCAAGAGACTCACCTCTCAAAGGAATATGAAAAACTATGAAGATACTGGGTTGGAACGGCGAGTCCCTCTACAGGATAGGAGTCTCATGATAGAGGCCCAAAGATACATACCTCGAAGTATAGGAAAAACGGAGCAGCTGTTCTACACAAGAGACTTGCTGTACGAGTGCAAAAAACATATAAAGATCATGCGAGCCCCTATGCCAGTGGTTCCCAAACTGTGCGCCGTGGCTCCCTGGGGAGCCGTCAAACCTAGCCAGGGGAGCCGCGCACCAAGCACATTAATGCATTTAATGTTGAAGGGGTTGTTGACTTCAGATAAACTAATTAGACTTGAACGCATAATGTCGATGATTTGTAAGTAACATGACTAAAGCTGTAAATGTAGTGCTTAATTGATGGCATGTTGAGGGAGATGACCTCTATATTTCACTGGGTCTCCACATTCCAACACTAACAAAGTAAGTGGAAGATGCCGGATTTATTTTGTTAAACTTGATAATACTTTCGTTTTTTTCCAAATGCATTTTACACCAATGCAAGTTATCAGTAAAGTACAGTTGTCCTGTCTTTTGAACACACTAAGTATTAAGCATCAGCCTTTGTACTTGAATCATAGGTACTTCCAGTACACATTTCTTTCAGTACACACACATTTCCAGATGGGCCTGCTCTCTCCTTGAGCACAGGGAAGTAAAACGCCATATTCGGCATAATGCCAGCATTTGGAAGCAAGAAAGAGGGAAGTTTAAAAAGAAATCAGAGGAATTGTTTTTACTTGCATTGATTTGGAGGCAATTTTAGGGAGGAGACAGCAAAAATAATGCTGTATGTGCTTTAAAAAATCATGAGTCACCCTGCTGAGACAGGTATGATGGCATGTATGACATGGGTAGAAATGGAAGTGCATGCAGATATTTTTCAAGCGCAGAAACACTTTGGCAATGGGGCCTACATGCATGGGCCCCATTGCCATTGCATGGGCAAAGAAGTGTAACTAGGAATATTTTATTAGAGGCGCTACCCTGCGTATATGATTATAAAACTTCCATCAGCTTCATCCCAATTATTTTCAGGGAGAAAAATGCATGTACTCCCGAGACCGGGCTTACATCCACCCCACCCTCCAAAAAAAGTAACAATGGGGAGCCACCGGCAATGTTCAATGGGTCAAGGGAGCCGCGGGTCCAAAAAGTTTGGGAACCACAGCCCTATGCATTGGCTAAACTAATTGCAGAAGATAAATGTTTCAGAGTGGGCTCTAGCTATACTCTCAACGGCACAAAATGAGACTTCTTCACTCTGGACAGGCTATATTCAGAATTTAGTCAGTCAACAACTACAGGAGGAGGAGAGTAGAACAAAGTGTTGGAGCCAATTACTGACAAATCAGGCAGCACCCAATCGCCAGAGAGAACAATTATAGAGGCTTGCTTAAAGATCACATTAAAAATCATACATTACTTGACCCCTGATGTCTATTCTTCCATTGCAAAAGAATATATGTTTTTCTCCATAGAATATCGCTTGGAATCATCACTTTTTTCCCCTATTGAATGGAGCAGCCTTACCAAAGATATTCACGGGGGGCACAGGCAGGGGAGGAGATACATATATATATTCTCTCTCAATCAATTGCCTAACATGCGTATCTCGGCGCCGCATTGAACACAGACCACAGTTGATGCTTCGAAGATTTATTGCTGTTGCAAAATCGTCGCTATGCATTTCAGCCACAGCCACAACCTTGATCACACTAACGAAGAAGCGCCAATGTTGGAGATTTTAGTGTTTAACGTAGGCACAAACAAAGAAAATACTTTTTCTTTTCTTTAGTATCAATGTATACAAAAATAAAACAAAACTACTATGAAAAGTGACACCCCGGAAAATACATAATATTTTTGTCAATAATATTCAAATAATTATTGTTGGTTTCTTTAGCCCTACCAGTGGAAACTTCATATTGAAATAACATCTATCCATCATTCTTTTTCTGTAATGAAATCAATGAATGTGTGCTGCCTTATGGAACTAATTTCAACGCAGGAAAATGAGCGATTAAAGCACCCCTGTGTTGCTAATTCTATTCCTGAACATTGTATTCAGAACACATCATTACTTTCTTACTGCATGGTATTGCTCTTACTGCTGATGGAGCTTAACAAGTCAACAAGACCGCCTAGATAATGTTAGACAAATGTTCAGATCTCAACTACAAAAAGTTATGTAGAGCTTCTTCGATATTTAACCCATTTGGGAATTTGGAATCAAGATTTAAAATGTACATACTCCCAAGTCTCAGTAAAGGTTTCACCAGGTCACCCCCTCTGTTGTTGTATGGTATTGTGTTTATGACGATAAAGGTCAACTGTGGGGCACCGCTTTGATGAATTTCAGCACAGTGCCTGGCCACCAGGTAGGTTTATCCTTGTTCTTAATAGCTCACATGTGTTGCAATATACGTGTGTGAACCTGCAACACAATGCTGCCCACATTTCTTAAGTTACAACTGCACGTTAAAACATATACAGCAAACTCACTTTTGCAATTGTAGTGGCTTTTGATAGAGGTAGGTATGTGAGAAAAAGGAGAAAGATATTCTTCAGTATTGATACCTATTGTGCATGCTCTGCATTTTGAACACTTGTAGAAACCGTTGGTTCCTGTAAGCCAGCTAGCTGTTCTTCCTGTTTCTGGACTGGTACTCACCAAAATATCCCTCATTGAAAAGGCTCTGCGGTAGGTTAAGGGCTTTTCAAGGCCCAATGTCCCTGTAGCAAAATCCAAACAAATTATGTGCCAGTTCTTCAGGACTAACATAGCTAGTTGTTTGTTTTGATTGCCGTATGTGGTTATTAACCTAACTGTGCCATCTGTCTCGGTTTGTTTGCATTGGCTGAATAAAACGCGTGCCTTCGTAAGAATACTAACCTTTTCCACTGCAGTTGATATCATTTGTGTGCCATATCCTCTTTGTGTGAATCTGTCAATCAGTTCATTCTGACTAGATATTATATGTTGAGGTAAACGGCAATGTCTTTTGCCGCACATGATATATATAGAAAAAAAACAAAGGTTACAGGGATGTTATATTTAGGCTCAGATTTACTCATAAAACCATAGAAATTCAGCAGCTATAGTTACGTGAGCCAACTATAACTTACACCCCCACAATGCACTGCTTTTGACCTCCCATATTACATCACTCATGACCTGGTCAGTGACATCACTGATGACATCACCAATAGAATCTCAAATGACATCATTGATGACATCATCCCATGAGTTAAAGTGTTTCGTAAACGTTTGAGACTTAAATATATATACTAACCTACAGCATGAGTGAAATTACTATTCTTTCTGCACTAGTAATTAGTCATTCTATTTCTAACATCTCATCTGACTAGCTGTGTGACTATCAGTGTGTGAGTGGATATCTGAGTGGGTGTGTGAGTGGCTGTATGGATGTGACAGTGGGTATGTGAATAGCTGTAATGGTGTGTGAGCGGCTGTATTGGAGAGTGAATGGGTGTGTGAGTGGCTGTATGGGTGTGTGAGTGGCTGTATGGGTGTGTGAGTGGCTGTATGGGTGTGTGAGTGGCTGTATGGGTGTGTGAGTGGCTGTATGGGTGTGTGAGTGGCTGTATGGGTGTGTTAGTGGCTGTATGGGTGTGTTAGTGGCTGTATGGGTGTGTTAGTGGCTGTATGGGTGTGTTAGTGGCTGTATGGGTGTGTTAGTGGCTGTGGGAGTGGGTGCATGAGTGGCTGTTTAGATGACTTAATGGCTGTATGGTTGAGGGACTGGGTGTGTGAGTGGTTGTATGGATGTGTGAATGGGTATGTTAGTGGTTCTGTCGGTGTGTGAGTGGTTGTAGGGGTGAGTGAGTGGCTGTAGGGGTGAGTGGGTGGCTGTAGGGGTGAGTGGGTGGCTGTAGGGGTGAGTGGGTGGCTGTAGGGGTGAGTGGGTGGCTGTAGGGGTGAGTGGGTGGCTGTAGGGGTGAGTGGGTGGCTGTAGGGGTGAGTGGGTGGCTGTAGGGGTGAGTGGGTGGCTGTAGGGGTGAGTGGGTGGCTGTAGGGGTGAGTGGGTGGCTGTAGGGGTGAGTGGGTGGCTGTAGGGGTGAGTGGGTGGCTGTAGGGGTGAGTGGGTGGCTGTAGGGGTGAGTGGGTGGCTGTAGGGGTGAGTGGGTGGCTGTAGGGGTGAGTGGGTGGCTGTAGGGGTGAGTGGGTGGCTGTAGGGGTGAGTGGGTGGCTGTAGGGGTGAGTGGGTGGCTGTAGGGGTGAGTGGGTGGCTGTAGCTATATGGGTGAGTAGCTGATTGGTGAGTGGCAGAGCAAGTGGCTGTATGAATGAGGGTGTGCATGTGTGCGAGTGTGTGTCTAAGTGTGCATGAGTGTGTGTGTTAGTGTCTGGATATGTGAGTGGCTGTATTGGTGAGTAAGTGGGTGCATGAGTGGCTGTACGAGTGTGTTGGTGGATGTGTGAGTGAATGGATGTGAATGGCTCTATGGATGAGTCATTGGTTGTGTAAGTACTGGTATTGGTCTGTGAATCGGTATGTGAGGGGGTGTGTGGGAATTGGAGTGGGTGTGTGAGAGGTTCTATGGGGATAGGAGTGGGTGTGTGAGAATTTCTGTGGATTATGTCATCAGTGAAGTCATTTGAGATGTCATCAGTGTTGTCCCTGACCTGGTCATGATTGATGTAATATTTGAGGCCATAAGCAGTGCATTACAGGGGTGGGGGGGTAATTTATAATTAGCTCCCGTAACTATAACTGCAGAATTTCCATGGTTTTGTACGGGTGTAATCTGAGCCTAACTATAACATCCCTGTAACCTTGTAACTTGTAAAGTGCAGGAGAGTTTCAGTGGATCTGTGAGTAGTTGTGACAGTGTCTGAGTGGGCCTGTCATTGGGTGCGCGAGTGTATGAGTGGGTGCGCGAGTGTATGAGTGGGTGCGCGATTGTGTATGAGTGGGTGCGCGAGTGGGTGCGAGAGTGTATGAGTGGGTGCGCGAGTAGGTGTCTGAGTGGGTCTGCAAGCAAATCCATGAGTGTATGCATCAGTCTATAAGTGAGTGCATCAGTGTCTGAGTGGGTATGTGAATCTCTGCCTAGGTCTAGGAGTGGGTACCTGAGTCTGAGTGGGTACGAGAGGGGGTGCAAGAATTTCTGGGTCTGTGAGTGGGTGCATGAGAGTCCAAGTGGGTCTGTGAGCAGGTGTGTGAGTCTCCGAATGGGTCTGTGAGTGACAGCTTGAGCCTCCGAATGGGTCTGTGAGTGACAGCATAAGTTTCTGAGGGGGGGGTCTGTGAGCGGGTGCAGGGGTCTGTGAGTGGGTGCATGAGTCTGTGAGTGGGTGCATAAGCCTGAGTGGGTCTGTGAGTGAGTGGGACTGAGTGGGTGGGTCTGTGAGTGGGTGTCAATGTCAATTTTACCTTTACAAACAAACAAAGCAGATAAAAATATACAACATACTAAGTTAAAAACCATGGGCTAGGCACAAACATGGCTGAATTCAACAGAGGGGATTCAGCTGAACCAGGTTTTAAAAAATAGATAAAAGAGTGAAAAGTGCAAGTAACCATAACAAACCTTTGAACATTAGTTTAGAAATATTGTGCAAAATACCCAAAGCATCAGCCTATTGTGATGAGACAGATCTGAGTCAGTACTGAACAGAAACAGGTAGCAAACTTATCTTGTTCACAGACTGACCCGATACAGGCCAAGCGGTGCCTTTTTCGGGAAACTACTACTGCAAAAGTGGTGATAAGCAATGACATATTGTAAAAGCACTAAGCTGTGCCCAGTCCCAGAGAGTGGAGCAGCAGATCTGGTGACAAGGAAAGCATGGCTTCAGGATTACCACTGCAGCCTGACTGTTGCACTGTGACCAGTTAAAATACCCCTTTTTGACATGTAACAGTCTCCCTTTTACACATTAGCAAGTCACCCCTATCACAAGATGCATGGTTTTTAAAAGTGGAAAACGGGGCATACTAAGGATAACATGTACCTACAATGAAAAGCTATTTTCATTGTGACAAGCCTAGCTGTCACATGTAGAAATATGAGTGCAGATTAAAATAGTAATATTACTAACTGAGGTACGGGACTGGTTAGAAAAATTATTAAATCATTTTTTAAATATTTTTAAAAGTCTAATTCGATGTTGAAGGCAGATTTTAATAAATATTAAGGAAAAATTAGTTTTCGAAAGTTACCCTGTATCTGCCTGAACGTTTAGGAGGTTAACTTGCATTAGCTCTTCAGATACTCCCTGTCAGTGCTCAGCTATGAATGAGATGTGAAATTCCTCCCTGGAGCGCACTGTAGGCTGACCTGACTCCTCTGAGCTCAATAGAATATGCAGTGTGGGGGCTGTGCGCCTCTTAACACCCCAGTGTCAAATCCTGCATGAGGCATCGGTCTGAAGTGCATGTACAAGTTTTGCACCCTTCAAACGGAGCGAACAATACGTCAGAAAAATTCTAGTGTATCAGCAGTCTTGTTGCTGAAAGACCCTGCTTTTATCCTACCAGACTTCTGTCTCTGGGTTGGTTTTAGGTACAATGCTTGCTTCAAGCTGGACTTCAGTGTTAGATGTGGGAGGGCAAAGGATTACCATGGTACACTCCCCTCTCACAACCTTAGCCTCAGAGGTCATGATAGTGTGGCCGAAG
This sequence comes from Triturus cristatus, assembly GCF_964204655.1. NCBI lineage: Eukaryota > Metazoa > Chordata > Amphibia > Caudata > Salamandridae > Triturus > Triturus cristatus. The sequence goes on from NC_140593.1 coordinate 229,674,757, forward strand.
ACCTTCACCATATTGGATTTGCTCTGACACACTGCATTGTCAGACTGTTTGCAGTAAAGCAAACATGAACTACTACAAATGTAGGTAGGTCAGGGCTTGGGAACCTTTACTCCATTAATCAGAGAGGAACTATGAGTGTCTCATGGTGTCACCCACCGACATGGTGAACCCTACAAAGCTGGGCGAACACCCACAACACTGCTGGACTTGCAAAAGGATACCAGGTGGACTGAACTTGCTGCACTTGGCATCTCTGATCTATTAGAAGGACCTAAGGTGGTTAGGCCCTCTTCTACTTGAAATCCAAGGACAATAAGAGCTTCAAGGATCCTAAGGCTGATCCCTGGGTGGCACCAGGAATGCAAAAAAGCTGAGGAGGACAGTTCTGTGAAGAATCCAAGCCGGCCAGTGTCAACTGGACCTGGACTAGATGTTGTGCTCCCCATGAGATCCTGGAGCTTTGGAAGACCCCAGGTGTTTGTTTGGGCATCAAATGCAGTTTGCGAACTTTTTCAGAATTTTTGCTATTTGCTACAGATCTTCAAGAGAACCAACCACGTTGGCTGCATTTCAGGATTTATCACATGCAGAGTAGAGTTTTTCGTCACTATAATGATAAAGTCCCACTTCAGATTGGGACTTGGAAACTTTTGTTAACTTCACTACTTCCAGGTGATAGAGAGGCCACTCTACTTGGTGTATCCGTCCCAAGTTCCATTACGGTTGCATCAAATCGCACCATGCTCCCAGACAACTTCACCATTGACTAGCATTAGTGCTATGTTCACTTAAACCTTAAAAAATTCATATCACTGGTTCCCCTTATTGGATTTCTGTTTTTGTGTAATTTTGTTTATTATTATTTTTTATAATGAATGTAGGATTTTTATTGTTTTGTGTTTTTATTCTTCTGGTACTTCTAAATGCTTCACACATATTCATCAAGTGAGGCATAACTGCTTCTTGCCATAGCTAAGGGGTTGAACTCCAGTTTAAATTATTTACACTTTTGACTGGACCTAACAGAATAGTGACTTTATTACTTGTCATGGACCCCAAACCACCCTAACTAGTAAACCACTTTTCCACACACTGGAAATGCAGAATCAAAACGAGTGGTGGGTATATAGCATACTCCGTTGTTTTTCACAAATTTAAATGCCAATAATAGCATACCCTCTATTTTTTAATACTTTTCGTTATTGATTTTCAACATAGTTAACAAATCGGGCAACACCTCAGTACACAATGTATTAGGTCAGTACATATACCAATAACAAACAGAAAATGCACATTCCTCTCATCGCTGGCCTTTCATTTTCCATTGGAGGCAACCAACAATAGTAAGGAGTACAAGAGACGTTGTGCCTATGGCAAGGTAAACAAATGCCGGTACAATACAGCTAGCCATATCACTTTTCCAGAACTATAAATAGATCTAGTGTTTACAACATTTCTGTATGTACAGTTGTAATAGTTCTAGTATAGCCTTCGCTTTCCTCTAGTCTTGCCAGATGCATCGGTTTCCATCCCTCCTACGTTTTGGAAACCGCATATTTTCCCAAAAGATATTACACATTGAAAAGCATGTAACTTTCGGTTTCCTGTTACAGATTTTTAAATATTTTTTTGTAAAATAAATGCGAATATGTTGCATACCGTTTTCTGCTCCCAAACGCATTGCTCTAGATATGACTGGTTTTTAACGCGGTATATAACCTGGCCTCTCTGCCTTGTCCCAAAAAAATAAAATAAAAAACATTTACCTCTAATCCCTTACCAACCCCGATCACCTTCCCTGCCTTCCCGCCCCCTTCGCAGCAGTGCTTTCTGCGTTCATTCGCAGCAGACAAGCAGAGCTGCACTGAGCGGCTCTCCGGAAGCCCTGTCAGCCTGGCATGGAAGGTCCTTATGACATCACCAAAGTAGGTAACCAGTTTTGTTATCAACTGCTGCTATATCATAGCACGGAGTTATGACATTTACAAACCGAAATAAATGATAGAGGCTCTGAGAGCCATACAAAACAATTTTATTACACTCGCCTGTGAGAGACATACAAAACAATTGTATTACAGTCGACCCTAACTGGTTAATGGTTATCTGCAAATATATACAGTTCTGGAAATAGATGGATCATTAACAATCAATTTTCAATGAAGAAGTTCTTGTGCAGCTAATTAAATTGTTTTTACCAATAAACGGTACATCCTTTTAAAAAGTTCTCCTAAAAAGAACTAATATAATGTATTTCCGAGCAAGAGTTTCCATGCACACTGAATAAATGGATTCGTTGAAAATTGTGTCCGACTAATTACCTTAATGTCATTTTGTCATGGGCTAATCACAGTTTGTTACACAACCTGGTTGTAAAAGTCACAGAGGCCATGTTCGCAATAAGAACACCGATTAGGAAACAGAAGGTGATCTGTCTAGAGCAGCAGAAGAACTGAACGTTCTGACTTTGGAGAACAAAAAGTAAATAACCAAACCCTACTTTAAAACATGAAATAAGAATCTAAGCGATAGTTGGTCCAATAAGCAGCTTGCCACTTCCCTCACCTCAACTTCCAAGGCCTATTCAATTTGTTCTTAGTCCTCCACCTAAATATAACCTCACACTGTTGAAGTAAAATGATTATAGTAAGCATGGGTATGGATAAAGAAGCTGTGAGAATTGGTCACCTTGGAGGTGTTGCGTGCATCTGGCATATAATGTTGATGCATTGGAAATCAAAAATATTAACATTTTGATGCAGATAAAGTGACAATTATTTTAGGAATGTGGGAGCCGAACCCTACTAATCATCTGCACCCCAATATTCTGATCACCCAAATTTTACCCAATTAATCTGGCTCCAGATTATTCAATAGATCTAGCGGTTAGAGACTACACTCCTCATGAAAAATTATAAATTACAAAACGTTTAACAAATACAGCACAGAGAAAATGCATGAAAATGCAATAAATGCTCAATTACAGAATCATAAAACGTAGCCCTAATTAGTCAAATCTAGACGAACCCCAAGAGTCAAACTCATAAGAGTACTGACAGCATCCCCATATGGAAAACCCCAAGACAAATGGACAAGGTATCAGGGGGAAATTGAAAAGTCTCCCAGCAGCAGCTGAATAAAATGGACCCTGTAAAATATGAACAAAATGAGTCCCTAGGGAAAACAGAATGAGCCCTCAGGAAATCAGGATGAGCCCACTAATACTAAAGCTCAGAGTTTTATACACAAATCACAAATTCTATAAATAGATTCTGCAAATTCAGCATTGTATGATCATGGTCTGGGTCAAATTAGCAACTCCGAAACAACAAACTGAATATTTTAAAACAACAATTATTTAACACTAACCCATTTCCAACCGTGAGAGAAATCTTCTACCTACTCTTCTCAGCAACTGCACACCGGAGACATTCAGCACAAAATGAAACCTTTCAACAATAACTCAGAATTAACACCAAATCCAGTAGAAGTCCTTGAATATGATCCTTTAGCTACAAGACAGGAGCTTCATTCACAATTAGGGCTCCCTGTTTAATGGAATTTATTTTTTCAGCATTTCCGTCTGTATTTATCAATATTTATTTCTGGGCTATGTTATTGGTATTTATCCATATTTATTTTGTGTTTTGAGAATAAATGGAGTCGTAAAATGGTATATTTCCACATTTATTCAACTAATAAAGATGCAGTCATACTTTGCTATCTGTTGAATTTTAGCAAATTCAGCAGCCAAATATAGCGAATCATTACACCCACAGGTCAAAATCAGCATTATGATAAACATATGTTAACATATGCATGTATTTAGTGAAAACTAAACCGGTTTTCAACGACCCATGCTGTCTATCTGCTCAGCTGTTTTCCTGGAAAGCACGAAAGACAGCATGGAGAGTCACCCACAAGAAGCATAATTTTCTGTATTTTTACACCTTTAAAAATAAATACAGACAGAAAACACATTGTTGTAAAAATCAGTAAAAACTGAAAAATGGGAGTCTTATTCACAATATACACTTCCTAACACAATAGTCCATTTTGAAACCTAGACGTCATTGACATGATGATCCACTGAAACAAGAGGAGAGATGGTTTGTAGCGGGACACTGATTGGGAGGGAGAATAAGCAGGGGCAAGATGAGCGGACAGACACCTAAAACCACATCCATGTTAAAGCAAAAGGCTTTTCATTTGAAAATGTGACATAACTACTCCATTGTGTTAATTACGTTTCTAGATGACGCATTAAACTCGTTTCAAGTGCAACATCATTAATGAATTCGTTACGACTATGCTTAATTAAATCTCATAAAATTTCAGAAGTCATTTTCTCTCGACATGGCACATTTAAAAAAGTCACGGCGCGACAGCAAAAAAAAAAAAAAAAAAAGTCAGTTGTATCTTCTCCTATTATTTGCTGGTTGCTGGGCAATCTTGCACCCAGCTGCAGTAGAGCCCTGGGGGTGTTTGCTTCAAATCGCATAACCCTGTCCAAGAGCATGTCTACACCATGAGGGTCAGGAGACGCCTCTTGCTTCTTGAGCTATGAAGATGTAAAGAGCATAGAGAAAAAAGTTCAGTGAAAGAACAATTCATATTTAGGTGCTCTTTCCATTAAAAGCAGCAAACATAATGTGGTCTCCATGTCTTCTGGTTTCACACTAACTTAAGTATTGTCTTTTCAGTTTTTTTACCTTTGGTAACACCTTATCTGGTAGAGACTCTTTAGCTGCAGATTCCTTACCTTAGAATATCCCCTGTGGTCGGACTAGATCTGGAAGATTTTCAAGCAGTACCCCTGCATGCCTAGGTGGCATCATTCGGTTCTGGGTTGGTGTCATCTGCGTCAAAAGTGATGTACAGGGTACCTATTAGGCACCACCTTGGCACGCAGAAGTAAGTTACTTTTGAGACTTTCCACGGCAGGAGCACAGAGACATGATCAGCACTGACCACTGGTGTGACAAACTAAGGCCCTTACAAATGTGTCCCTTACATCGCAAACAGTTCACAGAGCGGGGAGAATCTACGGCTAGATAGTCGTTAACGCCTTATCCGGTAGAGACTCTAAGTAACTTGTTTATGTAATAGAGACTTCTAGCCGCAGATCTTACCTTAGAATACATACTCAAGCATTACCTACCTGGAGGTGGGACTGGGAAGCTAATTAAATCAGAAAGTCCTACAGGACCGAATGGGCGCAGTGCCAGTCACGATGGACATGACTGTTCAGGTAGTAGTGCTCGGTGAACTTGTGCAGTGAGGCCCGCATTGCTGTCTGACATATGTCCAGGAGTGGGACGTTGCGTGCGAATGCAGTGGACCCAACCTTGGCAATGGTGGAGTGAGCTCAGAAGTCTCCAAGGGGGTTGCAGCTTGGCCAATGCGTAGCAGAACTAAATGCATAGAACAATTCTCGCGAGATAGTACTTTTCTGCACTACCTTCCCATTTTTGGTTCTTACATGGTCCACAAAGTTGATCGTTCACACAGAATTCTTATGTACGGTTGAGGTAGAAAGACAACACTCTTTTTGTGCACAGATGGTGCAGATTCTTCTCCTCTTTGAAGGGATGAGGCAGAGCAAAGAAGATAGGAAGGGTGATGTTCTGGCCTACATGGAAGGGAGTCACAAACTTTGGCAGAAAGGAGGCATGTGTCTGGAGAACCAGCTTGTCTAGGTAGAAGATAGAATAAGGAGGGTGCGCTGAGAGTGCCTGCAATTTGGTGACCCTCCTGGCCAATGTTATGGCCACTAAAAAGACAATTTTTATGGTCAAGAGCCTAAGATGGCATTTGTTTAGAGGCTCGAATGGTGCACACATGAGAAAAGTGAGGACCAGGTTGAGGTCCCAATTAGGCATGTTGAATGGGGTGGGGGAAACATACGCCGCAGGCCTTTAAGGAGGCTAGCCACAACAGGTGACAAAGAGATATGGTAGTTCCGGCAAACACCGAAATGCCGATATGGCAGAGATAACCTTTAGCTTTGCCCAGAGCAGAGCCCTGCTGGGCCAAACACAATACAAACAACAGAGCTTAGATAAAGATGCAGAAATAGGGTCAACATTGTGGGAAGTACACCATTTACACCATTTCACAAACTTGACCCAACAGTAGCCATATGCAGACTTGCTAAAGGGAGGCCTCGCTGTCAAAATAGCATTACAGACTTTGGGAGGCAGGTCGAAAGCAGTCAACTGTCGCTGCTCAATCTCCACGTATGAAGGTGGAGGGTGCACAGGTGTGGGTGCAGAACCCTCCCCTGTTGCTGCAACAGAAGACTGGTCATGCTCAGCAGCTCAGGAAACCACACTCTCCGTACCCAATCCAGAGCCAAAAGAATGACTTGGGCCCGGTCGTTCTTGATCTTCTTGAGTACTCTGGGTGGGAGTGGTATTGGAGGGAAGGTGTACATGAGGCCGGAGCTCCACTCGAGATGAAAATTTCGTCTGAGCAAGAGTCGCCTTGGAAACTCTAGTGCACAAAACTGCTGACATTGCTCGTTATCTCCAGGGGCAAAGAGATCTAACCAAGGCTCTCCCCACTGCTGAAAGATTTTGCACCACCTCCGGATTGAGACGCTAGCCATCTTCGGCTGAGTTTGTCTGCTCTAGCATTCAGAGAACGCTCCAGGTGTTGAACCACCAGGGAAATGCTCTGATGTTCCAGCCATGTCCGGACACGAAGGGCCTTTTGACAAAGAGTGCACAACCTCACCCCTCCCTGTTTGTTTGTTGCAATACCACATGGCGGTGGTGTTGTCCATGAACACATGCACCAGTCTTACTTGGATCGAAGGAAAAAATGCTTTCGATACCAAGTGAATCGTTCAGAGCTCCAACAGGTTGATGTTGAGCTGAGACTCTGCCGGAGACCAGAGTCCTCTTAACTTCACCTCTTCCAGATGGTCACCTCAGCCTAGGAGTGACGCGTCGGTCACTTCAGTCAGTTCTAGTTGGGGGAAGGGAATAGGGTCTGCCACTGACCAAATTGCTGTTAGCCACCACTGCAGATCTTTTGCAAATCCCTCTGAGATCTGGACCATGTTCCCCCGATATGCCAACAGGGACTTAAAGTCCCACTGCAGGGCCAGCATATGCCAATGGGCATGAGTAACCAGCAGGATGCAGGAGGCAATGAGGCCCAACAGCCTCAGAGTCGGTCTCACTGAAATCCAGGATCGAGGCTGAAATATTGGAATCATAGCCAGAATATCCTGGGGAGGGTAGGCCCAAAACTGCACTGTGTCCAAAGAGGCTCCGATGAAGGTGAGCATCAAAAAGAGTCAGGTGCGATTTTGATAGTTAACCCCAAAGGTTCGCTGTAGTCTTAAGGTGAAAGGCTACTGCCTGGGTCAGGCCTGCCTTCAACAGCCAATTGTCAAAATAGGGGAAGGCACAAACCCAGACCTCTGCAATAGAGCTGCATCCACCAACATCACTTGATAAACACCAGAGGGCCTAAAAGCAGCACAGCAAACTGAAAGAGCTCCTAGTCAACCGTGAACCTCAGGTAACCTCTGTGGGCAGGCAGGACGGGGATGTGTAAATATACATCCTGCTACCGCTACCATCCAGTCTCCCGGATCTAGGGCAGACAGAACTTGTGCGAGTGTGAGCATTCTGAATGTCTCCTTTTTCAATAAGATTTTGAGAAGGCGCAGATCTAGGATAGGACGTAATCCACCATCCTCCTTTGGCACCAGAAAGTAGCAGGAATAACAAACCCAACATATTTCTGATGCAAGAACTCTCTCTCTATGGGTCCCTAGGCCAAGAGAGCCTGCACTTTTTGACGGAACAAGGAGAGATGATCCTCCGTCAGCCGATTGTCAGTGGGTGGCAGGAGTGGCAGGATAGTCACAAAGGGGAGGGAGTAGCCCCTCTGGGCAGTCTGGAGGACTCAGCGGTCTGATGTCACTGACCGCCAGTGGGCTAGGTGATGGCGTATTCTGTCTCACACTGGGTGCCCATGATGGTCAGAGGGCAAACTAATGAGGCTTGGAGGCTGCGCAGCCATGGGGTGGGAGACTGGCTCGACCACTGGTCTATTGTCCCATGTTCTCTAACAGAACCGCACCCTCTGCTACCAAAAGGCTGAGAAGCCTTTTGGACATGGTGGCTGGGAAAGAATGGTCATGGCTGGAGACCCTTTCCGTTGCCACGGAAGGGGTGGAAGGCGGATTGGGGTTGACGAGGGGCCATAGACAAGCCCAAGAATCTAGCCGTAGCTCTGCTGTCCTTAATGCGCTCCAGTGCTAAATCCACAGTTTCTGTAAAAAGGCAAGAGTCATAGAAGGGCATTTCAATGAGGGAAGCCTGGACATCCCCTGAAAAAACAGCCATTCTCAGACAGCGTGGTGCCACAAGAGCACTGACTAAATCTATCTGCGAAGCAAGTGGGTCGTGTCGAGCCCACACCTTATGGTGAACTTCGCTGCATCATCGCCCTTCAGCAATAGCCTGGGTGAGTATGGTTGGGGCCTCCTCCAAGACCACAGTCAGCACTCACGCAAGACTCTCTTATCGTATGGAAATAATGGCCCAAAAGGCATGCGGTGTTCACCAACCACAGAGCTAGGCTGGTGGAAGAGAACGTTCTCTTGCCAACGTTATCCACCCTCTTGGATTCCCTATCTGGTGGAGTGGTAGGGAATGTGCCAGGATTAATCCTGGATGTGCAGGCTTGTGTCCTCCAGGGTGTGGTGCCAGGTAAGGAAACTGGGGTCCCCAGGAATGAGGCGATGGCAGGCAATCGTCCTATGAACAGGAGCCCCTGTGCAGGGCTTGGCCCAGACCCAGAGTACAAAGTCTGCAAGGGCTTCACTGGAGGGGAGATGGGGTTCAGAAGAGGAGACTCCCAGCTGAAGCACCTCAGTCAAGCAGTTAGTCTTGACTGCCACTGCAGGCAACTGAAGGTCCAAGAACTCAGCCACACTACACACCACCATTGCAAAAGCGGCTCTTTACTCTGTAGCCACAGTAGGAGGAGAGACCAGGTCAGTGTCAGGTGAGGTGTCTAACCCACTAACCTTCGTCAGTTCCTGTTCTTCATCTGGAAGCTGGTAACCTTAGGGGTCCATAGAACCCTCCCATTCATCTCCCTCTCTAAGCCTATCGCACAAATATGGCACAGGCTCTGCGGGGGCGGAAGCATGAAATTGGTTGGCGCCCATCCGACTCCATGTCGGAGTCGGGAACAACGATAGGGATGGTGCCACCTAAGGGGGTTGGTGGTGCAGGGAGAGTTGGCACTGAGGCGGGCGTCAAGGAATGTCTCGGTCTCACCAGCAACTCCGCTCTGGATCCAGCAAGGGGTCCATGGGGCCCGACTGACGCGGAGTGCGAACCCGCCTGCATGGGTCCAGTAGGGGCTCTTCCTGAGTTTGTCGGGCCCAAAGGTGCTCCAAAGGAGTCGGGCCACCCAAATATGAGGTGCACGGGCACAAAGACCTCCTTCAGCTGGGCGGGGGTCGCTCCAGGAAAATCGGGGAAGTCAGAATAGACCCGGGAGTTCAGGCTCTACCGACTTGAGGGGCATGGAGTGCAGATGCTCCCGCCTCTTGTCAGAAGATTTCAAAGTCAATGTCGACGACCTCTTCAACTTCTTCTGCTTGTGGGACTTACTCGACAACTTGGAGTGCAAGGACAACAGTCAGGAAGGGCTCCTCAATGTAGGAGAGTAGGGTCTGCTTTCTATGTTCACCCCCACTTTTTGCTTTTGCTTTACTGGTTTTCGACTTAGATGTGGCTGTGGGCCTGCTAACCAGACCCACAGCCCTGCTGTTCTCTCTCTAAATTGATACTATGTACTTTAGGTGCATAACCCATTTGGATAGGATCACCTTATTGGCCCCTGTACAGTGTACCCTAGGTACCCAGGGCATAGGTGTACCCTAGGCCTACCAGGGGCTGCAGCATGTATTGTGCCACCCCTGGCCTGGCCTTCCATTATGACACAACTGGCTGATCACTCAGCTGGGGCAAGGTTGTGTAATCACTCCTTGCTTAGGTGTAGTATTCCTATACCTAACTTACATATAGACACATGTGTACCTATCAGCCACTCCTATGGCAGGCCTTAACAATCCTGGAGGCAGAGTGTTTGGTAACATGTGAGATGGTGCTCTAGCATGAGCTGAGCCTGTCTGCAGCTTTCGGAACCATGTCCTTATAGCTGTTCTATGATATAGCCTACCATATACTCTTAAAGTGCCTTACAATCTTAAACGGTTATGGTAACTATGGTTTGGCTTTATCAAAACATGTCGTGTAAGGTTTTTAACACTTTGGAATAATACCCCCATCCCATTTCTGGGGATGAGGATATTATCCCTCCCTTCTAGAGGGAGAAGACATGTTGTAACCTACTTACCCGGTTAAAGTTAACCAGAGCCCCAGCATCACAAAATGGATGCTGCTGCCACAGACACGAGTCTGACCTCCTGCTGCTGGGAGTGATCCCGGCAAGGGAGGCTTGGACAATAGGTTTCCTGCCTTGGGAGGTGCGAGTACCACCCCAGACAGGCCTTAGTGTATTGGTGCAGGGAGGGATGAAAAGAATGAGACATGCCTGGGGCACACAAGGTGTCCCGTGCATAGTCCAGTTCAAACCGGTGCTGGGGCACTCCAGCCTCAGTCCTGGCGCGAAACTGGACAAAGGGAAGGGGGTGTAACCACCCCCCTCCCAGGTCCCACCCATAAGGCGTGACCTAGCAGGTAACCCAACCCCCCAGATAAGTATAAAAGAGTGGTAGCTGGGCCCCAGGAGATTAGATTATCCTGAACCTGCAACTTGAACAGAAACTCTGGACCTTCGACATTCGACGAAAGAAGAAGACTGAAGAATCTCCCTTGTGGCCAAGGAGTGGCTACCCTGTGCAAACAGGCACCATCAAGAGACTACCCTTTGCTTTGCTGAAGTTCTACGAGGGACCGACTGCAGAGCCCGACCAGAGCCTTGACTTCCAGACTTCTCCGACCCTGATCCACATCCACAGCCGAGCTGAGATCCGTGGAGGCGACGAGAGACGTGGGACCGGCTACCTGGGAAAAGTGGCTAGTATCTTCCAGCGCAGCTTCTGAGGCACCCTCGAAGTTGTGCACCGGGGATTGAGAAGCCCCAACCCCAAGCACCATCTGCACCGAAGATCAGCCCCCCACACTCCACGAGTCCTGCGTGGGGCCCTTCTGCATTTTCCTGCTTGCCGCGTCTGTCCCGTTGCTTGCCCGTTGGCTAGTGGCCTTTGTGACGACGCATCCAGAAATCTTCACCGCTGGTTTGGCTCCTCCAGACTGGCTCCCGCTTCCTTGCAAAAGAGAAGCACCCCAGACCTTCCTGGTCTGCACCAGAAGCAAGTCCTCCGTTCTTCGTGGGTTCCGCTTGCCAAGGCTTGGTGAGTCCTAGTCCAACTTCGACGCCGCCGACAGCAAGAGCCTTCGTGGGACAGCTCGCCTCCTGGTCCTGGTCATCCTCGACGTTCCCTGGTCCTCGTGGCTGCAGCGAAAAGCTTCACCTTCACCTGCAATCTTCACGACATCGCCTGGTTCCTTCCTGGTTCCACGTGGTCACTGGCTAGTGACCTTGACTCTGTCCCTTCTGCTTGCAGGTCTCCTCTCTTCTTGATCCCAGCCTTGGGATCCACCGGACACTCTTCACTGACTGCCTGTCAGCAACTTTCCTTCAGGCATCCATAGAAGTCCACGACGAAACCCGACGCAAGTTCACACCTATGCACCCGCAGCCTGTGGGCTAGGTAACTTGGGTACTTCGGTGCTCACCAGGGTAGTGACTATCCTAGGGTCTAGTTTCCGAGTCTCGACTCTCTAGCTGCTTTAGAAGTGTCCTTAAACTGTTAATTGCTAACAACTACTATTTCTATTGACTTTTACGCATTACGCGCAAGTGTTTCCACTCTGCACCTGAATCCCGTGGGCCTCCCACTTCCTAACTGTTGCTAGTGTAGTGTAGCCCCAGCGATTCCCTAGGCCTAGGCCTATCCTATTTCTGTGACAGTGGTCCTTATACCACTTACTTAGTATATGGTTTGCGTGGCCCCTAGGGCCTAACTGTATTACTTACCTGTGTGACTTAATGTATGCTTAAATAAGACTGTGTTGTACTTGCCTCTAATCTCATAAAGAGTGCTGAGGGTTTGACTAGAATAAATACACTTTATTTTATATATATATCTGTTGTGGTGTCCTTTCATTTGGTATTCAAGGGATTATATATGGTATCACAGCTGGCTTCACATGCCATTCAGAGTTTAGCCTAAGACTGCTCTTGTCCATGCTATCACTAGGATAGCTGGTCTATAAGGTTGACTTTACAACCAATCACCATAAGGGTATTTGGACTAATATAAGGTGTACACTAGAACTAGTGACATCATACATCAGGCCAACTTCTCACACTCAAACTGACCTTCTGCACAATTAGGACCTTCAGCGTCGCGGAGTCCACTGATGTCAGGCGGCAAGGAGCTTGAGGGAGCGCTCATTTAGAGCCTTGAGATGCATGGCATGGCAGTCCTTGCACGTCTTGGAGTCGTAGTCCTGCTCCAAGCACCACAAACGCACCAAGCAGGGGGGGGGGGGGGGGGGCTATTTTCACTGATATTTGCTCACGACAGGCCCTACACGGTTTGAAACCAGTCGGATTCTTGGGTGATATGACCTCATACGAGGAGAAAATTCTCTAAAATTACAAAACATAAAAAAAGCTAGTCAAAAAGTGACTATGGGGTAGATCAAACCAGATCAGGACTTTCTGGCGCAGAAAGGAAAGGACTAACGCACACGTCACTTCCGGCACGGACACCGCCGACCCGAAATACGCCACCTACTAGTGCGCAGGGGTACTGCTCGAAATGTTTCCGGATCTAGTCTGATACCTGGGGATTTTTTAAGGAAAGGAATCTGGGGTAGAAGTCTTGATCGCAGGATTAGTATTTTTGAGGGCAAAACGAGAGGTATTTTTGTTGTTAAAAAACAATCACACACAGTCAATAGATAAAAGCCTAATTAAGCATCAATCGTCCACCAGGAATAAGCCTTGTTGCCCCTCCGCACTAATGGCACCAGACAGTAATGTGCATTAACGACCCCCTGGCAGGATTATGAATAGTATCTTTCAGTAAGGCACCTCAATTACCACTGTCTCTAATAAGCATACATGTCCACAGCCTTTTAGTAGCTTAATGACCTGAGCCATGAATGTCCACAGGCAAGTACCTACATTATGCAATGGACAGCCAGAATCTATTAAAAAAGCCCCCAACCACAACTGTTAAGGATGGGCCACTACTGTGTCAGCGATGGGCAAAATGTTACATTGAATGCATAGTATATGTCAAATACAGTGCACTACCTGGAAAGATAGCTAGAATGTTTGGAAGAATGGCCACCATATGTGAAGGATGGGTCTTTATTACAACAGGTAAAGCCAGAATGCAAATTCTATATCAAGAATAGCTTTATTATACCAGCGATAGCTGAAGGTCTCTAAGAATGCACAGTCTGTATTACAGGTGGGCCTGTCCTATTCCAACATTATCCAGAAAGTGGCCAAAGGTATCAATTGTGTGCCTGTTTTATGTTGGGGATAGCTAGAATGTGGTCAAGAATACTCATCATATGTGAAGGCAATACATCTTAAATAGCCAGAATGTCATCAAGAATATGTCAAGAATGATCTTGAATTGAACGACATCAAGTATTTTCAACTTATGATCCACATGTCAAGGACAGTTTTCCATTATCGGAAGTATAACCAGAAAGACCTCCCTGAAATGCTATTTGTATGACAAGATGAGCTTCTCTTTTGCCTGAACTAGCCGGAATGGCATGCAGAAGAGCCTTTTCCACCTCCCTTTGTTGAAAGGTGGGTTGGGGGGGTGTTTGTGTTTTTAAACTCACCCAATCTTGCTGAAGGAGCATGCAGGGATGTTCTTGACCACCAAAGCAGGGTGGGGTACAGTACAGTATGCTTTTTAGTATACCGAGTTCCCCAGTTATATCCAAAGGCAGGAGAGGGGAATTATCAGTGTCCCATACCACCACCCAACCTGCTCAAGAAGTTTAGGGCAGTTCAAAGCTACCCCCCTTTGCAGTGTTTGCATTTGCAAATATTGCAGCAGTGCGCCCGTCTCCTCTATCAGACATCCATCACCTTCAAAACACGGAGGCTGAAGGAGGACCACTACAGGTTAACAGCTGCTCTCATTTAAGTTTTATTTCACTAACATAGTACCAGGGCAGCTGACAGAGGCTGCAAATATTAACAGATCAGGGCGAATGGCAGCTGCTCTGGTCGTCCTTACCCCGCTGCATTTTACAATGCAAGGAGGACCGGGGCAGCAGGTAGATGTTCCGATGGCCTATTCTAAATTGCAAACTTCGCATCAGGGCATCTGCCTCCTGCCTTGAGCTTCTGTTTCCACCGATAAACAAGCAATGGAAATGCAACCGATTTTGCATTTGCTTAATTTAGAGCTAATTGCTTTGTAAATGGCGTTGTAAATGACGTCTAGTTACCTTTTCAGGTGTGTTGGTCCAATTAGATCAATTAAATTGAACCAGGACTACAATACCCAGAATTAATTAGGACGTTAAACAAAGCTTCAGGAGTGAGACATGGAGACAGTTGGTCAATGTACACTTTAAAGTCCTTTTAGTAAGCCTTCTTGCTCACTAATTATTGTCAAGATAATGCCACCTTGCTATGTTTCCCAGATCCAAGCCTTATGGGCATCGAAGCCTCAGCGTGACCATAATTCTGAACTTACCAAATGTCACGCCTTTCTGCTGTATTTCCATCAAACGCATCTAAATCTCATTCAGGTCTTTCCTCCCAAGAAAAACCCATTTAATTCTGATCCCTACTCCTAATCCACCAAAAGTATAACTCGACTTACGTTTTCAATAGTGAACTCCAGCGATACGTGTCGTGAGAACACAAAGCAAGATTACAACGTCTCGCCCTGCCACTCTCCGGTGCCTCAGCCCAGCACTTGCTACTTAAAACCGATGCGGCGCCGGCTCTTCGGCCACAGCTTAAACGATTCAGGGGGACGATAGGGACGTGGGGGTGTTCTGGAAGCAATGCAGTGCAATATTAGGCATGCGTGCAGTCCAGGAATAAACGTAGAAACCAGGCCTCTGGGGGCAATTAACAGGATAAAGAGAGGGCAGAATCAAGGCCAGTCCCTAAAGAAGATAAACAAGCATTGGCATAGCCAATAGGTCTCGCCTTTGGGACCTTATAAGTGTTTAACCATGCAACAGTTGCATAACTAAACACTTATAAGGTCCCAAAACCGAGACCTATTGGCTATGCCAATGCTTGTTTTTAACTGCTGCAATCTATTGAAGCCTCACGGAGAACATCAAAGCCGCAAAAGGGATCTCGATCAAACATCAAAGCGGCGAAAGTGAAAGTAATCGCGGTAAAGTGCGGCACTCGCGCGCGCACATGCACTGTAGGTCTAGGCTGGCCTGGTAGTACTTTTTGGAGCCCTCACAAAATGTCTCGCCAGACCAGCCCATGCTCTGGGTCAGGTGAGACCTAATAAAAAACGTATTCCAACACGACCAGAACACAACCCCCGTTGAGGTCGGCATCTCTCTTCCTCCCGATAGTGCCAAGTATCGCCCCCACGAAAAAAAGTGTGGCACACAAAAACACTTCAGACCGCTGCATACCCACAATGCCGCGCGATCACTTCCAAGCAGAAGGATTAAGTTTGCTCGGTGCCGCGAACAGTAACAATGCAGCAAGCCCCGTCTCTGCAGCTTCCACGGCCCGACCCCCAATAACTATAGAACACGTCCCTGAAGCGAAAAGCGTTGTTTGTAAAGGGACTTTCGCTTGCAAGCAGCATCGGAGGCATGGGAAATAGGGCTGATGGTATCCATTAAGCAGGGGCCCGCAGGGACAGATCTGCGAGGACCTACATGCCGGGTAACGGTGAAAATGGAAGTGTCTCGCAGGCCACTAATAGTGAAAGAAGCCAGCACTACCATTGAAAGGGAGATGAGCTCTTTAACAAAGAGGGAGGAGACAACAGGTACGGGAAAGGAGCAAGACACTTTAGCGAAAGGGCGTAGGAGACAGCAAGGCTCATGAACTACTGGGGAGCGAAGACCCCGGAGGAACTGGAAAAGTGTAACAGCAACAGTGTAAATAAAAATAAATAAATCAGTAAACATGCTCAGCCAAACCGGACTAATTAAATAAATAATCAAGCACGGCCGAGGCAGACCGCGCAGTAAATAAAAGCACCCTGCTTTAGTGATGAGAAACGCTCCCTTTTGCCCCGCGTGGAAAAATAAATAAATAAACAAGCGCGGCCGATATCCAGTCCGGGTGGGCAAGCTGGAAAGGAGACAGGGAGGGAACCAAAAAGCCTCACTCCAAATCAAAAGCACGCGTTTAACAAAGTGTGACGCGGCCAATGAAAAGCAGAGGCGGAGCCTCCACCCCACTTCCGAAAGCAACCCGACGACAACAGATCTCGCAGAGCAGGCAGCGCATGCGCTGCAACACTAGTCGAGACCTAAAAACGAGGCTGAAGAAGGTCCGGGACAGGTGACAAAATCACAGGGTCATATTCGTAATGGCAATAAGGATGCAGGAGTAGCAGTTACCTATTACAGTCTTCCTCCACTTTCACACGTGATGATGGAGAACCGGGAATGGCCTCCGTCCACCAGGCACCCTATTTGCAACAGCACACAGGACACCAAAGCAGCTGCCAGAAGGTGCACCAGATTATTTTTTTTTTCTGCAGACCTGCCCATTTCTGTTCTCCCTGCTTTGACTTGTGATAGTGATCATGTTTACAATTAAATACAAGGACACACAAATTGACTGTCATATGAAAATGTTTCCAAGGAATTCTCAACAAGTTCTGTAACTCTGATCATTGCAAATCAATGGGAAACTTAAGACGTTTTTTGTTTTCAACATTTTCCAAATGTTTGGAAACTAACGGAAACAATTAGAAGCTGCACATATTCAATAGCCATACACATATTCCATAACAATGCTCAACAACTAACCAAACCAACCCGAGTGTGCCAAATGGAGCCAAGGACTACAATGTTGCATTACCTTAACTGGTGACTTGTCTATCGTTTTACATCACAATAACACCATGTCAACCTTAAACTTTAGATATTGCAGATAATTTGTTTGATTGAAAAGCTAACAGCTTTTACTAAAGATCAAGAGGTTAGTTTTGTGAGTATTTTATTTCAGTTTCTTTCTGTTCAAATTAAGTCACATTTTTAATACGACTGAGTCACAATGTTATTTTTCAGCGTTTTCATTGTGTTTATGAGAATGGCTGAAAAGTAAGCAATTATTTTAAATTAGGTGCTAGAGTTCATGTGGCACATGTATGTGGTACAAGTCTGAAAGCCCAGACGCTGGCGGAGTGTTTTGTTTAGTGCTTGTGAGCATCTGATAGTGTTTGTGTGGCGCATCACTTGTGATGCCAGATGTAATGTGTAGATGTTGTAGTTGAGCATTCACATAACGTGTGGCTGCAGACATACGAACCGCAATGACATGGGCTGGGTGTTGGTGCAGGTGTAGAAAAGCAGGTAAGCGTGTATGTGGCATGCCAAGTGTCTCCACATAAGTCTGCAAAGCATCATTAGTCATACAGTGGCTAATGCTGTGAGTTTGGAACAATCACATTCTGTGTAGCACTGGCTCATAGAATCTGCAAGGAATGGGCTTGGGCTTGGGCTTGGGCCCCATTGTGCTCCTTGCAAGTGTATAACATCTGGTTTGTGTCCCTCGGTATGTCGATAGGACCTGATGTGTGATAAAGTGGCTAACGTATGCCTCTGAGCACCATATTGCTGGCAATACCAATTTGAAGCAACAGCATGACATGGGCTTTGCCTACATCGTGTATCACATCTACTTTGTGACGCCATGTTGGCCATGCATTGCTTTATATAAACGTTATGTTTGAAAACATCAGATTCCATGTAGTGTCAATTTGCAGTATTCTTGGATTGAATGCTTGGTTTGGCTCATTCTAGCTCCATGTAGGTGTATAGCACATCATTTTTGTCTTCGTGAACCTGTATTGCCTAGTATGTCCAAGTTTTCATATCAGTGGGGAGTGGGTTCTGCCCAAATCGATCATTGGCAAAGCCAATAGGTCTAGTCTTTGTGGCCTATTGGCTTTGCCAATGGTTTTTGGTCAAGCTACACAGGAGCTAAAGGTAAAAAAAAAAACACAACAAATAAAATCTTTGATGTAGCCGCCAGGACATTTGCATTTTGCTGACACATGCCTACAAAATGGCGCTGGCACTTTTCTCTTTTAGATCAGAGTTGGATCTACAACTAAAAAATAATAAAACGTGCAAAAGTGTTTTGTTTTTTTACGCGGCAGGGCAGGAGGACCAACATGAGGGCGAATGGGGGGTGAATGGTGAAGGAACACACGGACGAGTGGGTATTGTCTAAGCGAATCTGGAAGAAATGTGACAGCAACAGGGGGTGAGGGGTCAGCAAAGGAGTTAAATGACTGTTAGGATAGACGCTAGGGTGGGGCAGAAGGTCTTGTAGAAGGCCAACAAGTAACCATCTGGGCCCTGGGACATTGCCAATTTCAGCCGGGACATGGCTGATATGACGTTCTCTTTACGTATCTCACCTTCTAGAGATTCGGCCTGGTCTGGTGAGAGAGGAGTTGTGTACGTAGATTGCAGCTACCGGGTGTTGTCCGCGGGGTCTAGGTGTTGGCCCGAGTACAGGTGTATGTAGAATTACTTAAAGGTGTTTGCTATGGCTTTGTCCCCTGTCACCAGCTCCCCCCTCCAGTGCGTGAATTGAGGACACCCCCAGGTCGCTGCCGTGAGCGCAGCCGTTTATTTGCTAAAAGTCTGCCACATTTATCTCTGCCGACATAGAAGGAATGGCGGAGGGCAGCATATTCTGCCCGAGCACATATCGATGCCCGCCAGTTGGGAGCAAGGGGCTGACAGCTGACGCCAGACCGTCGGGGCACCCATGCGTTGGTGGATACGTTCTAGATCTTGAATTTGTTTGGTAAGGGCCTCCAGTTTCTCTTTGTGGACTACATTATCGGCGGCTGAGATCGCAATGAGTTTGCCCCAGACTACTGTTTTGAGTGCTGCCAATAATGTGGCGGTGGAAATGTCGGGTGTCATTGTGTGCAAAGTAATCGGGGATAGTTGGTTGGATTTGTGCTACCACACCCGAGCGTTGCAGGGTAGTATCTAAGTGCCACTGGCAGGTGGGGAACTCCAACAAGTATTACTGCAGCATGATCTGAAAGCGCCGCTGTGAGGATTTCTGGGCGCTGTAGTGAGTGCATGTATAGCCTTCATACCCGGGAAATAATCCAACCAAGCATACATCTTATGTGCATTAGAGAAAAAGGATTATTCACGTGTGTGGGGATAGGAGGCCCTCCATAGGTCTCTGTGTCCCATGTCCCTTAGCCATACGTGCCCTCCGTCCGATAATGCCCCCCCCCCCCACCCTCACCCACAAGACAGCGACTGTCACGCTGGCAGAGACGTTGAGTATGACAAAGAACGAGGCAACCAAATGTCGCAGAGATAGCCAAGGGGCAGCAGGCATCGTTAGAGGTGATTCCTGCGATGCTGGCTAAGACAGAAGACACTTTAGAGGGCTGGACCTTCAACAGATCCATGTATAACAGAAGGGCTGGGTGGTGGGCGGGAGATATGGGGAATGTTGGCCACATGTTGGACTCCTTATGGTCAAACTCGCTGACTTGTAAGAGTGTGGGACTGAAAGTAAGTTGTTCCAATTCTCAAGTTAACCTTTTTTTCCAGTTTTCCCTGTTTTGTCATTGGGGTCCACACTCGCTTATACACCTGATGCAGCAACACATACACAGGGCAATCATGGAGACTTCCACTGCAACCAGCGGATCCCTTAGACTCAGCGGCCCGTTAAACCCCTTAGCCCACTCCACACTAGACAGCCCCAATACTGACCACACCACTTAGAGTTTTCGCCATTATCATATTTGGAAAATTCAAGAGAAGATATCCGTCTCCTTCAGGAGACCCACCTGTTCTCCAAAGATTGCCATCACCTTAGGTCCCGTGCCTCCATGAAGGGAGAGGACATCTTCAGCTATGTCAGGGACCTCTTCCGGCACATGCTAGGCGTGTCCTCGGACTCCGAGATAAAGATTGACTGGGCACACCGTGCAGAACTTACTCAGTCGAACACAGCACCCCCAGCAGACATTCTAGCATGTGTGCACGATTTCCAAGTGAAGGAGGAAATCTTGCGCAAATCCCGGGAAATGCACCCTATTGCATTTAGAGACCAGACCCTGACCCTCTATCAAGACTTAGCTACACTCACACCGCAGAAGCGGAGGGAGTTGTGACCTGTCACCACGCGCTTGCGAAACCAAGAGATATCCTACTCATGGAGACATCCATTCTGCCTCATATTCTGCTGGCAAGGGAAACTATCAACTAAGATCCCTAACAGAGGCTTGCCAAGTGCTGCGGCCTGCACCACCAGCCGTGTCATGTGTCAGCTCGGGCCTCTGGTGTTCAAACTCCAGTGCTCTCAACAGCAGCAGCGGGGAAGTGGCCACCACACACCAGCGGGCGCCAGCCTGCCGTAGAGGGAGAGCCAGCCCAGCCCCCTGTACAATCACCCCTAGCAGCCGACACTGTTCCTGGCCTCGATCCTCACTTCGCCCTCCTGGTCTCAGTCTGGCGTCTTCCGGCCACCAGCCCACGGCAGGCCTATCCTGGGCAGCGGTCGCAAACCTTACCACAAGCTCCACCAGAACCACAGACCTCACTCAGGGGCCCATCCATCTTTCAGCGTTCCAAGGGTCCCCGTCCGCCGACTCGTGGCAGGCCGCCGCGCCACCCAGATTCAGACAGCCGATTTCTGCAGCGCACACTACGGGCCCTGCCGGGATCACCAGCCTCACCTCCAAATCTGTCTGCAGCCAGGAGATCCACGCGGTGCTCCTCGTGCTGCAACCGGAGCTCCCCGCCATGTATTCCCGGGGCCTCCGACGTCCTGGCAGGAGCAGTATACAGATGCTGCCTTCTCTCGCTGGACAGGTCAGTGCTATAGTGTTGGGCCGGCGGCGGGCAGGAGAGACTAGGAAAAGCATCTTACCCTGCTGCAATCTTGGCCACGCCCCTCTGCAGTAACTTTAGAAGTGCTGTTAGTGAATAACAATGGACTTACTTTTTCCTAGGTGCATGTCCCTTCCTAAAACCCTCCATATACCCCTCCTTACTCCTCCATAACCCTCTTCCATTCAGTAGTAAGTGTGCTCCTTTTTGCAGCTACTCCCCCTGGTCCCTTTCACATTTACTACTAATAGCAAACATACATGCTTAAAAATTGGCCCACAGAAATGTTAGGAGAGGTGGAGGTGGAGATTAACACTTGTAGGTTTGTGATTTGCATTGTGTAGTACTTTAGTAGTACTGATAATCAAACTGCATTAATATATAAATGGTTCAGAATCAGCACCCAACATTGTATAAATCAAGTGATTTTACACTGATCAAGAGTTCAACAAAGGCGCTTTAAAGAGGGCAACACAAATTACATGTTTCTTAATATAAAGCATCAGTCAAACATGTTCAATTTATGATCATTTATTTCTAATTTTTTCATCATCTTCATAATCAGTTAAGAACTGTAGCCAACGCATTTCGTTCTCTCTGACGTCTTCAGGGCTCTCAATAAGATTCTTCTCAGTTTGGCTAGACTTTATAGTTCTTTTAATTTTTCTGTCTACGATCATATGCTTCACTAATTATTTTATCCTCTCAGTAGGAGATGCGTCCAGTCATACAGCCATGCTTTAGATGGATATAAGAGATGTCATCATGTATAATATTAAAAAAACACGTTCCACTCCAATTGGTGGCCTCCTATGTTTCAAGGACAAGATTCCCCGTTTCTCCGCGCATAGGGTTCCGCGATGTGATCTAGCGAAAACTACAAAATGCAGTTTGCGAATAGGCACCACAGTGTTTGCAGTATGAGGGTAAAGACCAAGTTTAATATTTTCAGTTTACAGCAAAGAAAGAGAAACATACCAAAAGAAACTTCTCCTTTGCCCGTTTTGTCAAATAACTGGAAGGCCACCATGAACAGAGCATCGGGAGCACACAAGACTGATTCGAATGCAAGAAATTCTTGGAAGGAGATTAGTCTGAAAACAGAAAGAAAAAAAATATGTAACATTTTCACTGAAAGCCACATCCTAAATAATGCAATAGAATAAGCAGAATTAAATAGTAAAAACGAACATTTGCATTATGGTTGCCTTAAAAAATACACTATGAATGCAGTTGCCAAAAGAGACTTCCTGTATGTGTTTTGAATGGAGTTTTCCAAACATGGCCATTGCTATGAGTAGCCTAGCACAGTATTCTGATAGGAACATCATTCTCGCCCATTCCGAGTTTCCCGTTGTCTCCAGGCCTGGAATTATAAGGTCTGCAAACTCCAGACCTGGTAATTCCGGGCCCGGAGAGTCACGAACTATTTAACAGAGCTGCGGGGTCGCAGGCAGCTGCTGTGCCCAGACACTGTCCCTTCTCTGACTCTGCATGGGAGGTGGGGGCAGCAATTTATTCCTCCACACCTGGTCAGACCTCCACTCTACCCCTAGACCACCTTCAGAAAAGGTCTTTCAAAAGACTCTGGACATTTTCGACATTTTAAAAGCAGACTGTAAAAGTCTGCAGATTTGTACTCGCTACTTTCCCGGATTGGAGAAAACATGCAGATGTGGACCCTGTACTCCCAGGTCCACTTAGTACTCTCCATTCCAAGGGAAATAAACTGTAAACCTTGAATGTATGTGCCAGGATACTGGCCATAAAATACTGGGCATAGTCGTATCTTATAGCTATGAGGTATTTGGTCATTTCAAGAAGCGAACTCATAAAGAGAGCCCAAATCTACCAAATCAGGGCTATCATATATTGGTTCATGAGTGCAGGAACCATGTTAAAGCCCTGCCGGATTTTCAGACTATTCATTGACCAAGTAAACATTAAAACTTTTATTAACCTTATAAATATTTATGACAAGTCTGAAATACTGCCAAGGCTAAATCCCTCTTGGAGCAAAAGTGGGCTACCCTGGACTAAAGGTATACCTGGTAGGAAAGGACACTTTAGGTATTTTTTGGCCAAGGGATATCCATAAATTAGCAAGAGGCAGTTTGAGTCACATCACAAAGTGCACCATACTATTCTACTAGGCGTAATGATATTTAATTCTGCAATTTTTGTGACAGCTGCCGAGAGGACTGGAGAGAGTTGCAGCTGTCTGCAAATGCTTCCTGATGGCCCAGTACATTCCAGGATAGTGCAAAATCATTTTGCTCAAGAAAAGCAGTGTGTGCAGATGTATCTTCATTTTGAATTTCAGTCAAACAATTCAGGAAGAGCAAGTTGCTGTTTGAAGTTTATAAAACTCAACTCCAACTAGACTGATGTTTTCCTTTGGTCTACCTTCTCCCACCATACTACCTATCTCTCTCCCTCAACTCATCATCAGCTTTCATGCTCTGTTAAGTACCCTCAACATCATGCTTGATCAATCCCTCAACAAGAAAACATTAATGAAAAAACAACAAAACATTTCACCCTCTCCAATAAATAACTCTTAATTTGTTTATTTGAAGTCCAAACTATCATATTCAAATGGGACCAGTGCAGCGCTCTTTTATAAGGAATGCCTGACTAACCCCACACATTAGCCATCCTTCACTCTTTAGATCCCGCTTTGTTGAACTGATTAAATGCTACTATTTTTCAGAGACTTAAAAATATGTACGCCAATACCCAATTAAGGATTATTTGCAATTTTATTATATTAGATTCAAAGCTGTTAAACTGCATAGGTTCCTCGCGTATAAACATATCATATCGGAAGACAGACTTTACATGCAGCAAAGACAAACTCTCCATTCCAACACTGAAGAAAACGACAAACTCCTTAGTACTTTCATCTGCTGCAACAAAACTCTGGTGCACTTTCTATCTAAACATTAGTTTAGCACCAGACATCCTCGATTTCAAATATCTCCGCAAATAAACTTAGTTCAATCCTACCCTCTTTCCTCTGAATGATTCACACCCTACTACAGTTTGCTGGCCCGTCACTGGCTTTCCCATATTGGACAATGGGCCACAGAGATCATTCCTGTACATGAATGGCGCCAAGAATGAGATCCTAGCAAAGTAGTCATTGATCAAAATTCATTACTGCTCAATAGTCCACAAAGCTGTGAAATATCACCTACTCTTGACTCCCAAAAAAACTAATTTTTAGACTTCAAAGGCTTTAGAAACAAAAAGAAAGACCTTGCCTAAATGTTCATAAGTGGAACCACATACACTCACCTTTAATTCTGGCTCCCCATAAGGGCACGGGTCAAGGCTGAGGTCTTATGTACTGTCCTCAAAGCACACTGGTGCAAAACTCCTGGCACACCTACATAAACTGGCATCTCGGGATGCCCCAAAAGAGGTTAATAGCTAGGCTGCATTGGTAGCCCAAGACTGAATTCTTCACGTGTACTTTTTTGTAGGAATAAATAAGAATTATTTTCCAAACCCAGTATTAGAAGCACTTATGCCTAATTACACTTCTATTTGGTTTTAAGTCACCAAAAGACAGTACAAGGGTTCAGTTAGCCTAAAACTTCACCTAGTGGGAGGGTACAAATGTTATCTACACACTGACACAAGCTTCAACTACCACAGCTTAGTTCCCAAGACATAGGTTTAAATAGTAATGGTACAAGGGGTTCCGATGCACACACAGTAAACGATGATAACATTTATAGCACAAACATTAATGCCGACTACAATAAAACTACAACTGAAATACAAAATAAAAGCAGACAGCAAAGAATCACAACACTAATCACTGGCATTTACAATAAACTCGATCCATTAGCAGGAATGCTACCCTGAAGTTCTGAAGGTCGCTATTCAGTACTTCTCTAAATAAAAAGGCCACAGAAGAAAGGCCGTAAAGAGTTCCACAACTGTGGAGCCAACATAGAGAAAGCCTGATTGGAATAATTTATATGGAGAAGCCTGGACCTATCAGGCCACATGATCACTTTGATGCAAGGTGTTTTGAACCCTAGTGAATTACTTTTTTTGTAACAAGATAAATGGTCTGTGTTAGAACATGTGCCTCGTGGCAAATACACTGAATTTTTAATCGGGTAAGGAAGGACATAGGCCTTGAACTCACTTACTATGAGAATGGTTTGAGTTGTTTCAGTAGAAAGCTTAAACCTCATATCCGAACAAGATTCAAATGTGACCATAAACAAGCAAGAACACAGGAGCAAACAGACTGAGTGAATAGCAGGTGATAAAGTTGGTGAAAGCCCAAGTATATTATGCACAGAGAGACCAGAATGTGTCACCGGGGCAGAATAGCTCAGTTTCAATGAATTACATGGCGTAGTCCTAAATGGCAACAAGAGTGATGCGACATGCAGTACTCCATGGTATGGAAACAATCCCTCCTGGTGACAAAGATAAAGTAAAAGTTAGGCTTGGAGATTCAATGTATTATGCTCTTGATAGAGGTGGATGCAGCTGTCAAGAATTTATTCCCAAATCATGCAGTTGCTCTGTGTAGTTATAAACTAACACATGGATAGGGCAACCCTATAAAACTGTTTTTTTACACACTACATGGTTGCTAAACTAACTGACATGTTTCCAAAGTAAGTATCACCAAATCAGTTTTGAAGTTCAAAAGATGTTATTGACGAAAGAAATGCACTTGGCTTTCTGATGATGATGTGATGCTGGTTCATCAATAAGCCGTCATTCTATCAGCACTGAGGCCCATTGTATATATATATTGGGGTTAGAACGTCCTTCTGTGGGGGGAAGAGAGGAGCGGGCTCTGGATCCGTTGTGGGAACACTCGATAATTTTCTGACGAGGGCTACATCGGTCCTTAACCACGAAATAGCTATTGCTGAGCGCCGTCTCTCAACCGACCCTGTCCTTGCAAACTGATCATCCTTGGGGGGGGTCTGGCAAATGCACGTACACCTGTGAGGTCACCTGTTTCTACACCCAATCCCCAGACCCATACTGCATTGAACCCCATTGGAAATTTTGCATCTACTATTCCACTGTCCAATATGCCATTAAGCTCCAATGGCACGCTAATTACGTGTTTGGCCGAGGTACATGAGGATTCATGCCACTCGCCAGAACCCGCACTTAGGGCCTGCTCCAAAAAGGAAGAGAGGGGGTGCCCATTCGAGGGGTAAGAAGGTGGAATCCTCTAAAGTTATTAATACTAGGAAAACGCCTGTAGAGGCAATTACTACAGTTAAAGTAACAAAGGTAACATTGCCCTCCATACCCGATACGAGCACGGAAGATCCTGCTATCGTGCTCCCACAACTAGAGCAATCCTTTTGGTTAAAAATAGAAACCCTTCTAATTTCAGCACTTGACCCCCTATTGAAAAGATTGACAGTGATTGAGAATAGGCTGGAGGGTTTTGAAGGGCAGGTGTACTCAAAACTGGGAGATGTTGAGGGGAAAATAGTGAGTGGTGGCTGCAATGCGGACAGAGAAGGAAAAAGGGTTAATCATAGAGGCCCGAATAACCCAGATGGGGTTGCACTAGTAAGGGACCCAAGTGAGTCGAGGGGCGAAACAGGGAGCAGGGCTGATGAGGTGATCTTAAGCACCCAGGGCAATAGGTATATTACCCCTAGTGATCAAGAGGGCGCCCCTAATAAAGATGATAGAACCACCAGGGGTTTCCCCAATGGGAAGGACGCAAATATTCAGCCCTACCATTTAGATCTACCCCCTGAGTGTTCCCCCTATGTTGTGGTTTTAACTGGAGTTCCCGAATTGAAATTTAGCACTGTCGAATTGTATGACCAATTGAAAAACAAGACGATTCACTGGTTAAACACCAATCGACCTCTCCCCAGAGAAATACACTCTCAGATACTATCAGTTAGAAGAGTGAATTGGGTAGGATGTAGAGCTAAAAATTCCCCGGGTGATTGTATTGTTATCAATTTTCGAAACCCGAATGTAGTGGAGTACGTCTGTACAGGCCCTCACACCTTTTCAAGATCTGCTATAAAAGCCCGGGATTTGAGTTATTTCTATAACCTGCCTGACCATATGCCTAACTATGGTTGCCACAAACAGTACAGGGGAGTCCCTGGTAAGTCGATCCGGTCTACCAGGTGGACAATAGGGGAAAGTAACGACCCCTTAAAAGGAATCCAACTTGGTAATAGGTTCAGTGTTCTGGACCTGGTAGACTGACTACCTCCCACTTATCCTGATCAGGACGAAACCCCTGTAGAACAAACCAAGTTATGTGAAACAGCAGGAGGGGGACTCTACCAGCTTATTGGCCTAAGAGGGGAACTAGAGAGCGATAATGGGCCAAAGCTCCCCCTAGTTAAACTTGTGGGGGAATTAGAAAGGAATGCAGTTCCATCAATAACAGCCTTAATAGACTGTCCTGCAGTAGGGCGAGTGACAGAATTAGTTCCACTAACAACTGAAATCCTAACTGTAGCTGTGGGTGAGGGAAATGCTAGTCGGAGCATCCAATTGGTCCCAGGTGGCCCAAAACTTTCACCCTGGAATATTGCAGGCCTTGTGTCCAAACTAGATGAACCAGATTGGGGGGGATTATATTGACTTGCACAAAATCTGTTTATTCCAGGAGACATGGGCCGTAAATCCCCAATATAGGGTAGGGTTTGTGGCGTATTGTGAGGCGGCCGCAAAGGGACCAAAAGGGAGACCATCGGGGGGGATTATGCATATGGGTAGCTTCCCATTTAGGCTATCAGATCAATCGTCTGGATACATATTCTCCCGATATAACATGCATAATTTTGACACACTGCAAATTACCCCATCTAACGATTATAAAGGTCTATTCCCGCCCTGTGATCTACGGTGGGACTTCCCGTACCCTAGACCTCCTCTTTAATCTTCTGAATTCATTAGCAGGATCCACAAACTTTTTAATTGGCGGAGACTTTAACTGCCATTTTGAACCCCTCGAGGGCAATATCCAATTTATAATTGTCGAGGAAGACGACACTTGGTCGATACCGGCTCCTACCATGTATTCGACAAAGCGTTGGACTCCTCTGGCTCTCAAGTTGACTTCTCTAACCCTGACTTTTTCATTAAGGGCCTGTAATGGACGGTTTCCGGGAGATAATCCCGGCCGACCAACTTTCAAGAGGCCAGATCGGGTAACAGGGATTGATTATATCTTGATCAGCGTAGAACTCTTGCATAGTGTGCTGAATTTTGGTATTGAAATACGCAATGAGAGTGACCATGACCCCCTTGTTCTAACATTAAAATTCCAGATGGGGTGTCATGATCAAAGCCCCGAAATGTTAAACTCAAATAAATTCGTGGTGGTTAATGGAGGGAGGTGAATCAGATGGACAAAAATTATCCACTTGAGTGATGCACTGCCCAAATTGTACGCAACTATTATACCCCTACTAGATCAGGCCAGCCTTGAAGCGCAACACTTTCCTATTCCAAATAGTGCCAGCAATGCCGGGAGAATCCATCAAGAGATGGTACAGGCTATCTGTGTTTTTTTTTCTAGCAATGTTTTTATTAATAATAAACCTAAACCTCTAAGGGATAGAAAATCATTGTTTAATAAGAGTTGTAGAGAGGCAAAACAACTTTTGTTGAACTCTCTAAAAGAGGCCGATAGCAAGAATATCCGGGATGCCAGGTTTTCTTTTAAAAAAATTACAGCAAGTGCAAAGGCAGAGTGGGAAACCGAGAGATGGTCAAACATTAAGATGGCTTTGGAGCTAAAAGACAGTAGAAGTTTCTGGAATTTGGTCCATCATGGCCAAGTCGAAGGTAGGACTGTCATTGATCCCAACATCGATGAGGATACATGGCACCAGCACTTTAAGGAACTCTACTCCAGTCCCCTTAACGATGTAAGTGCGGTAAAGCTATTGCCCTGCCATTCCATTCCCAAGCTTGTCTGTGATATTCCCCTATGCACTATGAGCGAGGTTACCTCTGCCCTCGCGAAACTCCAGCCAAATAAAGCCCCTGGACTGGATAGAATTCCCGGGGATTTATATAAAAGTGAACAAGTAGTTTGGGCCCCATATTTATTAGCACTACTTAATGCAATTTTGTGTGGCCTACCTGCACCAGCAACATGGGCTGGCGCTGAGATTGTTCCAATTTTTAAAAAGGGCTCGCCGATTGAACCAACGAACTATAGCCCTATTAGCCTCATAGATGTGTCCCAAAAAATCTTCGGGAAGGTTTTGCTGGCGAGATTGCAGGATTGGATTGAAGATTCAGATGTCCTGACCCCGCTGCAAGCAGGCTTTAGAGACAAGATCTCAACAATCGACCAGTTATTTAGACTGCAGCTAATATACTGGAAACGTGTGGTCTTGGAAAAAGGGAGTCTATACCTTACCTTCGTGGACTTAAAATCTGCATTTGACCTGGTTGACCGTGACCAGCTGTGGAAGATTCTGCTGGATATGGGAGCTCCACCTTATTTATGTCTCCAATTCAAACGCCTTCACGAGGGCACATATGCCAGAGTTAGATTTGGCAAGAATGGTCAACTGACAGCCCCCTTCCCTGTTGGTAAGGGGGTGAGGCAAGGCTGCGTTCTTGCACCTACTCTTTTCTACCTCTTCCTAAACGGCCTAGTTAATGACCTCTTGGCCGCAAAGGATCTGGACTCACCCAAATTGTCGTCCGGCAAGTTTCCTGCATTAATGTTTGCGGACGATAGCCTGCTCCTCTCGAAGTCCCCGATGGGGATGCAACGACTATTAAATGAATTTAGAGAGTTCTGCAAAAAAGGAATCTTGTGGTCAATATAAACAAAACTAAATATATGGCTTTTAATTCAGCTCATATTAACTTCCCTGTTCCCAATTTTAACAATATGCCGCTAGAGCGGGTTCAGACCTTTGAACACCTGGATGTCTCCCTAAACGACAAAATGGGTTGGGGTACCCAAATTGATAGGGCGAACCTGAAACTAACCCAAGCAATAGGTGGTATACTGAAAGTTCAGAATAGTTGTACCCAAAAGATCATAAGCCCCCCGCTTGAAATATATATAGAGTGCAAGCGCGGTCGGCTTCATTATACGGGGCAGAACTCTGGGGACATTGCCCAAAGCATGCATTGACCCTAACTGAAAATAAGTTCATTAGGCAAATCATTGTGCTTCCAGTAAGTACCCCGCTAGTTCCTTTGAGAATGGAGTTGGGTATCCGCCCAGTGGCGGATCTGATTTCGAGTCGCCCATTGCTTATTACTGGCGTCAACTATGGAGCACGCCTGAGCTGAGACACTACAGGGAGGAACTCAAAGTGGTAATGCTTTTACCGGGCGCTGTTAGAGGTATACCCTGGTTGTCTTTTGTGAGGGACTCTTTGCGAGACATGGGATGCACCGGAAGAATCGTGTCCAACTACTTCCAAAAATTGTTTGGCAAGATCATTGAAAGAGTACCAGCTGAATAAATTAATTGGGGCTACCAGAGCAAATAGTCTAACCTATGCCTTTCTGGATCCGAAGTTAGATTACCAGTTTGAGCAGGTGTTAGACACAATACAGCCAGTGTTAGCCAAGAAGTTGTTCCTCCATTTTAGGTATGGAACCCTTCCACTTTTGGTAAAAAACAAATAAGTGGGTAGGGGACCTGCCTAGCCTTTGTCCTGGATGTTGCAGGGAGGAGGAATCAGAGATTCATGTATTATTTTTCTGCCCGGCATACAAACAGCCTAGGTCTAAATTTGGGAATAAGGGAATTCCGCCAATTTTATAGAATTCTTAAATCTGATATTAATCCACTTTTTGTTGTTGCAATTGCGAAATTCCTTTTGGCCATGTGGATTAAAAGAAAGTATCTGTTAAAAGTACAAAATGGTCAATATCGATATTTTATTTTGCCGCAACTATAGAGCGCAATGCTACTGTTGTAATTACTATACGTGAAATAGACCAAGCTCTTCCCACTGGCCAAACTGGCAATTGAAGATATTCCCAACGAGGAATGGCTTAATGATATTTTAAAGTTTTTATATTAATTTATAGAATTAAATTGCCATTTGTAACTATTAGTAACAACGATAAAGTATTTTTTATTCTGCTCTCCTGAAGCCCTGGCATCTATAACTATGTATATAACACCCTCTTGATACTATCCCTTTTTTATTTGATCGGAGTATGTTTTTCTATTGCTGTAAAATTTTGATGTACTTTTATGGCTGGAATAGCCGCAATAAAGTAATATTGTATTGATGATGTGATGCAGCAATACGACTAAGCAAAGAGCAAATCAGTCCTTAATAAGATAAGAGTAGAACGCATATTAGAAAGGCAACATCCAACATCAAATGGGGAGAATGCTAGGGTAACAGTGTCCCAAGCATTTGGACACTAGGTACAACCTTTATAAGAGGCATGGTACCAGTGTCTAATTTGAACTGGAGGATGTAGTTTGGGCCGACTGGCATTCATTTTATGGACCGCCACTTATTCTTTTACAAATTAGGCACTGTATAGCACTAAAGAAGCATTTGCTGGATGTCTTTGTTATGCGTTAAGGAAACCAACTGTGTCCAGATAGGCAGACAGTGAAGTACAGAGGAAGAAAGGATGAAGGCGAGGAGTTTGATGGGCATGAAAGCAGAAATATAATAGTGAGAAGGCCCAGCCTCTGGCTGAGTGGGATTTAAGCACCAGTGTTAGCAAATAAACAATTGGTTAAGTCTGTCTCACTTAGGGGAAACATTGGCAAACAGAATTCCTGTGGTTTACAACGAAATAAACAGTAAGACATGGACTGAGTTTATTCTCATTAACCAACCCGATGCTCACCCAATGGCAAAGACAGAAACCAGATTGAACACCGGATGATAAGCGGCTCTTGGAGAAGGCTCACTGCAAGATGTCAGAGTAAGGAGCGGAGGGGAAGTCCGCAGTGATCACCATCTAGTTTCCACTATTGTGATGCTCGTTAAAACAGAATGCAAAACATTAGGACAACAGCACTTTGATGTGGCAAAATTACAGGACCCCCAAGACCGAGAAGCCATTCGTCTTACAAATCAAAAACAGGTTCCCACTCCTGGCAGACAGAGAAGATCTGTCTGAGCCAGCTGCAGACGCACTCAACAAGAAATCAGAACAGGTTTCTTCAATATACATAAAGAGCAGTGAAACATGCCTGGGGACCAAGAAAGGGAATAGGAAATAATGTATAAGACAAGGCGCATGGCATGCTTGTTAACTCAGGACGGCAGCAAAAAAAAAAAAATCTAATGGCAAAATCTGAGAGGCTGTAGGAGAAGTAAAAACAACAGTGCTTAGAAGCAGACACAGCAGTCAAAAGAATGACAAGAGCAGACAAGCAGATGTACGTGGATAACCTTGCCAGCCAAGCAGAGGAGGCTGTCAGAGGAGAATGTGGGATGTTCTTCAAGATCACAAAGACAGTCAGTGGTAACCTATGAAACAACATACAACACCCCTATCATAGACCAGCAAGGAAGACTACTCATAAGTGAAAGAGCAGGAAGTATGCTGGGCTGAGCACTGCACAGACATCTTGAACAAACGAATGCCAACAATTAGACCTTGACAGAGGTCACCCATATCATTTCTGTGTGATGTAACTAATGATAAAGTTTCTTAAAAAAATAACAAATGCCAACAAGTGAAAATGGCATCCAAGAAGCAAAGACTGAGTAGGATGTGAACACCGCCACACAGCAGAAAGAAGAAACCGTCACTGCCAGCCGATCCCTCAAGAATGGACAAGCCATTGGACAAGACAAGTCTAAGGCAGAAACATTCAAGGCAGACCCTGAAACATTAGCCAAGATCCTCAAACCTCTGTTTACATCGATTTGGGAGGAAAAGAAGTACTAGATGACTGGAACCAAGAAATCACTGTCAAGATTCCAAAGAAGGGAGCATTAACCAACTGTAACAACTGGTGTGCACTCACAGTTCTGTCAATCTAGAGTAAAATCCTGGTGAAAATCATTATACAGCGCATTTCTGATACTGTGAACAAGTAGAAAAGGACAGACTGGGTTCCACTAGGGCAGAGCATGTTGATCAGATCCTTTATTTACATAACATTATAGAGCAGTGCAAGGAGTGGCAGAGACAAATATACATCGACTTCATTGATTTTGAGAAAGCCATTGACAGTATCCACTGTGATGGCCTCTGGCGTATACTCAGTGCCTGTGGCATACCGCAGCAGCTAGTTCTCCTCATCAAGAGTTTATATGATCATTTTACCTGCAAGGTGGGAGACGGTGAGAGACAAGGATGCATGATGTCAGTGTTGCTCTTCAACCTAGTCTGACTGGATGACATGACGCTCAAATCAAGACCAAGCCAGGGCATCAGATGGACCTTATTCTCTATAATGGAGGATTTTAACTATGCGGATTACTCAACCTTGCTCTCTCAAAGACACCAGTATATGCAGGAAAAACATCTTGCCTCAACCTCTGTGCACGGCAAGTGGGCCTGAAGATCAAAATCAGAAGTCATAACACTCAACATTCCAACCCTTTCACCAATCAAGACTATAGCCATGACTGAAGAGCTCACCTCCTTAGGTCGTACTATCAGACATGATGAAGGGGCTGGCAGTGACATCAAGAGCAGACCGAACAAGACCGGGAATGCCTTCAAGATGCTGAACAATGTGTGGAAATTTCAAGCAAACAGTGGTCCTCAAAATTATTTAAGGAATGAGGGGAATAAATATAGTACAGAATCGAAACTATATTTAAGAATGTCCAGCCGGACATCCAGTTTAATTCTTCAATGAAAAAGCAAACAATAATCAACAGCAAAACATATGTGGGACACAGTCCTGTATCCGTTGGGAGAAGAAGACAAATACAAAACAAACAAACATTACAGGCAAGGCAAGCGGAGCTTAATTACGAAATCCAATGTTAAAGCTTTTTCCATACAAACAGTGCACTTTTTTACATAATAGATTAATGTGCATGTTGTATAGATTGGGGTCGACGACGTTTCGATCCTATTACAGAGATACAAGGATCATCATCAGGACGAAAAAATGAACAAGCCTGGTATTGAAAGAAATTGCCGGTGGGAAATGAAGAATATGAAAAGGGGGAGAAAAGGAGAGAAAATTTAGAGCTGGGATATGGCAGCGCGGAATATACATCCGTGATAGTGCTCAGTGCACATGCCACATGTGACTACATGCAGTTTGGCTGTCTCTAGAAAGCTAACGAGTGAGCTAGTGAACTAAAAAGGATGAATTAATTTTCACGGAGAGGCAAGCATTAGTTTAGCGCCCGTGGTGGGGTTCTACAGTTAGTACGTAAAACCGGAGGGTGGCAAGGCGCGGAGTGTGTGACCGCAATGATTGTCTCAGAGAGTGAAGACTGCCGGTCTGAATAATAGGTTCGCTTACCGAAGACAGTGGACGTGGTAAATTGCCGGAATATAAAACTCGCGTCTAGTAGTACAACAAGGTCTGGAGGTCTGCTGGCGGGTGCGGGTGTGACCGCAGCGGTAGCTGGGGAGGGAAGGGAGGCACGTGAGGTTTGGGAACAAGTGAGTGGGTAGCGCCAGGGTGACGGGCGGGGAGGGTACCTGTTAAAGTACGGAGACGGGCAATAGGGGTGTCTTGCTCCGATCCGAGGTCAATGAGAACAGTCCGCGCATCCGGGGTTAACAAGCAATTGTAATAGAATTGCGGGGATGAATGATCCGTGGATATGCACTAGAAGGGAAAAGGTGCAGTTTACTAAAGGGATCAATGGTGAGTATGCCCATACGGGGCAAACGGACACAGTGCTTACCGTAATCAAGTGGCGTCCTCAGTTAGCAATGAACGAGTGACGAGGCGGGCCAGGGAAGCGTGCAGGTTTACATGCATCGTGAGCGTGTGGTACACTAGAGCGTAAAATTACGACGCCATGATGGAAGAGGATAGTAAAAATAGAAGAAAGATCGACCAGAAGCGGAAAGTTTAAGAACAGATAATTATTATGAAGGGACATTTTCGCATGTGGAAACGAAAATACAATTAATTACAAAGCCATCAGAGACTATTCAGCAATGCGTCATAATTACTTGGCTGAAACCCAGGGGACGCAGTGAGACAGATACCTATCCCCTTACCAGTAAGTGGGTTCCTTCCTCTGATGTCCGTCCATACCCCTGCCCACTTAATTTTCCCAACTTTTTCTTGTTATGTCTGATCACGCACCCCTTTACTCTGACGAGTACATCAAGAAAATCTGTGAAGGCCCCTCCCTATTCTCTGAGACAACAGATTCCCCCTCCACTGCCAATGCATCATTTAATGAACAACTAGAAAAATGTAAAAAGAAAGAGGTTCGTCTCCAACTTATGGTCCGGATGCTCACTGAATATTTGAAAGCCGAAATTATTCCGACTGGGCTACAAGTGCGTAATATTCCCGGTATATTCACTGATATTCCCAAGTACATCAACAGCTTCAGTTATATAGGTACCACCTGTTCTCGCCACTGGTTGGTTCTAGGTATTGACACAGCCATTGAGTCACTTAAGAAATTAGCTGAAGAAATTTCTGAAATTGAGAAACAAATCAAAGAATCTAGTTCAATTACAGACAGTAAGAAATTACTTGAACAAATTCAAAAGACAGTCGATGACTTTCAAAGAATAGAACAAAACAAAAAATCTGTGAAAGTCCGTAAAGATATCAGAACATACAACATTGAGCGCACCTACCCATATCTTCAGAAGGATTTTTACACAAACAGGGCATACTCTAATCCACAAAACAGTAGACCCTGGGGACGTTTCAACAGACGCCACAATCTAGTGGGCTTTTCCGATACATCTGCAGAATCTTCAGATAACTCAGACCCAGGTGAGGGTACCAGTGGAACAAATTGCCCGCCTGGCCCTTCCCACCCTGGTCCCAATAGCAATTTTTTAGGCCGAGGCCACAACGAACCACCAAAACGTGGCCGGGTCAAACAACACCAAAGATGGTACAATCCACCAGGAGAACGCCAAATCAGCCAAAAATTTTACCAATGGTAAATGAGGTTAATTTACAATGCATACCCATTTTCAATTTGTCCCAGCATGTACTCACTGATCCTGAGGTTTCCCTACTGAGCAAAGGGTTGTCCTTTGTCCCTACGACTCATCCAAATTTCCTAGAACTGCACACTGAATTGCTCAGATTCTTTAGACGACTGCGTCTACACACCTTCTTTCTTTTAAATCCTTCCACACCACCTACTGGCAACACTCCCTTCAGACCTCCCTCCACCTTCTCCCCTTCCACTAGTATGGTACCGAGTGAAATCACCACCTTCGAGAAATTGGTTCTAAGAGATCTATCCACTTTGGAATCAAAAAAGCGTTTTATCCCCTATAACATTACTCTTCCCGAGAAAAACTCCATTTCTTCCTTGAAGTTGAACCAATCACTAATCATTAAATCAGCAGATAAAGGTGGTGGGATTGTGCTACA
The DNA here is from genome assembly GCF_964204655.1 of Triturus cristatus. NCBI lineage: Eukaryota > Metazoa > Chordata > Amphibia > Caudata > Salamandridae > Triturus > Triturus cristatus. The sequence goes on from NC_140593.1 coordinate 229,711,420, forward strand.
AGAAAAGGATGCATATACAGCTGAAATTCTTAGTTATCCAATACTGATCACTATTGCAGACTCCTCACTAATCCTACTAAGGAATTACAGACATTAATTCTCCAACTTACTACAGAAGCTAATGTACAGGGCTTCCTCAGTCCCAAGGAATTTCTCTTCCTCAATGTTAAGGCTCCACGTACCCCAGTCATTTACACTCTCCCAAAAGTCCACAAAAACCAAAGTAACCCACCCGGACGTCCCATAGTGTCGGGTTGCGGCTCCATCCTCGAGCCTCTTGGCCAATATATAGACCATTTCATTAAGGACTTTGTCCCCCTCACCCAGTGCTATATCAGAGACAGCATGTCTATGATTAACCTTATTGAACACCACCCGTTCGATCCTGACAATGATCTCCTATGCACCATGGATGTAGAATCCCTCTACACCAATATTCCACAAATCCCAGCACTCCTTGTAATCCAACAGGTTTTAGACTCCAGACCACGCCCTCACTGTGTCCCCACATTGTTCATCATCCAGTTACTAGAACTTTGTCTAACCCGCAATTTCTTTTCCTTCGAGAATGATTTTTACCAACAAGTGAAGGGTACATCGATGGGGGCAGTTTTTGCGCCTAATCTGGCCATTCTGTATATGGATCACTTAGAAATGTCTTCCATCCTTTCTCCCACGAATCCTTTCCTTTCTGGTATCACCCTATGGCGTCGATACATAGACGAGATTTTTCTAATCTGGCATCAGAATGAAACAACACTTTGTCAGTTCAACCATTGGTTGAACAATAACTGCTCAGGCCTAAATTTTACTAATACATATGACAGATCACACATCCCATTCCTGGACCTCACAATATATCATTGTAATGGCGAACTACTCACTAAACTTTATAGAAAAAGTACTGAGAGAAACACCTTACTTCGCTATGAGAGTCATCACCCCAGAGCCTTAAGAGACTCTACCATACTCACAGTTTTTGCGCATTAGACGCAACTGCTTCTCTAAGGAGGATTTTTTTCTTGAAGCCACTGCCCTTAGCAAAAAACAAGGGTATCCCAAAAGACTTGTACGCAATGCGCAAAAACGAGCATGGTATTGTCCTAGGGAAGTTCTTCTTTCCCCCAAAACCAAAACCAAAACCAATACCGACCGCATAGTCTGTGTCACCACTTTCTCCCCCGCGTCCAATCAGATCAGAAAATCCATCCTGCAACACTGGCCAGTGTTAAATGCGGGCAATCTTTCCATAGAGCGACCCTGGTTTGCCTTCCGTAAGAGCCGCAATCTCAAGGATCATTTGGTAAGGGCCACCCTGCCAACCACTCGTCCCATGACTACCTTGGATGCACATTGGGGGCTCACGCCCCTTATTGGTCATGCCAAATGTGGCAATTGTAATGTATGCAGCATGACTATAGAAGGAAAAAGTTTTATATTTAACAATGTTTTTATCACCTTGACTTCATTTTCCAATTGCAACACCAACAATGTCATTTATCTGATTTCTTGTCCTTGTAACAAAGTGTATATTGGCCAAACTACCCAAAAGGTCAAACTACGCATTGGTCAACACAGGAGCAGATTGCGCTGCAAAACCCCCAATGCCCCTCTTGTCGAACATTTTTCTGAAATGGGACACACCGAGGATGACATTAAGTGGACAATCATCAAGACCGTCAAACTACCCCCAAGGGGTGGTGACATCGCCAAGATTCTAAATAAAGAAGAACTCAGAATGATCATTCGTATGAACAGCATCAAGGATGGTCTGAATCGGAATGAGGACTGGACTAATCTCATCTAAATAACACACTACTGATCCCATTCTCTGCTAGTTTGTCTCCTGAGATAATCCACTCCGAACTGCGGTTGTTATGACAAATGTCATATGATGCATCTCACTGAACAATGCTTACTTTTAAATAACGGAAATGTGTTTGCCTCATTGTTACACTCCTCACAGTTCTTGATGTTCGCACGTTATTAATTCTTTATGTTTTGCCCATTCTGTCTCACTGCGTCCCCTGGGTTTCAGCCAAGTAATTATGACGCATTGCTGAATAGTCTCTGATGGCTTTGTAATTAATTGTATTTTCGTTTCCACATGCGAAAATGTCCCTTCATAATAATTATCTGTTCTTAAACTTTCCGCTTCTGGTCGATCTTTCTTCTATTTTTACTATCCTCTTCCATCATGGCGTCGTAATTTTACGCTCTAGTGTACCACACGCTCACGATGCATGTAAACCTGCATGCTTCCCTGGCCCGCCTCGTCACTCGTTCATTGCTAACTGAGGACGCCACTTGATTACGGTAAGCACTGTGTCCGTTTGCCCCGTATGGGCATACTCACCATTGATCCCTTTAGTAAACTGCACCTTTTCCCTTCTAGTGCATATCCACGGATCATTCATCCCCGCAATTCTATTACAATTGCTTGTTAACCCCGGATGCGCGGACTGTTCTCATTGACCTCGGATCGGAGCAAGACACCCCTATTGCCCGTCTCCGTACTTTAACAGGTACCCTCCCCGCCCGTCACCCTGGCGCTACCCACTCACTTGTTCCCAAACCTCACGTGCCTCCCTTCCCTCCCCAGCTACCGCTGCGGTCACACCCGCACCCAGACCTCCAGACCTTGTTGTACTACTAGACGCGAGTTTTATATTCCGGCAATTTACCACGTCCACTGTCTTCGGTAAGCGAACCTATTATTCAGACCGGCAGTCTTCACTCTCTGCGACAATCATTGCGGTCACACACTCCGCGACTTGCCACCCTCCGGTTTTACGTACTAACTGTAGAACTCCACCACCGGCGCTAAACTAATGCTTGCCTCTCCGTGAAAATTAATTCATCCTTTTTAGTTCACTAGCTCACTCGTTAGCTTTCTAGAGACAGCCAAACTGCATGTAGTCACATGTGGCATGTGCACTGAGCACTATCACGGATGTATATTCCGCGCTGCCATATCCCAGCTCTAAATTTTCTCTCCTTTTCTCCCCCTTTTCATATTCTTCATTTCCCACAGGCAATTTCTTTCAATACCAGGCTTGTTCATTGTTTCGTCCTGATGATGATCCTTGTATCTCTGTAATAGGATCGAAACGTCGTCGACCCCAATCTATACAGCTTGCACATTAATCTATTATGTAAAAAAGTGCACTGTTTGTATGGAAAAAGCTTGAACATTGGATTTCGTAATTAAGCTCCGCTTGCCTTGCCTCTAATGTCTGTTTGTTTTGTATTTGTCTTCTTCTCCCAACGGATACAGGACTGTGTCCCACATATGTTTTGCTGTTGATTATTGTTTGCTTTTTCATTGAAGAATTAAACTGGATGTCCGGCTGGACATTCTTAAATATAGTTTCGATTCTGTACTATATTTATTCCCCTCATTCCTTAAATAATTTTGAGGACCACTGTTTGCTTGAAATTAACAATTACCCAAGTTCCTCAACTACCTATTGGGTCCCCTTGTTGTGTATAAATATGAACAATGTGTGGAAGACATCTCAGTAAATACCAATGCCAAGCTGAAGCTTTAGCAGAGGTGCATTTCTATCCACACTCTTGTATGAATCAGAATGCTGGCTGATGACGAAAAGTGAAATCACCAAACTGTCAACCTTCCACACTAGTAACCTAAGAAGAACAAAAGTTACTTACCTGTAAACTGTGGTTCTCCAGTATTGGTGTCTTTCATAGATTCACATGCTTGAATATTCCCCGTCGTCGAAGTGGGAGTCCCACGGTACATAACAAAGCAATGTAGTAATAACATAAGCCTATTAGGCCTACAGGAAAGAAAAAACCATAGAGTTTTCATGGATAGACAACTTGTCACCTTTGTAACATATCACTGTTATGTTCTAGGTCAAATCCAGCCAACCAGGCGTCCGCACCCTCTAGAACCCTCTCCCCAGAGACTCAGGCTCTCAGATTTTCGTAGCACAAGAGTGACATAAAGTCAAATACAAGGAAGAGCCTCTGAGGGGAGGTGGGTGGGTCGCATGTGAATCTATGAAAGACACCAATACTGGAGAACCACAGTTTACAGGTAAGTAACTTTTGTTCTTCTCCAGTATTGGGGTGTCTTTCATAGATTCACATGCTTGAATAAGAGTAGTGAGCAGTAGTAGCAGAATAATACAAGGTACAGAAGAAGCCAGATAGTAGTATAGACAGTGCAAAGATTATATGCATAAAATCGATGTCTATCTATATATATTAGAGAGGATATATATATATATATATATATATATATATATATATATATATATATCTTATACATAATTATATAAAGAAATAAAAAGTACCTTGTATGCAGGAGGAGGGAAGCAACAGAGGCTCACCTTATTTAAAAAGATTACGAAGGACTGCCTGTCCCACAGCTGTATCCGTGTTGTCTGCAGCATCCAGACAGTAGTGTCTCGTAAAGGTGTGTCTGCTGGACCATGTCGCCGCTTTACAGATGGCTTGAAGAGGAACTCCAGCAAACAGCGCAGTGGAAGAAGAAACCTTCCTTGTGGAGTGCGCTTTCACAGCAGCAGCGAGAGGTTTTCCTGCTTGTTGATGGCAAAAGGAAATAGCAGAGGATATCCAACGTGCTATAGATGGTTTGGTGACAGGATGACCTTGCCGCATGCGCCCGTAGGCGACAAAGAGTTGGTCAGTTTTTCGAATGGCGGCAGTTCTCTGCAGATAGAATTTGAGACATCTCTTGATATCTAAAGAATGAAGTGACTTTTCTGCAAACGTCTGAGGATTAGGAAAAAATGTTTTCAAAACAACCGGCTGATTGAGGTGGAAATCAGATGGCACCTTCGGGATATAGGCCGGATTGGTGCGAAGCAGAACAGAGTCTTTAGTAAATTGAAGAAAAGGAGGGCTAAAGGTAAAGGCTTTCAAGTCACTGACCCGGCGAGAGGATGTAAGCGCCAGGAGAAGAGAAGTCTTCCAGGTGACATGTTTGAGGCTGGCCTTATGTATAGGCTCGAAAGGCGATTTCATCAGCTGCGCCAATACCATGTTTAGATGCCAAGGAGGAGGAGGCCGACGTATCGGAGGAAACATACGAAACAGTCCCTTGAAGAATTGTTTCATTACTCTTGACGAGTAAAGGGAGTTCGAGCCATCATGGCGGAATCGTGAGATCGCTGCTAAAAAGACCTCAAGGGTAGCATATGACAGGCCTGATTTTGCGAGGTGCAAAAAGAAAGGTAGTAGTTGTTCAGGCTTGGAATGGATAGGATGAATTTTGACATCACTGCACCAGGAACAAAAGCGTTTCCATTTGAGTTTGTACGTTTTTAGAGTAGAGGGAGCTCTAGCCTTTGCTAATACTTCTCTGCATTCCACAGGGATGTCCATATTCACAAATTCAAAGTACTCAGGTTCCAAGCTGCTAAGTGTAGAGACGCAGGATCGGGATGGCAAATTTGACCGTGTTCCATGGTCAAGAGATTCGGAAGAGGACGAAGCATGATTGGGTCGCACTGAGACAGAAGCAGCAGCTCCGTGAACCATATTTGTCGAGGCCATCGGGGGGCTATTAAGATGAGCCGACAGGGTTCTCTCCTCATTTTCCGTAGGACCTTGGGGACTAGAGGTATCGGTGGAAAGGCGCAAGCATAAATTTTGGACCAGTTCATCAAAAAGGCATTCCCGCATGACTTTGGTTGGGGAAGCCAACTTGCGTAGAACTGGCATTTCCGGTTCAGGTAGGTTGCGAAGAGATCCAGATTCGGGGGACCGCATGGCTGGAATTTGCGATCCAGAATGGGTTGGTGTAATTCCCATTCGTGATTGGTCGTGGAGGATCTGCTTAGGGAATCCGCGAGTATGTTGGACGCTCCCGGAACATGGACTGCAGTGAGGGCGATGTGGTGTTGAATCGCCCAATTCCAAATCTTTTGGGTCTGAAGGGACAACAGAACGGACCTCGTGCCTCCTTGTTTGTTGATATAATGCATGCACGTTGTGTTGTCCGTTCTGATCAATACCGTGCTTCCATAAATGATGCTTCGTAAAGCTTTCAGAGCCAGAAAGATGGCCAGTAATTCTAACAGGTTGATGTGTCTTGTCTTTTGATGAACAGACCACCTGCCTTTCACAGTAAGACCCTGCAGGTGAGCGCCCCAACCTTCGAGAGAGGCGTCGGTGGTGAGGGTGAATTGTGGAGAGTCCGCCAGAAAAGGACGCCCCGAGGAGACATGTTCTTCGTGAGTCCACCATAGAAGAGCCTTTCTGAGGCGAGGAGTGACTGACTAGGTCGTTGAAACTGCCGGAGACCTGAGCCCATTGCTTGTCCAGTTCTTCTTGGACAGGTCTCATCTTCAGGCGACAGTGAGGGACTAGAGGAATGCAGGAGGACAACATCCCTAGGAATGACTTCAACAATCGGACAGACACGAACTCTTTTAGATGGATAGAGGCCTCTAGATTGCGAAGACGTTGTCGTCGTTCGTGCGACACAAAAGCTTTCCCTAGAGTTGTATCCAAAATGGCTCCCAAGAACAGTCTGTTTTGAGCTGGGTGCAACTGAGATTTTTCCAAGTTCAGCGTGAGGCCCAGAGATTGGACCAGGGAACTGCACACCAGAGTTTGTGTTGACGCTAGTTCGAAGGACTTTGCCTTCAAAAGGCAGTCGTCTAGGTAGGGAAAGATTTGGACTTCCTGAAGGCGAAGGTAAGCTGCCACCGGTGCAAGGACTTTTGTGAACACTCGGGGAGCCGAAAGAAGGCCGAACGGTAGGACTTTGAATTGAAAATCCCGTCCGGCCACCCTGAATCGGAGGAACTTTCTGTGTCTTGGCAAGATGGGAAGATGAAAGTAAGCATCTTGTAGATCTAGGGTTGTCATGAAATCTCCGTGAGAGAGAAGAGGAAGGACCTCTTGTAGGGACAACATACGAAAAGTTTGTGTCTTGATAAATTTGTTCCAGGCTCTCAAATCCAAAATGGGACGCCATTCTCCCGACTTCTTCTGAATAAGGAAAAACCTTGAGTAGAACCCCCTGCCCTTCTGTAGTTTTGGCACCACTTCGATCGCGCCCTTTCTCAATAAGATGTTTAGCTGAATCAAAAGCTCCTTCAAATGTGCAGGAGGGGGACCTCTTGGTGGAGTATTTGGAGGAATCTTTATAAATTCCAAAGCGTGTCCCCTGCGCACAAGATCGAGAACCCATCGATCTGTGGTGATTTGCGACCATTTGCAGAAGAAGCGGGAGATTCGACCTCCAAGTTTTGGAGGAGTCCGTGAGTGAGGGTAAGGAGAGTCATTGTTTCTTTGAGGAATCCTTTCCTCTGTAGGAAGATTTGCCTCTGTATTGCCTGTAATTGGAGGAATTTTGCTGCCGATACGATTGTTGGTTCTGCGAGGAGTAGCGGCCTTGTCCTTGCCTGTACTGGTTGGAATTGCCTCGAAAGGAAGAAGAGGAACCACGACCTCTTGCGCCTCGAAATGGCTGTTTTTTGAATTGTAGACCCCAGAGCACGAGCTGTGTCAGTGTCCTTTTTGATTGCTTGAAGGGCATCATCTATATGTTGGCCGAAAAGGGATTCGCCGTCGTAAGGCATGTCCAGGATCTTCGTTTGCACCTCTTGACGAAAGGACGTGGCCCGTAACCAGCCCTGACACCCGAGGACTGCAGCGCCCGCCAAAAGACGGAAGCCAGAAGAGGACACATCGATGGCGCAATCTATAATCTCCGAAGAAATTCTTTCTCCCTCTTGGAGAATCTTCAAAGCCTCTGGTCTGGATGATTCGGGAATAAGATTGATCAAAGATGAAATGTCCGACCACATTTGGCGATCGTAGCGGCCCAAGATTGCCAAAGAATTGGCGGCGGGTACCGTTGCCGCCGCCATAGTGGAATTTTTTTTCCCTATACCATCTGGAGGTGCCGACACAGGCGATGAAGGATTTCTGGATCGGCGTTGGGCTGCCTGAGTGATGATAGAATCAGGCTTCGTTTGCGAAGTCAAACAGGCAGGAGAATTTGGAGGAGCCTTGTATTTCTTGTCGATCCTAGGAAGGATGGCTGGAATCGAGTTAGGGGTTTGCATTATTTTAAGGCCCTCTTGCCATATGAAATCAATGATTGGAATGCAGCGGATCTGCTTTTGAGGTTGGTCCTTAAAGTCATAAAAAACAATCCTCCTCTCTAGTCGTCATAGGGAGGTGAAATCTTGTAGCTGCTCTCTCCATGAGCAAATGGAAACCACCAATGTCAACTGGGGGAGAATCCAAAGGAGCGGGATCAGCGGGAGAAGGTGTTTGGATCTGATAGTTGTCCCAGTCAGAAAGGAGGGAAGCATCGTCCAGCTCACCCTCCTCCTTGTCAGCATCATCATCCTGGTCCTCGACAACATCCTCAAGCGTGAAAAGAGGAACCCCAAGAGATTGTTCACGAGTCACTGGCGTCGGTGTGACTACTGGTTCCGTGTGAAACACAGATTGTTGAGGTGTCTGTGGTGTTGGAGTGGTATGCCCAGACCGTGGAAAACGGCGATTATAATCATCAAGCATATACTGCAAATTGGAAATCAGGCTTAAAGGCAATTGTGCCATGGAAGGTTGCGGAACCGGATGCGTGTCATAAGAGGAGAGATCCTCTTGTCGCAAATCCTCCTCATCATCATCATCAGTGTCCTGACATTTAATCAAGAGCTCGGAAGGACTGCGAGCCGGCCGAAATCTGTCATCCTCATATTCATCATTGTCAGATGAAAACAGCAGCTCAGGAGGTTGCACAGGTGGTTTGAGTGGCATGAGGGTCTCCAGAGACGATTGTCGACGTTGGAGTAGAGAGGTTGATGTGTCCAATGGTATTAAAGCCAGATTTGGAGCTGGAGCCGTCGTTGCCGGTGCTGAAATTCGCCGTTTGGCTACCGTCGACGACGAAGCCACCGTCGACGACGAAGCCACCGTCGACGACGAAGCCACCGTCGACGACGAAGCCACCGTCGACGACGAAGCACCCTTCGACGACGAAGCACCCTTCGACGACGAAGCACCCTTCGACGACGAAGCACCCTTCGACGATGTCTGCTTTTTCTTATGCTTGATACTTGTCGACGACGAAGTTAAAGGCAACGTCGACGAGATGGGTCTCACCTTCACAGATACCAGCGTCGACGGTGAAGACGCCGACGACATGATCATTGCCGTCTTCAGAGACATAGATGCCGAGGTCGTCGATGTAGGTGCGACGACGGCAGCTCTCGTCGACGGAGGAAGGCTTGATGAACTCGTCGACGAGAGAGGCAGTTTTTGAGGTAAAAACTGCGCAGCTGGAGTCTTAGACGTCTGAGAATCAGATCTCGGGGGCGTCAGGGAAACAGAGAGGCTCCTGTGGGGGGAAATCATCCCTCTTGAAGTTGAAGGTTCTCCATGCTGTTTTTTCACCATTTTTGGACGAGGAGAAACTTTTTGAGAGTCAGAAGACCTCTTGAAAGAGGGAGCAGTTTGAATAGAAGACACACTCTCCACATCAGAAACAGGATTTTCTGAAGTCTTCAACTTCTGTAGCCACAGAAGGAGAGGCCCCTCTCTGTCCTTCAAAGTTTTCTGTGAGAAGGTTCTACAGATTTTACAGTCCTTAACCAAATGTTCAGGATACAAACAATAAATACATTTTTTGTGAGGATCTTCAGAATGAAGTCTCAGTTTACCACAGCTCCCACAAGGTCTGAAGAGGGATTTCTTGGTTGAAGACATCCTAGACTCAATCTCTGTGAAAAATGAGATGAAAAAACTGAGCAAGCTCAGGGAGACTCCCTTCACACGACGTGCGGTAGAAAATCTGAGAGCCTGAGTCTCTGGGGAGAGGGTTCTAGAGGGTGCAGACGCCTGATTGGCTGGATTTGACCTAGAACATAACGACAGTGATATGTTACAAAGGTGACAAGTTGTCTATCCATGAAAACTCTATGGTTTTTTCTTTCCTGTAGGCCTAATAGGCTTATGTTATTTCTACATTGCTTTGTTATGTACCCTGGGACTCCCACTTCGACGACGGGGAATATTCAAGCATGTGAATCTATGAAAGACACCCCAATACTGGAGAATCTTTCATATTTTCTGGCTGTGAACCACCTGTAATCAGGAACTGGTTACCAGATGCAAGCAACACAGCTTGGACACCATTATTATGAGAAAAAGAGAGATGGATCGGGCACACCATCAGAAGAGAACAAGACTCATTCACATGAACAGTTCTCCAATGGACTGCAGAAGGCAATCGGAACAGAAGCAGGCCAGAGAACACCTGGAGACAAACTGTATAAACAGAAATGAAGACCCTGAACCACAGCTGGGGCATCATATAGAACCTTGCCTGAGATAGACAGAAGTGGTGGTCCTTCGCTGCTACCTTACATGCCAGTTGGCATAACTGGTAACTAAATGAATCAATTCCTACAAACAATGAGGCAGAAAGCAGTCGGAGACCTTAGGAGGGCTTACCGAATATGCCCGAGTCGCACAGCTTTGGTACTACTTTTAAGCAGTTGGGTACATGGCAGGGTATGGAACATGCCAAGCTTTCTGGCTTGGATGGAAATTGCCATCGAAAACAAGATGAGTTAATATTTATTTTGTATGCCATACAAGGACATAATGCCAGAAAAGTAGACATTTTCTATTGTGGCGGGGAACCTAGAACTTCTGAATTACCAGTTATTTCAAATTGGAATCTGCAATCCCTGTAACTGTTCCCATTGAATCTGTAAAGACTGTAAGAAGTATTTGAGCTGTGGCACTACACTGCTCTCGTGCAATCAAACATTAAAATACACATCAATCCGTGAAGCTAATCTTTTATGGAATTTGACTAGCTGCAAGTTTGCGATTGCAGGCTTGGATTGTCTGTGAAGCTTAGTTGTTCATTGGGTGTGGGACCTGACAAATGAAAATGCAGATAATACACTGATGTCAGCAAGGCAACTTTCTTTCAATTACATGCTTAATTAAGCATGAGTCCATTTGGACTCTGTGTTCTAACCTCGAACTTCTAAATGCAGTTCTGTGTAGCACCTCTAACATTTGTGAAAGGCTTCTGTGAGGAGGTTGCAAGGCTGCTAAGCGTGGAAAATAAGGAGGTAGAGGGTGAGACGGGTAGACCTGCTAACCTTAGAAAGAGTGAACACAATCCCGCAGAAAGGAATTGAGGTATCTGGAATGGGTGTTTTAACTCACTCTCCAAAAATGTGTGACTAAGTGGAACAAAGTTATGTATTTTACTGCACTCTAGGTCTAATGTACTATTCCAGTTAGAATACCAAGGATGGTTTATTTGTGCAACAACTAGTCTGCAAATGGAAATGCAATTGGCAAGGATACCTACATAGTAATAGGCTGCTTCACAGTTTGTCTATGCAAAGGAGATGAAAATCACCTACCTGATGGATATTATTAACACAATTCTCAAAGCAGCATCTGTCCTAGGGGAAAGCTTCCCATTTGCAAATCACTCATCACACCAGTGCCAGTCAGTAACAAATAAATTGTTTACGAGCGCAAATGAATCCCAAACCATTGATACATTCCATTTTGAATCCCAAATAGGAGGAGCATGCCCCTTTCAGGTCAAAATCCACTCCTATTTATGACTCATAATGGATCAGCAACGTCGTTTAAAAGTCAGGAAAAAAGCTTATAACTCTTAAAAAGGTTTAGATACACTTTAAAAAGGTGTTTTGCAGTGCCATACTCTGCCCTGTGTTTGTGTAAACTGCAGGATTTACAACCACAAGTCACGTTTGTACGAGAGGCCCCTATATTACAAATATATTGATTAAAAGACAAAGCATTTCCAGTCAGTTATGATAGGTAATAAATACTCTAGCTCTGGCAGTGAAGTTTTTTCTTTTTTTTTTCTTTTTAAACACAGTAGCACATCACGAACGTGCCAATCGGAAAATTGGCACGCAAATAAAAAACACAGGATACATTCGGAAATTTCACAGAAATTGAAAACACATTTACCTGCAAAACATTGTCTGCCTTGCCTAGTAAGCTACAAAGACCTCATAAGACGTGAACACTTTTTGACTGTCCAAAAATAAACCAATATATATACATCCTTTATGCAAGACTCCATCCACCTTCAGCGCCTGCTCTCGCTGTGGGCAATGGCACGGACGGGGAAAACAGAACACTTCCAAATCTGTGATTACCGCAAGGCCACCTCATGAATAATAAAACTTAATTGCTTCGGTGAATGTGTATGTCAGGCAAATAAGCAGAATGGGGCACATTCTGCAGCAAAGAAGTTACGTTATAGCTTGGCATGTTGCACAACATCCGTTGTGCCTACCAGATGCAATGAAATCTAGGCTTTAACTGGAACAAGCAGTTGTCACTCTACTGCACCAGGGTAGGCCTATAAAGGCATCAATATACATGGTCTCTGAAGAGGACTGGCCAAAGCCAGAAATCAAGACAAGGGCACACTGCAATGTCAATTTATAGGAAGCGCTCCCCGACGCATGGCGGCGTGGGGCCGGTCTGCGTCTTAAAATGGCCCCTCTTAAGGCTAGGTTTAAACTAAAATACTTTAACATGCTCAGATATGTGCAATGTACTCATACTCTGGGTAAACCTCTTTCCATATGCTGTGGTCCACCGTGCAGTCCTACTGACAAGAGAGGATAAAACATACTATTTGGGTCTCAGTTAAAATCCAATGTGCTCGACCATCATTTTCTAGACCCATGCAGGACACGGTATGGTATATGTTATGTAATTATATTTAGCATTTCTTTTAATTCCTTGATTTCATTTTTTTTTTTTTTTTTTATTCTCTTGATTGGGTTAGCCGAGATAAAATCAAACAACTTAAGAATATGCCACTAATCGGAAGTACAATGAGTGTTTGGGGTGTGGACCCATGCCAACAGCAGGTCCTCTCTTGCCTCTCAGTCCCTGGTCTGGACCAGAGTTTGTCTAATTTCTTGAGGCATCCCCGACCCTTGTAAACCACCCTCTCCACCATCATACATTGGTCAATGTGTCTCTCCCATTCGCTCAGCTCTGGCGCCGCCTTCGACCCCCAGCACTGGGCCATGCTCCGCTTCGCCAATATGAGCCCCAGTGCTATCCACAGTTTAGGCAACTTTGGCAGTGTGGCGTCCCCCCATACACTTAACAGAAACTATTTGGTCGCCCACACCATTAGACCGGTAACCTGTGACATGCAGTGTCATTCTCTACCAAAAGCTCTGCAGTTTAGGACAGTCCCACATTATATAGAGATGAAGGGTCTCACCAGCCCGCATTCCCTGGCGCTCATTTGGGAGGCCCCCCCCTTACCCATTGTGTGTAGCGTTACTCTGGAATGGCAGGCCCTGTGCAGTATATGGAGATGACAAGCCCTAATAGCAATTTCTCTGGGGCTCTGAAAGGCTTCCTCCCATTATTCCTCCGCCATAGCCCCTAAACCTGTTCCCATTTGGCCTTCAGCAGACTCGAGACATCTGGGGAGTTATTGATTATTTTCTTATATACTAAGGAGGTGGTGCCCCCGATTATGCGCTTGGCCACCAGTCTGTCCTCCAGGGGAGCAGACTCACCAAGAATCAGACCCTGTGGAATGCAAGATCAAGGTGTGCCTTACCAAAATGCAGTGAAATATTTCTGAGCTTCCATTTGGTAGGACTCCCAGAGGGTGTCAGAGGGTACAACATCTCACTCTCGACACAGGTCACCCAGTTACGAGAAACCCCATTGTGTTCCACAGTGTGAACCCATCCAGGCACCCCACTGCCTCAAGTATGTCACTATCCCATGGGGGGGGGGGGGGGGGGTCTATTCCATGGGGGTGTCTTTACCATCCCAAGAATGCTGTTGCCTCTTCCCACAGCACACTTGCTGTTTGAGTGTATAGTGGAAAGGAGTGTTTAGGAGCCCATCAGTACAATAATGCAGGATATCCATTGGGTTGCATTACATATCTGTCCACTCGAACCACAGGTTCCTCCTGTGCAGCAAACACCCAGTCATTTATAATTCCTAGCTGGGCCACCCAGTTATAATTTTTCAGGTCGGGTAGGGCTATGTCCCCATCATACATCGTGTTAGACCTGGCATCTTTGGCGTGTATTTCCCCTGTCTTTTTGCTTCGGACCTCCTGGTTTTGCTGGTTTAAGAACTCTGGGCATTTTACCACTGCTGATCAGTGAAAAAGTACAAGTGATCCCTGTGTAAATTGTGACTATGATTGGCTATCCATGATTGGCCTATTGAATTTACTAGTAAGTAAAGTGCACGGTGTGCGCCCAGGGTCTGTAAATCAAATGTTACTAGTGGGCATGCAGCACTGATTGTGCCACCCACATGAGTAGCCCTGCAGGGGGGCAGGACCAGGGCCAACAGCACATGCTTAACCATAAAGAAATTGGATAGTCTCTTGGGTTTCGGTGTTTGAGTGATCAGTCCTACCAGGAAAGGTTCTGCACTAGGCCCCTTCACTTTCTCTGGGACCCCTACAACCCTGATGTTGTTCTGTCTTGCTATTCTTCATAATCTTCAAGTCTGGCAATTGTTAATTCATTGTCTTGGGTAAGCTGGGTGACAGGCTCTTGCAGGGATTTGGTGGTGGCCTGCAGGATGGTCAACGATTGCTCCGCATGGGTGACCTGCTCACTAACCTTCCGGTGATCTGCCCTCAGGAGGGAGACCTCCACTGTTACCATGTCTAGTTTGGGCTTTAGCGTCTCCTTCACTTCTCTCACTGCCATCATAATGTCTGCTAAGGAGGGCTCTACCACAGGGACCATGGTCATTGCAATGCTCACTGCGGCCACCAACAGTGTGACTGTATATTTATCAACTTTGAAATGCTGAACAATTTTGGACCCTTAACCACCCACCATTTGGGGACCCAGATGGGAGAAGTCCCCACAACCGCACCAGGGCTAGCTACCCTGGCTTCTCTTGGGCCTCCACTGCCCGACCAGAGTCCCACGTGGGTTAACAGGGGCCGAATTCAGGTCACATTGTGCTCACTTACTAATTTTGGTGGCCCTGTAGGTACACCATGCTCTCTCATGCTGTGTTTGCAGTGCCCAGCAATGCTGCTTCAGTGATCACTCTCCGCGGGGGGTCTGAGGGGGGGCGTTCTGGGTTTTCCCTCTGTCAGCCACTCCTCCCACCGTGCAAAAGCCCTTAGTCCCTGGTCACCAGGCACCTCACCATTCTGTATGGCTCCGCTGCAGCCTGCCATTTTGCCAAGTCAATGAGGCCCTCCAGGCCCTATGGTGGAAAACCAGGGGCGGGCCAAAGGTCCAATGCAGGGCGTCCCCCGTAGTTCTGACAGTTTCTTGCACAATTTCTCAGCCATTCCGCAATGCCGCCTCAGTTGCTGCACCCCCATGGAGGAGGAACAGGGTTGGAGGGAGCGGTTCCTTTCCGCACTTCGGACACACACTCGCACCACGACCACCACACACAGGCCTACGGGTCCCACACCTCCTCACGTAGCCCAACAGCAGCCACTGTGTCGTCCCGTGCAGCCAGGGAGGACCTCCAGGTAGGTGCCTGCACGCACACCGCAACTCATTGACCACACTTCTCGGCCCTGTGGGATCCAGCAATTTTACCTGCAGCTGCAGGCCACTCTCCGCCGTCAACGGCGTTAGTCGATCCTCTCCAGAGTCATGATTAAGTACGGATTTGGAGAGGATTTTTCGGCGGTCCCTGGAACGGCGGTGTC
This sequence comes from Triturus cristatus, assembly GCF_964204655.1. NCBI lineage: Eukaryota > Metazoa > Chordata > Amphibia > Caudata > Salamandridae > Triturus > Triturus cristatus. Next base: position 229,727,141 of record NC_140593.1, read on the forward strand.
AGGCGGTCATTTTCTCAGCACCTAGCCACATCAACTCCTTTATTTCTTGGGAATTTCTAGCAAGGATCCTCTAATCACAAAGAATAATAAATTGGTAATACCAAGGTCTAAAAACAGCAAGGGCAATCAGTGGTACAAGGAATGGGATATTGATGATGCAATAACATCTAGACAACACAGAAAAATTAACATTCAGCTGAGCACCAGACATTTTAAGCATAAGAATACAGAATGTCTGGGTGCTACAGCTTGTTAGTGGGTCTATGTGGCAAGTGCATCACGCTCTCAACTAGGGGCACTGCATCATCAAGTAGGTAATTTTCGGGATGGTTTTAAACACTGTCATATTATAAGGTTTCCAGTCGCGGCTACTGCTATTATGGAGTGGCTGGGTGGCAGGGCAGCAGAAGTGTCTGACAGGGAGGCGGGTGAGAGTTAGAATTTTTGAAAAATGTTTTAAAACGAACCTGCTCCTGCAGCCGCCTCGTGCTTCGGTACTCCATTGTTTTTCTGCTCCCGGCAGTCCCAGAGACAACAGACTCCCCATCCAATCCAGAAGCTGCTCTCATACTATGACAGCAGCGTGGGGATTGGCCGAGCGTGATGGTTTTACTCTCCGCTCAGTCACAGAGAGTCTGTGCCTTTCTCTAACCCGGCTGTAGAATACAACCGGGTTAGAAAAAACTAAGTGCGCGTGTCTGTTTGGCTGGTATAGGATGGCCGGCCAAACAAACATGCGCATTTAGAAGTGCACAACATTCCTCCTCCCCCTCCCATGGCCTGGCCCCTCTATGCGCTAGCTCAGAGCCAGCAGCTGAAAACTAAAACAATAGTAAAATATCGTTTTATTTTTCTGCTTCAGGCTCTGAGCCAGAGGGGCAACACTCCTCCACCACTGCGGAGGAGCCGCTGCGGATAGGTTTTTATCTGTGGACCTAAGACGAGTAAGCGGGACGAAGAGCATATGATAATTGCCAAGAAAGTACACGCATCTGCTTGAAGCTGATGAGGTAGCCCAGAAAGTGGGTGCGGCTAGGAAGTGAATGTGTAAAGTACAAAGGGAACAGATATGTCCAAGTAATGCCAATATGTCTAAGAATATTTAAATACCTGTAGTATAAATTGCCTTTTGTGCAGAGACAACCACTCAAGTACCATTACACGGCAATGGATTGACCAAGGAGGATTCTATGTGCTCCTTTAAGCTAGTCAAAAATATACGGTAACCTAACAAAGGAAGCATCCTTGCACACAAAAATTTCATTTATTGTCCCCTTAACCCGTCTTCACAGGAGAGCAAAGGCTAATATTCCAAAGCACCATGACGAAAAAGAAGGAACAACACTTGTCGAAAACAAATATCTTATTGCTCTCTGCAAACAGAAACTGCATAACTTTGGGTCCAAATTTGACCTAAACATCGAGTTTCTGCAAGCATTCGGAATACCTAAATATGAGGAATAAATGTTTAACAATTGCGGATACCACTGGCAGATGAAAAGGGGGCTATATATTGGTACTGCTGCCCAAAATCTTAGAATGAAGTGGCGACCGTCTACCACATTAAAACTTGCGACACAATATATAAAATGACTATCATAAACAGTGATATTCTGTTTACCCTTCTAAAACTAAAACACTGGGGTTAACAAACCGGCAATACTTTTAAGAGTCCAATTAGATCACTAAAGCAAGGACAAGCAGATCTGCCATAGCAGCTGCATTCAAATTAACCCAATTTTTCGAGTTAATTAAACCAGCTATTTTCTTATTGTATTTCTGCTCTTTAAATCGGCCAGGCTGCAAGTGAATCACAACAGATTTACTTTCTATTAACAATGACGTATTCACTTACTCCAATTGTGACCCACACAATACAGTAACTGAGCAGCAATTGTTCACAGTCAATTACATATGTGGTGCTTTCTCTTTCGAGACGTGGCAGCAATGTCAGCTCGTAGCCCTGTGCTCCTCCCGCTTGGTACCCAAAAAGGCCAGTTGCCTTGGAAACGCATTTTCCCTTTCACTTAGCATAACCCTTGATTGAACATCATTAGGTGTCATTAAACAGAAAATATTAATGCGAACTTCTATATGCTACTTAAAGTGTAGTAATTTCACAATTACACGCAGGTGCTCGGTTACAATGCCCCTAGATTAACCAGATTTAATTTTCATCTTTACATACAAAAAAGCTGATGCTAACCAATGAAAAGCCAGCAAATTAGAAAATGCTAAAATCCATAAATATGAACCAGCGGCTGGCTTGAAAGTCCATTTCCAACAACAAATGCAGCAGTTTGTTAAAAAATAGAAATACGCTTTGTGTTCTTTTAACAACACACGCATGCCTGCTGATTTAATTGTCTATAAGGCTAGCGCTTACTGACTTCCACCCCTATGCCGCTTCTCTTATTGGAAAATCTTGGTTGAATACTTTATTGTATGGAGTAAAACATAAAACCCCAAAAGGTACAGATTTTTTAACCTTACCACGTGAGTCAAACAAAAGCACCCAGTAGGCTAAATTCTGCAAAGCGTGTTCGATATTCACGCGCCGGCGCAGCCTGCTCGCGCCTACTGCGATCAATGGGGTGGTTTGTGTAGGATGCGTCTGCGTTGTCGCGTAGAGAAAGGGTTTCTTTGTTGCATTTGACCCACAGTGTTCAGAAGAAAACTGGCTCTCCAATGGAATCGTGAGTCCTTTGTGTGAGGAACAAAGTGAACAGAACAAAACAATTGTGCTCAGTGCTTTATTCAAATAAAATGCAGATGCATGTGTGGCTGTCCCTTCAAATCAAGACACTGCTGATGCGCCATATAAAACAATTTGAACATCACTCCATAATGAGCCCACAGGACAGAATAGTGTGCAATTTTATGCAATCATATGGACAAACTAAAGAAGAAAAGCAAATTATCCCATGAATTGAAGCTTCTTTGATGCAAATATCTGTTCATAAATATGTAAAAAAAATATATATATAACTGAAGCACATATCTGAGCTTACAAATGCAGTGGAAAATATTTTCTTATGAAAGAATTTGTTGTGTGCTGAAGATAATTGTTAAGCACGACCTGTTCGTGTACTTTCTGGGTAGGCAGGCTCAGCGCTTCCGCAATGCACAAGGATCAAAATTTAAAGTACTGAACCGGCAAATCAAAGATCATTTATCCATATTTGGAAACAGCAGACCAATGAGAAAACTTTGTGAGACCGTCCAATAGAACAGTTTGCATCATAGTCAATGGGTCTCAGAAGCCTTGTGTATAGAAATGCTACCAATAACTATACTTATATAGTCACCAAAACTACTAAGTCTCTAGACTCTAGATCAGCGGATCTGAACCGGTGGTGCATGGCCCCGCGGGTCCACGCGGCCTACTCAGGGGGACCACAAATGTTTGGAAAATTTAATAATTTTAGCAGTTTAATAAAGCAAAAACACAATACAAAAGCAAACTGCAAACTTCAACATTTCAAAACATTCTTTAAATGTGAAGAAATTTGAAATTGGAGGCTAAAAAGTAAGTTGGTCTCCTTGGATTGATTAGTGGGAGCAGCAAAAGTAGAGTATCCAGAAGTGTGGGCGATTCGTGGCCTCAAGTGAAGTACTAGTATGCGTTGACTAAAATAATGCATTAGGAGCAAAAAAGAGAAGGTTATGTGCTACAATTTACAAGTGTATTCATTTATCACCAGCCCCAATGTCAACATACAGATCAACACGCTCTTAACAACACCCTTCAATAACCTCACCTGAAACTACCAAGACCATATCCTCGAAGTCCTGGACATGTTTTAATAACGTCACTTCATTTGCTTCAACAAATCCTAATTTTGAAGTCTGATGTCGACCGCTCTGGCACTCCTTTGCGAAATGTCCTAACTTAGAACACATTCTGCACTATACATTTCTAGTGGGACACAGTCTACCACCCTTTGTATGACGTAAGTTGCCACATCTAAAACAAAATGTTTTGTAATTCAAAAAACCCTTTGTCATTTGGTTGAACTTTTTTCTTACCAGAACCCTCTATATTTATAGCTCCTACTACCATTTTTTGGGAATTCTTCAATTCCTTTAAAGATATCTGAGGAAGCTCTTAGCAACTTTAATGACTTCATCCAAGGAAATTACCCATCGTCAGTCCAATATGTCTATCATGACAATGGCCAACAAATTTATCTCTAATTAATTGGTCATTAAAGTTTTCAAATTGGCACTGAGAACAAAGTCTGCATAAGTCACTCACACATGCATCCACATTCTGACTTTGTGCCCTCTTAAACATTTATGGCGCAACACCACCAAAACTAGACTGGATGTCACAACTTTGTTCTAATTTCTTAACTATTTATTTTCCTGTTTTTATTGATTTTCAGATTACATAGAAATTACATAGAAAAGGCAAATAACAAAAAGAGTGCTGCAACAAACCCTACCCCACAAAACCCAACTGGAGAAGTTTACAAGAATTCTTTTGTTGTGTGTTTCTCATATAGCCCTTTGTTGTTTTCCCTATGCTAGCCTAATCACGCATGTTGTAGGCCGCTTTGCTTTTGCACATGTTACTGAAAATTCATGCCTGCCTTTGTGTCACATTATATTTTCACACAGAACCAGCACATGTTTTTGTAGTGTATTCTTTTCCTGGGATTTAGTCTGAACTGCTTAGGCAGGGTCAAACAACATTGCTCCTTGTTATTCTCCCTGGTGAGACACTAGCACCTAAACATAATAAAGGAATACAGCTTCTGTTTTTAAAAACACATATCTTGTCATAACTGAGGACATGGGTTCTTGAAAAACACACAGAGAGCAAAGGCCCCGAGACAAGAGTGTGGCGTCTGTTGGAAAGCAGAACATCCACTTATGCATGCTACAGTATGGGGTCTGCCACTAAACACATACGGTATGGGGTCTGCCACTAAACACAAAGACCTATACTATACAATCAATTGGCTTCAGTGGTACGGGAGGGGTTAGGCAGATATGTCAAATAACATGACGGGGCTTTTCATGTTATATAGTTTATTAACCGATATTATAGACGTGCATTTGTTATCCAATTGTGGCGCAGAGTGTTGTGATCTGGGATGCCAAATCACTTGCCTCTCTGGAAAGGTTAGGAGGGCATCTAAGGCACTACAGCTAATTGGATTCAGGCCCATAGATACTGATGTGGTAGAATGACTCAGTCCCCTATATACTGATGTTCTATGGTCCCAAGCATAGTTCTGTTCCTGAGCAGAATCCCTGAAACACTTTGTATAAGCGCCAATTCACCGGCAATAAAGACTTTGACTAGGTCAACCAGTCCTCCCCTAATTTGTGGTGCTTCTCTGGTCACACCCTGGACATATAAATAATTATTTCCGTTGCAGCGGCAAAGTCCATCCTTCGGACCCATGAAGTAATGGTGGTGCCAGTCTTGAGCACCAATGACAGCCAATGTCCCGTTTTGCAATACTGAGTCCCAACCCAACTATTCACCTGGTATGGCAGCCCACCTCCACCCAGAGCATCTAGTAGGCCCAAAAGAACTAGTTTTGGGTCTGGAGGGACTATTCAGTGTATAATTCCAGACCATCTGGAAGAAGGTGCCTGCTGGGTGTCAGCACCTCCAGCCCTGCGGTGGTAGGGCCCCTCCCATCCTTTTTAAGCGAGGAGTTGTAGTACACTCGGTGTAAATATTTCAATTGTTCTGAACAATTTCTTGATACTCATCCAGCTCTTCTCCATATACACCTTCGTAATATGGTAAGTGTTTGAACTCTTTTGTCTACCTTAAAATCTCAGTGAATGCAGCAATATGTCTCTTTCCAGACAAAAACAAGATGCACCTCTAGCCCCCAAATACATTTCAAAGACATCAAACCACTGTTTCCATTGTATCAGGGCTATTCCAGTGCTTTTGAAAATTTAAGGTGGTGGATTCACTGGATGCATGTTGACAATAAGGATATGAGAAGAGACCAACCTGTTAATTAGAAACTAAAACTACCAAACTAGTACTAACGTGATGCCCATGGGTATACTTCCTACAAAGTGCTTCCCTCAAGTTACCTTGAAAGAACTGATCACCACAAGCCAAATTGGTGTGCCGGTCACCGCAAACACTGGTGAAAGTAGAGTTGACACAAAATGAGTAACTCAAAGTTCTATTTTGATGATTGAGAGCTCCCTGAAGGGAAGGTATCCCTGTCGCCTCAGGCACAGAAGAATAGGGATTTGCGGGAGGATAAGAAAACAAGTTACTTACCTGTAACTACAGTTATCCAGTATTGGTATCTTTCATAGATTCACATGCCTGAATCATTCCCCATCGCCGAGGCGGGAGTCCCGGTAAATAAAAAAGTAGTGCCAAAAAATATTAGTAGTAGTAGTAGGCCCAAAGAAAAAAGGCCCTAAGGCCTATATCTTAGAAGCCTATCTACCTCGTTATGTAAAATAACCAAAGAATTGGTAACAACCAATCAGACATCAGCACCCTTCTAGAACCCTCTCAGCAGAGCCAGTTCTCCTCAGATTTTCCTAGCAGGAGTGGGAAGCACATGTCCCAAACATACAGAACTGACTCTATGGGGAGGAGGGTGGGTGCATGTGAATCTATGAAAGATACCAATACTGGATAACTGTAGTTACAGGTAAGTAACTTGTTTTCTTATCCAGTATTGGGGTATCTTTCATAGATTCACATGCCTGAATCAGAGTAGCAAGCAGTATGCCAAATATACAGTCGTTTGCGGATGGTGGGAGACTATTGCTGATACACCCCCAATTGCACCCGCAATTTGATAACCAGAAGGTAGAAGATGTTCAATCTTAAAATTCAAACATGTAACCTACACAAGGAAATGAAATATGCAACTTAAGAAAATAGTAACTATAAACAGCAAATTTAAAATGTATAAATATACACAACACATGAAAACGTTCAGAATAAGTAAAACATAAATCTGACCTTAGTTTAAAAGATGCTGAAGTACGGCTTGTCCTACATCTGTATCTTCCTGCAGAGTAGACTGCAGACAGTAGTGCTTTGTGAATGTGTGGACATTCCTCCACGTTGCAGCACGACAGATATTTTCCAAGGATACTCCTGCGAACAATGCAGTAGGTGCTGCCATAGTTCTAGTAGAATGCGCCCTGACCTGAGGTTTGCTGGCTTTATCATGACAGAAATGAATTGTAGAAGCCAACCATCTGGCTATAGTTGCTTTAGTCACAGCAGACCCAAGTGTAGCTTGACCATAGGCTATTAGCAATTGATTGGACCGTCTAATGTCCTTAGTCCTTTGCAAGTAAAATTTCAGACAACGTTTTACATCAAGCGAATGCAACGCTCGCTCAGATGGAGTGGCTGGATTTGGAAAGAAAACTTTCAGTTTCACTGGTTCATTTAAGTGGAAATGAGTCGGAACTTTAGGGATGAATCTTGGATTTGTCCTGAGAGTAACATTATCTTTAGAGAACTGCAAAAAGGGCTCTGAGATGGTGAAAGCTTGGATTTCGCCGACTCTTCGAGCCGATGTAAGAGCCAAAAGAAGAGCAACTTTTCATGTTAAAAATTTAAGCTCAGCCTTGTGGATAGGTTCAAACGGTCTTTTCATTAATTGAGCGAATACTGTGTTCAACTCCCACTCTGGAGGAGGTGCACGAATTGGGGGAAAAACTCGGAATAGCCCCTTCATAAATCGTTTTATTAATGAAGAGGAACAGAGCGAAGGTTTAGAAGCACTCTTCCTGAATCTTGAGAGAGCTGCAAGATGAACTTTTATTGATGAGAATGCAAGCCCAGATTTGGCCAAGGATAATAAATAAGGAAGAATTTGTTCTACAGGAGCTTGTAGAGGGTGGACATCCTTCCCCTCACACCAATGACAAAACCGTTTCCAATTTAAACGATAACTTATTAATGTACTTTGCGCGTGTGATTTAGATAGAATCTCACGGCATTCCTGTGAAATGTTTAGATCTTTGTATTCTAAGAAATCAGGAGCCAAGCGTGCAAGTGCAGCGACTGTGGATCTGGATGGAGTATTTGACCCCTCTCCCTTGTCAACATCGTTATTGTTGGTTCTAGACGGATAGAGTTGTGAGCTAGAAGAAGCAGCTCCTGGAACCAATATTGCCTTGGCCAACGGGGTGCAATCAGGATGAGACGGCACCCTTCCATCTTCACTTTGCGGAGCACTTTCGCAATCAGTGGTATCGGGGGAAAAGCGTACGCACAAAGCCCTGACCATCTCATGGACAGGGCATTCCCTCTTGATCCCTGTTGAGGGAATCTGCTGGCGTAATATCGGCATTTCTTGTTTTCTTTTGTCGCAAACAAATCCAGGGCCCCACATTTGAAAAATTTCGTTTAGCTGCCTCTGCTCTATTTCCAAATTCGTGACAGCCTGCCAGAGATCTGCTTAGATTGTCGGCCAAAGTGTTGTGAAGACCTTTGACGTGCTCCGCTCTTAAGGTTATCTTGTGTGTTGTAAGCCACTCGCATAGTTCCTGAGCTTCCTGCGAAAGAGACAGTGACCTCGTTCCTCCCTGCTTGTTGATGTAATACATGCTGGTCGTATTGTCGGTCCGGACCAGCACTTAGGCACCTGCAATTCTTGGGAGGAACGCTTGCAGAGTGAGATATGCTGTTGGCGGTATTCTTGGGACCATCGTCCCTGAATCTGTAAATCTTGGAGATGTCCTCCCCACCCCTCCATGGAAGCGTCTGTTGTTACAACGAATTCTGGAGGAGTTGGTAGAAAAGAAAGACCCGGAGCCAGGTTTTTCATTTGAGACCACCAATGCAGAGAGACTATCATGTGTGGTGTTATCATGATGGAGTCGTCGAACGACCCTACAGCTTGTTTCCATTGCAGATGTAACTGCTCTTGCAGAGGTCTCATTCGGAGTCGTGCTAACAGTACAAGATTTATTGCAGTTGAACACATCCCCAGAAGAGACGCAAACATTCGGACAGAAACTGACTTTCTTTTTGCGATTGATAGTGCTAGCTTTTGTAAACGAAGCTGACGTTCCTTTGACAAGAATGCCTTGCATTGTATGGTGTCTAGCATCGCTTCCACAAACGGAATCCTTTGAAGAGGACGCAGTTGAAATTTGCTTTTGTTGAGAGAGAGAGACCTAGTTTTGAGAATAGACCTAGGCATGCTGAAACTGCCTGTACGGTAATCTGCTTCGAAGGGCCTTTGAGCAACCAGTCGTCCAAATACGGAAATACTTGCATTCCCTGAGATCTTAGAGTCGCTGCTACTGGTGCGACACACTTTGTGAAAATTGTTGGTGCAGATTTCAGCCCAAATGGGAGGACTTTGAACTGATAGTGGACGCCAGCCACTGCAAATCGTAGGTATTTGCGGTGTTTGGGATGTATAGGAATGTGAAAGTACGCGTCCTCTAGATCCAGAGAAGCCATAAAATCCCCTTTGTTCAGGCAGCTCAAAACTTCGGCCAGGGTAACCATCCGAAAACTTTGCTTCTTTAGAAATTTGTTGAGCTTGCGGAGATCCAGAATCGGGCGCCACTCTCCTGACTTTTTCTTTATGAGGAAAAATCGAGAATAGAACCCGGTTCCCTTCTGAGACGATGGAACCTTCTCTATTGCGTTCTTGTGGAGCATTTTTAAGGCTTCTTTGAACAATAAGTGAAGACGAGGGGGAGGGGGACCCTTGGGCGGGGCAGCAGGTGGTCGTTTTAAGAACTCCAGGGTGTGACCGTTTCTGACTAGGTCGATGACCCAACGATCCAAGGTGATCTCTTCCCACTTGTGTGCAAAAGTTGATATCTTTGCGCCCACTGGGAGGGAGGGAGGGATGACTGGCGTCCTGCGAAAATCATGGTTTCTTGTTGGTGTCGCGACCCTGATTGTTCGATCGCATTCGTCCGCCCTGACGAGAGAAACTATTCGAGGAAGATTGTCTGTATGATGATCGTCCATAAGGCTGTCTATATTGAGATTGATATTGTCTGTTTTGTTGACTTTGATAACCTCCCCTTGATACAAAGCCACGGCCTCTTGCACCATGGAAAGATCCCCGTTTGTATTGGAGAGCAGCTAGTGACTTAGCTGTATCCGTATCGGTCTTGATCGCTAGGAGGGCCTCATCTATAAGTTTCCCACATAAGGACTCTCCATCATAGGCCATATCAATGATTTTCGCTTGAACCTCTGGCCTAAAAGATGTTGCCTTAAGCCATCCTTGGCGCCTAAGAACTGCAGCCCCTGCAAGTGGTCTAAAGTTGGTGTTAGCAATATCCAGAGCACAGTCTATGATCTCTGATGCGGCTCGTTCTCCCTCCAATAGTTTCTTCCTTGCCTCTTGTTTACGATCTTCAGGAATGAGGTCTATAAATTCCGACAATTCTGACCACATCTGGCGGTCATAGCGACCGAGTATGGCCAAAGAGTTTGCTGCTTTAATAGAAGTTGCCGCCATAGTAGAGAACTTCTTACCAATGAGATCCAATCTTCGTCCTTCCTTATCCGGCGGCGTTGATATCGGCATAGCTGGATTTTTGGACCTTTGATGAGCAGCTTGCGATATAACGGAATCTGGTCGGGGGATGACCGATTAGACAAGATGGCGTTTCTGGAGGAACACGATATTTCTTGTCAATACGAGGGAGGACCGCAGGTACGGAAGCAGGTGTCTTCATGATTTTTAACCCCTCATTCCATATAAAATCAATGATGGGAATCGCTCTGGTAATTTTCCTGTGCTCCTCTTTAAAATCATGGAGGAAACAATCCGCATGTTCCACAGTGACTGGTAATTGAAATCTGACTGCGGCACGCTGCATTAAATTGTGAAAGCCGCCTATATCCTCTGGAGGAGAATCCGATGGCTGAGGAATGGGTGGAGAAGGCATAGGAATAATGTAGTCATCCCAAGGATCCAGAGTGGTGTCCTTATCAGGCACTTCACCTTCTTCGATCTCTTCCTCATACGAGGAAATGGTATCATGGTGTGATTGCGGCCCAGAACCAGTAGGGTGAAGCGGCGAACTTGGAATGTCCGTGTGTGTCTCTTCAGCCGGTTGTAAATCAGGAAGAGGCTGTTGTGGAGGAAAGCATTGGCGGTAATCCGCCAGCATGGCCTGAAGATCTTGTAGTGTAGGCGGTAGATGACTCGTTCCTCTACGATCCCAATCCCTTGTGGGATGTCTGTAACCTGGTGTAGCAAGTCCTTCCTGATAAACATGCTCCTGGTAGTCTTCCTCCTCATCCTCATCTTGACATTTTATACGTAGTTCCGAGGGGTGCCGAGCTATTCCAAAACGACCCTCATCATCCTCCTCATCAAAATCATCATCCTCTGCATAAGAGTCTAGGATATGCGAAGGTAACAAAGGAGATATATTGCTGTAATCCTGCTTGTGAAAAGTTTTCAATTGAATATGCGTGTAAGCAATAGGCGTAACATGAGTAGTTGGTGGAATCGCCTTTAAAAAAACTTCTCGTCGACGGGCTTTTCGTCGTCGACGGAATTGCTGCCTTCAGGGGTGTCGACGGGATCGTCGTCGCCGTCGACTGGGTCTTCGCCGTCGACTGGGTCTTCGCCGTCGACTGGGTCTTCGCCGTCGACTGGGTCTTCGTCGTCGTCGACGTGGTCTTCGTCGTCGTCGACGTGGTCTTCGTCGTCGTCGACGTGGTCTTCGTCGTCGTCGACGTGGTCTTTTGGGGTCGTCATCGACGGGCTCTTCGTCGCCGTCGACGGGGTCTTCGTCATCGTTGACAGAACTTCCATCAAGCTTGACGTCGACGCGGTCGTCGACGGAGTCTTAGATGTTTTAGAAGACATAATAGGTGAAGAAATAGACGTAGTGGAGACTGTAGCCGTCGACAGAGGAGCAGCAGAAGTCACAGAGATCGTATATGAAGACTCCAATGTCAAAGTTTTAACCTGAGATTTACTCACGTTTTTAGAAGTTGAAGACCTTTTGGATATCTCAGAGTGTGATGGCAGCGATGACTCCGAGGACAATACTTGTGACCTCTGTGATTGGTCAGAAGTTTTATGAGAGGCCTTATGATGCTTTCTTCCTTCACTGGAAGAACTATCAAGTGATCTAGCCCTTTTGCTAGATGTCGAGGCCCTGTCATCTTCCTCAGCCGAGGAAGATTTCAGCCATAATAACACTCTTGCCTCTCTGTCCCTTAAAGTCTTAGGAGGGAAAGTCCGGCAAATTCTACAATCCTTAGCAACATGCTTAGGATGCAGACAATAAATACACTCCTCATGCTGGTCGTCTACATGGACCCTCTTATCACAGGTCCTGCAGGGTCTAAACAAAGCTTTCTTGTCAGACATTTCTGAAGAAAAAAGAAGAAACTGAGTAGGCACTCAGGGAGACTCCCTTCCACACGACGTGCGGTGAAAATCTGAGGAGAACTGGCTCTGCTGAGAGGGTTCTAGAAGGGTGCTGATGTCTGATTGGTTGTTACCAATTCTTTGGTTATTTTACACAACGAGGTAGATAGGCTTCTAAGATATAGGCCTTAGGGCCTTTTTTCTTTGGGCCTACTACTACTACTAATATTTTTTGGCACTACTTTTTTTATTTACCGGGACTCCCGCCTCGGCGACTGGGAATGATTCAGGCATGTGAATCTATGAAAGATACCCCAATACTGGATAATTAATCTTGCTTTCAATACTAGTGAATGCCAGGTTGCCCAGTCTCCTAAAATGGCCACTATGACACCATCCCACCTGTTTTCTATAGAAAATGGAGCCAGTGTTTTGGTTATCTAAATAATATGGTAGCCACGGAACAATCCCAAACTTACTAAATGGCAGCTAACAGAACCCCCATATTTATAGGCGACTGAGCTCATCAAGGGGGTGGGGGTGGGGGGGGGCCACCACCAGCAACCACCCACCTTAATGGTGACTCCTTCTAACCCCGTGTTGAGGGTGTGTGGTCAGGCAAATTCGCAGATAGCCTCACCCCCGTCTGGGCCTACAGAAGATCGGGCTCAGGGAGGGAACGGCTCAACCACCAGAAACCACAGAGCATGCAAGGAAAGGGCAGACAGGTGACTAGGCCGAAATCTTCGATCACCTGATGGGAACCCCTCTTGGCCTCCACGGAGCGTGTGAGGATAGCGCTGTCACTTAGCAGTGCAGAAATCATTGATCGGCAAATTTCTGCTGGACTCATATGGATCCGACAATCACAGCGCAGCGTAGTTTGAAGAGGCGGTGACTGATTCCAGCTCATCGCCAAATTATGTCACATCATAAGTAGAAGTCGGACACAAAGCCCTTCGGTTGGGTACGTTTTATTCACAAGTTGCAGCTAGACAGTCACCATCAGACAGGAGCAAACCTTTGCCCTCAGTCCAAAAGCCTTACAATAGAACCTTCCCCTTAGCAGCGCCACCCTCATTTCGCAACAGTCTACAAACATCAGGACTAAACAGAATTTTCTAAGTGGCTCATCCTATATCACATGTTTGTTCAATAACAGAGTGGGCCCATTCTTGCCTCTAACATCAACTCCATTTTTATCTGGGACTAACATTTGGGTTGGCCAATCCCAGGTGCCATACTCTTGTTATTAACTGACCAAGTGAAAGACCACAGTTATCCATTAGTAGGTCAGTGTCCCAACGCACTGTACACAGGACAGAGAGACAGACACTCTCCTTCAATCATTCACTAACTCTAGTCAGCAGTAAAAAGTAGTTGCCCCTCCTGTTTTCCTAGTCTAGTGGACAACTCGCTCAGTACCCTACTGTACTACTTCATAGATGTTTCACCACTGATCCTGAAGCTTGGAAACAAGTGACACCCCCATGCGTTGGCATTCGTTCACCTCTTTCTTTGTAAACCAATCCCTGGCATGTTTCTTGAATCTCCTCAATGTCAGTGATACGGTTGCCCCCCTTGTAGGCTCAATTCTGTCAAAACAGGCTTCCTAGTAAATTAATTTTCCATTTCATGTCATACCACAAATCACAGTATGCTCATTGTGCTAAACCTACTTTCAGAGAATAAAACTTCCTTAACTCCGCCTTTCTCTACGCAAACAGGAAAGTCATCTGTCCATCAACAGGCGAGTTTATGGTTTCTCTATATCCATTGTAACCCTTAAATCAGGATGAGGAAATGTATTGTAATAAATTGCTAATCTGACAACCTTCAATCTAGAGAGCTGGATTCCAGATATGCCATCTACACATCGTGTGGGCAAATCACTATCTATTTTCCAACCCTAAATATGTACGATTATTTAATATTAATTTAATACAGTTAATGTAAAAGCAAGGTGGACAATATAATGTGATGTTCAATATTACAGAAACTGCACCTTCCCGCTGCCCCTCCCCATCACATTCTGGTTTTATCCAGACTTCAAAACACAATGCAGCTCTTTGCACAGCACTATGTTTGAGAACATTATGCCACAATAAAAAAGCTTCTTCTGTAATAGGATTCATTGCTCGTAGGAGCTAGATCATGAATGAAATCTCTTCCTCCTTGGTTTTTACTTGCCCTATTCAACTTCCAATTGTGTGGTGATCTGGCCAATTTATTGCTCATATGATTGCCTTCCCTTGCAGGCATTGCCTTACCTTTCTTTGGTTCTTTATTCGCTCCTCTTTAACCTTCATGATCTCGTTCCCCCAAACTACTTTGCACTACTTCCAAATAACTTCGCTGTCTACATGCCTCAGATTATTTCCGGAATTCTACACTCCTTTCATTACCTCCAAGAATTTATGTTTTCCTCCTTATCAACAGACCGTTGTAAGAAAATGTCCCCCAGGAGACAGTCTCCAATTGCATCATCTGCTACTTCATTCTGGCTTGCTTCTCCTCCTCTATAAATAAGCCATCATTACAAAACTGCTACTTAAAAAAAAGCTTTAACATCAGTCTTGAACACACAAAATGTATCACTTAATCTTCATTCTGCTTTTTTCTGCCAAACTCCTTAAGAGCGCAGTTAGCACATAAATGCAAACAATCAAAGCAGGTAACGTTAGAGGCACAGAAATGGTCCTCATGTGTGTACTCCATGAATATTGAATGCTTCCAAACACTAAGAGTCATGCTCAACATCTCTACAGCATTTAAAGCCATTAAACACATAAGTTTATTTTACTGAAGCTTTTGTATCTGTGGGGTCCCTGGGCTTTAATGGTGGTTCTTGTTCTTCTCCAACAGCTATCTGACCTGCCTTACGCCTCTAGTCACTCTGCACTCAGGTTCAGAAAGATGTTAGTGTCTCCTCTCTGCTTCCGTATCTTTACATTCATCTCTTTGTATGCCCCATAGAGCAGGTCCTTTAGTCTCATATGTAGAAATCTTTCAATTTCATTGCAGACTTGACAAAACAACTCTTCTTCTTTGGATCCAAGCTAGTCTGTTCAAGAATAAGGGAATGAAGGCTGAAATTCTAATTTTTAATAGATGCAGTGACCATCGTAAGCCGTTATTCAGTCTCACTTGCCATGAACCACACTCAACTCTCTCTGATTATTTAATTTAAAAAAAAAATTTAAGGAAAAACCTAAATTTACACTAAAAGAGAACTCTTTTTGGCTCCTCAACCAAATTTCTAGTTTAAGGGTCCATCAATCGTGCTAACTTGGCAAATTTAATGTGGGAATTTGCTCTAGGTTACACTACTTTAAGAGCCTTTGCCTTAGACTCCTCACTGTTGCTCCAGGAAAATTCAGACTGCCGGGCAAGACGGCTACTGACGTACAGTATACAGAACATATTAACCCCTGCCCTTGTCTACCTTCATTGGCCCTTCCGTGACAAAGCAAATTCAGACCAACTTCCTGTATGTTTTCATTGGATCTACAACTAGGCCTCCCTTACACTATTAGCAAACCAGCACAACCCTCTTGACATTAACCTCTTCTTTTACGTCAAACATCTGTGACCCCCACTACAACAAGCCTTACAATGCCAGTCATGCCTTTACGTTCCTTGCATCGGGAAGTTCCTCTTACCATGAACCTGCAGCAATGAAGCTTACCCGATATTCTGCAAAGATATCAAGTTTTGGCCTTTCACAATCTAACTTCACTCTCCTCCCTGATCGTCCACAGACACTGGAGAGGTACCACCAAGAACCCATCTTGGATATTGGAGTGAAACATTTAATAGGAACACATTTAGGTTTAAATGGAGGAGTGTGGCTCAATGGTTAGAGCAGCACACCCTGAAGCAGAGTTCTGGCCAGGGACCAGGGTTCGATTCCTGCCTCGGCGGGGCTCGGGCTCAATTTCCTCGGACCTGTCTATTCTCGCCTCGGTGCCTATTCTAATCACGGGCCCCACGCTGCAACTCTGGGCAATAGCTTGCTTAGCCTCCACACCGGCCCCAACAGCGCTAAGGATGCCTGGCTTCACCCTGGGGGTGCCCAGGAGTGGACACTTCACAGGGAAAGCCAGGAGGGGTTCCACAGCGGTACGAGTATCAGCGCCAGGAAACCGCAAAGGCGACACCGCAAGGTGGCCGTCTGGTGACAGTGCGCTCTATAAGTACCTTGACATTTACATTTAAATCAGTTAAATACTGTACTTCGTGTAGAAATGTGGCAGAAGAGCATGGTTCAAAATATGAATGTTAAATCAGATAAACCAATGTTGCAAACAGATGCCCTTTCTGATAAAAAGAATTTACGGGCATGTAGCATGTACAAACATAATTCTGCTCAAGTTAAAATAGTCTCCTTCTCAGAGCAGGTCTCACACCTACTCTGTCCAGTGCTTCTTAACTCTTGTTCTGCAGACCCCTTAGGGTCAGTGAAGCCTACTTAGGGGCTGGCAACTGTTCTTGAAACTAAAGATTAGCAGATAGACATTTTCCTTCTTTATTTATATATTGAGTCTCAAAGTCAATATTTAAAAAATTATTTTTGAAAGTGGGGCAGGTGCCTAGGCTCAGCCTGACTTACCTAGACCGGTCCTCCAACCAGGTAAGGCCCTTTCAGAGCAATTTCTCTCGTGTTTGAGGCCCTTGCCTCACTCCTTGCTGCGCTCTCTCTCTCTCTCTCATACCTGTCACCTCTCTTACTTCTGCTCTCTTTCTCATTTTCGCCCCCATATTGCTCCTTCTGGAGATCTTCTCCTCTTTTTGCTCTTCTTGAATCTCATTTTCATGTTCCCCTACATCGCTCCTTCTAGAGCTCTTCTCCTCCTTTTGCTCGCCTTGAATTTCATTTTCATTCTCCCCTGGTTTGTTCCTTCTGGAGCTAGTTTTTCTTTCACCCCATTTCCCCCTTTTTTTCTGCCAGTGCCCCCCACTGAGTCTTTTTCTGCCAACTCCTGCTGCTTTTAACCATGCTTTTTTTTACCTTCTGCATGCTCATTCAGCTTTCACTCCTCGTTTGAGCCTTTTCGGTCAGCTCTTTCATTTCACCCATTTTAAGCCTTTTTGTGTCGTAGTTTCACTCCCATTCTCTGGTGCCCGCTGCCCTCAGTCCTCCTACCCCCTACCATGACGTTTCCCACCTTTCGCCGCTTAGCTGCTTCTTCCTGCATCATGTTCTTCCCATGTCTCAGCGCAGCCCCACCCACTGTGTACCTCCCGGTACCTACTTAATGGTGGCTGCTGCGCACCCACACAGCAGATGTGCCATTGGTGAACCAAAGGCATGCCAGTCTGCATGCATCCCTGACTGGACCACGCCCAGCGTCACAAACCCTTGTCTGATAGCCCCTTAGCAATACTCTGCAGCGTTTCTCCGATTGTTCGCCCCAGGACATCTCTCTTTCTGCTGATGTCGAGCCAGGCCACTCCGCACACTACAATAGAAACATTCACCTGCACCCACTGCTGCTTCACCTACAGCAGCCTACCTATTCTTCCCACACAAGCAACAGCAGCAACAACAGCAACACCATCAACACCCCCACCGAACACCACAAGTCACAGCAAACCCTCATGCCAACATTCGCTCACATGCATGCTACTCAACACACGATTTCTCAGCAACAGGCGACTGAGTTCTGGGCCTGCCAAGTAGCAAAGCAGTGGAACTCCTCTTCCTCATGGAGACCACGCTCTACTCCGACTGGGACAGGTATGCTCAGACGCGAGTCCCGTGCTCTCCAAGCCACTGGAATCAGGCTATCCTGGCTGAAGAGGGGTGAAACCCCGAAACCGGTCCTAGGATGCTTGTTTCCAGTCCAGGGAGAACCTGGCCTGGCTGTTCGGGCTGGACTGTTCCCATTGGGCACAGGGTCAAGAATGATTTGCATATGGCTGGGTCCAAACTGGAATGGCATGGTGACCAAATAAACATTGGATTTAGGCCCAGATCTCTGTACTGGGGTGAATGTATGACATTGTTCTGCATTCTGTCCATCAATAGTTCTTTTTGCATTTGTCACCCCGAGTGGGACGGGTATGCTCAGACGGGAGTCCCGTGCTCTCCATGCCACTGGAATCAGTCTATGCTGGCTGAAGAGGGGTGAAACTCTGAAACCGGTCCTAGGATGCTCGTTTCCAGTCCAGGGAGGACCTGGCCTGGCAGTTCGGGCTGGACTGTTCCCATTGGGCACAAGGTCAAGACTGATTTGCATATGGCTGGGTCCAAACTGGAATGGCGAGCAAAAAAACTATGGATTTAGGCCCATATCTCTGTACTGGGGTGAATGTATCACATTGTTCTGCATTATGTCCATTAGTAGTTCTTTTTGCATTTGTGACCACGCTCTACTCCACATTGGCACCCGGTATCGCCGTGGTAGTCCTAGCAGGCTGCAAGACCACATGACAGGACAGCCTTCACAAGCCAGGGCGAGAACTCGCAGAGATCTACAAAAACTCCATCAGGTGCTCCACAGAGAGTGCCACCATATTCACGGAACATCTGCACCTCAAGGTGGAAATTTCTGAAAATGACACCCTAAATGGAACCCTGCTATACCGACTACCCTGACCACGAACTTCCTTCTCCAGCCTCATCACCGACTTAATCTCCCCTCTGATCATCGACTCCAGAGCCTTCATACTCCTTAGTGACCTCAACTTCCACCTAGAAGACAGTACAGACCCCAGCTCCACAGCACTCTTTGAAATCCTGAACAACACTGGTGTAACCTAGCTCATCACAGAACCAACACACATTACAAGACACACACTGAACCTCTCTTCACCACCAGCGACAGCATCCAGTACAACTCCACTTCACCACTCACCTGGACCGACCACCCCATCATCCCACCTCTAAGTCAACACACCTCTAGCCAATGCGCCCACCAGCATCAGGCTA
Organism: Triturus cristatus; assembly: GCF_964204655.1. Taxonomy (NCBI): domain Eukaryota; kingdom Metazoa; phylum Chordata; class Amphibia; order Caudata; family Salamandridae; genus Triturus; species Triturus cristatus. The sequence goes on from NC_140593.1 coordinate 229,746,410, forward strand.
CCCAGCTGATGGGGAGGCAAAATCTCAGAAGTAGACTTGCTCAACGCCCTCGGTTTGTATCAACCTAACTCTAGGGACAACCTCAACGATGGCGTCACCAACCTCAACAACTGTATCAAGAACTTTCCAGACTCCCTCGCTCACATCAAACTCAACAAGCAGGCCAGCTGATTAAACAGATGACCTTTTAGACTCCAAACTACATGGCAAACAGATAGGAAAACAATGGAAAGCCAGCCACAAAACCACAGATAGAACTACATACAAGGAGGCTGCACTCAGACACTACCATCAGCAACTGAGAGACACCAAGAAAAGAGTGCTAGCTGAACGCATCAAAGGAAGCTCTAACAGCTGCAGGGAGATCTTCTCGATAGTCAAAGAATTAACCACACCCTTTGCCTCCGACAACAGCATCACCCCACCCAAGAACTTTGCAATGACTTCTAGACAAATCCACAAAGTTCTACAGCCACTTTACACACCAGCCGCACCCTAGCAATCTCATCACCAACCTATCCATTACAACCAAGATGACCACCTGACCAAATAGAAAACACTCACCAGAGAAGATACAGCAACGATCATGCAGGCCATCTACCCAGAGGCCCCAACAAATGCTTGCCTCCGCTATGTCTATAACCTTGAAGCATCACCAGTGAGCAATGCCCTCACCCACATCAACATCTCGATCACATTCGCCACATTCCCAGAAGATTGGAGGCATGTAGTGATTAACGCCCTCAAGAAGCCGTCTGCCAACCCAAGCCAATTGAGCAACTTCCAACCAATCTCCCTGCTCCCCTTACCAGCCAAAGTGATAGAGAAGGCCATCAACAAGCACTCACAATCCACCCCAACTACACATCAACAAGAAACTCGCAAGCCACCTCAAACTACACCACCTACTGGACAACACTCAATATTGGCAGTTGGCCGTATAGTACCTATATGTAAGAAAAAACTACAGTACCGAAACAGCACTCATCGCAGCCACAGGCAACATCTGGACCAACCTGGAACGAGGAAAAACAGCAACCCTCATCCTGCTTGACCTCTCTGCAGCATGCAACACAGACTCCCACAACACTCAACAGAAGACTCAATGAAGCATGCATCCAAGTACCCACACACAACTGGATCTGCTCCTTTCATCACAAGAAGAATCCAGAGAGCCAGACAGCCACCCTTCACAACAGAGACCAAGAACCTGATTTGCAGAGTCTCCCAAGGATCGTGCCTCAGCTCAACCCGGTTCAATGTCTACATGATACTGATCACCAGCATCATCCAATCCCAAGGCATCACCATCCTCTCCTATGCCGATGACATTCAACTCATCCTCTCCCTGACGGACACGACAAACCCTACAGAACCATCTTCATCAACTGCACGATTATGGTAGCAAAATGGATGAGAACAAACTTCTTGAAGCTCAACACCGACAATATGGAAGAAATGGTCTCCGGAAACAAGATCTCCTCATGGGTCGTCACCTGGTGGCCAACAGAGCAAGGACCAACACCCAGCGACCATGCCAGAAATCTGGGCATCATCCTAGATGACAAGCTTAACATGACGACACAAGCCAAAGCACTGAGTGCTGCCTACTTCTACATCCTGCGAATGGTACTAAAGATCTTCAAGTGGCTGCCACAGAACACCAGATAAACTGTCATACAAACACTCCTCACAAGCAAACTCGACTAAGGCTACGCACTCAACGCTGGAATCCCCAAGCAGCTCCTGCACAGGCTTCAGACCATCTACCACACAGCCGAAAGACTCATACTCAACCACTCACATTTCACCCCACCTCAGTGCTTCACAGGCTCCCCATACACAAATGCAGCCAATTCAAACTCTTCACGCACACATACAGAGCCTTGCACAACAACAGAACAGCATACCTGAACAGCCGCTTACACTTTCACCATCCTGTCAGACACCTATGATCGGCCTCACTCTCACTCGTGCACACCCCTCGTATTCACAAAAGCAAAGCAGAAGTTTGCTTGTTCTCCTACATTGCATCTGAAACATGGAATGATCTCTTACAACACATCAGTGCCTCCTCTTCACTTCTTGAGCTCTGCAAGAAGCGGAAGACCTGCCTCTTCGAGTAACTCTGTGGGAACTGCACGCCTACATACCTGCTCATGGACCTGGATACCCCCACGGGAGATTAGTGTGCTATATAAATTGGCATAACAAACTAGAGAATAAACATTTATTTGTTTGATTAGTAGGAGCAGAGCATGTACAGCAAACAGAATACAGTATGGATGAGAGGTAGCCTTAATTGCAGCAGCAACAAAGGTAAAACATGCATTAGTAGCACAAAAAGAAAGCTGATATACTAGATACCTAGCATTTCGCTTTGTCTTTTAGAATTTAAAACCAAAGTTAGAAAAGGTCCAACCTTGCAATTAAAGGTTCAATAATCCTATATTTGTTTGTGAATGAAATACAATATTTCAGTATTTGTGAATTAGTTTGATGCATACTTGTTTCTGTATTTTTGTGTATTGTTGAGAGTTTCAAAAGAGGTAGAAATTGCTTAGGCAGGACTCCTCAGCTTGAAATAGGGGTCCACAGAAGTCTAAAAGTTAAGAACCTCTTCAATACACCGTCCCTTTACAAGTGCATTAAAGGCTTTTTGCTTTCCTCCGTCATCACAAGTGCAAAGGTTTGCAATTTTGATCTGGCATGAGTTACTACAACATTAGGTCAATAAATATATACAGACCGTACCATTCTGCCTTTCCTTCACGGGTGGCTGCTCATCTGTAAGGGGTCTGCTGGCCAGACATAATTATATTTCTCTGCCAGTTGCATATTATTTGGATTTATAGACCCTTTCTTCCTAACAGGTTCCCAACTTACGCTATAATCATAATATTTCAGAATTGCATATGCAACCACTTTCACTGTAACAATTTATGCTTCTTTTTTTTTTTTTTTTTTTTTTTTAAACTGTCCTGTAAAAGGATTCCCAGCTCAGCAGTCTAGGGACGATTTGTGACTTTCTACCAAGGTTATTTTTGCACTTCCAGTTTGATCAGTCAACATATTTTAGGTCTTGTCTACAGACAGCTTTATCTGTATGTTGCTATGACCTATTGAGAACAATAAAATACAGGGAGTGGGCGAAGGGTCATCCCCTTCACGCTTTTTCTCAGTCTAAGGAAGGTGCTACCACTACCGCCCATTCAAGCCAAATGCCTTGTGCATAGTGCCAAACTGAGCAGATTAGACTACTGCAATGCCCTGCTACTTGGAGCTCCTGAATAATTGGTTAAGAGAATGTTTAGAGTGCAAGTGGCAGAAGCAAAACTGGTGTTGAACAGATCCCACAGATCCTTTGGATCGAATGCCCTAAAGGAGTTGCACTGGCTTCCCCTGAAGCAGAGGGTCATCTTCAAAGCCATGTGCATTGTGTTCAAGGCACTACAGGGATACGGCCTTGTGCCTCTACAACACAGACTAAATGGATATACTCCTGAGATATCTTTGTTCTAGCTCTGCAAATTTGGTCTGCATAAACGAATTTCGAAAGTCAAGACAAGGAGTTTGGCCGTCACAGTCAAAGCAGACCAGCTGTGGTATGAGCTGCCACCCTTACCTAGGTCTTCAACCTAACTGTTGCAATTTAGGAAAGCCTTGAAGACATGGTGGTTTCCTATGTAACCAGAGCCCAAACAGGTGCATGTGTATACTGTTGGCAGTATAGTACCTATATGTAAGTTTAACGCCAGGAGTTTTAATTAATATCCTTATGTTTTGAGGAAATCCTATAAAAATACAAACAACAATTAATGCCCCACATGCATAGTAGACATTTAGGAGAAAAATGAGCAGCAGCAAAGCCAATACATTCACAGGCGAGGCGTATTTGCTGTGTCAATGCGTAGGTTTATTTATTAATATCAAGAGTCCACTTGCACAATAAAGGTGCACATTGGATTCTGCAACACTAATGTAAATACTGCACACTCATAATTATTTTCCTCCACGAATTAGAGCCCATTCTGCTTAATTTTAAGTAGAACCTCATTCTGGAGCTTACTTGATAGTCACATTTTTTCACAAGCTACTGGTACAAAATAGAAAAAATAAAAAACTGTCTGTATGTTTCGCCACCCTGTGAAATCGCAATACCACCATGCCACGAGTACCTCAAACATGAATGAACAGATCTTTCTATTTCAGAAAGAACAGTAAAAGCAGCCATCATTACATTTGGTGGTGTAAGAATATAAAAAAAACCAAAATCACATACCCATCTTTGGTTTGATCGACTACACCCGCCAGGAGTTGCAGGGTTTTTGGATTGGGGTCAACATCAGCAGTTAGATTCAAGTACCTTTTTACAAAGTCATTGGGAGACATGAAGAAATCCCCATTTTTTTCAACACTTGCATACTGCAGGAAAAAAAGTATTTTGTTAGTTGAAGTCAACCTATATTTACAGGAACAGAACATGTCAAAAGTAAGAATAAGGTCAACTTTAAAAAGAATGCTTAATCCTTTGCCATTCAGAAATAGATGACCTGCCAATGTTAGCAAAACTAAAATGAACTTGCCAAAGGTCAGGTTATTTAGAGTAGGAATACCAATAAATACACATTAAGACATTACTACAGTGAAAAGGTCAGATTCCATGTTACTTCCATAGTGTAGCATAACCAACTTAACCCCTTAACTGATGGGCTTATTCCCCCTTAGTGCTGACTACTTCTCTGGCTATTTGGGGTAGTTTTCACTTACGGCTCCATAAATTTTTTTCAGCATATGGTATCCATGCCAGATCTATGCCCTTTTCCCCCCCCCCCCCAACATCCTGAGGATTCTAAACGGGTATATGGATTCCTCTGGAGGGGTCCGTGAAAACAGGCAAAATATAGTAACATTTTGAGTTTTGGGGAAAAAATAGGAAAACACTGCTCTGGATAAAAGTGTGTTTTTTCCCCATTAAAAATGGCATCAACGAACAGTTTGCTGTACTAAAGACACCATCTTCCTAGCTATCAGGAAAAGGGGTACTCCATTTTTCCTATTTTTTGTGCATTTAACCTACTTCCAGCTTGTGGTGGAAACCAGTGTAAAAAAAAAAAAACGGTTAGTCCAGGGAAGTTAAAGATTTTCCGAAAGTAGAGGGGATTCTGAATTCAGCAAGGAGTCATATGTAGAGCCCTCAAGGTTTACCCAAATAAACTAACTGTTGAAATAAAGAAATATTGAAAGTGAGTAAGAAAAAAACAGCAACTTTGTCACAACGCTTTCATCTACAACTTTGTCACAATGTCAGATTTACAAACGCAACATACCATTATGCCCGCTAGAACCTTCTGTTTGCGGGATATATAGGGTTTGTAGGTTCTCCAAGAACCCAAGGTAGCCAGAGTCAACAACTGACCTGCACTGTACAATGCCATTATTGTGTACAGATTATAGACTAATTCATTTGGTAAAATATGTAGAATGATAAATGTGTATCAAGGAAACCTATGCATTTCTGAAATGGGCAAAAGGTATGCGGTTTAAGCGCCGTATTTTTTGTACATCTCTGAATTTGTGGGTACCTGTACTAGCATACAATTTAGAGGGTATTTTTTTTAAAGGTCTTATTTCTTACACACTGGCATGCACAAATGCAGCAAAATGCAATTGCTAATAACAAAAGTTCTACTATTCTATGCTCCCACGTGTCTTCCAATAAAAAAGGTACCGTGGGCAGGTCTAGTACCCACAACAGGAAGCGGACCAAAACCATATAGACACATCACATTTTTCCACTGAAAACTGACCCTTTATTTACAAAGTGGGTAGCTGTGGATTTTGAGCCCTAGCTCAGCCAGCACCTAGGGAAACCTAGCAAACTTTAAAAAAAATTAAAACGAGACACCTGGGGGAATCTATGGTGGGATGACTTGTGTGGCACTAACCAGGCTTTTTTCCCAGAATCCCTTGCAAACCTCAAACTTTGACTTTAAAAAAAACACATTTTCCTCACATTCCTGTGATGGAAAGGTCTGGAATCTGAAGGGAGCCGCAGACTTCTTTCCACCCAGCATTCCCCCAAGTCTCCCGATAAAAATGGTACCTCCCTTGTGTGTGTTGGCCTAGAACCCAGGACAGGAAACAGCCCAAAACACAACATGGATATATCCCTAGCTCAGCCGCACCTAGGGAAACTTAGCAAACCTGCAAATACACACCCTGAGGAAGTATAGGGGTGCGTGACTTGCATGGCTCTCACTAGGCAATTTTACCCAGCTTCCCTTGCAAAGGCCACACTTTGGTAAAAAACATTTTCCTCACATTCCTGTGACAGAAAGTTCTAGAATCTGCGGGAACCCACATATTGCCTCCCCCCCCCATAGGATATAATGGACTTGTAACAAGGCAGAAGGGGTTATACATCACATTTGTGATGGAGAAGCTCATCCACCAAACTCTAAACAGGTGGAAAAATAGTAAACTTCCCAATATCATGAAAAAGACAGTATACATTCAAGAAATAAAACTTTATTGGAATGCTGTTATGGCTACGATCCAAACCCTGAAAAAAAAAACACTGAATTTCACCTGTTATGGTGAGCTACAAAGCCATAACTTGCCCCCAATGCATTACACATACCTATGAAATGAGATGTAGGATTCTACAATTAGCGTCTTTTTTACCAGTCATTAGGCAGATAAACCCAAAAAGGTACTTTTACAGAAATCATCTAGATAAGTCAACAAACATTAACCCCAACTGTCAATATTATCTTCACACATGTACAGTGCTCATGTCTTCCAAGAAAATACAGCTACAAATGGTTGTAGTAACACACAGCTGATTAATGTGAAGAAAGATGAGCTTCTTTATTAATAGATATTGCTGTAAATGTTTGAAGTTCCAATTAGTTTTAGTGAGTTTTACAGCACTGCAGGTGGACATTACCAGCTTCAGTTATGCATATGAAAAAGTAACCATATCTAACTTTTCGATAATATATGAATTCAATTTGTGAGGGGTGGAAAAAACTGCTGACAGCTCTTCTGCCAAACTCCCTGCCAGCAGCTAAATATCAGAGTGAATCCTGCTAGATCTGGGAAGAATGTGTTATAGCCAGAGAAGGAGCACATGCAGCAGTATCAAGAAGTTTATCAGCAACATCTGCCCAGCGTTGTGAAAGGCCCTGGTGCTGAACCAAGATGGCAGCCAAGCAGTTACGTATGTGAAGGGTGTTGGAGTACAACCAGAGAGTCGTTGAAGCAAGTGAATGGTGCGGAGTGGCAATCCCTAATAAAACCCGTATAATGAGAATGGTGCAGTGGCTGCTGCTTAGAAGACTGCCCTATCCTGCACGAGTTTGTCGCTTCACAATAGAGAAAGAGCGACTCGGTGTCACATCAGCACCTGACAGGATTAGAGGAGTTAAACCGGATGTGAAACCTTGACATTTGAGATCGTGACTATCTGTGACAAAACCAGTAGGGGTTGTCCAAAACACCCTAACAACGGATTGATTACAGCTTTCATTAATCAAACTAGTCGAACAGGTGTTTATGGGAGGGGAGCATCGACAAGCCACACTGAGGAATCTCCCAACAAAAAATAAAAATATATATTACAACAAAAAAAAATTACAAGTCACAGAATTCACCAGGAGAGAGCAATGAAAAACCTCTCTCAGGGAGAAGGGTGTGCTATCTAGGGGTGGAGCATTCTGTATGTAGTCAATACTTGTGAGTGTGACCCAGATGGTTCCTGGAGGCCCTCAACTTGAGCCAGTGACAGCAAAGCAGCTCCAAATTGGAGGCAATAGGAAAAGGAGTTCCCAGTTTGCAAATTCCTTATTCAAAGTGGCCCTATTACATAATCTAACAGGTACCAGAAGCGGTGAAGAAACAATGCGACTGGACTATGAGCAACCATGAGGGGCAAACACGAAACTTAAAAGACGTGCCCAAAATGTGTAAATAGTCTTACAATGATCCCAACATGCCAACTGATTGAAAATGGTAAAGTTTGCTTAAGCTATGTGAATTCTACTGCTTTAGTACTGGAAAAGGACTAATGATATTGAACATTGTTAAGACTTACTATCAGGAAAGGAGTACCATGGGGGGAAACCCAGATCAAACAAATAGGTGTTAATGATGCCACATGACCTTCCGCAACATGCTAGACAAGAACACAGTCACATATTAAGCCAAGTGAAGTGGACACTGCAGGATCAGAACGAATCCAGATTGGAAGGACATGTTTCTAGAGGCCAATACACCATCCACAGAGGTGTTGGAGATAAAATAGATCAATATAGTACTGATTGATGTAAGGCTCATCAACTAAGAACAACACCACCGTCAGAGTGACTACTGCACAAAATATATTGCAGGTACTTTAACCTACTGCGACTAAGTTTCAACAAGTACTGGACCTAACACAGCAGATCCGCCTCCTTGAAAGAAGAGCAGAAGATATGGAAGGTCATGCTTGGAGCAGCAATATATGAGTGGTGGTCCTCCCGAAAGGAACACAGACTTAAAAGAGGATCGAGTACATGGAGCACTGGCTGTCAACTGTGATAGCCCATGGAGACTGCCCACTTTTTCCTCACTCAAGAAGGCACATAGTGTCTCCACAAGGAAGCCTCCTGCTGGAGAAAAGCTGAGGCTGGTGGCAACAGGACTGATAGACTTGAGACCGAGATCACATTTTTCAGGTACAAGGAGCCCTCCTGCTGGGGAAAAGCTAAGGCTGGTGGCAACAAAACTGATAGACTTTAGAGACCTAGATCACATTTTTCAGGAGTCCAGGAAAGTGGGGCACTGTAAACAACAGCAGAGTAATTATATTCCAGAACTTCACGCTGGCTGCCCAACACCATGGAGTTTCTTTTAAAGTGGTGTTAGAAGCTGGGTCCCTAACTGTAGGGACCACGATCCTAATCAGTGTAAGCTAGATACACACTTTAAATTAACCTGTACTCACCCTCTAGTAGCTTGGCACAGATCAAGAGGCAATGTGTAAAGTATTTGTGTAACACACACAGTAACACAATGAAAAAGACTCGCAGGTTTAGGAAAATAGAGAATATTTATCTGAGTAAAATAAGTCCAAAATGACACAAATAGAATCAGTAGAAGTTGAGATATGGATTCCTAAAGAATAAATGCAAAAATACTGCTTCGAAATCAATAGCGCTAAAAGCTTACTTGAGGTCATGAGGGACCAGGGTAAATCCAAAGTTCAGGTCTACAGTGATGCAGCGCAGGCCGGCTACAAGACTCATGCAGGTCCCATTGAAACAGTACTTTGGATGGAGCAAAGTGTCGATGCTGAGGGCACGATTAATCGATCTTTTCCATTCAGTCAGGTCACTGCGTCGTTGAGCTCCATTGTAATGCAGGCAATGTGTCGTTGTTGAGCTGTGTACAGCATCGGCGTTGAGCCGCGCAGGCTGTATAACTGATATTGCCGAACAGTCTCTGCGTCGAAGGGTGATGCGTTGGTTCCGCCCACCGCAGTGAAGATGCATCGATTTTGTAGCAAAAAACGCTGCAGAACCCATTTACGAGGCCTAGGACTGGTAGGACTTACAGATGGCAGAATCCAGCAACATTGTAGGAAGTCTTTTGTGTCCAGGAGAATTTCAGAAAACAGGAGGCAAGCCAACAAGCCCTGGGAGTCACTCTGGGTTCAAGAGAGATAGGTCCAGCCCTTGTCCTCAGCAGGGAAGAGATCTGCAGGCAGCAGAGCAGCTCAGCAAAGTAGAGAAGCAGTTCTTCAGAACAGTCAGTCAAGGGAAAGTGGCAATCGCACAGCACAGCAGTCTTTACTCCACCAAAGTTCTTCCCAGGTCCAGTACTCTCCTGATTTGGTAGGGTCAATGGCCCAGTACTTAAACCCACATGTGCCTTTGAAATGGGGGACTACTTCAAAGAAGCTCTTTGAGGTGTAAATGTCTCCTTATAACCCAGCCCTGTCTGCCAGGCTATCAGTCCTTTGTGTGGGTACAGGACACAGCCTATTCAGATGTTAGTGTGAGCTCCCTCTACCAGTGCTTTTTTTTGTTGTTTTTTTGAAAGAGCCATAACCATGTAGAAGTGAGAAAACCAAGAACACACCGGACAGAAATATACTTACTGAATAACCTACAAATGTGGCTGCCTCCACACAATGAAAAATGTCAACCTACAAATGTATATTTTTTTCCATTTGTTTCTCCTATATATCCTTGGCAATGCAAACAGTTAAAATATTTTCAAACAATGATCACTTTATCAGGTGACATACCTTTAAGCACAAAATCTATGAACATAAATTTCCTCTTGCATACCTTAATAAATATGGTTTTCAAATCAGCTGGGTCCGCTCGCTTAGTTAAAACGACCTATAAGTAGAAAAAGGTTCAAAATGTTTTTAATTTGTAGCATTTTTATGTTACATACATTAAAGCAAACATTTGAAATGAGTGCATTTATATATTCAATCGGCAGATAACTGTATACACACAACGATTAGAATTTCTAAATTATGAGACTGACATGTCCAAGGGTAAGTAGTTATAGGCAGACTAAAGATTCACATGGGAAACTATTTGCAAATTATGTATTCTACATGGGTTTATGGGTATGGTCAGGTTGTGTTAACTGTCTAATTCAGGGGTTTCCAGAAGGTAGCTCGTGAGCAATGTTTCCTCTATTTTTTTTTCCTTTATGTGTGGCAATAATGGTGCTTCGTGCACTACCATCAAGGCTGAGGACACTGTAGACAAACAACAACTTAATATACAAGTATGTGCCACATGTAAGCTACCAAAATCAGTAGCATGGCAAGGGTACCATCGGTCCTAATCTAAGCCAGAAAACAAATTGACCCAAACTATGGGTTAGCATTAAAAGATACCCATTACAGGGAGGCGTAGAGGGCTCCTTGCACCTACCAGACCCAGTGACACAGATTCTTGTGCCCTAATCATTCTTCATACCTTTCTTCTCCTTTGGCTTGCTTTGGGGTCGCAAGCTTTTTAACAGGGGCCACAAGACATAGGAAAAGGTTGTTTTTGCAGTAGTCAGCCTGCATCTGTAAACTCTGTTTGGGAATTACATGTGTCACCCAGTGTCTGTTATGCTAACTCCCTAGTCTCTCTACTGAGTTAATGCTTTATTACTGATGCACTTTATTGGCCGTATTTCATGTTTATTACAATACCCAGTTACAGCTTTTAAAAATGTGTTTTTAACTGTATTCGTGTGAACTGTTGGTTTTTAGCCTATTGACTTGTGTGATTTGTTTTTTTTAACTGCAGATGTGGGATCTTTTAATTACTGCATTTTTTTTTTTTAATCAAACGTTTGCTTTTATGGCTTTTAGTGGCCGAATAAAGTATTTCCTGACTACATACCATTCCTCTCTTCACTTTCGTCATTAATCGCTTATCTCCTACTCGCGCCTTTTCTTGTCCCTATCAACCTCCACTTTATCTCTTGCTTGTCCTTCTCTAGTTCCTCCCATTTTTAAAGTTGGTCGTCTCCATGTGCCTCTTTATACTGCCCACTTTTCTTTCCGCTCTCCTCCACTTCTCCCTTATCCTGCCTCCTCTCTTCAATCTACATCCTACCATTCTCTCCTCCCCAAACTCTCTCTAATCTCGCTGTCCTGTCTCTGAGCTCTGTGTCCTCTCTCTCATACTACCCTTTCTCTCTCAAATCTATATCTTGACTATGCTTCTCTCCTACTCCTCTCGTTCATTATATCTGAACTCCTTGGTTGTCACCTTTGTCTACCTCTTTTCTCAAAATCGGTTTTGTCCAGGTTTTCAATTTGTTACAGCTGAAGAGCACAACTACAAAACACCCCTCCTCTCTTTGGATGACCGCTCTTTCTCAGCAATCATGTGCAAGGCCACTTAACTACTGTACTAATGAATTTCGCTCCCTAGGAGATTAACCCATTGCCCTACTGTGTCTGGTGTTGCCCAGATACTCTTCCAATTGTCCTTTTCAATCCTTTTCCCTCACCTCTTGTTACCATCACCTTTTGTTGGTTCTTATCCTTCCTTCTTTTCTACCATTTTTCTCTCCTTTCTAGGTTTCACACCCTTTTCTTTCTTTTCCTCAGCATTTCTTGATTATTCACTTCTACCTTTTTACTGTCTCCCTCCCTTAATATTCTCCATATATGCCCCCTTTTCACTCTACGCTCAAATCTCCCCTTTCCCTCTCCTCCAAATCTTCTTCTCTCTCAATCTTTCTATTATTTCTGTCCTTCCTATTCAGGGGCCTAGCTTCAGGAGGGCGTTATACCCCTCTAATCCATGTTTTCTGTAGTAAATAGTTGGGTACAGGTGCTTTAAGTCGTGTTTGGTGAGGTGTTTTTCAGATTTCACTTGGGATTTTTACATACGCATGCAGACAAAAAACAGACACACACTTCTCTGTTTTAAAGGTCTTAAAAAAATGTATTTTATAAAAAATTGAATTCCTCTCCTTTCCTACTGTTCCTTAAGGCCCCCTACTGCCCTGCTTCCGGTATAATGTATTTTAACCTACATCATTGTTGGAAAATCTGACGCACACACCACCGCCAATCTTACTGACTAAGAAAAGTCTCCGTAACGATTATTCTGCTCTCCTATCCTGCACCTTTTCTTCCTTTCCTGTTCTTACCTTTCCTCTACTCTCCCATCTTTACTTTTGTTCTGTGACTCCCCTGCCTTTATTCGGTCGACTTCATATCCCATTCTCACCTATCCTTCTATGCCCCTCCTTTATTTCACTCCTTGTATCACTCCTCCGTAGTTACCTACTCCTCCCACAATCTCTTCCGATCCAGCTCTATTGTGTCCTAACCTTCTGTTTTTCTTCATTTGTTGCCTTTTTACCTCGTCTATCTACTTTCACCCTGTCTCCTTGTCTGCTTTTCAACCTCATGACAAGCTCCTACACAAACCCAGTGAATAAACGTTTGGCCTGTGCAGTCAGGGTGAGAACCCTCGTTCCTGATGACCTTCCCCAGTCTGAGCATACATTCTTACGAAGGTTCCCAGGTTCCAACCATTGTTTGTATATAGGGCCTAGATTGCAAGCCAGCTCCCATTGGCCACAATGCATCTGTGAGCACCCTCATCATGTGCCAGGCCTCAGAAGGTACCTTTACCCAAGTAAGCCCCACTGCGGGCATATGCATGCCATGTATTTCACGAAATGGAATATGTGAAAGGCAGTGTGTAGGAGTGCAAAATCAGCCTTCAAAACTCAGGTCCCGAGTTACCCCTCAAGAGCTGTAACTTCATGCAACTGTGCTAAAAATATTCCGTTACTAGGCCCTCCACAGCCCAGCGCTGATGTCTCCATTCACTCGGAGTTCTCCATTGTACTGATGGAATTCTTCTCTGCAATTCTTATAAGCCAATCTATATGTCCTTCATACCCCTGCCCCTGTGCTGACATGCCCCTCTCTGAGCCTTCCAAACTCTAGCTCCAGTGCTAACACGCGCCTGCTAGTGAGAGCAGACCGATTCTCAGAACTCAGTTTCACATGGGTATGGATGAATGCATACCTAGCTACAAAAAAAGCTTACCGCCAAAAGTTACACCTTGAGGAAGTGCTACCCAACTCATTGGTACTCAGCCCATCTACCTCGGAAGGATGAAAGGCTTACCTTACATCCCGAGCCCAAAATTATCCATATTCTGGCTCACTATTCCAAGAATAGAGCTCTCCCCAACTCTGCGGGGCTGGTGTTGCCACAAGACACTGAAACTGCTCCCAAGACCACACGTGTCCTCTCGCTGACCCCTCTATGATGCCCCGGAGTATGATAGACACCGGGAAGGTAGAGCATGAGCAACACACTGCTGGCAGTGGGAGAAAGGGGTAACAGGGTGAGGTGGGGGCGGAGCCAAGACTACCCTCAGGAGAGGCGCTGCAACAGGGGCCTCAGCAGTGGATTAGACATAACAGAGGTTTTCTAAGCTGGCCTGCCTTATCAGACCTACTTAACTACTGCCTTGTGGCCTTAAATACTGCACAGCTGTCTTTATGAGACCTTCAGTGATATCAGCTAAAAGTAGGACTAGGGCATTATCTGGAGTTCTTGACTGACATGGACTAGACTCCTGTTTTTCTGGGCAACTGCTCTGGGAAGCATGATTCAGTTTTCAAGCAAAACAATTGTTTCAGCATTGACTGATCGCACCTCCCGGCCCCTTCCAAACAGAAGACAGCACAAATCTTGGAGCTGTGCTCATCCAGCCCTAGCTCTGACTGGGCATGGATGTGCAGGGCGAAGTGCAGTAATAATTTTACATTAAGATAAAAACAGTCAATTTTAAATAAAAAAAAACTGTATATATTTTGTTAAAAAACATATTCAAACTAAGAATTCACATATCAATTAAGGGGGCACTATTAAACCCTTTGCAAAGTGTTTAGGTAAATGTTACATAAAAAAGGCAACTGACATTTAAAAAAAAAAAAATCTTTTTATTAAGTTACATATAACAAGGACAGTGTGACGGTTCATAAAATCATCTACATTAAGACATGCTTCCGTAAATATTATATCGCTCTGTTATAGGTGTGACATCATTAAATTTTTAGTACAAAATTGGATTAATTCAGTGCTATACTCTTAATATTCAACTCGAGATCTCCGGCGATCCCACCCGCAGCGGTTCACAAATGTTCCCTCTGAAAGTGTTCTCCAACTGACTTATTAATGGCAATGAGACCGGCACAAATATTAAAAAAGCAGCACCATCAAACAATGAGCTCATGGTATATATGCTATGTCTCCACGATGATCAACACACTACTCCCATAGCACCAGTGGTGGTGCACGTGCGACCTTGTTATTTACCTCCACACCCCTCATGACCTGCATCTCCACCGATTCCCTCACTACCACCCTCCAACAGTGTCCTTTGTCTCAAAAGTGTCCCTCTCTAATACACCTTTCATTTGTTGCAGAGCACTACTCACACTAGTGTAGGGTGTCAGAGCAATTTACATCCCACAAATACATAATACAGAGAATGAATGACGTGTGGTAATCAGTCTTTAGGAAATGTTACACAAGACACTGTTGATTAAAATATATAGAAATCACACATCATCGATACAAGGAGGCAGTGTATTTTAAGAGTGTTTGCTCGGAAAAAGCACAATCTCAGGATTTAAAACGTACCCCAGTGGTTGGGATTGGCCCCACTGGTTGGGGGTAGCTTTACTAAGAACACTATTTCCGCCCAAATAAACCCTTT
The DNA here is from genome assembly GCF_964204655.1 of Triturus cristatus. Classification (NCBI taxonomy): domain Eukaryota; kingdom Metazoa; phylum Chordata; class Amphibia; order Caudata; family Salamandridae; genus Triturus; species Triturus cristatus. The sequence goes on from NC_140593.1 coordinate 229,761,677, forward strand.
TTAGCAACTTTAGGATAATGAAAGACTGGAAACAAAACAAAGTTCTAACCTATACCATGCAGTTTGCATGCAGCTCTTTGATAACAATTCATAGATCACTGTGCATATTAGGATTGACATTTATGAATTGCAAGTAACAAAAAGATCTATGACAAAAGGAGTAAACCACTGAGCTAGCCACATATATACAGATCTGTGATTTACATGGTAGATGTTCCAAGCAACAGGCATATTAATCCTTTGCACTACTTTATGAGAAGTCAAAACTGCCACTAGACAAAGATCCAGGTCTCTCTGGTAGGAACACTAATCACCAGAGTTTTCTTGACATTTTTATTGTTGCCTGCAACCTGCTGAACACATGGCACAAACCTTAAACCTGCCTTGCTCAACAGGCATCGTGAACCCACGTATTTGAAGGAGCTTTAGTATGCAATAATGAAAAAAGAAAGATCCTCAGTAAAAAAAAAAAAAGTATCTGCCACATCTTTGGATCGGCCTCCTGAAATGCTCCATCCTTTAAAGGAAGCAGCAGCCCCTTTGTCTTTGGTGCATGTCCTGGGTCTCCTGCAGTATACCCAGCCACACATGAAGAGGAGTTTTCTCACATGCCGCATGGCGTCAGCGAAATATCCTTTTATTATCCCTTTTGGACCTGGCAGAGGCCAGGGCGCTCCTAGAGACAGTCTGGGCACAGGAAGAGGCAAGCGCAGCCTAAAGGGAAAATAGTTCACCAGTACCCTGTAATCAGCTCCCTGAAGTGCAGCCTAAGGCAGTAGTACTTAATTCAGAGGGTCTACTCTAGCCATATTGAAGAAAGTCCATATGCAAGAAAGACTAGATTTTCTTTTAGTATGTTAAACTAAAATAGTGCATATTTGTTAGGAAACCGTAAAGAACCAGATAGGCCGAGGATTGTAAACAAAAAGGATTACAATTTAAAACACACTTGAACTACTCTTTGTATAATAGTTCATACAGAGTTGTGGAGATGTATAGCTTTTGGTAGAACAAAGCAAAACACAAGGAGATGGACGGAGCCCTGAAACTTTTCAGACACTCAACCCCAGTCACAGATCTGGGTTGAATCAATCATCATTTTTTAGCTCACTTCGCCACCTCAATTCAGACCCAGCTATATGCAAATCAGTCTTGGCCCTGTGCCCCATGGGAACAGTCCAGCCCGAACTGCCAAGCCAGGTCTTCCCTGAACCGGAAACAAGCATCCTGGGACCGGTTTCTGGGTAACACCCTTCATCAGCCAGGATAGCTTGAATCCAGTGGCAAAGTGAGCAAGGGACCCACGTCTGGGCATACACTGCTTTTGTAGTTCCTTTATGCCAGGGAGCACTTAATGCTGTGACTGTTAGGTCATTAGTAAAGTGGAGGCATTTTATTATTAGAAAGCTTTTCCTTACACTGCTGTTAGTATCCTGGTCTTATGCATCAGGTGGTTGATGTTTGTGAGAAAGTAGATTATTAGTTGGGGTGGATGGTAGTCAACCACAAGTAATGTCACTATTCTTGTCAGGTCCAGTTAAGGTTTTAGTAAATTAAAGCTGAGCTCAACCCCTGGTAGCTATGGCACAGAGCAAGCAGGCTTCACTTAAGAAAATATGCAAAGCATTTAACAGTACCGAATGAATTAAAATTTCGAAAACACACAAAAAAAAATCCAATTTACAAAAATAGAGAATCATTTAATGAAAAAAAGACACCAAGAACAACAATCATACAATCAGTGAAACCGGAGATATGTATCTTTAAAGTTAAAATAGCACCAAAAAGCACAAAGCGACAACTGCAGGCAACGGGCTGCGGTACACTAGGACAAAGATAAGTTTTGATGCCGACCGTGCTAGAGCACAGATAGGACACATAAGGTGGATTCGTTCTGGTCTGAAACTTACCCCCACACTTAGAAAATTTCAGGGACAGCAGAATCTTCAGCGGGTCAAGACTGAAGGCTGAATCCAACTATAGGGTCGTCGATGAGAGGCTGACGAAGGATGAGGTCTTGGTGAAGCCGTCGATGAAGGTAGGAAAATCTCCAAGCAGGAAAAGTCCAGAGTTCGCACCCAGGAAGTTGTCGATGTCGACTGGATGCAGGTCTGTATTCGGCCCGGTGAGGCTTTCTACCTTCGGACTTACAGACGTTTTTTCTGAAGGTCAGATTTCCTCAGCTGGGCAACGTTGCAGTTTGTAGCTGAGGGGGGTTGAACATTATCAGCTGCCAGTCAGCATTGATCTTGCTCAAACCAATCTGCTGTTGTGGTGAAGAACATAGTAGGAGCTGTGGCAAAGTCAGACCCACTGGCGATGAAAACTTGGAGGATCACCTGGCAGGTTGGTCTCCAGTTCCTCAACAGCTCTCCAGGCAAAAAAGGGTTAGCAAAAAGTTTTTAAGATCCAGGTTTTTAGGTTTTGGCTGAATGACGATCCCAAGGTTACCGGACCTTAGGAACAGCACTTGAGGGGTCAGGACTCCCACAGAAGCCACCAGCAACGTCCAGGGCAGATACAGACAGGTCCACTTGTAACTGGTCAATTGGGCTATTTCAAGAAAGTGGGTTTCTTCCAGCTTTTCGGTCCCTGTAGCTTAACAGGCGGTCAGCAAACGGACCCTTTGAATCCACTTTTTTGCCTTGGTTACAAGTGGGAGTAGGTCCATCCCTTAGGGTCTCCTCATAGGTCTCAACAGCAGGTGCAGTCCTTCTTTGGTCTTCCACAGATCCAGTAAAGTTCTGAAGGGGCCCAGGGATGCCACGTTTATGCCTGCCACTAGCATGTGGGCAGGAATCACTCATGGCCACTCCTTTATCAATAGGAAAAGGTTCCCAGGGATAAAGCAGTTTCTGTGTGCCCTACTGCAAACAATCCCAAAGTGCTCCTCTCTACCAAAATCCAACATGGCAGGACATGTTGTCCCCTAAGCAGAGCTCCTGTCCACATCCTGGAGATGTGGCCACTGAAATGAGCAACCCCTACTCTCTGGCGACTCAAAACTGGTTCGGAGGGAAGCATCCCTCCCACTGGATCCCTGGTGGACTAAAAGGACACAGGAGGGATAGCCTAATTTGCCTGTGACAGGGTAGGCCTCAAGTTAATTAACTTCCTTGGCACTGCCCAGATGGTCATCCTGTCAGAGGAACAGAACACCTCCGAACACTCAAGACCTTTGTCTCAGCTCTGGGAGCAAGTTCACACCTCATCAAAGGGGCTAGTCAGCTCCTGGGCGACAGTTGAAAGCTCATGCAAATGGGCTTCTAGAGGTTTTAAGAAGATAAAAGGTGACTATTAAAATGTACATTTCGCAAAATATGTAGTGCAAATTTGATAGCCCGATACTTACCCTTTTAGCTGGTTCCTAAATGAAGATAGAATTATTTATGTTTAATATTGTATCCCAATTCTTCCCTATGGGACAGATAACCCTGATACAGAGGAAATAACTTTTGAGACTTTGTCACTGAAAGGACAAGTTTGACATTATACTTTTACATGCCCTACTTTTCAATACAATGCTCCATTCCTTATGGGCATTTAAGGCCTACTTAGGAGTGACCTATTAATATTTAGATGGAGGGTTTAGGCCTGCCAAAAGGGGCTATTTTGGCAGGGCACATTTAAGTTTGACATTATACTTTTACATGCCCTACTTTTCAATACAATGCTCCATTCCTTATGGGCATTTAAGGCCTACTTAGGAGTGACCTATTAATATTTAGATGGAGGGTTTAGGCCTGCCAAAAGGGGCTATTTTGGCAGGGCACATTTGTAGTCTTTAAAACTGAACAGAGAGGCTATAGCAGTGGGCCTACATTCATTATTTCTGCTATCACTTTAGTGGTGATACAATGTGTGCTGCAGTTCACTTACAGGTCCTGGGTATCATATACTAGGGACTTACTGGTAAGTCAGAGCACATACAGTGGACAGCATTGCCCTAGTGTGTAAAGGCCAAAACGCAGCAATCCAATCTAGGAAATTATGGTGGTTGCCATGCAACAAGGGGTAGTTTCCTATAGTGCTCAAATGAATTCTAAATATCGTCTGGCGAAAGTATTGTTTGCAGCACAGACTACAACAATATCACAGCAGTAAGTATGTAAAGTATAGTTTTCTTGACGTTCTCATTTGTTATAACCACATTTTATTATTTTTGAAGAGCATTCAATACACAAACATAAATCACAATATGAAATTGTCCCAGTAGCAATTGACAAGTATTATATTCCCTTACACACATTGTCTGAATCCATAATAATCCCACCACTTGCTCCATATTTTCTTATGCTTCTGAGTATAGCCCCTGCTTAATATATGGGTTTCTCTTGCTTTGTGCACTAGTCTTTTGCTGAATGCAAAACAGCTAAGGAACGGGGAGTTGCAAAGGTCCAGTGCTTAGCAAAGTCTCTTTTAGCAATCATGGTGCAAAGTCCTACCAGGATACATTCTCCACGGCAACACAGCAAATCTTCAATAATACCCAATAGTGCAATCCAGGGTGATGGGTCTTTTGATCTCCCAAAGACTTTCTCTAGAGAGTGACAGAGTGGTAAAGATTTTCTGCCAATACACATTATGAAACACACCATATGACATAAGCCACTCTCACAGCATCAGAAGTCTGTGGGCTCAGAGAGGTTCCCCACCTGCCATAGTCATTTAGGTGTAAGATAATTAACATGCAGATACTTAATGGATGAGCCTGAGGCATGTGGAAATAGCGTTCACCAGTGGGTCCACACACACACCTCTCCAATCTTTATCCTGTAACAGACTAGCCACCTCTCCCACTGTATCTTTAGTTCTGAGAAACGGTAAAGGGAATTAACGACCGGTCTCTTATAAATACGGGATATTCGTCCTTTCCCCAGAAGGCCCATGAAGACCTTTGCTACAAGCGAACTATATTCGGGTATGTCAGAGCGTATTTACGTTCTTAACTGCTCGTCTATTTGTCTTGAAGATATATACCTTCAAGGTACTTAGATGTAGAATTTACAATTGTAAATACTTATCTATATATGTACATTCTTGATATTGTTTTAGACAATATTCTGGGTATGATATTGTGGCCTCACTCAATATTGTGACATTTGTGTGGGTGGCCATTACTAGTAGTTCTGCAAAGTGTGGCCACTATTATAATGGTCTCCGATGTGATCACAGCTGTAACAGGGTTGGTTGGAGTCAATGATAGCTGGTGAAGGGAAAACAGAGAGAAGGAAAGGTAGAGAAAGAGAGAAAGTTCCAGAGAGAGGCAGAATCAGAAAGCCTAAGAATTGTCTGAAGTCTGGCCTTTCCACTAGGAAAACAAGATTAAAACAGGCTGAATGTAGCATGGGTGACAATAATTGGGGATGACTGGGAAGATTACTATTGCAACAACACATCATCAGTAGGGTAAAACTAACCTGTCTCACGACGGTCTAAACCCAGCTCACGTTCCCTATTAGTGGGTGAACAATCCAACTCTTGGTGAATTCTGCTATTCAGAACATTCAATGCATGAAGCAACAGATATCTTCATCACTGAATACTTATAGATGGTGTTAGAGTGTAGCTTTGCTGTGGTTACTGCTCCACCATATCAATGGTGCAGCAATCAAGGATTTGTAAAGGCAGCATAGACTTAACTACTGAGGCAAATATCACGGAAGCAAATCCTGGAGCAGTCCATGGTTGTTGGGCAGTATCCTGTGTGGGTAATGATAACCATGAGTGCCTTGGGCCACCAGCACTACTGCACTCTAGTTACATGATCAAGTTCTTGCTTGGGCCACTGAAGTCTCTCTGAGAAGTCCAGACAAAAAGGTAAAGTTTACACTATGAAGAAGTAGGGTGATGAATCTCAAATAGTTTGAACAGTATATAACACAGTTACACTCTGTCATAACATACAAAAACAATAGGACTTTAATTACAGATATAGGGCAAAATCAGTTGAAAATACGATAGACGTAAAAACACAATATGTGCTAGCACCCTCTGAGGCTCAGATACACTCCTAAACATATTTATGGCTCCTTAGACCCAGGTGCGAGATTCTCTCTAATACTGCAATAGGAACAGTGCCGTTCTACATGACAGAGTTCAGACTGACTCAAGCAACTGCAGAAATTGTCAATTCTCTATGGGCCATATGTATCAAGCCTTTTTCCCGTTTGCAAAAGGGCAGATTCTCAGAATCAGCCCGTTTGCAAATGAGAAAAAGCCTTTTGGGATGATACATCGCAAAATAGAGAATCACAAAATTTGTGATTCTCTATTCTGCAAATGCAATTAAGGAATTGCAAATTGAAATTCCTTAAATGTAATTCTGGAAGCACAGAGAAATTTGCTATTTGGCCTTAAGGAATCACAAATTACCACCAACTTCAAGTTGGTGGAAATTTGCAATTTTCTTGAAAAAAAGCACTTTTTTGCTTTTTTCAAAGTGCCATTTGGTGCACATACATGGGTATGGGCGCAAAATGTGCACACATGCATATTTCAAGGGTGCAACAGGGTGTCCTTTTGGCACCCTTGCAACCTTGCAACTGCATTCTCAATTTGCGATTCTCTAATTGGTAATCGCAAATTGAGAATGTCTTCCCATTCATTCCTATGGGCCTCCTAGCCCATAGGAATGAATGGGAAGGTATTCCTTATTTGCAAATCTCAATTTGCGATTTGCAAATAAGGAATACGTAGGATTTGCTAAATTTTTAGCAAATCCTACATACATTGCATTTTGCGATTCTCTAATCGCAATTCGCTAAAAATCGCAATTTGAGAATCGCAAAACTCTTTTTTGATACATCTGGCCCTATATGCGAAGGGGTGACCCTGCGAGATATATTGTTCTGCGCTAGAAATACAGAGGGTTTTCTCGCCATGACTTTAATGTCTCTCAGCTGCACGCAAACTGCCTCAATTGGGGATTTTCCTGTACCCAATAGTCTAATATCCCAAACCTCAAAAGCTCACCAACCAAAGAAGAGTCTTACTGAGTGACGTAATTTAAGATTTCTTCAAGGATCCAGTCACTTGCATCCTGCAAGGAGACCATGCACTGCTCTTCTAAAACCAGTTAGTGACCCAACTGATAGTTAATCGCTCAGGTGAAAGAATGCACTGATGGTAAGAGGCGTTTCTCGAAATCTTCTAGTCATGGGCAAGACTTCTGGTGCTGGTGGAACCCACAGGGCATGAGGCACATACAGAATCCACAGCTTACACTTACCACTGAGAAAAACACTTTAGAGTGAGGGCTCACCTACGACTTTAAATGCAATATTTTCGGGACCTTAAAAGGACAATTCAAACAGATTCAGGATCATAACAATAAATAACTTCATATGGAGCTTCATCTTGCACTTCATCACTAGCAGCTCTAAATAACAGATGCAATCCAATTTAATGGCAGTCAACTTACCAATCTAGGAAAATGGGGTTTCTAGGATTCAAACTGGACATTCATGTAGCTTCTTCTGTCACTGGCGAGCATTATCTCACTGACCTAATTACCAGATTCTGGCTGGATGACCACCCTCAGCTAAAAGAACTAGTCTACTCTAGGGTTGTGAAGGTTTTTTTGGGACTGGGAAAGTGGCAAGATAAACCAAGAGATTAGGAACGCTGCAGCTCTGTAAATCAGGTGCAGTTGGTCATTAGTCTTTTTTTTCCAGGTCATCTTGGCTGCTGAACCTTGTGGCCCTTGGCTTGTCTTGGTGCTTGCAGATGCTCCAGTCAGCATGGCCTTGTACACATCTTCATGGGATAAGGCAGTACTCCTTCTGGAAGGCGCATTTCGGTCCACTTACAGGCAGATAATCTCTCCACAACCCACAGCAACAATCCAATAATTCATGTTGTAATTCAAATTTAGGCCCAGCCTAAAGGTTTAGCTCAAGGCGATAAATTTGCTTTGCACTGGTCCACACCCTCACCTTGAAGTCCAAA